>NC_045600.1:59951312-60553634 GCF_009762305.2 Zalophus californianus | reverse complement strand
ATGTAAGTGATGGTACCTTTGATTTTTTTTTTTTTCTTTTCCTGCTCCTGGATCTTTATAGATACTGGGAATAAACCCCTTGTCCCCCACAGTGGTCTTAGAAAACAAGGCATACACTTCAACTACTTCTGCTCTGAATAATCCATTGAAGCCAAACGGTATTATGCTAGATTCATCAGTGTTCACACAAAGGTCATATCCTTACATATCTCTTTGAATTTGTGGGACGCATATGGTGTACCACTTCTATAGAAGAAATATTTTCATTTTAGAATTCAACTTTTGTAACCTTTGGCAACATGTAGTATCAATGGCTCTTTGTTGTTCAAAAAAAAAGTAAAACTGTAAGCTATCCCCAAGGATATGCAGGGCGTTGCTAGAGCAACAGAATCTGCCTCCCAGCACCACAAGAGAAGCTATGAATAAAAGATGGTGTTCTAAGGACAACAGAATAGAAGAGGTTGTTTCGATCCTTCTAATACCTGAAATTTGCTGTTATTTTGTTAAATGCAAAATAAAAATCTTGGGAAAAGGCCCAGTTCACTAAAAGGATGAATTTCTATATTGTACTTCAGATGTCATGGGGAAAAGTACATGCTGAATAGAGTCACCCCATGGTAGGAGGACCAGGGAAGGGCCCAAATATTTGATTTATGTTTTTCTGTTTGTTTAGTGTTTTACTTCAGATGAAAGAACTCAAAGACAAAGATGTTACTGGGACATACAAAAAGTGGGACTATTTTAAATTCTGACCCAAAATAGTCTTCTGGCTCTTATATTTGAACATAAGCACATTTTACATAAAAGATAAGGCAAAACAAAACGTTCTAATTTCAGCTTGCATCGTCAGTCTGAATCCAGTTACTTCATGTATACCCACTTTGGTCACAGAGTTCTAGTTCCTAGTCCTGTAACTGCCCATCAACCTACCAGCCTAGCTAGATTTGTGACACTGGATGTTTTAGGACCCGAATCTTAAGGTGATAGCTAAAGGTTTCTGATGACACAGAAACGAATGAACCTTGAATCTCTCTCTTTCTAGACACACACACACACAATCTTCCGACATGTGTCTTTGTATCAAGTTTTTCAAAAACATTTTTTGTTGTGTGAAGTTATCGGTAAACTGTTATTCAGAGAAGAGGTAAAGAGCTCACCCCTCCGGAAGTGCTTATTTTAAATATATTGAGAGCTGAATGAAATTATTGCCAGGGAGATGACTTATCAGAGGAAAGGGATTGCTGTGGACTGAATTGTGCCCCTAGACCCCCCTTCATATGTTGAAGCCCTAGACCCAAATGTGACTGTATTTGGATAGGGCCTTTATGGAAGTAATTAAGGTTAAATGAGGTCATAGTAGTACGACCTTGATCTGATAGGATTAGTGTACCTATAAGAAGATAAAGAGAGACCAGAGCTTTCTCTCCCTGGGTGTGCACACGCCAAGAAAAGGCCACGTGATCACACAGCAAGAAGGCAGCCATCTATAAGCCAGGGAGAGAAGCCTCACCAGAAACCAATCATGCTCGTACGCTGATCTCAGACTTCCTGCATTCAGAATGGTGACAGGATGAATTACTGTTGTCTAAGCCACTCATCTGTGGCATTTTGTTATGGCAGCCTAAACTGACTAATGCAGGGATTAAACATTTGGTATGATTACTGATGTAGGAAAGAGGTTAGGGTTCGAAGCCCACAGCCAAGAAAGAATTCTTGAGACGTCTTTGGTGCAAAAAGGTGATCTTAATGAAAGCCCGGGGACAGGACCCGTGGGCAGACAGAGCCGCACTGGGGTTGTGAGGGGTGACTGATTTTATACCTTCAGAATGGGAAGGGGTTAGGGACAGCACATGCCTCCAAGGTATTTTGGAAACCAGGTTTCCAGGATCCTGAGGGGCCTAGCTATTGTTAGGACAAGGTCATTTATTACAGTCTGATAAAACCTTAGTCGTGAGACCCTTCAGATGTAGCTCAGTGGGCCACGTGCTTGGGGGATGGTTGCCAACACGGATCTTGCGGGTAGGGATAAAGGAAGTTTCCAAAGGAATCTTTATATGTTAAAGTAGACTTACAGGATCCTGGGGTGGGTGGGGGTGTGGGGGTGTCAGGCTAAGATTGCTTGTTGCCGTGAGCAAAGCGTCAACATCAAGGCAGCTGAGTCCCTAGAGGAAGGTCACTCTGCCTGTTTCAAGGACTTGTCAGTGGGCTGTAGGTAGTAAGGAAATTTAATAATTTCTCTTCTGCCTCTGTTTCCCTCATCAGTGACTTCCTTAGTTTTCCTTCAGAGTCAAAATTCAGCCTCTGTTTGTAGGGGAACAGGCATGCACACGACTCTTAAAAGTTATTCTAGGACTTTTCTTTTGTTACTGTCACCTTGGCAGCTTTATACAACTGAGGATCAAAAGGTTACTAATAAAGTTATTAAATGGTTATTAAAAACCATTCTTTTGGCTATGATACCTAGAAAATAGGACTTTCTGTTTTAGTTGGAATGATTTTTCCACTGAATATATGGGTAAATACAGTTGTAGAAGCTTAACCAAAAAAGGTAGCATTTTGTTTCTCAGCTCTATCTTTTTAAAGATTTTATTTATTTGCAAGAGAGCGAGAGTGAGAGAGCACAAGCAGGGGGAGCAGCAGAGAGAGAGGGAGAAGCATGCTCGCCAGGATCCCGGGATCATGACCTGAGTTGAAGGCAGCTGCTTAACTGACTGAGCCACCCAGGTGCCCCTCAGCTCTATCTTAATTTAGGTGTGGGTAAACAATATTGGGGAAGGATGGACTAATAGACTGTCTGTTAGTCCTAATATGAGTAAATTCTGGAAACCATTGTCAAAATTTCAAGAGATCTCCTTTTTTTGTTGTTAAATGTTTTCTTCTCCTTGGATTTTCCCATAATTTAAAGGCTCCAGGGATTTTTTTGATTAGCAAGGAGTCTATTCAGTTGAGCTGATTATATGACTGTTGTTTCTCCTACATTTAAAACTAAGCAGTACAGGGTGCCTGGCTGGCTCAGTCAGTAGAACATGCAACTCTTGATCTTGGGTTGTGAATTTATGTCCCACGTTGGGTGTGAGATTACTTAAAAAAAAATAATAAAATAAAAATTTGGGTGCCTGGCTGGCTCAGTCAGTAGAGCATGTGACTCGATCTCAGGGTTGTGAATTTAAGCCTCACATTGGGTGTGGAACCTACTTAAAACAAATAAAGACACAAAAAACTAAACAGTACACTAAAATGTTAATAATGGGTGGTAGGAACATAGGTGATTTTTCTTCTCCTTACTTTGCCACTTATTTTCTAGATTTTGTATAATAAGCACTCATTACTTTCATAATGAAAGATGTATACAAGTTTTAAAATACTGGGTATTAGAAAAACCTGTAAAAATTCTCTCTCCTTTCAGGTAGAATTTTATGGGGTTTACGACAATAAAGCTAGACAAGCCAGGAATTAGAAATCTAAAAGTATACAAAGAAGGAGGAAGTAAATACTCTGACCATGAGATTTAATATAGTTATGGTAACTGAACATTAGATTTAGCTCTGAGCTTCCTGGTAGTCAAGAGAAAGAAATAGTGGATTAGAAAATTCCCATTATCTGATCCAAAGAAAGTATACCAGCACTTTGTGAAAGAACATTTTTTCCTTGATAAACTCCTAAAAACACTTGTCATACTATGTTCTTATTTGCGTAAAACATGAAGAGAATATTTTTATATGCTTGTAAATACAAAGAAAATACCCAGGAAACTACTGATGGTAATACAGAGTCGTCAGACACTTCGGCTGCTCCGCACACTTTCCCCTTCTTTTGGTGACAACATCCCTCTCCCTCAAGGGAATTACCCCTCTCCTGTTTCAGTCATGAGTTACTGGGGCTGCCACCCACAGTGCTCCCTTGACCTAAACCAAGCCCGTCAGAGTAATTCCCTAACATTTTTTCTACGGGAGGAAAAAAAAAAAAACAATCCCTTTTCCTGTCAGATGACAGTGATGCAAGGGTAAGATCCCTCAGTCACCTGAAGCCCTGCCCTCCACGACCTGAGAAAACTGGGAGACTGACTATACCATGCATGTAGAAGCAGAGACAAGGAGTTCATGGCCAGGTCCGTTCCCTGGGGCCCTTGGTCCTGTCCTGGTTTTCAGGGTGGTTGCCTTGGTTCCTTGTCCCGACCTAGTGGCCTTCAGAGTCCCCTCTTGCACCGAGTGTCCCTCAAGCTACAGGTCTGTCCCTCGCAATGGAAAGAATCTCGACTACTTACATACCTCTGGATGGGGCTGTGTGGGCAGGAGAAGAGGGATACGGGAGCTTTTATATGGCTTGAAAAATATTTTTTTCACAATAAACATATACTACATTTATAATAAGAATACTAATGGAAATAAAAATGAGAAATTAATCATGAAAAATTTGTCTAAGAAACGTTGAGCAATAGAGACCATATCTACAGAAAATCGAATGTATTGGGGCTTTATTCATGTGTCTATTTCTGAGATTGGGCTTTGCTAAAGTCTGAAAATAACACTGAAGTTGTCCTCAGTGAAGGGACTAAGTTAATGTGGTGCTCTACATTTATACTAGAATATACTGTAGAATACTTAAAGGAGTGGACAGAGAACAGATCTCAGGCTAACAGCCTAAGGGTCCTTTGACAATTCCAGGTGAACTTTTCTGATGAGATGACTGTATATACTGTTGAAGGCACAATGACATGCTTTGGATTGCAGATGAGGAGATGGCAGGGGTGACATTATTTTATGAAAGAAGATATACTGAATTGTGTTCTTACCTAAATGAAACATCACTTCGCTTGCAAATGGAGGTGGGTCATGAGGTCCCTGTAGGCTGGGGCCACATTTTCTTCAAGAGGCACCTTCAGACCAAAGCCCTTGTAAGTATTTTACTGAGACCTTAGGTTAGCATAAGATGGATTCAGCACATCACAGGGGAAGAAGACTTGAACTCTACATGTTTCCGCTTTGACTCCCTGACACCCATAACCTTAGCAACCTCTCCGGGCTGGGTCCCTTTTGTGCAGCTACACATCCAGAGATCCAACTTTTTTTTTGGACTAATCTGCCTAATAGTACTTCAAAATCGGTATGTCCGAAACTGAATGAATTATATATGTCCGAAAATATCTCTTTTTTCCCTGTCTAGTTTTGGAGACCTCTATATATCCAGTCATCCCAGCCAGGGACCTGGGAGTCATTCTAGATTTCTCCCTTTCCCTCACTCCCTATATACAATTGATGCCTCTCTTCAGTGTTTATAAATTTTGTCTTTCTCTTCTTCATCTCCACAACCTGTTTTTGGTTCTGCCCTAAGTATTTCTCATAGGATTAATTAATTAACTCAACAAGTATTGAGCATCTTTTATGTGTCAAGCACGGTGCCAGGCTCTGAGGATTAAGGGGGTTGGGCAAAACCAACAGCCCCTGACCTCATGAGGCTTATAGTCTAGGAAATCACTGCAATACATCTCAACTGGTGTTCTTGCTGAGAGAACGCAGGCTCGGTTCATCCTTCACTGTACTGCTTGAGTGCCTTCTAAAATGCAAGTCCAGCATGCAAGCCTGATTTAATTAATTGCTTTAATTAGGAGGATAAAATAGAAACTCCTTAGCCTGGCACACAAGTCATGCGTGACTTGGCTCCTGCCTCTTGTCTTCAGTCTCCATTTTTTCATTATAGCAGCACAAAGAGTGACTTAAGACTGACCCTTTCTCCGAAGCCACCACTGAACATGTGTCATTATTCATACAAGACCTCATAGTAGGGGTAAAATCATGTGGTAGTCTGTATTTATAAAAAGGAAAAGGAAAGAAAATATATATTTCTTTCCCTCTCCATTTTAAGACTTTATATTCAGTTCCTTGGCTCAGAAGATAATGGATTCAGATACTTGTTGGAGGTTCCTTTGCCCTTTGTTCAA
This sequence comes from Zalophus californianus, assembly GCF_009762305.2. Lineage (NCBI taxonomy): Eukaryota > Metazoa > Chordata > Mammalia > Carnivora > Otariidae > Zalophus > Zalophus californianus. Next base: position 60,547,696 of record NC_045600.1, on the reverse strand, counting down.
TACTCTTTTACAAATAAAAGGAAATTTACAGATTAATTATTAGGACTCACCAGAGATTTCGTCAGTGTTATCAGATATAAGTTAAATATACAAAAAAATTTAGAAAATACAAAAAGTAATGTCATTCACAATAATGAAAGAAGCTTCAAGGTACTGAGAATATATTTGACAAAGGATGTGTAAGACCTTAAAGAAGTCAATGATAAAACTTTACTAAAGTAAATAAAGTAGAATTAAATAAATGGAGATATGTAACAAGTTTATGGATGAGAAGACTCAATATCAATGTTATTTCTCCACAAATTAATCTATAAAGTCAATTTATTCTAATAGAAGTTCCAACAATTTATCTTGAAACAAGTTGAAACCAAAGTTCATATGGAATAGTAAAGTGCCTAGAAGAGCCAAAATAATTCAAAGAATTGGAGGAAGGAGACCCTATTGGATAGTAAGGTTTAATGTGAAGTGATAGCAATGTTAAAACAGTGTAATATTGGCACAAAGGTAGGCAGTTAGACCACATATACATACATGTGGAACATTGGTATATAACAGCGATAGCAGTGTAAGTCAATAGGGAAAGTACAGATCTTTTTATAAGTGATACTGGGACAATTGACTGTATGGGAAAAGAACTGGATATTTGTTTTGCACCACACACAAAATTAAATACTAAAGGGATTAAAGACCTAAAAAGAAAACAGAAACTTTAAAACTTGAGGATATCTTTAATCCCCAGGTTAAGAGAGAATTTCTTACACTGAAAGCACAAGTCAAATGGGAAAATAAATATATTAACTATATGAAAATTTGTATGCAAAAGGCATAAAATTAACCATTTTGAGTAGATATTTGCTATGTATTACCCCACACTGAACTCATTAACTGCTACTGGAAAACGTGCCTGAATTTATTTTCTGTCTGGATGAAGAGCATCATTATGTACCCAGTAATTCAAGTAATTATTATTATTAAAATAATAATTTCATTTTATATGGATTAAATTAAGGGGCAAGTCAGTAGGATAAACACAACTCCACAAAAAAGGGCAAATGCTATAAAAAGCTGAATCATGGAAGAAGAAACCCTAATAATTAATAAATGAAAGATAGTCAACTTCACCTGTGTTAAGGTAAATCCAAATTAAAACAGTGAGGCAATTGATGCCCATCAGATTGGCAAATTTTTACCAGTCCGGTAGTCCCGAGCATTGGCAAGAATGGGGTGAAAGAGGAGCTGTCCTATGATGGAAGCAATTTGGTAAGATCTGATGAAGTGATTCCACTTTTAAATAGCACCTTAGAGAGACTGTCACACACTTGTTTCATTGTTGCCTTATTGTAATAGCAAAAATTTGTAACATCTGAAACCTCCTTGAGAGTTCGATAAGTGTGTGTCAGTCCATTCAGCTACTCTCACAAACTACCACAGACTAGGTAGCTTATAAACAACAGAAAAATTTCCCACAGTGCTGGAGGCTGAAAGTTCAAGATCAAGGTGTTAGCTTTCTGGTGAAAGCCCCCTTCTTGGTTCATAGCCAGCACCATCTTCCTGTGTCTTCACATGGTGGATGGGGCTTGGGATCTCTCTGGAGCCTCTTTTCTAAGGCACTGAATCTGTTGAGGAGAGCTCCAACTTCATGACCTAAGCCCCTCTGGAAGGTCCCACCTAATGCCATCTCCTTGGGCATTAAGATTTCAAACTGCGAATTTTGAAGGGATACAAACATTCAGGCCATAACAATGCATTATTATATATTCCCACATTTAATGTATTTACTGATGTACTTGGGTTATATATACACTGTTTTATCCCGTATTTTGTATTTTTCCCATGTTCTCTGTTCTCCCTTCTCTCCTCTTGGCTTTTATGAATTAAATATTTTAAATTAATTTTCCCCCTCTATTAGCTCAATAGTTTTGTTTGCCCAAGTTATTCTTTTAATAGTTGCTCTTGATATTACAACACATATCATTGCTTGACTAAATAGATCTACTATAAATTAGTATTTTTACCACTTCCCAATCAATACAAGCTCTGTAGAACACTTTTTCTTATTTCACCCCGGCTTGCCTTTTGTGCTATTTGTTATTTATTTCACTTCTACATATATTTTAAACCTACATTATCATTATTGTTTAACTTTTTTTTAAAGATTTCTTTATTTTGGGGCACCTGGGTGGCTTAGTCGTTAAGCGTCTGCCTTCGGCTCAGGTCATGATCCCAGGGTCCTGGGATCGAGCCCCACGTCCGGCTCCCTGCTCCGCAGGAAGCCTGCTTCTCCCTCTCCCACTCCCCCTGTTTGTGTTCCCTCTCTCGCTGTGCCCTTCTCTGTCAAATAAATAAAATCTTAAAAAAAAAAAAAGATTTCTTTATTTGAGAGGGGGAAGGGCAGAAGGAGCGGAGGAGAGAGAATCGCAAGCGGACTCCCTGCTAAGCACAGAGCTAGACATGGGGCTCCATTCCAAGACCCTGAGGTCAAGACCTGAGCTGAAATCAAGAGTCAGACGCTTAACCAGCTGAGCCGCCCAGGCACCCAGTCATTATTGTTTTAAAAAGTTAATAATCATTTGAATTTGACCACACATTTACCTTTTCTTTTGCTTTCTGTTCTCTTACCTTCTCCATTCTATTGTGCATTCCTGTGCTTCCATCTGAAATCATAGTACTTTTGCCTGAATAACTTAAACATTTATTTTAGTATGGGTCTTTTGGCAATAAGTTCTTAAGAGTTTTTATTTGCCTGGACATATCTTTATTTTTCTTTCATATTTGGAGGATATTTTGCTAGGTATGTAATGGCAAATTGGAAGTTACCTTCTTCCTGCCATTCAGTGATATCACTTCATTTTCTTTGGTTTCCTTTTTTCTGTTGACAAGTCAACTAAATTATTGCTTCTTTAACTGTAATGTATCTTTCTTCTCTGGCTCCTTTTAAGATATTCTCTTTGAATTTAGCTTTAAGCAGTTTTACATGATGCATTTGAGTGTGGTTTTCTGGATATCTCTCCTGCCTGTGTTTCTTTAATCCAGGGCTTGAGATGGCTTTTGTTAGTTTTTGAAAATTCTCATTGAGCATCTGCATGATTCTTTCTTACTTCTCTGAAACTTTGCTTGTGCAGGTATTAGCCGTTTCCCATGTTCTACATATCTCTTGTGCTCTTTTTGCATTTTTAAAAAGATTTTATTTATTTTAGAGAGAGAGCACATGTACATGAGAGGGGAGGGATAGAGGGGGGAGCGAGAGGGAGTGAGAACCTCAGACTCCATGCTCAGTGCCAAGCCGGATGTGGAGCTTGATCTCACAACCCCAAGATCATGACCTGAGCCGAAACCAAGAGTTGGATGCTTAACTGACTGAGCCACCCAGGAGCCCCCTCTTTTTGCATTTTCAATTTTTTTCCGTGTTCTAGTCTGATGTTATCCTAGTCCAGATAGGAGTTAGTTTTAGTTTTTTTGTCTTAGTGGTACAAAGAGTGAAGGAAAGTCATTGATTGAATTAGGGAGAAAGATGTTTCAAGGATGGATTTAAGTCTTTGTGGGAGCTGGTCTATTTCTGTTTTTCTTTACTGCGAAGGCATAGCATTTGGGGGGTCTGAATTGAAAGCTTGGGGGTATTTATCAGATCATCTCTTCCTTACTGGGCCTCAAACTTCAGTTTTTATCTCTCCCAACACCAAAAGACAGTTGACAGCTTGGCTTAGATTTAGCTGTTGCTTTCTGGTTGGCTTCCTGGCTTCTCACCTTTTGTGATTTAGGAATTAGTAAATTGCTCAAAGGGAAAAGTGGCCAAGAATTTCTAGCTAGTTTTTCTGTGATTCCCTTTTCTCCCGGATCCTGCTCCGAATTCCTGATTGTCCTAAATTCTAATTTTTATTTTTCTGTCCCTATAAGATTGACAAAATCTCTGAGCCACTTTTTTCCACTTGACTTAGTCCTGAGCCTTTTAGGAGTTGGTAAATGCCTTGAAAGAAAAGGTGATAGGAGGTGTCATGGTCGTTCCAATGCATTTACCTTCTCGCAAGGATTAGCCCTCAAATTCTGGAAGCCTTGGTTGCTCTCCAGTGCTTTAGAAAATGACTTTGTGGGGCACCTGGGTGGCTCAGTCGTTGGGCGTCTGCCTTCAGCTTGGGTCATGATCCCAGGATCCTGGGATGGAGTCCCACATCGGGCTCCCTGCTCAGCGGGAAGCCTGCTTCTCCCTCTCCCATTCCCCCTGATTGTGTTCCCCCTCTCGCTGTGTCTCTCTCTGTCAAATAAATAAAATCTTAAAAAAAATGAAGTAGGTTAGGGGTGCCTGGGTGGCTTAGTAGGTTTAGGGTCTGCCTTGGGCTCAGGTCATGATCCCAGGGTCCCGGGATCGAGTTCCACATCCAGCTCCTTGCCCAGCCAGGAGCCTGCTTCTCCCTCTGCTTGCTCTCTATCTCTCTGTGTCAAATAAATAAATAAAATACTTCTTTTTTTTAAAGTAGTTTATGGGGTACCTGGATGGCTCAATTGATTAAAACGTGTGCCTTCGGTTCAGGTCATGATCCAAGGGTTCTGGGATCAAGCCCCGCATCTGGCTTCTTGCTCTGCAGGAAGCCTGCTTCTCCCTCTCCCACTCCCCCTGCTTGTGTTCCCTTTCTTGCTGTCTCTGTCAAATAAGTAAATAAAATCTTAAAAAAAAAAAAAAAAGAAAGAAAATGACTTCGCTTTTTAGCTTATTGAGAGTTTCTTGTTATTCCTGCCATGAGGGTTGGTCATATAGGTTAGTCTGCTAGCTACTCAAGCAGAAGTCCTTAATCTTTTTTTTTTTTATTCTTTTTTCTGTTGCTGATGAGTTACATCTGATTAAAGATGACACTTTCATTACAATAGGTAACCTCTAATTGATCCATTACTATTAATTTATATACTAGCAGAGTAAAATATCTCAAAATGAGTAATAATGTTAAAATTTAACATGGTCAGAGAACTAACTATGCTAGATTCCTGTGGTTAGACGTTTAAGTCACACTAGAATCATTTGTATTACTCCCTTTCTTTGAGAAAAAGATAAAACTATGTATGGGAAACATATTCATAGATTTTATAATGTCTTTAGACTCAGCAATGAGGAAGATTAACTTGAAAACTTTCCTTCATTGATTTCATTAGCTTTTCTGGTCTGAGAATTATTTCTAAAAATGCCCTTTCATTGCTCTGCTGGCGAGTAGTAGTTCTTTGTGGTCTGAATTTACTAAATCAAGAAAAATTTATCTAGAAGTCAGACTTTAATTATACTAAATACTGTCTATCCATTAACTCTGTAATTTCACTGGTGTGAATTTTATAAAAATTAAGAGGCAGGGTGCCTGGGTGGCTTGGTGAATGTCTGACTCTTGATTTTGGCTCAGCTCATGATCTCAGGGTCATGAGATTGAGCCCCACGTCAGCTCCGTGCTGGGCGTGGAGCCTGCTTGGCATTCTCTCTCTCCCTCTCCCTTCACCCATCCCCTGCTCTCTGTCTGTCTCTTGAAAAACAAAAAAAGAGGCAATGTAAGTTAGTGGGAAAGAACACGGACTAGAGTTCAGATACCCAGTTTCTAGTCTTGCTCTGCCATTGATTGTGTAATTTGGACCATACAGATTTCTCTGGGCCTCTGTTGCCTTACCTATAAAATAAAGTGGTCAAATTTGTCAGTGGTTGCCACAGATTTTATGTTCCAAAGATGGCTATACCAATCAGTATATCCTATTTCACATGTTCTTACAATGTTACTGACACTGTTTGCTGAGAGTGGGGTCTGTGTTGTTCTTCTCCCCACCTTCTGCCTTAATCTGGGCAGGAACTTGTAACTACTCCAACCAATAGGGTATGGTAGAAGTGATGTTATGTTATGTTTGAGACTAAATCATTTAAAAAATACAGCTTCCCCTTGGCTCTTTCTCTTGGGGCACTTGCTTTTGGACCTCAACAACTCTGCTGTGAGGAAGACCAAATTAGTTCTTTCAGAGAGACAAGATGGAAAGAGACCTAAATGGAGAGAAACTATTTTTCCCATTTCAGCTTCATCCAGTATTCTGCCTTTAGAGGTAACTGGTATCTCCAGTTCCTGGGTCCTTATGTAGAATTGGCTTGTTTCTTGTTGGCTTTCCTTACTGTAAATACTTAGTTCTTAACTTTCTCTGGTCTGCTAGGTTATTGGCCATTCATCCTTCTGCTTTCCAGATGACAAAATTTTGTCTTTATCTCTCATTGGCTGTTGTCTCTTCTCCTGTATTCTTTAGCCTTGGGGCTTCATGTCTTTTTATTTCTTTTATTTTGTTTAATAGGGTTGAGAATGAAGCAAAGATAAATGCTTATATTCTGTGCTCCTCATGTAAGTGGAAGCATCTTCTTTCCCTTTGATATAAAATTTTCCCTCTAACATGAAATTACAACTCTCTTGAGCGTTCTGATTATAACAAATACTGAAACTTCCTGTAGGGTCAGGTATTTGCTATGATGTTTCTAATGAAATCCACTGTTGGATGCTTTGTTCTCAGTAGCCCATGGAGAAAAGAGTGGGAACTAAAAGATAATCTCCCACACATGTATGATTAGTTGATTTCTTTTTATTTTAAAAATAACTAGTAGACTTTTAAAAGTAGTTTTAGGTTCTAAAAACCTTAGTGGAAAGATCGGTAGTTTTTTTGTTTTTTGTTTTTTGTTTTTCTTTTTACAAAAGTGCAAAGCTAATTCAGTGGGAAAAGGATATCCATTCAACAAGTTGAACAAGTACTTTTGATACTTACATAAAAAAATAAACTTCCATGTCTACTTCACACAATATACAAATAGGAACTCAAATGGATCATAGACCTAACTATAAAATCTAACCCATAACATGTAAAGAAGAAAAGAGGTGAAAGCCTTTATGACTTGGGTTGGACAAAGATTTCTATTTGTATAAGGGATTGACCATTCCAAGTGTTAGTGAGGCTATGGAGCAACTGGAACTCTTACACACTGCCGATGGGAATGATACAAACATTTTGGAAAACAGTTAAATATGCCCTACCCTATGATGCAATCATTGCACTCTAAGGTATTTACTCAAGAAAGAATGAAAGCATATGTCCATACATTGTACACAAATGTTCACAACAACTTTATTTGTAATAACCATAAGCATTTGTATAAACTTCAAGAGTATGTAATCTGTAGTGATAGAAAGCTGATTGATTAGTGGTTGCCTGAGAATGGGGTGGGGCAAGAAGAGGAAGGAGGGATTATGATGGGCAGGACGAAACAAAAGAGATCCCCCCAAACAGATGATGGCTGTGTTCATTATCTTGATTGTAGGTGATGGTTTCATCTGTGTATACCTATATTAAAACTTACCAAATGGTACACTTCAGATATGTGCAGTTTTTTAATGTCAATTATACCTCAATAAAACTGTCAAAAAAGGGCAACCTGGACATTTATGCCTTGAATGTCTTTTAGTGGTTTTAAGGGAAAAAAAAAAAAAACAAAACCCAAAGTTAAATGAGAAATTCTGTCTGTGAAGAGTTAAAAGTCATCACTAGAAAATGCTCCATTAACCTGAAGTGTTTCTTTCCTCTTATTTGGAAACATAAAATGATGACTAAAAACTACTTGGTATGCATGCCAAATTGAAGTTGATTAACCTCTGACCTTTACACATCATTTAATGAGGCAGCATGCACACTGGCACGAAGAAGTCTCTGTCAAAATGCTGAGTTTGAGATGATTCCTTTTCTGGATCTCTTTGTTTTGCTCCCAGCCCACCTAATTTCACTCTTGTCATGCTCATGGGAGGCTGGGGGCTTTATGTGAATCCCAATCAGTCACAGTTGTTGGCAGAAACAGCCTGGTGGAGAATGGTAGTGTCGTGGTTTTTCATGTATAAAAAGATGTATGTGATCAACAGAAAATAAAATTTCCTTTTGTCTCTGGTGAGTCCAATTTAGCAATTATTATGGTATTTGAAGGAAATGTCAGTGTAGTCATTTTGTTGAGATGATTTTGTATCTTGATGAGCTAAGAAAGGCGAGCGAATGCCAGGATAGGTGGTGTGTGACAGAGAGCCGACTGAATTTTCTGTGCTGTACACAAAGACTGAAAACAAATTGCCCACAGATTGAAATAATTTCCATGGGGTCACCAATGTCAACAACATCTTTCAGAATTGGTTTTCTTTTTAAAACTGAGAATTTCTTTCATGATGTTGTCCAGGTATGAAAACGAGCCTCGCATAAAACATGTTTAGAGCTTTCAGAGGTTAACCGAGCTCTTGGCGATGTGGCATCCTTTTAGAGTATTTATTTCTCTTGCCATTGTATCGTGATCATCCCCGTTGTCATTAAACATTTATTGATTGACAGTGTGCGGGGGCAAACAAAACCCCACAGAAACTGAACATTTAAAACAATGTGAAAATTAAAGACTCCCTGTAGATAGTCTCAGTGAATCACGTGACAGATCTGGGTATGATGAAACATTAATAATTCTCACACAAGCAATGAAAACTTTTTAAAAATCAGCTTTTAAAAGCAATAAGTACCCCAGTTAGTGGATGAGGACGATTATAGAATCTTCCCATCTCTATTACATAAAGTTGCCCCAGGAACTATTAAGGCTCTTCAAATGGAAGCAGTAATTTGGGCCTTAGTTTCACAGAAACTACTTGTTATCGGGAACAGGCCCTGATGTAAGATGATTTTCTTATTCATTCATACGGTTGAGATAAACAAACTCACAGAGGAAAAGTCCCATTCTGACATCTCTGTCACTTCTTTGGCAGGCATGTGTTCATTTTTGGTGTGCGTTCATTCAGTAATACTTACTAAGTGGCTGCTATCTCGGAATACACACCGGTAATAAGCAGTTACTTCGGTAAGAATAGGGTAGCACAGAGGTATGATCTAGGCATTATGCGAGGCACAGAGGAGGTGCCTAACTTCATGCTAGGGGTGGTAGTGGTGCTCAGAAAAGGCTTTCTGGAGGAAAGGATGTCCTAGCAAAGCTCTGAAAGATGAACAGGTGTTAAGGGGTCCTTAACCCAAGAGGGGCTAAGGAGGTAGCAGAAGGTTGAGGCAGAGGCCGGCACACGTGACCGCTCAGAGGGGAGACGGTGCTTCGTAGTAAAAGCAGAGGTCGTTCAGTCTTGCTGGGGAAAGAGTGAGGCCTGTGTCTGGTGAGGTAAGCAAGGGCCAGCGGAGGGCCTAGCATGCAAGATCAACGGGGAGGTACCGGGGAGTCACTGGCAGATTCACCTACTTAATTTCACTTTAGAAAGGACTTAATATTGTCCGATGAGAAGATTTGAAAGTAGATTATTGCAAAACATTATAATGAAAATTTGTTAAATATATGAATGGTAATAAACATGTTCTAATTTATTTGTCCCTTTCTAGTTATTTGTTTGGGGTTGTTTTCATTTTATTTTATTGTAATATGCCTTTTAAAATAGACTCATATTCATCTCTGAATGCATCATTCAGAATTTAAAACCACAGCTAGCAGGCTACTTCCCCTGGAAGTAGGGAAACTAAGGAAAAAATCTCCGTGGACCAAACACATTCATAGTGTTCTCCCAAGCACAGGCTCCATGAAAACCAGCTAAAAAGGGCATGGAAAGGACAGCAGAATCCTGTCAGACTTCCTTATCCTGTGAGTTGGGTTTGTATTTTTATGACTTAATTAGAAAAACTCAATGCAGTTAAGAAGTGGAAATTAGAGCTAGAAGTATCTATGTTTTGAGACCGAAGTTTTTCTGCATGGTTATGCAGGAAGTGTGTATGAGATAGTTAATTCATGGACCCAGCAAACATTTGTGGGTGCCAACCTTGTGCCAAGCACGGTGCCAGAAGCTGAGCAAACCGGACAGATGCAGCCCCTCACCCTCATGGAGCGTACAGTAGGTCTGTGAGGAAGAGACATGTTGCCCAACCAGTAAGTGGGATGTAGGAGGGTAAAATGTTCTCATGGTCAGTACAGAACTTCCCGGTGCCTGCGGCAGTAGTGCATGTCCAAGTCCAAGGCAGAGGAGGCTTATTTGGATACCTCTCTTTAGCCTCTAAAGAATCCCTGTGAATCCTATATATTTTTATGTTCACTGAGCTTCTGGTCCTTACTCAGTCATCAGCACTTTATTCCTTTTTTGATCTGGCTTCTTGTATCATTCCCAATTTTTGAATATTTTTCTTCCCCTATAAGCTAAGAGTTTTGCTGTAAGAACCTCTCCATTGGAGTAGTAGGAGGGCTGACTCAAAAGTCAGTTGATCACTATATAGGATCAAAGAAGGGGCTGGAAGTTAGAGTTTAAGTGGACCTTGTGTAGAGAAGTCGAGAAGCTTGGACATGGCCTGTGCACGCTGTGATTCCGGGTGGTGGTCAAGCCCCAGACTGTGTTAGTAAAGTTTTGTTCCCCAGTTAAAAATGCCTTTCAATTGTTATTATTATTTTTGCTTTACAAAAGCCTGGTGGGTTGAAGCCCATAGCCTTGTTTAACTGATGAATAGACTTGGATCCATGGAGATTAAATGGAATGACATGTCTATGGTTCTTGTATTTTCCTTAAATCATGTCTTATTTGCCCATGCTAAGTCAGGGGATTGTTTTGATTGTAGAGTAGGCTTTTTAATTAAATGCATGGGTATGAAGCTGGGCCTATTGTGGGTTTACTATGCTAAGCCATGGGTAGACCTGTATCTTAAAAGCAATTTATGCATCTTTGATGGAAAGAGAATAATGTTAGGTGGCGAAATGTCACAGAGGTGACTTTTGTTTTAATTTCTTTGAATTTGGTGGGTAATGAGATTTGTTTGAAGGTATATATAAATGCGGGAGAGCAAAGATGTAGCACTACGGTGTTTTTCATGAATGTTTTCATTATGTTTCCTTTCTCATTACTAGAAACAAAACAGTCTTCCATCTTAACCTCCCTCTAGCATGTTCCTGAGAAGTTTGTGCCTTTAGCTTCTGGAGCTCTGTGATTAAAAAAGTCATACCCAGCCAAAAGGCATGTGTGTTAGGTTATTTGATACGTTACAAAGAAAAAAATATATATATTTCACTAAAGTTGGCTTCTGTAAGCTGCATGTCTGAACAACTAGTCTTTTTCATAGAGAGAAAACGATTTCCTATGGTTATGGAGTCTAACAATTCAAATCCATTTGCTCACTCTTGTTGGTGCATGACTCATGGAAATGGATTTTTTTCCTTTAAGGCTGCACTGTGGGTATTCACAGTGAAGACAGTCTTAAATGCTTCTAAGACTTAATTAGTGGAACCTTGCAGACACACGGGAAATCCCCTTGCGGTAGGGTTCTCTATTACGCTGCCGTGCCTGATATGCTTTAAGCATGGTTTCTCCACTTTAGAGAGAAACTGATGGATAAGGTGGCTCTGGGAATTAGTAGAAACCTCTTAACATTTACATAGAGATATAGGCACAGTATAACTAATGGTTCCTGTTTGATTTAACAGTATTGTCACTTGTTTCCTAGTTTGCAAAACCCAAAAAAAGTGATTTAGCAGACAGAGCCTAGGCATAAGGATAAATCCTTCCCATCTGACGGTATCATAGTTACAGAGTATGTAATAATCCTATGTGACTCGTCTGTGCCAAAGCTCTGGTGTCATCTCAGAAATTATGATTTCAGAAATACCAGTACAATCAGTGGCTTATTGTGTTATGGTATCAAGCAGTAGCGCTGTGGAAAACAGTTCTGCATTTCTGGCTTTCTTGTTGAAAAGAGCTGAGTTTAAGGCCTGGACCTACCACCTACTGGCTATGAGATCCTGGACAGTTTTTTTTTTCTTTGACCTCTCTCAACTTGTGTTCCTCATCTGTAACATGGTGATAACAAGGGTACCCATCTGAGAGGGCAGCTGTGAGGATTCAATGGGACACTGTAGGCAAAGCACTTAGAGTAGGTCTTGGCACAGAGGCAGTCCTAACATTTGTGATTATGCTTCTTGCAGCCTTTTATGTGTCCAACTGGGCCCTGAGCAAAGAGGACCTTCTTTGTAAATTTGCTGTGGTGTTCTTTTTTTTTTTTTTAAGACTTTATTTATTCATGAGAGAGAGAAAGAGAGCAGGAGGAGGAGCAGAGGGAGAGGGACAAGCCGACTCCATGCTGAGTGCCGAGCCCAACACAGGGCTTGATCTCAGGACCCTGAGATCATGACCTGAACTGAAACCAAGAGTTGGATGCTTAACTGACTGAGCCACCCAGGTGTCCTGTGGTGTATTTTTCAATTAGGAATTTGTCTGCCTGAAGATAAATGCCATGGCAGATATCAGCTCATGTTCTCAGAGTAAAAGGGACCTTAGTAGCAGCGGGGATGGGATGGAGAATGCCTTGGCCAGGGGTCAGAAAATATGGCTGCTGGTCTAGGGTTTGGACTAACTGTGAGACTTTAGACTCTTGAGACTTAGTTCCTTACCTATCCAGTGCCAGGTACACGGGGACTTAAACCTATTTGTTGTCTAGATTAAGGAATAATCTGCAAAACAAAGTGATTGGATGGAACATTCCAATCCAGAGCCTCTTTCAGGGCTCCCATTCCTACTGGAGAAATCTCCTCAATGACTGGACATTTGTCCTAACACGGCCACATGGAGCTTTCTGTGGGGGCACTTCCATGATGCCATAGGCACCAGCTTGGGGTGGCGGGGTGTGCTCATGGGAATGGCAGTGTTTTGTTTTGTTTAAAGATTTTATTTATTTGAGAGAGAGAATGAGAGAGAGAGAGCATGAGAGGGGAGAGGATCAGAGGGAGAAGCAGACTCCCCGCCGAGCAGGGAGCCCAATGTGGGACTCGATCCCGGGACTCCAGGATCATGACCTGACCCGAAGGCAGTTGCTTAACCAACTGAGCCACCCAGGTGCCCCAGGAATGGCAGTGGTTTAAGAAAATACCTGCAGAGGGATAAAGAGATGGTTTTGTCAGAAGATGCTAAAAAAGAATTGCCAAAGCAGTGGTTTGTTATAGTTTCTTATTCTCTTCAGCGAGGAGTAGGTTCTTTCAAGCTCTACCTTACATGTTGACTTGAATCTTTTGGTAATTCTTTTCTTTTTCTCTTCAATATTGCCCTTAATATTATAACCCAGTTTCATGAAAGATTTTCAATGAGGGCAAGTGCGGAGGGAGGGGGACAGTAAAATGACTTAACCTCATCATGGACTCTTAGGCATGGTTCTGAGTCCTTAATAGTTTCAGGGATGATTAGATTACTTTCTACTCTTTTGGGGTCAGGCATAAAAGCAGCTCATGAGAAGTTGCACTTGCCCTCGTGTCCAGTTAATTTGAGATGTGTTTCTTCCATGTCCATCATACCAGGGTGTGTGAGGTTGCCAGGATCATCCATAGAAACTGAGCTGCCTGTTCTTTCAGTCTGGAGTGAGCATCAGCAAGAATGGTTCACTCAACAAAGTAGGGCTTGAGAGAGAGGAAAAAAGGAACCAGAATGGTGACAAATGAGCTTGAGGCTGGTTCTGTTGAGGTCAGCCCCTTAAGGAAATAAAGTTGTAGAGATATGCATCATATATATGTGATACATGTATGACTTTTAAAGAAAGACTTACTATGTCTCAGGTACTATAGAAGCCCTTTAAATAAGGCCCCTCACTTATGTTCAAAATACCCCATGAGGTAGATGCTGTATTTATCCTCATCTTATAGATAAAGAAACTGAGAGACAGAGAGATTAAGTAATTTGCTCACGGTCACACAGCAGGTAGTGAAACTGGGATTTAAACTCAGAGCGTCTTGCTCCATAGCCTATACTGGAGTGTAGTGTAGCTTTAGTACCGATAAAACTTATTATATATATGTCATACTCTGGTTGCCCTCAACTCAGGCAACATGGGGCCAAGCTTTGCAGGGGTCCTGCATCTTGAACAATGCCCCAGGGTTATGCAGGAATATAGGGACTGTCACTGGGGCCAGATTAGACCCAGCAAGGGCAAGGCACTCTTAGAGCTACTTGTGAATCTGGAGTGCCCTGCATTGTCACCCTACGTTTCTGTTAGCATACTTGCCTTCCTAGGGTCATACTACAGTGGAAATGTAACATCACCTTCCTCTGCCATTTAACTCCAGTGTAGGCAGAAGCTTCCACCGACATTCCAATCACTGTCTTGGTTTTGAGGAGAATTCCGTACTCGAATATATCTGCTCTTTGTTCTCAGTACCTTAGAAAATACCAAAATCAAAAAAAATAATGCCTATACCTCAGTACCCTTAGAAAAGTACCATAATCAATAAAAATAATGCCTATGCCCTCACTCTTGTTTGCATCCAGGTACGGCCGTGTGATTGATGTTTGCCTGTGGAATGTGAGCAGATAGGGGCCACTTCTGAATTTGAGTCTCAAGACACTGGACATGTTTCTACATGTCCTCTTTCCCTCCTTCTTCTTCCTTCCTCCTTCCTCCTCCTCCTCCTTCTTCCTTCCTCCTTCCTCTTCCTCCTCCTCCTCCTCCTCCTTCTCCTCCTTTTTTTTTAAGTAAGCTCCACACCCAGCATGAAGCCCAACGCGGGGCTTGAACTCACAACCCTGAGATCAAGACCTGAAATGAGATCAGGAGCTAGATGCTTAACTGACTGACCTACCCACCCAGGCACCCCTTTTTAAAAAAAAATTTTTTTTAAGTAGGCTCCATGCCCAACATGGGGCTCGAACTCATGACCCTGAGATCAAGAGTCATCTGCTCTTCTGACTGAGCCAGCCAGGCGCCCCTCTTTCCCTTCTTAAGAACTGGAAAACAGAGATGCCTGTGACCCCAATTTCATCAAACAGGCATGAACAGTGCCCTACACTCTTCTTACTCAGAGTATGGGTCCACAGCCTGGCAGCCTGACATCATATGGGAACTTGTTAGAAATGCAGAATCTCAGGCCCTCCTCTGACCCCTGATGAGAATCTGCATTTTTAGCAAGAGCCCTAGCTGATGCACATGCACATGAAAGTCTGATGAACCAACAACAGAAAAATCCTGCTTCTCTGAGTATCACATGGAGTGTGGCTTTCCTGATAACTGGTCTTCTCATCTCAGGACTGTTAGGTAAGAGAGGAATAAGCATCTATGGTAAGCCACCATAGTTTGAGGTCTCTTTTTTATAATAATTTAGCCTTCATCCTAAGGAGTACAGTACTGTTATCCTGATTTTAAGGACAAGAAAACTGAGATTTGGAAAGTGTATCATCAGAGTCCTCACAGGAAATAGAATTCAACTTGGGTGGTTGGAATAAATGGATTTTCATAAAGGGAGCAGGACAAGGTTAAGGATAGAGGGCTAGTATAGGGTCCCCTTTCAAGAAGTTGAGCAGTAAAGGGAAGGAAGCCAACTGGGAGCTAGAAGTTACAGTCTGGGGGTTGAGAATCTGAATGTATTTGTGGGCAGTGAAATATGAGAGAATTAGGTGAAAGGAGATGATCAGTGGGATCTTGAAGAAGGCAAGGGGCAGAATAAAAGCATGACTTGTGGGGAGAAGAGGTCTGCTTCTCTGAGATGGGGGGAAAGGAGGAACAGATGTGTGTGGATGTGGTCAGTCTGGGATGTGCATGTGTGACTAGCCTGCAGGGAGCTCACGCCTTCTCTGCATAGGAGACCAGGTTTTGTGCTGAGAGAGAAGGGACCATCCTCTGTGCTTGTTGAGGAGATTGGGTCTGAACCAGGTGGGGGAAGGTGATGAATCGGTGTGGGGAAGGGCTGAGTCCAGTCTCACAATCTCTCCTGCTGTAGGACTTCTGCTTTGTTCCTGGGCACAAGGGGTTAAATTGGAGAGCCTCTTCTGGTGTGGTAAAAAGCAAGGATCTGGTGAGGAATCCCCTGTGTGAGATAAAATTTGGTAGAGAATTTCCTCCGAGTAAAACTGGGCAGTGGTATCGTAACCTGAACTACCATGTGTATATTTGAGGCACTAAAATTTTTTATTATTTCTTTGTCCATTGGCAAAGCTGCACCCTGGACCCAGGGCCTGGCCTGTGTGCTCACCTGGTTGCTTCAAGAGAATGAGCCCGTGTATGATAATAGAGCAGCCCACTTCCGCCTCCCTCGTTGGAACCTCCGTTCAGAGTCACATGTGGGAAATTTGTTTGGAAGTTGCCATAATCAGAGTTGGCTGCCAACAGTTCTCTGTATTCTGTGCCAGACGGCCTGCAAAGATGGGGACTTGCCCCAAGGGATTCCAGTTGCTGGCCACCTACTTTGGTTGGGGATGCTCAGGCCCCCGGGAGGCTGCCATTGTATAATCATCTCCACGTTAGGCAGCTTTGCTGGCCAGATCATCGGGCCAGCTGGTGGCTTCTCTTTGGCAGCTGTTTTAAGAAAAGGATTTCTTTTACAGAGACAATGGATTTTTTCATCCATGTTTGAGTGGATTTGTGATCTCTCTTCCAGTGCGGAATTGTTTGCCCAGTTAAAAAAAAAAAAAAAGGGAACAAGGACACTTAATTCTCAGTCTTTCTGTAACTTCTGACTCTTAAGTCTCTAGGGTAAAAGGACTCTGCTTTGTACTTGCTGGGGACATAACCATTTCTGAATCATTTTTTATGTTGGTACATCATGTTGTATATAGGCAGGGGATGATTTTGGAAGCATTAGTCAAGGTTTTCACAAGTCACATAAGGAAAGATTTATACCAGCATAAAATAGTATTATTAGGCATTATGCATGATAATTATGCATTGTGCAATTACTAGACATTTATTTAATCATATATTGTTTTTGACATGAATACATCAAATAATTTTATATAAATGCTTGGTCTTGGGGAGCCTGGGTGGCTCCCTTGGTTAAGTGTCTGCGTTTGGCTCAGGTTATAATCCTGGGGTCCTGGGATTGAGCCCTGAGTCAGGCTCCCGGCTTGATGGGGAGTCTGCTTCTCCCTCTCCCCTGCTTTTGCTCTCTCTTGCTGTCTCTCTCTCTCAAATAAATAAAATCTTTAAAAATAAACAAATAAGTAAATTCTTAGTCTTTTTCTTAACTCTGAGAACTAAATAATTAGGTCCTCTTGGGAGAATGACCTAATTCTGAATGCTGTTTCTTTTTTTTTTTTTTTTTAAGATTTATTTATTTATTTAAGAGAGACAGTGGGTGGGTAAGCGGTGGGGGCGGGAGGGCAGAGGGAGAGGGAGAGAATCTCAAGCAGACTCTCTGCTGAGCGAGGAGCCTGACGAGGGGGCTCAATCCCACGACCTGAGCCAAAATCAAGGGTCAGATGCTTAATGGAGTGAGCCACCCATGTGCCCCTGAATGCTATTTCTTTTTCTTTCTTTCTTTCTTTCCTTCTTTCTTTCTTTCTTTCTTTCTTTCTTTCTTTCTTTCTTTCTTTCTTTCTTCTTTCTTTCTTTCTTTCTTTCTTTCTTTCTTTCTTTTTCTTTCTTTCTTTTTTCTTTCTTTTTCTTTTTTTTTCTTTTTTCTTTCTTTCTTTCTTTTTCCTTTCTTTCTTTCTTTCTTTCTCTCTCTCTCTCTCTCTCTCTCTCTTTCTCTTTCTTTCTTTCTTTCTCTCTCTCTCTCTCTCTTTCTTTCTAGGTATTATTTATTTGTCAGAGAGACAGAGAGAGAGAGCACAAACGGGGAGTGGCAGGCAGAGGGAGAAGCAGGCTCCCTGCTGAGCAAGGAGCCTGATGTGGGACTTGGTCCCAGGACCCTGGGATCATGACCTGAGCTGAAGGCAGATGCTTAACCAAATGAGCCACCCAGGCATCCCATGAATGCTGTTTCTTTTTAACAGAAAAGCTAAACTCAATTATTTAATGGTTTGCAAAAAAACAGAAAGAAACAAATTAAAATTTGGTTAAAGAAACACATTAAAATAAATTACTAATAGAATAATTCACACAACACACTTTGAGAACTTTTTCTCTGTGACGACTTATGCATTTGTGACAAAATCCCATTGTGCTGTCGTGTGTTCTGTTTGCCAGTGTCATGGACAAAGAAGATGCTTTTCATAAGTGACACTCGAGTAAAGGAATGATGTCTAAATCCACGGCTTTAGTTTTTGCATGTATTTCTGGCTAGATAGTACATTTGTTTTGTTTATGAAAACTTAAATTTTTTTTTAGTTGTAGGCAAATATATCCCAAAATAACCAAGCATGAAAAAAGTGTTCATAGATGTTGTGAAATGGAAAAGTGAGTTATAATATGTATAGTATGATTCCCAAACTTATAAAACAAAGAAATATATTCCTATACAAATACACAGAAATATATTACCATGTATGTAAATGCATAAAAAAATAATCGGAAGATAGGCTGAGATTTAATTTCATATTTTGTAGACTCTTGCTTGCATTTACTGTTTTCCTGGATTGAGGTACTTCTCGTGTGTGTGGGCAGATGGGAGTAGGTCCTCAGAAATAAAGGACGTGATGCTTCTCAGATGAGGGTGGGGACTGAGGTCTCACGACGAAGTTGAGGTGTTAAGAGATACCACATTATTTTTCAGAGAAGATAAAAAGGTGCAAAATTAGAAGCCTAAAATAACTAAACCCTATTTTTTCCTAAAAATAAAAAAAATGCTCTACATTCATTTATTCCCAATTGTTATATTGTCACCACTATATATTTGAGGTTTGGATAAAATTTACTTAATCAAAAAAAATATTACAAGCAAAGGAAATTTCCAAGCAATGAATACCAACAATTTGTTAACCTGTGGAAAATGAGCTTGATTTAAGTCAAACAGATCCCATTCACTGTATTAACAGGTATTCTAATGAGAAGGTGGTTTAAGAGAAAAAGAGAAAGGCCAATGAAGAAATACAGCATATATTGCTACTGTGTGTCTCGGGCTTATCTTATAGCCCGTCATAAATGTGCCTGTTTAGGGCTGTGTTAAATTGTTACAGAAGCGATGCCAAGTGCTGAGCAGATTCATAAATATAATAACAGATTATTATAGCAAAGACATTTTATTGCAGCCCAGGAGCCAATGATGTCTGATTTATGAAGACCTAAAACACACCTACAATTTAAAGTAGGCCCCCGGGGAAGCTCTTGGTGAGTCATCAAGCCCAAGGCAATTATTGGCAGAATTAAATTCTGGCTAATTTCCTTAGTGCCGGCGTGTCCAGTGCTCTCATTAACTGCACTAGTTACTGATGGAAACGACATCGTCTTTCAGTGCAGGGCACTTGGCTGAAGTGGGGCCAGCCTCCTGCAAAGTGCCTGCAAGATTGGTTTGGAGTATTCTGAAGTGGTTTGGGGGTCCCCAGAGACTCGTAGGCATGGTATAGTGACTCCTGTCAGGGCTTCCTTGGCCTCAGTGGAAAGTTCTGAAGTGAGACTGTGCTAATGCCAGGCTCGGTTGCTAAGACAGCTTGTGTGTATTATTATGTGGGAAGAAGAGATTCAGCAACACAACTCACCTCCCCTCGCGGGGAGAAGGATGTGAAAGGGAGGGCAGGGACCCGGAGGAGAGAGATGAAGTAAAGGAAGGACAAAAGCTGGAGATGAGTCTGGAAAAGCCTCCAGGCACAGTCACTTCCAGGGCAGAGGAAGCTGCAGTCGAGGATAATTGCAAGCCAGAGAGCATACAGTGTATTGAGTTCAGGTGTCTTAGGAAGGTGTCAAGAAGCGAAAGGAATGGGAGATGAGACAAAGATGCCAAGGTTTGCTGCAGCAAGCTGGAGGAGAGGGGACACTCGGTGGAGCAGGGTGGGGGAAAATAAAAAATGCCTTTGCATTTACGGGGTGAGTGTTTACCCGCACAGCACAGGCTTTGAGAACTTTCTCTGTGACGACTTCTGCATTTGTGACAAAATCCCATTGTGCTGTCGTGTTTTCTGTTTGCCAGTGTCATGGACAAAGCAGGATGCTTTTCATAAGTGACACTTGAGTAGAGGAAGGATGATGTCTAACTTCGGTCTCTAAATGGCTAAGAGCTTAATGCCATGGGACAGGGTGGAGAGCCAGGATGCAGGAAGATTGGACTTGAGCCAGACCGGAGAACGTGGCTGTCACAGAGATGTGGGCATCACACTTGTGGTAAAAGACGTGGCAGAAATACGTCAGATTGATTCCAGAGTACTTCACCTTTTCCTTGCAAGCAAGGGGAGAATAGTTTGTGTATCACTTGAGGCATAGGTGTGGCGTTATCAGGGATGTGGGGAACTCTGAGATGAAGATAGAGGGCGAATTGAGACCAGGGGTGTCATTGGAGCCAACAAAAGAGAGTGTAATTAGAATCCTGAGAGCACCACCAGAGAGTCGCAAGCATAAAGAGGAGAAAGAAAGGAAGAGTCAAAGATTCTCCTAAGGATTGTAGTACAGCTCTAGGAAATTGAAGAAGTTAAATAACGTAGATTTATCAGCAGATGTCTGGAGGAACCAACTAGAATAATTTGCTTCATATGCTTAAGAAAAACAGCTGCAGAAAATCAATAAAGGGACTAGCAAGGAATCAGGATGGAATAGGGAGGCATTTTTTAAAGGATCCTCCAAGCCCAGGAGGCATCAGAGAAAGTTATTACATCTATTATGACAGACTCCGTGTTTTAGGATAAGAAATTACACCTTTAGTGATTATGGCATATAGTGAGCTATGGGCAGCAGGTTGGTGAAATTTCAGTGACTGCCTACTGTTTACGTATTTGCCTATGCTCTGTGGTTCAAGAGAAGGGGCTCGCTCATATTCTCACTCGCTTTATGACGCTCTCATCTCTGTAATTCTTTGTGTGTTAAAGTGGCATACTTTGGGCAAAGTATTATGAGAACTCTTTCAGCAGTGTCTAATCTGAAGACAAAAAAGATGATTTTCTAAGAGTTAGATTATTATATATATATTTTTAGATATTTAGTGATCATATTTTATGCATATTTTTATTTGTGTTATGAAAGCTACTATAAAGTTATTAATATCTCTCACTTTCTAGGTTCTATAGCTATAGGGCAATACTGACATCTTATTTTTAGGGTATACTTTTAAAGGTGACATTTGAAAATTGTGTTAATCTTTTCATTATTGGATTGACTTTCCAATACAAGAGAAAAAGCATACTGGAGTATCTGATTTTTGGTTTTGCTTTTGTTTTTGCTTCCAATATCTGAATTCCTTTCCTATGTTAGGGTTTCTGAAAGTTGACAATCACTGATGCTTAATTTCCCCGCTTTCTACAAAGCTGTGATCTAGAAATGTGACCGAGACTAGGCCAGTCAGAGGCATGTGCCCTGGACTTGGAATTGGGAATGAGTAACAGAGAAACAGGGAAAGTTGGGAGTTCTTTTGCCACCAGTAAGAGTGACAGCAACAGCCACTTGCTGGGGCGTGGGGTCAGCAGTGTCAAGGGTGGTGTAAGCTGGAGCGTTGCCTGCTTGGTAGGGTGTCACGGGTGGGGTCTGTGGTATGACTTTATTTAGCCTGTTAAAATGCATATTCAGTGTTAAAAATGCTTCTTAAAAGTGCAGATTTCTGGGTTCCACTCCCAAATTACTGAGCAAAAAGTTCTGGGTGTGAGTCTCAAGAATCTGAGTTTTAAAAAGTTTTCAGTTGATTCTAATCCACACTAAGATTTGAGGATCCCCACCTTAAGCGGTGAAGGAAGAGGGGGGTAGAATACCGTTTCCCCTTATTACTGCCCCTGAGTCTGCCCTGAGTTCTCTGTTCTGAAGACCACATTTTACATTCTTGCCGAGCAAAGTGTGGGCTGGAGACCAGCAGCATTGGCATCACCTGGACCACCTGTTAGAAACAGAGACTCTGGGGCCCTATCCTGGACCTCCTGAATCAGAATCTGCAGCTTAACAAGATCTCCAGCTGATGTACATGCATAGTAGAACCTGTGAAGCACTGCTCCGTATTAAGTTAATATCAAACAGAAGGGGAAGGATTTACCTGTCAGGTGTAAGGGTTAGGCCAATAACTAACTCTGCCTTCTTCTCCATGCTCTCAGCCAATGGGGAGTGAGACCCAGGAATCAGATGAAGGTGGATCAGAATGCCAACCTGTTTACTGAGAAAAGCTGCGTTGGAAGACATGACTTAGGTGGAGTCAAGCATGCTTGTTCACCCTTTCCTGAATTGAGCGTAACCTCCCGAATATCAGACCTCCCTGGCAGCTCTGCCTCACTAAACTCCCATGTGGCCAGGGCACCAGAGCGCAGCATACCCTTCCCTACAGACAGACAGAGAAGGGTTGACGAAGGCTGAGAAGCTGGGAGGGGCTAAGGCACGGCTGCCAGGTTTCTGCTTCCCACAGTGAGGGGAGCTGACCGGATTTACTCCTCCTTGCCGTGAGGGACAAGGCAAGCCACTCCACCTGCTTTTCCGTCGAACATCAGGATGCAAGACGACGATGCAAGAGCCTTCAGAGACTTGGGAGACCACGAATCACTTTGGGCAGCCAGCCCAGGTGGCCTCAGAGTCACTTTGACACATGGTCTGCGATGACATCTTGTGGAGTCTGGGTAGGCAGCCCCTCTCTCCTACCCAGCTGCCTCTTTCTTCTGTCTTCCTAATACATGCTGGTTCCACAGCTGCCAAGGGCGGGGAACCCCATGGAAACCCAGCTGGTGGCTACATCTGTAGATGAACCTCTGGAGGCAGGAGCCATTTGGCAAGTTGTAGATTTTTGAGGCGAGAGGGCTGCATTTCACCCCTTGCTAAGATCAGGTCACCTTGAAATCTTCTTTTGGGCGCTGAGGAAGCTGCTTTTTTTCCCACGCATAGGCTTCTCACCTCCATTACATGAAAATGACTCTGAATTCAGACTGATTGCCTTATGCCTAATAGTGTGTTAGTGATATGCAAAACCAGGCATGGAACCCCAGTGTGTCTAGCATCATGTAATCGTTTAATTGGCCATAATGATTTTATTATCTGGGTTTTAAAATGGGACAATCGGCAATTTTTTCAAAGTGCTTCCAGGTTGATTACATATGTAAAAGGGGAGGAGGTATGTAATATGTATATGCCCGGGTAACTGCTTTTTCAAATTACATTCATTCCTCTTTATTTTATTTGAAAGTGTAGGCAGTTCAATATAGTTCAAGGAAAGCATTGTGGTAAACAGCCAGCTTAAATGTGAGCAGTGTAAAGAGCAGCAGCTTGCAGAAATATTGCTATAGATACTAAGACCGTATCCTGCCTCGATACAGACCACACATAATTGAATCATGTTCAATAGAAGGCCATTACAAAACCGAACTTATTTGCAATGCTAATGTGGGGAAGACAGCTGTCACGGGGAATTAAATATGATCATTCAGAGCTTGAATAAATGAGGTGTCCATTATCTTCTGGCTGTGTTGCAGGCTGCTTGAAGAACACAAATAAATGATCCTGTTGCAGTAACCAGCCCGTGGTTTTGTTTTTTAGTCATAGAAATATGAGAGCGATGGAGGTGGGGGTGAGAAGATAGGGGCACAGAAAAGAAGCCTGGCAGATAAAAAAGGCAAGTGGGCAGAGTTTTATTTTCCCCTTACCCTTCAGAAACCATGGATGCAAGGACATAATCAGAATTCTATTTTTGATGCCTGAAATAGATTTTAATTCTATTAAAGATCTTTTTCAAGATTCATCCCTTCCCCCGAAGACTCAAATCATAGCCAACTCACAAAGGAGGCTGAATGTGAAAGGGTAGAGTCGGGTGTAAACAAAGCTAAGCCTTTGTCCCTTCCCCAAGGCCTTCTCATCCAAATGGATAATAAAGATAACAGAGAACTTCTTCATGGATAATCAATCTGCCAATAAGCATAAAAGATACTTGGATCAGTGCTAGTTTTAAAAATGCCATGAATTATGCAATTAACAGAAAGGGAGGTTTTTCTTTGATCGGCTCTAAGCAACCTATCTGTAAATTCTTTTTCGTACATTAATAACGTGGAGATACTAAGCCCTCATCTCTTTGACACAAAATAGTGAGAAACAATCTTTTAAATATCTAATACAGGTGATTCTAGAACAGGTGGTCTTAGTCTGAAATTATATGACGCTGTGGTTGAGGGAGAAAACCCAGCCTCCAGTGAAGAGTGGCTGGTAAGACTGGCTAGAGCTTCCTTCTGAAAGACAGCTAACTGGTGCATAATGACTCCTCGGAAGTAAACGCGGTCTTCAAAAACGTCTTGTGTTCTCTAAACTGTCAGCAAAGTTAGCAGTCATCAGAAAAAAAAAAAAGTCAATGGATTATGTTTGCATCTGTTTTTGTATATCCTAAGGAACTTAGCATTGGACATTTTGTGTTTTGTGGGGTATGAATTTAGGCAGCATATAAATTCAATTCAAGAAGGTATTTTATTTGTAGCTTCTAAGGACTGAGTGCCTTGGTGCTCCTGGTCTGTTAATTCTAACAGTTTGGTTTCAGGCTTTGTATAATATTTTAGAAATGGAATATGAATACTAACTAGAATTCCAAGCACTCCCAGTGTGACAGAGCTGTAAATAAAGATTATTCCTCCAAATTCACAGTATCATTTCTTTCCTGTCAAGGCTCATGTATTTTTAGGGTGGTTAAAAATCTATTCCTGTTGGGGTGCCTGGGTGGCTCAGTCGGTTAAGCATCTGCCCTTCTGCTCAGGTCACAATCCCGGGGTCCTGGAATTGAACCCCTGCGTCGGGCTCCCTGCTCAGAGAGTCTGCTTCTCCCTCTCCCTCTGCCCCTCCCCTCCACTCATGTTCTCTCTCTCTCAAATGAATAAGTAAAATCTTTAAAAAATTCTATTCCTTTTGAGAGAAGACTGTTCGTGCGCTATTTATTGTGATGGGAAGAGGAAAAGAACATTGGCCTTAAAGTTCTAAAAGAATTCTCTCTAGGGCCGCATGGGTGGCTTAATCAGTTGAGTGTTCAACTCTTGATCTCTGCTCAGGTCTCAGGGTCCTGGGATCGAACTCTGCGTCTGACTCCAAGCTGGGCATGGAGCCTGGTTGGGATTCTCTCTCTCCCACTCCTTTTGCCCCTCCACCATGTGTGCACTCTCTCTCTAAATAAAAAATAAAAGAATTCTCTCAAGAACCTTGGCTTGGAAAGAACTTTAAGGAGTCATTACATCTTAATGCCTGTGCTAGGAGAGTTGCTCCTAAAGTACTGAATGTAGAAGTTGTCCTGTATTCAGGATTTCTTACTTACTAGAAGCTTGAATAATTTAGTGTGGGACTAAGTAGGTGTTCTGGCCAGAGCCTCAAGCTTTTTTTGAAATGGATTTTTCTATCTGATTGTAAATATCATACATATTTATGGTAAAAAATTTCAAGCAATACCGAAATGTATGATGTAGTAAATGAAAGTCCCACATAATCCTAGCCTTCCAGAGATAACTCTGGACAGCCTCATGTACATCATTTCAACATTTTTCCTGCATGTACACAAATCTTTTCACCCCAAAGTTGTACATATGGTATGATTCCAATGTTTTATTCACTTAGTTGTATGTCATAGACATCTTTTCATATTGGCACATATAGATCTGCTTAATTTTAAAAAATGACTGGATAGTATTCTGTTGTGTATGATAATATATATTAGAGTTTAACCCAGGGATTGGCAAACTATGGCCTGGTGGCTGAATTCTGCCCCCCTCTCCAGTCCGTTCATGTTTTACTGGAACACAGCCATACTCATTCCTTTATATATTATTGTCTGTGGCTGCTTTAGTGCTATAGTAGCAGAGTTAAGTAGTTACAACAGAGACTGCATAGCCTGGGAAGCTGAAAGTATTTACTGTATGGCCCTTTACAGAGAAAGTTGGCCAGCTTTTGATTTAACCAGTCACCTATTAGTTGGATGTATACATTGTTTCTAATTTTGTGTCCTAAAAGTAATGCTGCAATAAGTATATTTGTAAACCCATCTGTGTATTCACTCACCATTTCCTTAGGATAAATTCTGAGAAGTAGGACTGCTGAGTGGTGCCTTAATTTTTATAGACCATTAGGGTTCTAGTTAATAAATTCCTCTTATAAATGGTAACCTGTCACAACCAATTCTTCCTGGCTTAGATTTTAGAATCAGGAAGGAACTTATATTTTGGGCCTATAGTTATTAGCTGTGTGACTGTAGGATTGAATCAATCAATTACTTAATTTCACCAACATTATCAGATGTTGTACAGTTAAAGGGTAGCTCAGCAGGCCCAGGCTGCTCAAGTCGTGCATGTGTCAAAGAAAGGCCTGTCTTCAGAAGGCTTGGCCCTTGACGGGCTCTGGCAGCTTACCCCTGAGTTCTTGCAATATCCCACCTGGGAAGAGTGTGTTTGGATTTTGGTGCTTCGGGCCACTTTGTGTCAGTTTGACCCTACCGCTTCCGCCAAAAGTGTGACGTCGGGTGAACGGCTGTTTTTATCCGCTGAGGCCGCGGGGTCAGGCCAACCTCTGCAGGGCTGGAGACTGAGTAGCTTAGGTCAGTCACACAGGTGCCGCGGGCCCATGGGACCCTCATACGAACCGTGGACGCCGAGGTTCCGTGGGTGAGGAGTCATGACATCTTAGCGTGTCACGGGTGTTGTTGGCACACATGGCGGCTGGCGGAATTCGGCACGGTCCGCGTGGCTCCAGCAGGAGAGGCTCCTGGACTCAGCCCTCTGTGCCTTCTTCTCTGGCTGATCATCTGTATCCTTCGGCTGTAATGAACCACAACGGTGAGTAGAGCAGGTTTTCTGAGATGCGAGTTCTAGCAAATCTTCAAAACTGAGGCTGGTCTTGGGGACTCCAGACTCAGTTATATATATAGTGAGAAGCTCGTCTGTGAAAGGTAGAGAGTGAGGCTTAAACTCAAGACAGAACCTGCACAGAAAGCATGGTCCACTATACTTCCTGTCGGGCCAGGACGTTTGAAGTAATCCCGCTCTAATTTGTCTGTGTCTGTGGCACCCTACCCACGGGTCAAAGTTCCAGAAACGTCAGCTTCGGGCATGCACTGTCTGCCCGGCCCTGCAGTGCTGGAGGTGACATGGGGGTCTGAACATGGAAGTCTCGAGCACCCTTGACTGTTGTGGGAAAACAGTGCACACATCTCAGTCAGCAGGCATTGATTATCGATTATTCACTGCTGTTCTAGGCACTTGTTCGAAACCAAGAAAGCATCCTTGCCCTCAGGGTGCTTACCAAGGGAATTGATGTGCTATTAGGAAGGAGTGATCGATGCCGGGTAGCCAAAAAATAGCAACTGTATATTTCAGTGTTCAGGTTGCTCAGTTGCCTCATCTGCAAAATGGGGATAATAATGACCATCTAATCAGACTACTGCATGGATTGTATGAGATAATCTTGCATGCTCAGTCTATAGAAAACCCCCAGTAAATTATGTTTATTGTTTGTGGCTAAGAGTGAGAGCTCTAAATTCTGAAGTCAAACCAATTTTTCATTAGCATTGATTTTATGTTACTTAACCTCTCTGAGTAGGAACATATTCTCTGAGGAGGAACCTATGTAGTCACACAGGGCCTTGTGCCTGGTTTAATGATCTCTTGCCACTGCCTTGAAATCTCTAATGATTTTGAACAAGGGGACCCTGCATTTTCATTTTGCACTGGACCCTACAAGTTATCCTGCTGGTCCTGTCTCTGAGCTTCAGTGTCCTCCTGTAAAATGGAGATAATAATATATACCATGTTATTTTTCAACCATCTCATTTTTTAAAAAAGATTTTATTTTATTTTTTACGGATTTTATTTATTTTGAGAGAGTGCATGTGTGCACAGGGGGAGGGGCAGAGGGAGAGAGAGAGAGAAAATCTCAAAGCTGACTCCCACTGAGCGGGGAGCCTGATGTGGGGCTCGTACTCATGACCTTGAAATTATGACCTGAGCGGAACAAGAGCTGGTCTGGTTGCCTAACTGACTGACTTACGCCTGGAGATTTTATTTTTAAGTAATCTCTCCACCCAACATGGGGCTCCAACTCACGACCCGGAGATCAAGAGTCCCACCAACTGAGCTGGCCAGACGACCCTGAACAATCTCATTTTTAACTCTTTAGTTAAAAGTTTTTATTCTTTTCCATTTGTCTCCTTTTTGGATATATCACACTGTGTGCTCATATGGGTCCATCTCATTTATTTTATAGAAAGAAAGCAAACTTCATTTCCTGTAGGAAGATGAAATGTAGTAAGTCCATACACACAGTCCCATGCTTTGCCACGAAGAATCATACACTGAACATTTCAGTGTCTTTCACAGACTACTTTTTATATGGGGAAATTGTTGCATTTAAAACTGAAGATGTAACAGAATGTGGAATAATTCATAAACTTACATAATAGGGATATAACCGGCCCTTGAAGATTGGTGCTTTGATGTGGAGTGTGTTATGAAAGCCAACTTCAGTACTGTTACATGCCCTCTTAGAACTAATTCTTGCAATTTAGGTCCCCGCTGTCTAGGGCAGAGAGAAATAAAGAACCATGTCCCACGATTCTGGAGAAAATAAATTTGAATGAAAGATTGAAAAGGAATAAACCATTTCTGAGTGCCTCAAGCACAATAGCATAGTTGTCTTTTTAAATAGAGTACTTGTATTTAATTTTCACCCATCAGCAGGTAGGAAGAGAAATGGGGAAAGTGGAAATAGCTTTACAGATCAGTGGAGACCTATTGAGGTAATAGGAGATCTGACGTAAGCATATATTCAAATCCTAGCAATTTAAAAATTTTTGTGTTTGGATTTCTGTCTTCAACACTGGAAAATTGTTGGGTGTGAACTCTTATACCATTTGGAGTCTCAGCCAAATTTCCTTAGGAGCTCTGAGGTATCTAAACATGCCAGTAAGGGGTGTGTGTATGTGCGCGCGCGTATGCGTGGTGCATGCATCTGAGATAGGAAGGACTTGGGCCTGCCTCACGGTGAGGTAAAAGCACATTTCAGGTTTGCTTCCCTTAGTGGCTTTATGAAGGCCAATATGCAAATGCACAGATTTTTTAATTTGGCAAACAGGGTCTGTTTAAATTCAGAGAGAAGCTGTATTCAAAACTTAGAAAAAAATGTTTAGGGGCGCCTGGGTGGCTCAGTTGGTTAAGCGACTGCCTTCGGCTCAGGTCATGGTCCTGGAGTCCCGGGATCGGGTCCCGCGTCGGGCTCCCTGCTCGGCGGGGAGTCTGCTTCTCCCTCTGACCCTCTCCCCTCTCATGCTCTCTCTCTATCTCATTCTCTCTCTCAAATAAATAAATAAAATCTTTAGAAAAAAATGTTTAAAAACTAATTTTAAAAATACCAGTGGAAGCAGAGTTTATAAAAAGTAAAAGCATCTGAGTCGAGTTAAACAAGGAAATTACTAAAATTCATTAAATTAAAAAATGTTCCTCCTTACTTCATGACCACATGATTAGAAATGAGAGAAGAGAAGGAAGAATGTGTAGAGCCACATAAGGTGGCTCTGCGTTATGGGGAGTGGGGGGTGGGGAGCATGAAAATGGTGGGCCCTTCTTCAATGAGGAGCTTTTTTAATTTTGCAAATTCATAAAATATGTTTTATTTTGCACCAAATTTAAGCTTACAGTGTTACCCCCACTTGAACTTTAACAAAGACGAGGAAAACAAGCAGTTAACATGGGGTCCTGGGGTGGGAGTGTGAGAAGAGCATGTGGCTTTAAAATTCGTTGTTCATTAGTTCATGTTTGTAGGCTGAAATCTTCTCATACAACCTCAAAGGTCAACGGTGTAATAATGCTTTTTTTTACCATGATTATTATAAATATTACCTTTTGCCAGTTTGACGGAGCCACTTTGAAAAATTACTTTGGAAAATAGTTTTTCTTCAGTGTTCACCACCACCCTGCTCTGGCCAGAATGGCAAAAGGGAGTTAATGGCGAGTCATGACAGGAAGCAGGCGGATACAGAATCGGATGGGGCACAGGCCACACACACAGTGCACGTGCCTGGGAAGGGGGTAAGTGCAGAGTAAGACAGTCTCAGTGGTTTCATTTCCTGCAGTGGGAAGGTGATTGGATTTCAGTTTGGAAGGTTGAGGGTTGCATCTGGGATTCAGTACAGCTGCTTATGGAACGTTGAATGACATATCCTTTGTGTGTGTTCTGTAAGGTATATACATGTGAGATTTTTCAAAGGCCCCAGAGATAACGTAACTTGAATCCATACCATGGAGTTAGTCGGAGTATTAAGAAGAAGTCCATCTGGGTTCTATGGCATACATGGAGATTTAAGCTGGGAGAATAGTCTTGATTTTAGACTTTTGTATTTTTTTTTTAAGATTTTATTTTTTTGACAGAGAGAGACAGAGAGAGAGAGGGAACACAAGCAGGGCGAGTGGGAGAGGGAGAAGCAGGCTTCCCGCTGAGCAGGGAGCCTGATGTGGGACTCGACCCCAGGACCCTGGGATCATGACCTGAGCTGAAGGCAGACGTTTAACGACTGAGCCACCCAGGCGCCCATAGACTTTTGTATTTTTTATTGAGGTCAAGAGAAGGATGCTGGGGGCTGATGGTCAGAGTGAGGCCTTGGAAAAAAAGCTTCTTAACAATGATCCTAAAGAAGAATGTGCTAAATACCTTATAAATGGCAGAATTTTTCGGAAAATCACAAACGTGAGGATGAAACCAAAAAATGGAATGCCTCCTACAGCATGGAACATGGAAATTTTTCAGAGTGATTTTATATTTTAAAAATGAAATATTTAAATGGAATATTCCTGATAAAAATGTAACTTTTGCTATAATGTAATTAGGCAAACGGGTTGCCGCCCTGCTAACCTGGAGGCGTATTTCACTCCAGGCATTTGTGAAGCTGTAGCTATGCTAGAACTCTTCCTACTTGGTTTTGCCACTGGATGAACAGAGATCTCTTATACTCAATGTTTCAAAGTTGAAGGTGTCACACAAGTACGAACTAAGACATACTATCATAGTTGTCTGATTTATAGAGTGGTACATACAGGGACAGGTGCCCAGACATAGAGATTTAGGTGTCTGAAAGATACTCAATGACACTTAAAATCAAAATGAAAACCTTTCAACCATCTTTTCCTCCTAACTGTTGCTCCCTGATTGATACTCTGTAATACGCAGCCTTTTCTTCTTAACCTTGTCCCTATCCTCAATAGGCTGGGTAATATTTTGACTTTTGAAGAAAGATGCAGGGCATTCCAAGCAGATCAAAAGGCACATGGACATGAAAGTGTGGGGGTTGGCAGAGTTGCCTGGTATCTGAGGATGTGATGTGATGCTTTAGTGGGGGCTACTGGGTGAGAGGTGAGGTTAGAAAGAGAACATTGTAAGATGGAACCAAAAGGTGGATGGAGGTCAGATTGTAAGGGCCATTCCAGGTCTGTGATCTGTGATTCTGAAAAGTGAGTCTGGTGGCAGTGTGGACGCTGCATTAAAGAGAATGAGGTATGGTAAGGTCAGAAAACCAATTATATTGTTGCCTGATGAGAGAAGACGAGGCAAACTCTGCATGTGTCAGGAGGAAGGGGAAAGGGGATGAGAAAGTTATTTCCTGGGTAGAGTTGAAAGGATTTGGTACAAGACGGGTGAGATGGTGGAGGAGAAAGGGATGGGTCAAAGGTGAACTGAACGCAGGTAGCTGGAAGATGACCCTGTGGTTCATCACTGACGTGGGGAGCTTGGGAGCAGGGCTGTGCTAGAGGCGGAGGGGCCTCAGGAGGGGTGAATTAGTTTCTCAGTGTTGCCTTAACACCACAGACTGGGTGGCTTAACCAGTAGAAACTTGTATCTCACAGTTCTGAAGGCTAGAAGTCCGTGATCAGGAAATCACAGGGTTGGTTCCTTCTAAAGGCCTATTTCAGACCTCTCTCTTAGCTTTTGGAAGTTCCTTGGCACATGACAGCATAGTTCCAGTCTTCACATGGTGTTGTCCCTTTGTGTGTGTCTGTGTCCAAATTTCTCCTTTTTATAGGGACACCAGTGACATTGAATTAGGGGCTCACTCTACTCCAGTATTCTCTCATCTTAACTAATTATATTCTGCAATGACCCTATTTCCAAATAACATTATATTCTGAAGTACTGGGGGTTAGGACTAAATCATAGTAATTTTAAGGAGACACAATTCAACTCAAAACAGCGGGGTAGGTCACTCAATAATGATTAGCTTTAGATGTGCTGAATTTTAGGTCCCTGTGGGCCCCATGTCAGCAGGCTGATGATGATGGGGGTATGAGCTGGTTGCATAGATTTGGTCATCACCTACATATAGGGAATATTCATGTACTGAAGAATTTTGTGTGGAGTACTTTCTGTGGAGAATTTTCCAACAGAGTCAGAAAGTTCCCCAGCATTTGCCTGGGGAAGAAGAGAGAAAGAGGAAGAACATAAGTTCATTGAGTACCTCTTTAAGAGTGAGGCTTTCTGCTCAGTGCTTAGATATCTGATCTCACTGAATCCTCACGCAGACCCAGTGAGGGAAATTTGAGTGGAAGTTTCTGAAACCCATGGTCACACAGCAGAAGGATGGTAAAACTGAGATTTGAACCCAGGTTTATTTGATTTCACTAAAAGTTGCTTCCTCCTGCTGGGAAGAGAGTAGAGGACAAGTATAGGGCTGGGAAGAACACTGGAGAATTTGTATGGTTGAAGGGCTGGCACTGGCAGCCAGTGAAGGGGAAGAGGGAAATGATAACTAGTCAAGAAAGCCACTGGAAACCCAAAATAGAGTTTCAAGGAGCATGGGGGAGAACCACAGAATTAACTATTTGAGACAGGCTAAGGACCTAGAAGTGTCTCTGGTTTAGGGGGCCCTCTCTGCTCTTTGAACGTCCATTTGATTAAGAAGTGAAATTATAACAAATTTTTGTCCACAGTGATTACAGGCAACAGATTCACTGTAAAATAAGAAAGAATTACTGTCGGTTTTATTCCAAGTTCACCACAGTCAGTGTGCTGTTGGGGGAGAAACATCAATTCTGACAAATTGCTCTATTCACATATATACTATCTCCATATATATGCATTACCTAGTGATGGCTTTCAAGGCAACTTTAATTCTTAAATTCTGAGCATTGGGACCTGGCACCAAGGTTGCGGGTATACACTCCTCGTATATGTGTTTGTGCTGCTGTTTTGGCTGCTAAGAAATGCTTTAATTTGTTTGAGCATAGTATGCAAGCGAGCAGAGAAATCTAATGAGGATGTTTTTAAAGTGTGAGCTAAGGCATTTTAGGACATGCAAGGCTATTAAGGTGTTAAATAAACATTTACTGGCTTGTTGCCCATACCTGCTTTATATTCACTTCTAAGAAGAAAATTTTCATTAAAAACAAAACAGTTAAAATGTCAAGGTGCCCATTCTCTTTTTTCAGACTCTCCTTTTTACATTACAAAATAAGTGGATTGAGGGAGGCATAAACTGCTGCTAAATAAAGGCTTTTCTTGGCATTCCTTGGAGAAATCAAATCCAAGACCAGTGGTAAAGGGTGATTTACTATATCCACTACATAGACTATTTCTTCTAATTATCAGCATGAATGTAATTACTTACAAGAATCTCAGGCTCCTGTGATCATGTCCCTTAGAGCATTTCATCTTTAATGATTTTCCTTGATAGAAAGCCAGTTGGAAGATTTGTTGCATAACATTGCTTAACCAGAAAGAAAAATACGTACTTCTCAGAAGAAAGATCTGTATGCTTTCTTCTCAATGGTACTTATATTCTGCCAGAATTTGATTAGGAGCTATCTTGGCACAAAGATCACTAATGACCGAGTCAAATAACTTATATAGATTAAACAATTTCTTGGAAAAAATACAATATAGTATGACATTCCTTTTCCAAGAATATTGAAGTTCAGAATTGTAACCACTTACAGTGAATTGTTAAATCCTCTAACTTCTGAGGACAGAGTATGAGAGGGAATGGGGTCCTGAGGGAGTTTGTAGAATCTTAGGTGAGATAGTTCTAAGGGAAGAAATTTCTTACCTGGAGGTGAGACAAAAATGCAAACTCATACAACAGATTAAGATTTTTAAAGCTGTAGGGGACATTAGAGCTCACGTACTCCCCCTCCTTCGAGAGCTTGTTTGGAGGTTCTAGCAGGGAGCTCAGCTACTCGTATACCCTTGACCGAAGAACGGTCCTCCTCTATCGGGGAAGGTCGTCCTCTTCGACCAAGCGCTCAGCTTCGGGAGGGACGCACATGGAGCGCTGAAGGAGGAAGGGGACACCCGCCTAGCCAGCCAGATCAGCCGAATCAACCCTGGCGATCAGTGGGGTGACAGATGTCACAGCCAGATCGCCCTCACATCCACTCTCCCTCCTTCGAGAAAGGAACGAACTACCCAGATAAATTACAGTCACCATGCTAAGTAACTTGCCCCATCACAGTTTGGTTGGTGTTGCAACCCGTGGCCAGGCCTCAGATTCCCTCCCCGTGTTTTTTACCATCATCACTTCTTTCTCTAAGATTGATAAAAACATTTATAAAAAGCCTTCATTTGTCCGGCACAGTTGAAAAACATGTTTTAAATATTAGCTTTCTAGATAACTCAAGTTTGTCCCTTAAGCATGACTTGAAAGTTTTTAGTGGAATTGGCCATCTATCTTAAAGAGGATGCCAAGCACAATTGAGCTTTTCCTTGAGGAATTAGTATCATTAGGAGCATTAATGGTTTTACCATGATGGAGTGGAGATCGCAGTTCCCCTCTGGAGTAGCTGAGTTGGGAGGACTGTTTTCAGCTGGCAGTGGTGTGGTGGCTTCTGCTGTCATTCTTGTCCGTGGTTTCCTATCACCATCTTGCCACCTCTAGCCCCTTCCCAGCCGCTTGCCCACAGGCTTTCCCAGGCGGCTGGTGCTCCCTCTAGCTAAAGGTGACTAAAAGCCTCTCCTGCAGAATAAAATGCAGGATTCTGTGATCACTATGTAATCAAAGACTTTAGCTTTCTCTTTGTTTCAAAACTGAGCCCACTAAAGTAAAGTAATGTTCATAATCTCTATAACCTTGTGCTTTTCTTGAGATGTTACCTGGTGACTTAAGAAAATTAATTTGACGTTTTCACCACAGACCATCTGAGAAGAAGGATTTAAATGTCGAAAACAAGGTTACAGAGTCCTTCATTTCCTTAAGTAATTCCCGATTGCTGGCTCAGTATCTCTCCTGCCTCCAGATTGTCCTCCGATTCTGGGAGAACTTTTGGGCATAGCCAGTGTTTCTTAAGCTTCAGCACACATCAGATTCACCGGGAAGTCTTTTAAACCACAGATTGCTGCCCTCCCCGCAGAGTTTCAGATTTAATAGGTCTAAGGTGAGCCCTGAGATGTTGCAATTGTAAGAAGTTACGGGGTTGCTGCAGGAGATGCTGTTGCTGGTGGTCTGGGGACCACACTTTGAGAGCCACCGAGGAAATCATCATTCTCCATTATTCTCCAGAAAGAAGGGGAGAACCAAGAGGAACTGAGACTCTGTGGGCTTGCAGGCACCTGTGGCCGGAAGACATTGTCCAGAGTGTTCATGGAGTCTGCCGTTTGGGACTCTGGTCAATGGCTTCTCGTATCAGAGAACAGAGTCAGCTCCTAACCTTTGATTTGGGAGTATTGAAAAACCTATACTGTTGCTTGTGTCTTCGATAGCAAATGGGCTTTACTCTTGCTTTCCTATTCCAGAACATTTATTAGGGTTTTTTTGGTGTTTTTTTTTTAAAGATTTTATTTATTTATTTATTAAGAGAGTGAGCAAGAGAGAAACAGCATGAGAGGGGAGAGGGTCAGAGGGAGAAGCAGACTCCCCGCTGAGCCGGGAGCCCGATGTGGGACTTGATCCCAGGACTCCGGAATCATGACCTGAGCCGAAGGCAGTCGCTTAACCAACTGAGCCACCCAGGTGCCCCAGAACATTTATTAGTTAATTGGATTTTTTTGCATATGCATCTCTGGGATTTTTAGAGTAATTTTCAAAATCAAAGCATGATAAAATCCTACATTCACAGTCACAGAGAACTTGAGTATCTACCTCGCAGAGCTCGTTTTAACTCCAGCTGTGTTGATTTAGATTAGTCTCTCTTCCTTACTTGCATGTGTGTGTGTGTGTTCATGTGTGCACAAACACATAACACATTCTACATAGGAACTTAGGTTGATACTGCCTAATAAACTCATCTTGAGGAACTTCAACATCCACAGTATTTTTTTTTTTAAGATTGTATTCATTTATTTGACAGAGAGAGACAGAGAGAGAGAGGGAACACAAGCAGGGAGAGTGGGAGAGGGAGAAGCAGGCTTCCTGCGGAGTAGGGAGCCTGATGCGAGGCTTGGTCCCAGGACCCTGGGATCATGACCTGAGCTGAAGGCAGACCCTTAACGACTGAGCCACCCAGCCGCCCAACATCCACAGTTATTGAGCCTATCAACCCCTTGACCTCCACACATCACATGGAAGCTTTGCCCCCAACCCTCTTGTCTGTGAGAGAGCTCATGATTAAGGACAGTGGCACTTGTTTCTCAATCTCCTACTCTCAACCTCCCAGTGCCCATCTGCCTCCTTTGATTTACTCATGCTGAGCACATCCTAGGAGATTGTGTGGCATAATAGAAAGGACACCGGCTTTGGAGTTAGGTGCACACAGGTTTGAATTCTTTCCAACTGTGTAACCTTGGGTCTTTGGTCTTTACATCTGTTGTACAGTGATAATACCTACATTACAGGCTTGTTGAGAGGGCTAAGATACTGTTGTAATGCAACTAACACGTAGCAGATAATTAGCTAATGAGACTTCATCACTCCGCAGACACTTCAGCCACTCACAAGGCTAGTCACACCTTGGATCTTACCTGTCATTCAGATTTGCTCTGCCACAAGGGCCTCAGACCTGGAGTTCTTCTCTAGAGCCACCTCCTGCCACAGGGAGGCAGGATGGCACGGGGATGCTGGGATCACAGCAGTGAGGGGGAGAGAGGAGGATGGCAGAGACCCCAGGCTCAAGTTAGTCCCTCTAGCTCAGAGCTAGTACATCTCATGCCATCGTAAGATTAAGGAATTGGCATAGACAATCTCAAAAGCCCCTCCAGCTCCAGTTCTCTGGAATTTAGTGTCTTTTCTTCTGTGACCCTCCACTCCCAGCTGAGTCTCTTTGTTGTCATCACCACGACCTCAGGCTCCTCTGTATTTTCCAGTCCTCCAACTCTCATCCCAACAAACTTGCTTTCTATGACACTTTGGCTTCAGTCTTACCTCTGTTTTTCTCCCATAACTGCTCTGTCCTAGCCAAGCTGAACCACCCACCATTTCCTAGGTTTTTTTTTCATAGCATGCTTTTCTTTTTAATCTAATATGTTATTTATTTATTTTGTTTTTATCTGTCTCCCGTACTAGAATATAAACTCCTTGAAAGCAGTAACTTTTGTTTGTTGCCTTCCCCGTGCACCTAGACTAGGGCCTGGTTATAGAAGGTACACAGTAAATTTTTGCTGGGTGAAATGTCTGCCTTCCCTTCATGCTTCCACATGTATTCCTTAGCATTACCCAGTTTTTGATGGAATATGACAAGGGCAGGAGTCAATCAGAAACTGACAGCATAGTCCTCAGGACAAAGCTTTGATCTTCTTGGTGGGAATCTGTCGATGCTGTGTCCCTCCTTTGGCAGTGAGCTGCTTACTAGAGTACTCTGCAGCTGTTGGTGCTGGACTATGTGTGTGCCTCCCAGATGGTAGGTATTGAACCGCTGGCCACCTTCTCGGGGCTCTGTCCCACCAAGACACTGTCTGTTTCTTCCCATCAGGCCTGTTGCTGAGATGCCTCAGGCCCTTGCATTCTCCCATTATAACAGCATTCAAGTGAGTTCTCTTCAGGGCAGACCAGCTAGCCCCAGTGGGGAGGTGGAAATCGGGAGGCAAGGGTCCTTTCAACTGCATGTCTGACGCTTGACTTCAGACAGTCAATTACTTCAATTTAAGAGACTACCATGCACAGACGGAGTTTACAACGATGTCTGAAGATCATTTCTATTCCCTAAGAGGTTCTGGTCTGG
This sequence comes from Zalophus californianus, assembly GCF_009762305.2. Lineage (NCBI taxonomy): Eukaryota > Metazoa > Chordata > Mammalia > Carnivora > Otariidae > Zalophus > Zalophus californianus. The sequence goes on along the minus strand of NC_045600.1, from coordinate 60,509,840 downwards.
TTGGAAAGACAAGACACCCATGAAACCTTCCGTTTTGTCTCCAAAGTATTTCTCAAACGTGCTTCCTTCTTTCCATCTCTGCAGCCACACATAGCCGGTGCACTCCGTCGTTATGCTCTGCACTTGAGTTCTGGGTACTCCTCTCTGCAGCCACACATAGCCGGTGCACTCCGTTGTTATGCTCTGCACTTGAATTCTAGGTGCTCCTCTCTGCAGCCACACATAGCCGGAGCACTCATCGTTATGCTCTGCACTTGAGTTCTAGGTGCTCCTCTCTGCAACCACACATAGCCGGTGCACTGTCGTTATGCTCTGCACTTGAGTTCTGGGTGCTCCTCTCTGCAGCCACACATAGCCGGTGCACTCCGTCGTTATGCTCTGCACTTGAGTTCTGGGTGCTCCTCTCTGCAGCCACACATAGCTGGTGCACTCTGTCGTTATGCTCTGCACTTGAGTTCTGGGTGCTCCTCTTGCCTGGACTACCGCAGCTTCCTATCTGCTTCCACATTTCTGGTCTTGCCACTTCTGATTTATTCCCTCACAGGAGACTTCTTTTTCAAAATTCATATCAGATCATAGTGTTGTCTTATTTAGACCTTCTTGCTGGGCATTGAGTTCAACTGGACATTGAATTCAACTGGACACTTTACCTTGACTTCTGTGGAGCTGCTCACTCTTTTCCTGCCCACCTCTCCTTTCTCAGGTTGTGATGCTCTCCCCTTACCAGCCGTGAGGCATCACAATAGACTATCTGATCCCTCAAACCTGGAACGTCTTTCCCAGTCTGGGGCCTGTGTACATGCCCTTGGTCTGGAATTTTCTGCTTCCCCACTGTGCGTGAGGCCCTGGTCTTCACAGGGCTGGCTCCTTTCCTTTCCTGAGGACTCTGCTAAAATAGGGTTCTCTGTTGTCTCTAAGAGCCTTCTCTGAAACAACTTTCCTGGTCATTCCACTGTGGGGCATTATAGGTTTCCTTCATAGACCTTATCACAGATTGCATTGATCACTTATTTGTCTGTCTCCATCACTGGACTGTAAGCTCCCTGAAGTCAGGCACCATGCCCTCTTCAACATTCTATTCTTGCAACCTCAATATCTTTCCAGCAGAGTGCCTGATGTATAGCAAGTCTTCAATAAATATCTTAACGCTAAACAAATAATGGCAAGGCGCCTGGCTGGCTCAGTTGGTCGACTCTTGATCTTGGGGTTGTGAGTTTGAGCCCCAGGTCGAGGGTAGAGTTTACTTAAAATAAATAACATTAAACAAAACAAAACAACAAAAAATGGCTATCAGCTGGGCATGATGTTCTGTAGGATGATTGCTATCTCTCTGTGTAAGTTGGCAGATCACTGAGAGATTTTATTAATTGTATTTGTGATAACTGTGCTCTGTGCTGATTGTTTTCAGGATACTTTTATACAGTTAAGACCATTTAAAGACAATTAGTTACTTAAAATGACACAAAATCCTAAAATCAGTTTAAGTGGTATTTTCTGTCAGATATATTTGGATTTGTCAGGCAGCTGGTATTTATCAAAAACTCAGATTCATAAAGTGTGTATGCCTGCTTCATTTAAAATCGGTGTTGAAATTGTAGTCTCCTTGTCCTGAGAAGCATCTTTAAGAAAGACAATTGGACTTTGAAGGAAATGGCACTTCTTTCCTAAGGGCCCTGCGCAGAGCTGCTCTGTCAGACCCCTTCCAGACAACCTGGGAGCTGAGGGTGGCTCTCTGGTAAGTTCTTCTCTGGGAAGCATCGGATTGTAGCAATCTCCCCGGGTGGTTATAAAAGACAGCTTTCTCTGTTGCATCAGTGAACAAAAGATGGTTATTTTAAACATGTGCTGTGGACTGCTTACTAAAATCCCTGCCTTAATGGGTTGTAGGTCATTGTACGAACATGCTCTACGTAGGACCAAGTGCAATGTATATTTCTGAAAGAGCAGCTGCCTCATCTTTTCAGCTGACCTGATACTGATTCATCATCCTTGCTGGATTCAATGGCCGGCTTAGTGGCATCGGAACATGGGCTCGATGCCTGTTGGCAGCTCCGGCTGTCTGGGTGCCTTTCAGTTTTATCCCTTTGATTGTAGAGCAGTTTTGTGTTATTGATAAATTACAGGTATGGTACTCAGAGGGAGGAAAGGGGCAGCTTAGAGTGAATGGTGGTGCCCTTGGGTATGACGCTCACTTGGACTCATCCATTAGACGATCCTATGTAGCGAAAGGTGTGTTTATAGGATTAGTTATTAATCACAAAACAGGATAGGAGTTACTTGACTGCTAATTATAACACTGGATGAGCACATAAAAATCATAATAAACAATATCATCCCTGCAGGACCCTTCACATCAAATCTGTCCCGCCAGACAAATAATAGTTATTTACATAACATGGAGTCTTAAAAAAAAAAAAGATCCTAAAAAACTAGCAACCACCAAAATAAGCAAAATGGAAGCTAATAAAAATAAGTACCTTAAAAAAATCACTGCAAGCTATGTTTTCTGTAATTATACCAAGCCCTAGAGTTTTAACCATGTAATAGTAATTTTTCCGTGTTTTTGCCGTTATTGTCCTTTTGATTTACTTAACTATGTCTAACTTGAATAAACAATGTTAAGTGGGGAAACAGATGCGATTAAATAGCCTGTAATTATGTTTTTAGTCAACTGCTACCATCACAGACTCCTCCTGCTACTCGGACCAGAAAAAAAGTGACCTAACTGATTTCACCAACTGCTTTGCCAGGCCCTGATGCAGAATAGATGGCCTTATTAAGCAATCAAAAAATCAGCCATTACAGAGGAATGGTAATCAGCAGTGTTTATACAGCTCACACGCTAGCCCCACAATACACAATCAGGACCATGAATTCTGCTAATTGGGTACCTTCTGCGTCCAGAGGTGCCTGCAAAGGGAAACAAAAGGGACTCGAAAATTAGTGTTTGTAGCAATTAGTTTCTGTCTAAAGGCTTAGCCCAGTTCGGGGAAACCATGATTCAAACAGGGATTATTATAGCAACTTTGGTATTTAAATGTCTTCTGCCATTATTTGAGGTAGGATTTAGCTTTGCGAAACTAATGCAGAATCGTCCTCTTTTTTTATTTACTTAAAATGATTTTTGTTTTTAACTTCTCAAAAATCAAAACCATTAAGCCATTTGCCGCTTTAAATTTTCTGGCATTCAGTGTTTTGTTGTTGTTGTTGTTGTTTTTAAAACCTATGATCTTGCTCAAGACCATTTGAAAAGACTGTTAAATACATGTATTGTTGAGGAGCTCCGTTCAGGGGAATAATACAGTGGAGTTTGTTGTGCCATTATTTCGCTCAGAATGCTCCATAGTTTAGTGGGGGAAATACAGGGTATAATTCTTGGTGGAGGAAAAAAAGGACAGCAAGTGTTTTATTTATAAATGTATGTACAAATTCCCATTCTAAGTAATAGCACTAAAATGTCCAGGAGGAGAATGTAGGTTCTCTGTGTATATTTTATCAGAGTAAACTAGCAGGGCATTTCCAAATGGGCTCCACTGAAAGCCCTATGGGTTTTATAAAATTCATTACAAAAAGCCTTTTGCCCTTTTCTTCCCTTTTAGTCTTTAGCATTTCTGATGTAATAATCAGATACACAAATCTCTGTCTTTGCTTCTGTCATTATAGACTCCCTGCTGTAGATGCTCAAAGGGCAAATTAACAGTAGCACAATTCAAGGGACCTCTTCACCTCCCATGGAAAGCATCAGCTGCAGGTTCTTGCTTTCTTGAAGCTCTCCACATGGTTACAGAAGGATCATAACGACGATGATAACAACAACAAAAGATTAAGGAGAGGAAAGGAAAAACCATGTGATTCAGAAGACCAAAGAAATATTTGATGTTTCATTTTCTGTGATTTTAAAGGCTACATGAGCAAATGACAGTTTGTCTTTTTAAATTTATTAATAATTTGCTCTCTTTAATTACTTAAATGATGGTTAATCAATGTGTCAATAAGTATAGTAAAATTTTTATTATTAACACCAAATTTTACATTATTAAGACAGAAATTATAAAAAGAATATTGGTACTTTGGAGACAATCAGAATGATAAGTATGATAGTTTTAGAGACACTGTAACAACATTTTACTCCTGACTGATTACATTACATATTGATATTAGTGAGCATCAGTATGTAGTGCAATCAGTCAGGAGAAAATGAGTGAAATGTGAATTAATGAGAGCTAATTGTATCATATAATAGCAAGGACACAGAATTCTATCAATTAAATTAGTTTGAGATGAAACAAATATGAATATAATAATGTTTATAATAATGAGGCAATTAGAGCTAATGAAATAAATGTTAATAAAGACTAGGATCCCTAGCCCATTTCTGCCCTTCTCCTCCTGATTCCTTCAAACTTTGGGATTCTTTTCAGCCATTGATGCTCTGTCTGTATTAGAGACATGGGGGGTGAAGAATATCAATCTTCACAGTCTGCACGTTTCTTGATCTCAAACTTTCAGAAGGCTCCTCATGGTGTGGCATACCTCTTGCCGAGGTACTCATCTCTGATGAATAAATCATATCTATGGAACTTTTGCTTTCATATGCTGTCTTTTCTTGATCTGGGATAGAAAACTGGCACTTGTCATAAGTGTGGGTCTTTTCCTTTTCTGCATTTTGGAGAGTTGATGGCTCAGGTTTAGTGCTTCTCCATTGTGTAATCCAATTGGATTCTGCTTATTAGCTGCTTCCTTGGTGTCCTTAGGTCTTTGACGTTCATTCCACTTAATTCTTTGATACAAAGAGTCACAACTATGATGGCAAAGCCTGTTTCTTAGATATCTGGTTAGGAATGTACTCTCTAGGAGAAATTATACCCATTATCTCACAGGAGATGATTTTGGAGACCTAACTTCAGTCTGGTAGATTATTGGCATCTGTCAATAAATTAGGACCAAAGAAATTGGACCCATATTCTATATTGCAATTTAGATTTGAGCACTTTATATATAGGGCAGTGGGGATGAGTATTGGGGAAGATGAAGCAGCAGGATATTTTGATCAGCTTGGAAAACTCATCCATTTAGCTAAAAAGACTATATCTCCCAAGGAGTGATGCATTCATACCAATTATGGATTAAGAAAAAAGGTTTTTTTTTTGTGGTTCATGGCTATTATGAACATTGCCTAAGTATTTAAAGGGAAAAATTGTAAATTTTAGAAATTTCCACTTGATTATCTATTTGGATGTTACTCTGGTTGGTGTACTTGTACTTGTCCTCAATTTAGCCTAGGGTTAGTTAGTGTTGATGAATGATATTTGATTCAAAGTAGGTAGAACTTTGTGCTGTGAAAATTTCAACCAACTTTCCCATTTGGCTACCATGTTTTTTTTTTTTAAATCATGTATATCATGCGTGTTTTTGCTCTTTTGTATCACATTAAAAAGACATCAGAATGAGCTGTGAGTTAATGTTTCACTTGTAAAAGGTTATGGATTACGCTCAGCTGGTTTCTCAGGCTGACACAGGGTTCATGATTAGAAGAATGAAAACAAACATGAATTGAAAATGCCACTAACCTTTATTGGGCCCTGAGAATCCCAGAGCCTGCATGACAGGAGGTTTTCCTGTTTTCAACAGTATAAAGAAAATTGAAACAAAACAGCACGGATCTTGGCTATTTACATCTTTTAATGAATGCTGTTCACGTTTGGGTTCCTTTGTCTGTCTCCCAGTTTTCAAGGGTTTAGCTGTGAAAAGTGTGGATGGTATCACATACTCTTATAAACCATGGAGCAGACATCTGTCTAGGATGCTTTTTCCTCCAAATTATGCTCAGTGTAAAGGGCATCTATACAGCTGTGCATGTATAAGGTAGGCAATTATCTAATCTCAGTGTTCGTCAGCACTAGAGTTGGAAAGTATTTTCAGGTATACTATAAGTAAAGCTGTGTGTTTAAGTGTGTGTGCGCTGAAGGGATATTTAAGATGAGATCTCACATCTTCCACATGATGGGCCCATTAGGTTTGAATCTGATAGTGCTGTCTTTGAAAAACCTTTTGTGACTGGTAAACAAATACATTCACACCATAGGTCCCAGACCTTCTTCAGACTAGAGGGAGGTAAAACAGACTTAAATAGTCTGTTTATATGAACTGTAGAGAGTTTAGAGATTAAACTGTGATCCAGGAGATAGCACATCTGACCAGCAATAACTTGTTCGAGCTCTCAGTTTCTATTAAGATTTATTGTCTTTGTTTCTTTACAGTGACTTGGGCTTGGTTGTTCTTGGCCTAAATATGAATAACCTTGCAGTAACTGAAACATTAGTCTGTTTCTTTCCCCCTTAATTTCTCTTCCTGTGACTGCCTGATCTGGTACACCTTGTGACAAATTGTACTATACTTTTCACTGATTTTGTAGGTAATTTGATAAAATACTACAAAAAGATCACTAGGGAAATCTCAAAATAAAACATATCCCTTCATCTGAACTGTACATACATAGAGGATGAGAAATTTTAGACTTTTACAAATGTATTTTCTTGTTCCTGAATTAAAATGAGTTCTATTGACCCATGCTTAGTCCTAAATACTACTATTTCAAGGTGTAACTCTAGTCTATATGGATTTAATGACATTCTTTGGCAGTGTATAAGTATTTGGGAAACACGAACCTGCACCTTTTTATTCTCATTTTATCTAATTATATATTGTTCTTTTAATACAGAATTTGTTTTGCATTTTCAAAGATCAAAGGATTCTTTTGGCCAGAAAGTGTTTCCACTTAAAAATATGGACAATTTTCTATTTTTATTTAAAAGTAGTCTTGGTAAAATTATATCTAATTAATAATAATATGATAAAGCAAAACTTACACCCAAAGATTGAGCATTAAGACCAGCTTTATTTTTAAGCATAAAGTTAGGAAATTTACTCGGTGGAAAGAGAGTTACTTTTAGTAACATTATTTTTTACGCAAAAGTGATAATTTTGTTATTTCTGCAATTTAAAAGATTCATGCATATAACATTCTTTTATTTCACAACAGTGAAGTAGGCTTTTTAAACTTAAAATCGTATTTCCCATCTGGAAAAATGTATATTTTTTTCAGGTAAACCAAATTAATCAGGTTTCAGTCCTGAAGGATTGGAGGACAGGAACTGGGCTCTAGTTTTAACCTTGTGCTTGATGACTTATGTAACTTTGAAAGTCACATAAACTCTCTTTATTCAAAATTCCTCTTTATTGGCTTGCTTCCCCCCTGTAGCAGTCAGAATAGTCTAGGTTATACTGCAATAACAAATAAGTCCTAAATCTTAATAGCTTAATATAACAAAGGTTTGATTCTCATTCACATACTCGGTAAGGATCAGTTGTGAGCTGTGTTACATCATTGTTGATATTGTCCTAATGCTAGAACCTATGTTGATGGAGTAGCCTCCATCTGGAACATTGGCCATTGCCAAGGCAGAGGGAAAAGAGAATACGAGGAAGCACATACTAGTTGTTAAAGCTTCTGCTAACACTATTGGCCAACACAGGCCAATCTAGCTTCAAGCATCAGAGAAGTACAATTCTACTGCTTCACTGAAGGAGGAAAGACACTGCTACCTATTAATAGTCTTAAGACCACCATATACTCGGTGAGCACTGTGAATTGTACAAGACTGATGAATCACGGATCTGTACCTCTGAAACAAATAATGCAATATATGTTAAGAAAAAAAGAAGAAGAAGAAGATAGCAGGAGTGGAAGAATGAAGGGGAGTAAGTCGGAGGGGGAGACGAACCATTAGAGACGATGGACTCTGAAAAATGAGGGTTCTAGAGGGGAGGGGGGTGGGGGGATGGGTTAGCCTGGTGATGGGTATTAAAGAGGGCGCATTCTGCGTGGAGCACTGGGTGTTGTGCACAAACAATGAATCATGGAACACTACATCAAAAACTAATGATGTAATGTATGGTGATTAACATAACAATAAAAAATTATTTAAAAAAATAAATAAAAGTTCCAGCAAAACAGGTTTTAAAGAGCCAAAAAGAAAAAGACTACCATATACTCTTCCCATCCACTATCCTACTTTTGCTTACTTAATAATATAATCACATTATAAAGTAATATGCTGAAAAAATTACTAAAATTAGAAAAAGCTCCTTACAACCCTACTACGCTTACCTCCTTACAACCCTACTACCCTTACAAATCAAAGCTGTCTTATTTGTTCAAGTTTATTTAAATGCTTTGTCAATGTACATGATCTTTATGTAGTTATATTGATTTCTTCCTGTTTGCCTTGGTTAGACAAAGTTACAAATGACTCTCTAATGCTAGTGAGTGTGATTGTGGAAGTTTGTTTTAAACCTTATGTTGCAATGGTTTTCTAGCCTGTCTGTGGCTATAATATCTTAGTTATAATTTTGAATAATGAAACTAATATAAAAGAGAAGTTGGAGGTAAGTGTATAAGATGATAATATATATGTGGAATATCTTGAACTACTTTACAGAAGATTCCATAGTAGTTAAAAATATTTTCATGTGTGTATGAGTATTATGATAGACTCAGTTTTTAAAAAGAATCTGATGTGGGCCTGTTTTCCTAAAATTTCAGTTAAATTATATCATATTTCAGCTAAATTATATTATTTTGAATATAAAACCTTATATTTAGGTTCTTTTATTTGGATGTGGAAGGGGTACAGGGCTTGATTTATGCAGGGCTGTGCAAAGCCAGGATTCTCTGAGGAGGAGAGCCCATGAATGAGAGGGTGGGAATAGAAGAAATCCTATTGTACAATATATCCAGTTTAAAGCTTTAATTTTCAAAGTGTGGTCATGCAGTGGTACATAGGCTGATTTTCTTTCGTATTAATGTTTGTTGTAAGAGTATTATTCTGCTAAAAACCTTGACTTTTGTTATGAATAAAACATTTATTTGTGATAGGTAAAATAAAGCTCATTGGGGTCTTATCAGTAGCAGTGCCATTTTTTTTTCCTTTCAACTCTTTCTGGAGAAGTTGTTGGGAGTAATACTAATCATGAGTGGGTTTGGGTGGTCCAAGCAACATTGTACCCCAATGAAGTGGTCTTTGGATGGAAGGGATGGAAGTTTGGTAACCACTGATTTGTACATATGTCTGCCTTTTCTTAAGAAAATCCCCAGTGCCTAGAACAGTACCTGGTACCTAGCAGACATTTAATAAGTATTTGTTGAATGGGTGAATATCTAAAGGTTGAAGCTAGAAACTTTCCTTACTTCATGTGGAAACTAAGAGATTTTTGTTTCAGAGTGATGCTTTTGTCAAATCAATGTCCAGTGTCAGCATCCTTGGGGAGTCATTGCCCTGGACAAACTGTTGCCTAGAAAGATATTAAAATGGAAAAATAGATCATACCGCAATTTTCAAGGATAAGTTTGTGCAGTGATAAACAGTCTTTAAAAATTTTTTCATTGTCCATACCCATTAGGATGGATACAGTAAACAAAAACAAAAAAACAGAAAATAACAAATGTTGGCAAGAATGTAGAGAAACTGAAACCCTTGCTCATTGTTGATAGGAATATAAAACAGCATAGCCACTGTGGAAAATGGTACAGTGATTCCTTAAAAAATTTAACACAGAATTACCATATGATTCATCAGTTCCACTGCTGGGCATATTCCCAAAAGAACTGAAAGTAGGGATGCAAACAGATATTTGTACACATATCTTCATAGGAGCATTATTCATAACAGCCAAAGGATGGAAGCAATCCAAGCGTCCATTGATGGATGAATGAATAAGCAAAATGTGGTATGTACACACAGTGGAATATTACTCAGTCTTAAAAAGGAAGGAAATTCTGACACACACTGCAACATGGATGAACCCTGAAGACATTACGCTAAGGGAAATAAGCCAGTCACCAAAGGACAAATCCTGTATGATTCTCTTATATGAGCTACTGGAATAGTCCCATTGATAGAGACAGAAAGTAGAAAGGGGAGTGCCAGGTGCTGGGAAAAGGTGGGAAGAGAATTATTATTTAATGGGTACAGAGTTTCAGTTTGGGAAGATAAAGTGGGGGAGAGGGATGGTGGTGATGGTTGACAGCAGTATGCATGTACTTAATGCCACTGAATTGTACACTTAAAATTGTTAAAAGGATAGGGCGCCTGGGTGGCTCAGTTGGTTAGGCGGCTGCTTTCGGCTTGGGTCATGATCCTGGAGTCTCAGGATCGAGTCCCGCATCGGGCTCCCTGCTCAGCGGGGAGTCTGCTTCTCCCTCTGACCCTTCCCCCTCTCATGTGCTCTCTCTCTCTCATTCTCTCTCTCTCTCAAATAAATAAATAAATAAAATTTAAAAAAAATCCTCAACTTCCTTTAAAAAATTGTTAAAAGGATAAATGTTATGTATATATCTTTTCACAGTGTTTCTTTTCATTGTTAAGGTTGCCAGTGACCTTCATGTGGCTAAATCCAATGATCAGTTCTTAGTTTTCACCATCGTGGGCCCAGCAGCATCATCTGACACAGATATAATGTTCCCCATTTCTTGAAATACATTCTTCATTGGGTTTCCAGTGAATCACAGTATCTTGGTTTTATTGTTGTTGTTTCTTTTGTTCCCTGTCTCACTGGCTAGTCCTTCCCAGTTTTATTTGCTGTATCCTCATTTTCCTGATACCAAATGTTGGAGTGGGCCTTTTCTCTGTGTGTCTCAACTTGCTCTTTAGGTGGTCTCATGACTTGACATATCATCTATATGTAGATGACCTAAATTTGTATTTTCAGCCCCTGCTTTTCCCCTGACATTCAGACTCCTGTAGATATTTTTAAAATGACATCTCTCTTTAGATGTTGATAGGTATTTCAAATTTAACATATAAAAAGCTTGATTTCTTTCCCCTCCTAATCTGCTTTCCACTCATGGTTCACCATTTCTGTAAATGGCCAAACATTTTACCTAGTTTCACATGACAAAAAAATCTTGGAATTATTCTTGGCTCTCCTCTTCATTTATATCCTGTATCTAATCCATTGACAAATCCTGTTGGCAGTTCTACTTTCAAAATAAATCCCGGATCTGACTGCTTGTAACCATTTGTACTTCTAGTACCCTGGTCTAAGCCACCACCATCTTCCTCCCGGACCATTGCGGTAGTCTCTCGACTGGTCTCCCTGCTTCTACTCTTGTCACTACTCCCTTCCCCACGTCTGTTCTCTACCTAGGATTCCTAGTTCTCCTTGAAAAATCTAAATCTGATCATGGCAAATCCTCTGATGCTTCTGATCTCACTTAGAGAAAACTTTAGGAATAAAGAATCTGATCTTCTTAGCAAAATATAATCATTCTTTTGTCAAGTAGAGTTTTGGTCGGGTTGCTGTGTGACTCTTTAAGCCCATATAGAATGATTCTCTGTGATGGAATATAATCCAGAATTCACAGAGAATGGGTATTTTGCCAATTAACAGTTTCTTACTCTCCTTTCCTCGGGTCACACATTTTTCTCAAGTGGCCTACTCATGTGATGATGATAAAGCTAGTAAAAAAAAAAAAAAAAAATCACACACCCTTCTCTTACCTTTCATTATTTTCAACCCAGTGCCAAGATTAGAATAGGAGCAAGGAGACGTTTATATTTTGGCTCACTGCTGTCAAGTTAAAGAGTAAATTAATTCACTTGTCTTGCTTTCTTTGTCAATGATTTTTATTAAGTGTTTTTTGAGTGTTCTCTTAGTAGGTCCTTTTGAGCCCTCAGTATTTTGGTTAAGACCAATTTACATCATGTTCCATCATTGACTTGCTTTTTCTCTGCAGGTTACTAAGAGAGAACCTGGGTCATCGTGGTGTCTCTTACCTTCCGAGGGCCTTGTACATCTGAGAGATGGGGTAGCAACATCTGAAGTAGGGCCGTTGAAAATGAACCTTCTCAGGCAATTTCCTGGGTTGTCACCTCAGGTGCTCTCTGCAGCATACTTTCTGGTATTTGATTCTAGTTTGTTTTAAGTGTCCCCTATAATTGGACATACATGTTATGAATAAAGAAAGTAGTTGTTTTGGAGCATGCGGGGTCAAGTCAGTTAACCACCCCCAGTCATGCATGGTGCCTTCATAGTGTGGGCAGGTAACTGAGACACTTTCAACTCCTTCTCCCAAGAATATGCCCCCACATAGTCTAATACATTAGTTACCTGGTTATTGAACCGTATATTAAATCTGCGAGAAGCAAAGATTGTAATTTTTCTGATACCTAACAGAGTAGCTTCAAAGCAAATCCGGTGGTATTTTTTTCTGCATTCGTGCTCCTATTTCAGCTCTTTGACAGGAGAGCAATGTCTTCTGATTTGTCCAGGTTGTTATTCCAGAGAGAGATTCTTTTTTTTTTTTTTTTTTTGCAGGATGTAAACTGGGTTCCCTAAAGCGCAGGAAGCACAGACCTAGTTTTTCTTTGAGCTCTTGTGACCTTGGAGATGAATTTTCGCAATATGGGAGCAAAGTGTGACAGTATTCGTAGAGGGAAAAGGCTAGCTAGCTGGCAGCTCTCGAATTGGCTTCTAGAAGTGTCCCAGTGTCTCAGTCTGACTCACAAGCTGCCCACCGCTGTTCTGAAGCTTCCAGCACCTTTAAATAGTGCTAATTATTTGAATATTGCTTCACTCCTTCCAACCCCTTTAGGTCTTGGAAAAAAAAGAAAAGATAGATTTTATTGGTGGTGAGGGTGGCTAAGTACACACCACTGGAAAATGACGTTTTCTATTTTCTCAGCCGAGGCAAGCCATTAACGAGCAAGCTTTCCATACACTTTTCCCCAAATTTAACCTGGTGGGACCATGCCTGGCCCCAGCTAAATATGTTATGCCCTGATGTTTTGGGAAAAGAAGAAAATATTCCAGCAAGGAGTCCAAATATGGTACATAGTTATTTAGACTAGCCCTAGGGGTGTGCTAACTATAATCCTAAATTTAGGCATATCCTGGAACGATATGGCATGTGATTGGTGATTTTGTGATGTTTGTGCATTTTTATGCCCTTTCTGGCCTCACTGCCTTTGCAGATACACACTGGACTAAGTCTAGCTTTGTGTGCTTCCATTATTTTATCGGTGACAATTGACTCAGAGTTTTACTTTGAATATTATGAGGAATTCCCCTTGCTATTCTTGCTTGAAAAGGCCTCTATTATCTATTATTATCTATTATTAAAACTAGAATTCTAGTTTTAATGTTGTTTCCTTCTGTTCATTCACAAATTTTAGTGAACAGCCTCTATGTACCAACCACTGGGCTAGTTGCTGGTTTTATAGTTGAAAATGATGTCTGCACTCATGGAGCTTACAATCTATTGGGAAAACATACAATAACAATTGTACATATAATTATTTGATTCCCCTTGTAAGGAGTCCTTCATGGGTTGGCTTAGATTTCACTTTTTCAAAAAAATGTTTTTCTCTGTTGTGTTTTCAATTGCTTTGATAACATACAAATTTTCTTTTGAATTATAAATAGAAATCCTGTTCTCTTGAAGTAGGGTTTATACATTTAAATTTGGCTTTTGATAAAGTTCAGCTAGAGACTGACTGTACTTACATGCTGTTGGAAATAAATATTAGAGATTTGATGATATAATAAAACTTGACAACTATTCAGTACTTCTTTCTATATATGGAAAATACTCTTCATTATTAATAAGTATTTATTGAGGGATTTATTTGTGTGTGTCACTGTGCTAGGGGATGCACTGTAGGGGATGCATAAATATTATCTGCAAAATGCTTCCTATATAATAAGTGATATAAAACATGTAAAAAAATAACCATAATATAAGATAATCTGTGATAAATGTCTTAAGAATGAACAGAAGAACAATTAAGAGATCAGAGGAAAGAGGTTTCCATTTGATTACATGAGTGATCGAGAAAGCTTTATGAAAGGGGTTATGTTTCAATTAGTTTTGAAGGATAGGTAGATTTAATTTTAAAAATCTAATTATGATAGCTCATTTTTAAAAACTTTGAACATGTATCTAAAATCATAAAGAAGAAAACAAAGAGCACAGCTGAGCCCCTCCTAGGAGGCCTGTGTGGAGGAGGAGCATGTGCTGCTGGAAGGGTAACAACACCCCTGTCCCCTTTCCTCCTCTGTCCCCAGGGGTGATGGTCGGGGTCATTGCACTTGGCCCCCACCCCGATAGCACTGGCCGTTCCGGAATGGTTCCCTGCCTCACTGAGTTGGGGAGTGGTGATCTGTTTGGTTGGAATGTTGCCAAGTCACCAGGCATAAGTGAGAAGGAAAAAGGGTGACACAGCTGCAAAAAGTGCCAAGGGTTGGGTTGGGTGGGGGGGTAGTGACCTGCATTTCTCCCATGTGGTGCAACAGAAGGATCTGAGAGTATCGCTTGGATCAAGTGGACATCGCAGAGGGCTGCAGGACTTAAGCTGGCTTGCTGCTCCCCAACCACTCCTGAGGACTGTTAGCTGAGCAAGGGAGCCCTCGAGGCCAAAGGCCATGGGTGGACTGCTGAGGCAAGGCAGGGCCTGATAATGGATGACCAAGTCAGGCTTCAGACAGATGTCCCACCTCACGGCACTGTGCGAAGGCCTCCAGAGATCCACAAGCGTGCCCCACAAGACAGCTGGCCTTTGAATCCAGCCACAGAGGTAGAACTGTGATCCGGTGAGGTTCGGTAACAGTGAGGACAGTGATGGCCTACACCAAAGGGAAAAGGGTTCCTTTCCTCTTTTCTGCTTGCTCCACACAGCAAGGTAAGCAACTGGAAGAACTGGCTACGAGGGTGTGGTGCACAGCTTCTCCCAGACCCGGCTTCCAGAACCAAGTCTAGCCAGCACTAGGGAAGAAGGGAGAGGGGCGGAAAAAGGTGTCTGGTAGAAGGAAGGTCTTAACGTGGAGACGAGAATGGAGTTTTATGAGGAATAGGAGTCTAGAGAACTGGAACGAGAGTGTTGTAATACTCAAAAGGGAGTGAACATTTAGGGAATTGGGCCTGTCTTTGGATGAGCACACCACTGAGGGCAAAAGGGTGTGGGAAGGAGCACTTCACCAAGGAATCCCGGAAGGGGGAGCTGGGGGAGGGAGGAAGAGGGGGGAGGGAGGGAAGGGGAACTGGGAAGTAGAGAGAAAATAGGTCACCTAGAGGTTGTTGGTTGTAGGAACAGGTGGGGGCATGAGCGTTAACCTTGCTGTTCTCTGTATTCTGATGTGTGTTGGAAGAATTCTAGCAAAGAGTTTAAAAATATTGGCCTTAACTTACTTAAAAAAACTGGTTTTTAGAATACATTATGTTTGGATATATTCAATCCATTTTTTATTTTTTATTTGCAATTTGTAAAGCATCATGATTTTATCTTCTAAAATTCTTCAGAGGCACCTGCGTGGCTCAGTCGGTTAAGCGTCAGTTTTCAGCTCGGGTCATGATCCCAGGGTCCTGGGACCGAGCCCCATATCAGGCTCTGCACTGAGTCAGCAAGGAGTCAGCTTCTCCCTCTGCCCTTCCCCCAGCTTGTGCTCTCTCTCTCTCTCAAATAAATAAATAAAAATCTTAAAAAAAATTCTTCATATCTGTCTTCACTTTTATTTTCACCTTTAATTCTTTTTTCTCTTACATTTAGAAATATGTTACTTTTTAATATATTAATAGAGTCCTCTTCTTACCTTTTTATATTTCTGAGTTTCTTATTTCCTAATCTTTTTTTTTTTTTAAAGATTTTATTTACCTGACGGAGAGAGACACAGTGAGAGCGGGAACACAAGCAGGGGGAGTGGGAGAGGGAGAAGCAGGCTCCCCGCGGAGCAGGGAGCCCGATGTGGGGCTCGATCCCAGGACCCCGGGATCATGACCTGAGCCGAAGGCAGACGCTTAACGACTGAGCCACCCAGGCGCCCCGTATTTCCTATTCTTGATATTTCAAATATTGTCTAAGTTTAAACTACTCTAAGCCTTTATTCTTTTTATTCTTTCTACCCTTAACTGTCGCTTTTTATTTGTTTTTCTTTCTTAATGGTTTACATTATTGATTTCAGTCTCTTATTTTGTCATTCTTAATGTTCTCCTTTACAAGGTGTTTTTACTGCACATTGTCATCACGTAAGGAATAACTATAAACAGAACTGAATGGCTGTCCTTTCACCATTCTCCCCAGAATCAAAATCCTCTGTGTTCCCTTCCCTTCCCCACCTTGTGTCCCCCCCCCCCCGACCCCTACTCTCTTTTCTTTTTAGTTTTCCAAAAATTATTTAGGCTAAAAGTATTTCCTAAAAACTCTGCTGATCTTATTATACAGATCACATGTTTGATTTGCTAAATGTTGTGAATTCTTCTATGATACACCTGATCTCCGCATGTTTTCTCAAATATGCAGTCCTGCCACATCACCTTTGGCAGTTTGTGTCAGTATGTAATTGTTTGGTGTGTCTCGGCCTCAGATATCTGGTCTTATCCTGGCTTTTGTTGAGACCCATTTTGAATATTACTGCTATTCTGACTGTAGTCCGTTCTTAATTATTTGCAATAATAGAAGTCTAGAAGTAAGTTTAAAAATTATTATGATTATTGCATTTTGATATGTTTGTGCTCATATGGTTACTTCTAATATTCTCTTCAAGTCGTTGTAAAGAGACCTGCCTCAAGAGACTCAGAAAATTCTCTTTTGCATTTTTTCACAGTTTCCTTCTTTCTAACACTTTGCTGTCTCTATCCCGAAGAAGTGCTTCTGTGTTCTTCGAAACCTTCTTGGAAAGAAAGATAAATTTTGTGTTTTTAAAATTTCCATTACGAGTTATAGAAGACAAACAAAACTAAACTAAAATTTCAACAAAACAAACAGGTATAAAACATAGATAAAGAAAATGAGATTTACTTGGAACCTGTCTCTACACAGGGCAAACTAGGTTCTTAAAAAGTTGAAGACCTATCTAGCATGGTAGACCTTTTGAAAAGTTTTAAATCAGTCTTCTACAAGAAACTAAATTTGCATGCACATGTGTACAGGCTGATTTATTTATAGGACTTTGTACACTAAGAGCGGTTCAGTTTTTCAGCGATAGAGTCCTATTAACCAAACTTTTGACAGTTGTATAGATACACTATTTTATTAATCTGCAGTAAGAAAAATAAAAGGGAAGGAGAGCACTCTCTCTGTAGAGCTACTTCAAAAGGCACCCAAAGTTTCATTTTCCTATGTTCCGTCCTAACCAACAAGTTCTTTCTTTAAGGATATTATACCTTTGATTAGCTTAAAGCCAGGTTTGAATTCTTCCTATTTCTGGCCTAGGAAATGTTTTGTCTTGATAATACCTATTAGGTATATCTGATTCTTATGTACTGATTTTCAGTTAATTTTCAAGAATCTTAATTATGACCCTAAAGCCTACACTGAAAAAAATATTACACTATGCTTTGCAATAATGTATAAAATAACACACATTATTTTATTTGGTCTAAGATGCTAAACGGAAAACTATGTAAAAATTATGAATATATGTGTACACACACACACACACACAACCATTTTTTTTGCTCGTTAAGATAAATGCTGTTAAACTCCCTTGATTGGGGTGTTTTGCCACTGTTTTTGACGAGTTGAGTAAAAGATCCCAGAAAGCACTTGTTGAGAGCATTAACAGGTAATTGTGCCCTGGACTAATGTTCAGCTATAAGCCTTGATGTTTCAGTCCCTACCGCTCCACAGTCTGGTAGAGGCTCCAGCATAGTTAGGACATCATTTAGTGACCTCCACTGATTATTTCACCACTTAAAATGTTAAGGTAATTCACAAATAATTCATGAGTGGTTGCTTTCTAATTATATAATAAGAAAAATGTACCATTTATGTTTTAGAAGTTGATGGTAAAGAGGTTTAAGATGATCAAAATTGTATTAAATTACAACTGTGATCACAGCTCTACTAGCACAGACTCATTTTACATGACACAGGATACTGGTGGCCTCCCGGTAGAGTGCTGTATTCCTCCCCCAGCTAGGCAAACATTATTTGCAACTGAATTGCAATCAGCTCTAATAGTATAGTATCTTAAAATTTAAAAACAAAAAACAAAAACCCATTTATCTACAGTGATTTTTTTACAGTGATTTTAATTAATGGAAAAATTATTGCAGAGCTTCACTCAAGGCCTGTACATCTGAGATGGTCAGTGAAAATTTGTCGATGGATTAGACAGATGACTGCACTTCATCTGCTCACTGTCCGATGGCCCAGGTAGTCTGAAATATGGCATTATAGGAACAACTAGTTTCATAGGAGGCAAAAAATATTCATCTTAAGGTTCCATGTCTCTGTGGAAAACTATTATGTAGAAAGATTAACTTGTATTTATTTATTTTAAAAGATTTTATTTATTTATTTGAGAGAGAACGAGAAACCACAAGCAAGGGGGAGGGGCAAAGGGAGAGGGAGAAGCAGGCTCCCCTCTGAGCAAGGAGCCCAATGTGGGACTCAATCCCAGGACCCTGGGATCATGACCTGAGCCGGAGGCAGACGCTTCACTGACTGAGCCACCCAGGCGCCCCAGAAGATTAACTTTTATATATTCTCTTCCCTTGCTGAAGGCAACGCCTTGCCCAGTGCCACTTTTCTACTGCATTTCACTGAAACATAATAAAAGTCACTGAGTGTTTGCATACTGAAATGTGTGGTCACTCACAGCACTTTTATTTTTTTTTACTGTGAAAAGCATTTTTTCCCCCAAAGGGGTACGTGCACCCCGATGTTTATAGCAGCAATGTCCACAATAGCCGAACTATGGAAAGAGCCAAGATGGCCATCGACAGATGAATGGATAAAGATGTGGTATATATCTACAATGGAATATTATGCAGCCATCAAAAGGAGTGAAAAGCATTTTAAAAAGAGTTTTTTAGATGACCTTTATATTTATGAAAAATGTCAGAAGGGCCAAATCACACACTCTAAAGTTTATTTATTTTTAGTAATCTCTACACCCAACGTGGGGCTTGAACTCACAACCCCAGGAGCAGGAGTCACCTGCTCTTCTGACTGAGCCAGCAAGTTGCCCCACAAATCACACAAATCCCCCCTTTCGGCTTTTTTACAATTAAAATTTAACATTTTCATGCTCCATCATTAATAGTCTTCCTTCACATCAGAGGAGTGGATTGGGGCTTGCTAATGGAAGACCTCAGTGGGTGCTCGTTGTCTGGAAGCCTCTTTGCTTGTTTTTGTGTTCTCCGTGTTGACTACCACATGCTTGCCACTGCTTGTCACTAGCTCCTCCAGACTGAAAAACAATCGGATCTGTTCTTGGTTCCCAAGCTTTGGTAGCTGCCATGGGGGTTGGATCAATGAACTCAAAATTTGAGGTCTCAGATCTCAGAATGTGGGCATTTGGGATGCCCCATAAGCTCCCCACACCAGTGTAATGTTCCTCCCAAGCAACTCCTACTGGGCCATTTCCTATTCTTTCCAGTAAGCGAGGGGCAGTTATACCATAAACATTTTCTGTATCAATGAATAACCGACCATAAACTCATGTAGCCTAAACTAGGTCTTTTTTTTTTTTTTAAAGGGGAACCCAGGGGCACCTGGGTGGTTCAGTCCGTGAAGTGTCTGACTCTTGATTTCGGCTCAGGTCATGATCTCAGGGTCGTGAGATCGAGC
This sequence comes from Zalophus californianus, assembly GCF_009762305.2. NCBI lineage: Eukaryota > Metazoa > Chordata > Mammalia > Carnivora > Otariidae > Zalophus > Zalophus californianus. The sequence goes on along the minus strand of NC_045600.1, from coordinate 60,490,209 downwards.
CCTGCATCAGGCTCCACAGTCAGCACAGAGTCTGCTTCAGATTCTCTCCCTCCCTCTGTGCCCCCCCATGTGTGCTCTAAAATAAAATAAAATAAAATAAAATCTTTAAAAGGGGAGCCCAGAAAGGAATTTCAAACTTGATTCACATTAAACAGAGCAGATGTCCTTAGACGTCAGCAAATCTTGCTGAAGTCTAGTGTTTCCCCCTGTTTTCAACACTTAGAAACTCCAGGGAGCTTCTCATTCTTGCACCCTCAGTAGAACTTGCTTTCTCTCATCTTGCTCTTATCTCCTCGGTCCCTCAGTAGTCTCTTGCCGCCTTCCAGCTGGAACCCTCCAACAGTGACCGCTCTCTCCCACAGCAAAATGTGTGTTCTGGGAGGATGAGTCTCTTCCTGTACCACCGCCCCCCCCCCCCCGCCATGACCTTAACTCTGATTCTAGGGTGAATTTGTCCAAGGAAACATTTGTACAAGGTACACAGATATGAGAATGTGTACAAGTTATGAGACAGAGAGGGGAGAAAGCTGGAACTCCCTCAAATAAATAATTTTTATGGTATCACTGTGCACATCTATTTAGGCTTCAAAATGGTTTTTGTTGTTGTTGTCTTAAATGGGTGCATTCTGTGCCAGTGGACCATACTTTTAATGTTTTCTCCTGTGGTTGGCATTTAGAATGTTTGTCCTTTTGCAGGAAGCACTACAAAGAATATATCTGTGCTTATGAGGTTTATTCTCTTGTTGAATTAAATAAGATAATGTATGTAAGGTACCGAGCACAGTAAATAGTGGTTTTATTTTATTTCCTAGGCTAAATTTCTAGAATACTTATTATTAATTAAAATGTATGTACAATTTACTGGCTCTTTATTGGTAGGGTCACGTTGCTTTCCAAAAGGGTTATACAACAGTTTTAGCCACTGTAAGCGGGCTCAGTGCCTCATGGTTGTTATGAATGCCAGCAGGAATGACCTTTGCTCCTTTGTGTGTATTTACTCTTTCTGTGAGTTGTTGTTTATAGCCTTGGCCTTGATGTTCTTCTTAAAAATAGCAATGCTACTATCACTTATGGACAGTTTTTCTTATTTGAATGTCAGCTTTACCTTTGTGACCTCTACATTTCAAGGATAGGAAAGTTGACGTTCTCCGTCGATCTGACAATCATTCTATTCTCTATCTGCTAATTTTTCAAAGTATTATCTTTTCTATCCTTATCTCTCTAATCTATCTGGAGTTTATTTTCTTAAATGGCATAAAGTGAAAATCCCTATTTTAATGGAATTTTGATTTAATCACCCAAAACCATTTGTTCCATAATTCTCACCTATTTATAACATGCTCTTTTATAATGTATTCATGTTTAAACAGTATAGTTGGTATATTTTCAGTCTCACCATTCTGTTCTACTGAGCACAATGTGCAAATGGACACGTTTTAATTCTTTTTGCTTTATAAATAGCTCCTGTAGAAGTTGGTTTTGTGTCTTTCTTACTATGTTGTCTCCACTCAGACAAAAGCTGGACAAATTGTTCATGGTTAGTGCCATAAGGCATGATTGTGTTGAATTGTTACAGTAATAAAGTTGTTTGGATTTTTACTCGTAACCAGACCTCAAAATAAATGTCATTATTCTATATTTTATCTCCACAACCTCTTATGGCAGGTTATTTTTGGAGGGGGGAGAGTGGTGCTCTTAAATACCAAAGTATCTCCAATCTTAAAATCTTCTCTATTTCTCTAGAGCTTGTGGTTTGAACTACATACAATTTCAGAAGCAACTGTGGCTTTCTGGTATTTGCCACCTAATGGCCCTTTTGTATATTATAAGAATTCCAGATTGTCACTCCACCCCCTTTGGGATATTTTAGAGATAACCATGTGTGTGTTTAACCAAATTTTGCTCAGAGAAAAGATTTATATATTTTGTTCCTGGTTTTAGATACTTCACTTAGTGGTACCTGTAGTAAAAGATAGAAGACTGAGCATATACTTTATCTCTGCTCTTTTCCAAGTTTCCACTGAAATTATAGAATAAAGAATAACTTCCTAATTGTACTGGAAAACAGGAATGGTGACACAGTGTCCACTGTGGATAAATGGAGGAAAATGTTCACTTCCATACAGTTAGTAAGAGTTTAATTGCCTTAGTCATTATTTGGAAGGCAAATTTGGCTGTAAATACCAAAATTAAAGTGTATCCTTTGAATATGCCCAAAGGTGTATTTGTTAAGATATTCAACAACCTTTATGATCATCAAAAGGAAAATCATTAAGTAAATGCATGAATGTGTACATCCATATATATATTATTTGTATGATTATATTTTATGAACATTGTATATACATAGTAGTGTATGTATGGCATTAAACTGTTTTGAAAACATCTGCATACTAAGTTCTGAGTAGGGCCACCATGACAGGGGAGTGGGACTTGGTTGAAGGGTTGTGAAGAAGAAAGATGCACTTTAGCTTGTTTTTGCTGTATACTTGTAGCGCTATTTGAAAATTTTTCAAGTGAGCATCAAAAAATCAAATGATATGCACGAGGTTTTCTGTAGCTAGTTTTGTTTTTCCATGAATCTGTCATCTCTTGAATTTCTCTTTGCTTATTCTGATTGTAGATGATACTATCTCGTGATTTTCATCAATCTTAAAATTAGTGTGACTCTTATTTTATGAGTAAATGGTTAGGATGACCTTTTTCTCTTGCTATGGTTTCTGAAAGAGTGTAGACCATTAAAAACATACTGTGAGTTATTTGTTCTACATTCTCTTGAGACAAAATGTTGCGCTAGAAACTAGGTTCAGTTTTTAAATAACACAGTTGTTGTTTTAATATTTAAGTGTCTGCAGTACCCTGGATGCATTATCATATGTAGACTAGACATGTTGCGCATTCAGTATATCTACAATACAAACTGAAAACGCACACGGAATGGGGAACCACAGAACGAGCAAACGGATTTTATTTATGATGATAGTCCTTCTCAGGTCCTCTCTCCCTCTTTTGATGTAGGTGAGAGCAAGCTGGGAACATAAGTAAACCAGTGCCGAGTGAGACAGGAGAGAGGATGCACAAAACCCCCTGATCCTAGCCAACTAGATTTTGAAGTTGAAGTTAATTAAGAGCAATATACAAATAATCTCTGCAAATGGTGACATTTATAAATGGATTTTGAATATTCTGAAGCAGTTATGTAAATCACCAAGAGTAAGGCTCTAGGGGAAATGTAAAACATGCAGGCTCACCTTTTAATACCTTTTGGTAGTGTTTTCATTAGACTTAATGTTTGTGGGGGGACCGTGTATCTGGAGGTAATCTGATGACAGACATGTTGTAGCCCTGTGAGAGGTGGAGCCCTAGAGGAGGGGGCTGCCGAGAATGGGACCTGTCGGTCAGGGTCAATGACAACAATAACAACAAGGAAACTGGTGACATTCTCTGTGGTTCTGTGGGAGGTTCTGAGCCTGCCCTCAATGGAAGAAGCAGAACTAACAAGACGCCGAGGAATCAGCACTGGAAGAAAGGGCGAGGCCTCAGTGCCTGTGAAGGTTCACTCCTAGGATGGGCTTTGGGAATGGGGATGACAAAAATGATAACCGTGAAGCTGTATCATTTAAGTGACATACGACTTTCAAGGAATTTTAGTTCATGGGATTTCAGTAGGACAAGTAGCGGGCATGTGGTAATTGCTGTTAATATATAGCTGGGGAAACGAAGAATATTTAATGATATTTCGACGATCATACAATTGGCCAGTGATGGAACCGGGAACGAATTCCAGTCATTCTCGTTCTTACTTTTATAAGATATCTGCAGATTTTAGGGGTAGCAACTTCTGGCACCGCTGCTCTAGAAGCAATTCTGATAGCACGTGATATAATTCGATCATGAATACTTCCTAGCTCCCCTCTCCAAACATTGGCCTCTCGGTCCTTGCACATTTTTCCTCTTTCTCCTTTGTCATTGGCAGAGGTGGACTTCTTACTAAGACCTTTTGCCATTTGCAACCACGTGGATGGAGCTAGAGTGTATTACGCTCAGTGAAATCAGTCAGAGAAAGACAAATACCATATGATTTCACTCATATGTGGACTTTAAGAAAGAAAACAAATGGACATATGGGAGGGGGGGAAAGAAAAAGAGAAGGAGGCAAGTCATAAGAGATTCTTTTTTTTTTTTTTAAAGATTTTCTTTATTTATTCATGAGAGACAGAGGGAGGGAGAGAGAGAGAAGCAGGCTCCCAAGGAGCAGGAGGCCCGATGCGGGACTCGATCCCAGGACCCTGGGATCATGACCTGAGCCGAAGGCAGATGCTTAACCATCTGAGCCACCCAGGCGCCCAGTCATAAGAGATTCTTAACAATAGAGAATAAACTGAGGGTTGATGGAGGGAGGTGGGTGGGTGGGGATGGGCTAGATGGGTGATGGGTACTAAGGGGAGGGCACTTGTTATGATGAGTACCAGGTGTTGTATATAAGTGATGAATCACTGAATTCTACTCCTGAAACCAATATTGCATTGTATGTTAACCAAGTAAAATTTAAATAAAAAAAAAGAAAAACAAAGACAATTTCATCTTTCTCTCCTCCATGATGTTTTTTTAAACATCAATTTTTTTAAAAAGTTTGTATATATATTCGGATCACTCTAGAAATCATTAGTTCTCTTACGTGCTGTCAGCTCTATCCTTGTTAAGTACTGCTTTTTTGGGCAGGGGGAGGGGAGAATTGTGCTGAGCTATTTTATGTAGCTCAGAATTGGATTTCTAGAGTCTCAGAGACTTAGGGAACTGGAAATGTGCTCTACATTTTGCCTATCAACAAAGCCTAATCAAGAATGCATTCTTTGCCAGCAACATTCAAAACAGAGATGATTCCAAGCTGTGGCTTGGAAATAAACTCCTTTTATTGCCTTTCAATTTATAGTGTTCTTTGCCTTCATTTTGCACAAATATTCAGGGAATTTTCCCATTTAGAGAACCTGATGCACAAATTAAGATATTTCAAGTAAAGCCATTCATGATCTGTAAGGAAAGTAATACAAATTGACATGTGATACTAGTCTGAGTTCCTGACAACAATCAACTTAGAATATGTTCCTACATATACTCATGTGTCACAGGGAGGTTGTTTTTAGATTAACAACCGTAATTTAATGAGACTAATTTATTAATCAGACCTCAATTTGCAAACTTGTGTTTGTAAAAAAAAATCGCATGTGTGGTATTTTGTGTGTTTTGTTTGACTGTGTGTTTTTGTTGTTGTTGTTGTTGTTAGCTTTCTTTGATTTTTCTCCCCACAAGTAATCTCATAGGTTATGGCTAGCAGAATTGTTCAAAATTAATTTTGAACCCTAAGACAAACCCTAGGTTATCTGGTTCATAGCAGCAGAATTCAGTAACATTTAAGAGCAATATAAATAATTTTCAGAATGCTCATGAGGATGGAACTCTTGCTCAATTTAAACAATTCAGAATTTTGGAAACTGGTATTTGATCTGTCAGTCTGCTTGTTGGAATAACGCTTCTAACTAAACACAGAAAAAAAATTAACTGGAAGAAATGTTTCAATTCACAGAGCCAGAAAAAATAAAATAAATCTCAGATACCTACATTAAATTAACCCTGGATTTATCTTGCTAACATGGCAAGTCATTATATACTTAACACAATTGAGATACACGGTTTTGATGAGCAGACCATTTCTTGAAACAATATTTTCACAGTACATGAAATATAAGAGCTTGGGATAACACCACATTAACCCGGAGGGAGACAGTCATTGAAATGCTCATGATTTTATATGGGAGGCTGAGCAGAGTAAAGCTGAAGATTCTAATATACAGACAGACAAGCTTCCAAGCTGTGACAGATGTGTTCTCAAAGTCCATTTAAAAGTCAGTAGTTTCTAATTCAGCATTTTCTCACAATAATAATAGTGAATTTTCAATACTGTTATGCATTAGGCAGTTTCTAAGTGCTTTATGTGAATTGTTTCATTTAATTCTTTCAAAAAGTCCTAAGACTTAGGTTATAATTAACCGAATATTATAGAAGAAGGATCTGAGACACAGAGATTAAATTGTCTTGAGGTCACACAGCTAGATCTCAGGCAGTTTGACTTCAGAACCTGACTTTTAACCACTTTACATGGAGGTGATGATATTAATCATGATCAGGTTCTATTCTCATGATCTATTACTATGTAAACAGTTGACACCCCCGTCCCCACCACCTGCCCCAAAAGACAGCTGTATTTTACTCACAATTTTGTGGGTTAAGAATTCAGGAGGGGCTCCTCTGGGCAGCTTGCATTTGCTCCAGATGGTGTCAGCAGAGGTAGCTAGATTGGTGCTGGGGGATTCCCTTCCAACGTGGTCACTTACATGGCTGGCAATTTGGTATTGGCTGTCAGCTGGGAGCTTGACTGGGGCTATTGGTCAGGATCCTTGGTTCCTCTCCACATAGGGTTGCTTAGGCTTCCTCACAGGACAGTGGCTGTATTGCAAGAGTTGAGTGTTCTTAGAGAGAGGAAGTGGAAGCTGCCAGTTTCTTATGGTCTAGGCCTGGAAGAGTAGCATAGCATGATTTCTGCTGTATTCTATTGGTCAACATTGTGACAGAGACCACCCAGATTCAAGGAGAATGGGTCTGCGTCTTAATGGACAGAGTGGCAAAGAATTCGCAGCCATCTTTTATCCATCCGAGGTACCCAGAAGAGACCATGAAAGCCCATATATTTAACATGTGACCTAGATTAAGGTTTCTCAAACTTGTCTTTACCTTTTCTTCTTCTGTCATGCTAGTTTTTAATGTTAAGTCTTTTTTAAAATACAAGTTTTCTTTCGGCTCTTAAGGCCTGTGATTCTGAGACAAGGTTGCGTTATTTTTAAATGTAAAATACCTGGAATATAGTTGGGATTCTATAGATGTTTATCGTTCATCATTTTTCCTTTTACTGTAAGGCAACTGTAAGATTTAACAAATAATGAAGAATGAGCTACAACTCAGAGGAACAAAATGGATTAAGTTGTTTGAAAGTACAAATATTCTACTTTATCTTTTACAACATACACACTCCATTTCCCAGCTTGTCATTTCCTTGTCTGTCATCACACTTCACGCCTGTGAGCTCTTTGGGGGCAGGGGCTCTGTCTAACTCATCCTTATACTGTATCCCCAGAATAAATACCATACCCTGGGAAATAGCAGGCACTCAGTAAATATTTGGGGAAACTTAACAAAGGCAACAAAACAACTTGAATGTATCTAGAATAATATACCAATAACTCTAATTTACTAATAGATGTTTGTCTTACTGAACATCTACTGTGCTGACTCCTAATGAAGCAGAAATGCATCTGGTGGCGTGACAGTTGAGTGAATGTACTTGTCATTTTAATTGTTTTAATACACTTGTAAGCCAGGGACATGTATCATTCTATCTCTGATGAAGAAATTCAAAATGTGTACCGAAGTTAATATTAATTCGCAATTGTGTATCTACCAAAAGTCCCTATTGATCTCTACTTCAAAAGGTAAGAAGACCTCTTTGTCTTTCTAGTGAAAATGTATTTTAATCTAATTGCAAGCCATTAGGCATTATCTATTTAGCTGAAATTAATACTAATGCCAGACACTTGGCCTGAAGTATCATCTTCTCATTTTGATGTAGAGTTTCCCTCTTCATTTGGTCTTCCTTTTTTTTTTTTCTTCTCAAATGATAAAGAATAAATAAGACTGAATATGCAGAGCACTACTTCGTTTGAAAATTGGCTTTCTCAGTACCAGGCATAAGTTTGTACTTTTCTACAACCCAAGGCCCATAGAACCCCTACCGTTAAGCTGCTCCATGATACCTATGAGATCTCTGAAATTCTGGTCTGACAGTTCTGAGATGACTCAGTCTTGCTCCAAGTTCAGAATGTAGCTTATTCACATATACAAGGAAAAGGCTATAGAAACTATTTTCTTTGGGAGTGGAGTCAAATACTTGGTGGGGGAAAAAATAGCTCCATGAAGATAAACCAAGAGGAAGATGGGTAGGCAAAACTAATACTCCATTAGGAAAGGATGTGTTTTTAATCTCTATAAATAATCAGGGTTGAACCAGTAGGATATCTACATCTACCTACCTACCTACCTACCTATCTATCTTGATACTATGTAGAAAGAGATTTATTATGAGAGACTGGCTCACATTATTACAGAGGCTGAGAAGTCCCATGATCTGCCATCTGCAAGCTGGAGAACAGGAAAGCTGACGGTGTAGTTCTAATCCGAACCGGAAGGCCTGAGAACCAGGGATGCCGACAGTGGTAAGTCCCAGTGTGAGTCTGAAGGCCTGAGAACTGGGGGTGATGGTGTAAGTCTTGGTCCACATTCAAAGGCCTGAGAACCAAGAAAACTGATACTGGAGGGCAGAGAGCAAATTCACCCTTCCTCTCTGTCTTTTTGTTCTATTCAGCCTCTCAAGATTGGAAGATTAGATGATGCCCACCTGCAATGGTGAGGGCAATCTTTACTCACTCAAATGATTCAAATGCTAATATCTTCCAGAAACATCCTCACAGACACACCCAGAAACAATGTTTTACCAGCTATCTGGGCATCCCTTAGTCCGGTCAAGTTGACAAATGAAATTAACTGTCATAATCTTCAATTAAAGCATTCTTATCTGAATAATCTTCAGGACAGCAGCTCTCATATTTTTTGATTGTGAATCATCCAAATTCATTACTCCTCTTTCTATTAAAAAGTTTTCAGTTTCAATTACATGCTTCAATACCTGTTTTGTCTTGAGTAGCCATTATGATCTAGCAAAGCAATGAGTAGAAAGGGAGTGCAACCCTGATGTTTATAGCAGCATTATCAACAATAGCCAAATTATGGAAAGAGCCCAAATGTCCACTGAATGATGAATGGATAAAGAGATAAAGAAGACATGTGGATTTTATAGATACATATATAAAATGGAGTATTATTCCACATATGTGTGTATATATATACATATACATATATACATAATATATGTACATATACATATACACAAATATATATAGTACAATATGTATATAAATGGACTATTACTCAGCCATAACAAAGAATGAGATCTTGCCATTTGTAACAACATGGATGGAGCTAGAGAGTATTATGCTAAGTGAAATAGTCAGAGAAAGACAAATACTATATGATTTCATTCATATGTGGAATTTAAGAAAGGAAACAGATGAACATGGGGGAAAGAGGCAAACTATAGAACAGATAAGACTCTTAACTATAGAGAACAAACTGAGGATTGCTGGAGGGGAGGTGGGTTGGGGGATGGGCTAAATGGGTGTTGGGTTAAGGAGGACACTTGCTGTGATAAGCTCTGGGTGTTCTGTGTAAGTGATGAATCACTAAATTCTACTCCTGAAACTAATATTACGCTTATGTTATTAACTGGAATTTAAATAAAAACTTGAAACTACAGAAAAGAGAAAGAAAGAAGTATATTAAATAAACTCATTTGGCTACCCAAATTTTGTATTCTAATAACAGCTCCATGGACTATAAAATTAGAATAATTGCGTAAAATGAAGCATAGATATTTATTGTCTATAGATTATATTACTGCTTGTGGTTTTTTGATGACTGCCATGAGTAATAAAGAATTAACTCTTTGTAAGTATGAAGACCTATATATAAGAGTGGCTAACATTGAGAGACAAGGATGATGAGATAGAAAATATTTTAAAAATAGGAATTATTAAATCTCATAAAAATAAAGGTAGTCTGAAAATCAGTAAAGATCAGGTATTTAAATGATGATGATGATGACGACGACGATGATAACACAAAGGTAATAATAATACAACCCCAAACTCATACTCTAGTACACATATTTGAAAATAAGAATAGAGTCAGGTAGAAAAATTCAGAGAAGTAACTAGTTTGAGTCAACTGCTCTCCTCTTTTATGTACTTCCCCTACCCCAATCAAAACACTCTAGCACTGAAATGGAAAATGATGAACTAGGGCATTAACAACAGATCTCACTACCAACTTCATTAAGACCAATTGCAAATGACTTATCTCAGAGAAATGAAGAGCACCTTCATCCCAGCAATTTCAATGGGGGGTTGCGTTTCACAAGCACACACAAAATATTATGAAAATGAGCATGTGTGGAGGTTTAATAGCTAATTTTCCAAGTTGATTATCTTGGCCAGTTCATTGGGATGCTCTTGCTTCTTAGCTAATTTAATTTGTTTCATCCTTTTTATTGTCTCGCTTAAATAGCAATTAGGGGAGATAGCACTCCATTTAGCCTCCTACTTGCCCCTTTGCTAAATCATGATTTCACCCTGTGCCAGATAGTTACGGGTATATGAAGAGATGGCACTGGTGAAAGGCAGAGTGGGTGAACATACTTGACTCAAGCCTGACTAATCCAGGGAAAAGTTGCCAGTGATCAAAGTGTGTATGTGTGTATGTGTGTGGTGAATACCTTTGAACAACTCATTTATTCAGATATTCAGAAATGTGAAGCATTCCTGCTTGGAAATTCAGATTCACCTCCATGATGCCAACCAATATGCTACAGCTATTTAAAAGCCAGCTTTCAACCTAGGTAAAATATCAGAACCCATCCATTTTGTACTTCTGTTTTAGAACTATATATTTGTCTATGCGACAAAAAGCTATTAGATGCTATAATACTTTTTAGTATATTGTCATTTAAAAAAAGCTTATTAATTACTTGCTTACAGGTAGCCCCAGGTGAGTCGGAAGGGGCTTCCGTGACCTGGAGTGCTCCGCTAATAGACTTTGCACACCGCTCTTAAAACTGTATATTCTGATGAGAACAGTACGAGAGGTCTCAATTCAACATGTATAGATTTTATGCCTTTTTTAATAGATAAAAAGGTAGAATTGGTCTCTGTTTGCAGACAGCTTTACTTGGGGATGAAAAGACAACATAAAACAGAATGCAAAAAACATATCCTGTAGCTGACTGAAGACTCTTCAGGGCCGACTGGTTAATGAAGTTCAGCTGGTAAACTCCTTGAGGTGGTGAAGCCTTGGTGAGAGAGAGTGACTGACATGGCCTGGGTGTCAACCAGGGGACTTCTCTAGAGCCACTTGGCCCTTGCAGCTTTGTGAAATCCACAAAAAGCCACCAAAATAATGGCCCATATTTCCACCCTGTCCCTTAGTCCTCAGGTTCCTTATAGTTCAAAGTGTTGAGGGAAGATTGCAAACACCAGCTTCATTGGAACTTGCATCATTAAGGAGAAAGCAGAAAGGTATGGATCTTCCAGTAGTATTTGCCCTCAGGTATCTCATTATAAAGCATGATAGAACTCTATAAACCGGGGCACCTGGGTGGCTCAGTCGTTAAGTGTCTGCCTTTAGCTCAGGTTCCTGCATCGGGCTCCCTGCTGGCCGGGAAGCCTGCTTCTCCCTCTCCTACCCCCCCTGCTTGTGTTCCTGCTCTCTCTATCTCTCTGTCAAATAAAAGCTTTAAAAAAAAAAACAAAACCTCTCTAAACCTTTCGCATTACTAATTTCCTTTGTTTATCTTTCACTCTCTTGAATATGTGAAAGTAGAATCCACGCCCCTCCCAAATTGTAATATGATGAGGAAGTAGTAATCATCATCAGTAGTGGGAGTCTCACTCCCCTAGAAAGGCAAATGGAGCTCAGAAACCCGACTGAAAATGTGCCCTCAACTCAGCGATTTTTGCTTTAATGTTGTAGTTGTCCAGCAACAACAAATTGTCTCTATAGCAGAAAGGAACTTGTCACATGACTCTCTAGGGACTCTTGTAACTAGAATACATTCTAGTAACCGTAAAAGAGGTGTTTGTACACTAGGTAAAGGGCCCCGGTGTGTCTCTGAAACATAGGGGACACTCACTATTTACTGAGTGAATGAGAGAATGAATGCACAAAAATCTGGAAGGCCATTAGGAGGCTCCAAGATGCCAAGCCCTCCTTCCCTGACTGTGTGGTGTGGGAAAATGAGCAGCCTTCACTTTAATAGAGGAGGCAGCATCCTCAGTGGCATTTTAAGATTTTTTTTTTATTTATTTATTTGAGACAGAATGAGAGAGAGAGAGAGAGCACATGAGAGGGGGAAGGGTCAGAGGGAGAAGCAGACTCTCCGCCGAGCAGGGAGCCTGATGCGGAAAAGACTGAGGGTTTAGGGGTGTTTATTTACTTTGGAGTTGGAATTCTAGAATGCATCGTGGAAAGGATTATCTAGGAGAGCAGCCGTGAGAAAAATCACTTGCCCAGGGAGAAATACAGAACCAGATCAGGAGAGGAGGATGGGAGAGAAGCAATGACTAGAGGGGTTTATACTTTGACATTGAGGAAGACCTGGATGAAATGCAGAGTGGGATCCAGTGGCCCCCAGGCTTCCACTGGGAAACTTGTTTTCTATTCTGCATTGTGTCAAGGATGTGTGTGATCTCCTGATCTTCCTCTGTTTCAGTAACCCCCAGAAAGGCACATCCTGCATAGAGACTAGCACATATTAGGTATTCAACACAAACTTATTAGTAGCATGAATTCATTAAGAAGTATGGAAGCAGGAAATGCAGGATACAGGCTTGAAATGAAAGAATCTTTATTGCTTCTAACTGCTAGGCCTGCCTTGTGCTGCCAAATCACTTCTGGCCAATTAGTTGGTATACTTGCAGCACTCTCCTGTGGAAGATATTATCTGACCTGTTCTAAAGTACCTGAAAGGGCAGAACTGAGGACACACGCTACAAGTCAGAGGCAAGTAGATTTCAGCCCCAAATATTCTAACAGCTGAAGTTACTCAGAATAAAAAAAAATGCTGCCTTAAAAATGTAGAAAATTCCAACACAGAAAGGATGCAAGTAAAACTCAATGACTGTGTCTCAGGGATGTTTTAGCGGGGGTCCCTGCATTGGGAAAGAGCTTGGTCCCTTCTACCATTAAGAGTTTAGAATTATTTTTGTGCCTGGTATTATGATAGTCTAATACAATAAGATAAAAGCAAACTAGTTAGGAAAGGAGACACGGATCCAATTTATGAAAAGGGCAATAGAGAAAAAGATTGCATCTATATTATCATTATGAAAGCATTTGCCAATAGGTATAGTGCAGAAAGTTAGAAAATGCTGTAATGTTGGGCTGTAATAGGGAACTAAGATGTACTCTGCAGAACGTAGGAGCAAATCTAAATTAGGAAGGGAGAGACTAAAGGGGTTTGGGGTCATTGAGAAAGGCTTCATGAAGCGGCTAGTTGTTTAGCTGGGCCTCCGGGAAAGGGTTAGAACTGGGACCTGTGCAGGGGGAGGTCCCTCCAGGGAGGTTTCGGGAGGAGGCTGAGTGATTGGGTTCACTCAGGCCCTCGGTGTGTGCTTTGAATGGAGATGGTGGGAACAATCAATAGTCATTTGAGGGAATGAAACACACTTAACTTCCTCTTGTCTGAAATCCTGCAGTACCCTGAGTCCATCGGCCTGCTAGTGAGGACACCTGGGAATCCCAGCTGGGTCCGTAACTAGCTGTTTGGTGACGACACATCACTTCACCTCCCTGAGCCTTATTTTCCTCAATTATAAGGCAAGGGAGTTGGTGAAATCAGTTCTTCTCAAACTTGAACGTACAAATGGGGATATTATCCAAATGCAGCTCTGATTTTGAAGGTCTGGGATAGGGCTTGAGATTGTGTATTTCTAATAAGCTCCCAGGCAGGTAGTGCTGATACACTTTGAGTAGCATGGGGTTGGATGAACACTACACAGATTAGTTTTAATTACGTTCTCATACCGCCTTTCATAGTTGTTTCATAGTTGTATACAACTACATATAGTTTATATAACTAGGTTATAAGGTTAAGAGTGTCTAGCACAGAACTTAATCCGTGGTAGTTACCCAATAAATATTCATTTACTAACATACAGTTTCTCCCTTAAACACTGTGATTACCTATGTTGATGGTTCGATCCTGGCTTTCAAACATGTTGTGCGGATTTAGGAAATCTCATAAAAGTCAAAGAAAAATCTCAGGACTTCCCTAGATCTTGTCTCTCAAGGCTCCTGCTTCTTCCAGGATAAAAGGAAATAATGGGCTGCATAAATACCTGACTGTTGCATTGGTTGCTTTAGGGAAAAACAATTAGATTGGCTTGCCATGCGCTGAGTAGATGGAATGGAGGTTTTCATTCCATTAACACTCATTCCATGAGTCATTCTAAATTCTTGAAAGTATGCCAATGAACCCCAGTGAATTTACTGCAGTTGCCACTGGTAGCATTTTGCCTCTGCACGCAATCAGCAATACTGTAATAACTTATTTCACAAAGAAAATGAGATTGCATGGTTTATTATTTACGCTACTGTTTTGTTTTAATACTGTTATTGTTCCTTTTTATAAGAAAGCATATTGATCTCTATCCTAAAGGACTGAGAAAGAGGAGACTTTAGAGTTCCCGAACTAGCTATGAGAGTATAGTAATAGTATTGACTAGTATTTTGTAATAGTATTGGATATTACTGAAAATGGTGTTATTGCTTTTTGGATTGATGGTAGTAATATAGAAGTGTTCTAAAGAGGTTGCATTGATTGCATAACACATACCTGATTACGGGAGATTTTTACCAGACTTAAGATGGCTTCCAACAAATGGTCTATGAAAGTAGTAAGATTTCTTTCAGTCCTGTGATGCCCTGATATCTGACCAAAAGTCATTTACATACAGGACAATTTACAGTGGGAAAATGACATTCACCAAAGGATTCCTGAAGTTTGCCGCTTGTCACCTAATACATACAAGGCAATGTTGATCAAAGACAAGAAGAGGAAATATCACGTTCAGAGTCTTTCCATCAAAGTGATCTAATAGCCCAGTGATAAAATCTATCACACCGACTTGGTATGAAACCTCTGCTAATTAGAGAACTCCATTACAACATCAAGCCCATAGAATATCAGTATCAGGCTGAATCTGTTCTGTCAAAAAATAGGCTGGTTGTACCCAAGCCATATTTAAGGATTGCTCCATAATATATGTGTGCTGGGAAAAATGTATTTGAGTCACTATACTTTAGACAGGTGTCTGAAATCCATATTCAAGTAGTTTAAGAAAAAGGAGGATTTATTGGAAAGATCTTGGGGGAGCTGCCATAATTGGAAGAAGAGTAGGCCGACCAAATCAGAGGAAGGGCCTCTTTCTTGGTTTCCACTTCTCTTAGTGCTGGCTTTATTTTCTCCCACTGCCAACCAGCTTTCTCTACTTGGCAGTTATAGGGTTATTGACACCTTGTTTAACAGTTTCCCATTTTACAACTTTTTTTCCACCAGGGAGACAGACTCTCTTTTTCCCAGATCCATGTCAAAAAAATACTGGGGAAGAACTGCAATTGGCCATTTCAGGTGGCTTCTCACCCTTGGACCAATCAGCTGTGACAAGGAGGGCTGGATCATGTAAGAGCATACCGGCTCCCGTTGTAACCACATGGCTGGAGTGGGGAGGAGAACAGAAGTTTCCAAAATGAGGGAGGAGTGTCTTTGCCAGAATATGGAAATAAATGGCTGGGTGAGGGCTCCTAATGTGTTGGTTGACAGTAGCATCTAATCCTCGATTTGTTTAATACTCCTCGTGTCTCCTACTGGTCATAAATCCAAGGTTGCGAATTCTGTTCTAGATGTTCCATAGTCCCCATCATACAAGCTGCAGGGATCTTCATTCTCCAGACCGTAGAAAACAAAGCTGCCAGAGTGTTTTCTGGGCCCCACACTTGCCTGGGTTAGTGGGGCTATTTTTGCTTCTGTAATTGATTCGCCTGAGTTACAGAAAGAAGGGGAAAGAAAAGGCTGACTGATGGCGTTTGCCGTGGGCACAGAAGGAAATCTGAGAGTCTCCTAATGCAAGTCCTCTTCCCTCCCCTCTGTTGCCACTAGCCCAGGAAACTTTGTGGTCCTCACAAGGAGAGTGTAAGCCACCCAGGAGCCAGGAACAATAGCATGTGTGTCTTTAAATTCTGGGAAGCTCTAACTATAGTCCTTACACAGGCAAAAGTATAACAAATATCTGTGGATCTGTTGTTAGCTTAAACCAAGCTTAACCTGTATAAAAGGTCAAAGAGGTACTTGGAGCTACATAGTGATTTGTAAACATCTCCAAACGTGAACATTTTACGTCTTGTTATTGTGTCCAGATGGGACTAACAGGGCAGAGTCCTCTATTTGTAATTCTATTTGTCAACCCCGTAATGTATTTTAAGGAAGAATATTATAGTTGATAGCAATTTTAATTATTTACCAATAATGAATGAATCTGGGTCCCTATTTAAGAAATGCAAGATTTGTATGATTCAAGCATATTATCTCTTACATGCAAACACTAATGAGTCCTATGAAGGTAACAAACTCCAGAAACAGAAGTAGAATCCAAACAAATGTGTTCGTTAGTCTTATTTGTCTTCTGATGATAGATCTTGAACTGGACACATGTCCAGATTTGAACTTTAAAACACAGGTATTCTATTTTAACAGAAAACTTTCTAGTAAGTTGATTATGTGACCGTTTATTGTAGAAAAGAAGGGGTTCCTAATGCTTACCACGAAGATAATGCTTGTGAAGATAATGGGTTGCGTTTTTCCTAAGTGGAAATCTTTTTATCGTTTTCCCCCAATTTAGTAAGTAACACAGCATCATTGTAGAAAATTTTAACAATTCAGAAATGAGTATTAAATGTGGACAATTTGAATCCCCCCACGATCCTAATCCCTAGAAATAATTCTTAACAATTTGATGTATATGGGTTTATTTTACGTCACAAGCCCTTGTAGGGCAATTACTATATGCTAAGCACTTATCTAAACACTTCACAGCTGTACCTCATTGCATCCTCCTGA
Source organism: Zalophus californianus (assembly GCF_009762305.2). NCBI lineage: Eukaryota > Metazoa > Chordata > Mammalia > Carnivora > Otariidae > Zalophus > Zalophus californianus. The sequence goes on along the minus strand of NC_045600.1, from coordinate 60,473,315 downwards.
CAACCCTACGAGGTAGATACTGTTTCCTTATTGACTGGGGAGGATATGGAGTTTCAGAGGCTTTCATAACTTGCACAAAGAAACATAGTTCTAAATGGCAGAATTGAGATTCAAACACAGCCTGACTCGAGTCCATGCTCTTACTCTATACACCTTTCCAGATCTCTGTTTATGCATATGATGAAAATGTATGTAACATGTTTCCAAGTTCACCTCCTATGGCTAACCTTTCCTTTAACATCCACTTAAAATGGCTTCACACCCCATTCCATGCAACGTGGGAGTCCAGTGTGCCTCCTCTGTAATATTTCTGTGATTTCTTGGAGGTATTTGTGTGGAATCTAAATCCTACTGCCTGGCAGCATCATGTCTAGGCATTTGCTCTCCTCTCTCTTCATCTCTGGATACCACCTTCTTTCTTCTTTTCCCCAGAGTACCACTGATATAAATAAGGCAGTTGTGTGTAGAGAACTTTTCGTGAAGATCTGGGGGTAAAAGAGAGGATTGCAAATAGGGGAAAAAATGAGTACAGTATTTACAATGATTGTTCTCAGAGCCTAAGGGAAAATTAAAACATAAACTTTTTTTTTTTTAATGTAAACATTTTCCAAGTAGCTCCTCCTTGGGCACACTCCATTTCTCTCTCTCTCTCTCTCTCTTTTTTTTTTTAGGTTTTATTTACTTGAGAGTGAGAGCACAAGCAAGGTGAGAGGCTGAGAGTAAGAAGCAGACTCCCTGCCGAGCATGGAGACCGACGTGGGGCTCGATCTCAGGACCTGGGATCGTGACCTGAGCCGAAGGCAGACACCCAATAGACTGAGCCACCCAGGAGCGCCTCCATTTCTTGGTAGTACATACTTTCCTGTCTTGGGAACTTCTTTCTCTCAGACTCTGTCCTTCAGTTACTTTTTTCTCTGTCCAATATCCTTGTCCCCTTTACACCCAGGCTGTCACTCTTAAATACCAGATCACTCTTCTCTTATTATGCAGAGTGATATTGCTCTACTTCTAAATTTTCCTTTCCATTTCATGGTAAGCGTTATCTTTCACAACAGAAACATTTTATGGTTGGAACTTGTTTTTCCAGGGGTTCTCAATGGGGATTGATTTCATCCTCCAGAAGATATTTCTGTGTGGAAACAAAGAATTATCCAGCCCCAAATGTCAATAGTGCCAAGGCTGAGAAAATCTGGTGTACAAGAAGTGTCCACCTTCCTTTGGGGATTGTTTTCTCTGAACTGGACAATGCAGTTTTGGTGGAGCCATAAACCATACACCTACTCTCTGACTCAGATGGCAAGGACCTCACTAGGCTGGGTCCAGGTTTGGAGCCCCACTTCCATGGCCATATGACCAAGAATGGACATTTGGATCAACCTGCACCGATCCTGGCCTGGGGATGTATCCTACAGATGCATTCCTACAGATGTGCATGGCGATTGACCAGGATATTCAAGAATTATTTGTAATAGCAGTTACCACCCAAATTTTTATCAAAGGGTGACTGATTAAATTATGGTAAAGTCATACAAAGAAACACTGTCTTGTGTTTGTTTGTAAAGAGCTAACTGGGTAAGCTAGAACATTTCCCAGAGTGCCCTTTCCTGGAGGATACCTGAGTTAGAATTGTCTAAAAGAGGAATTGGTGGAAGCCTTGGAAGATGGAAGTGATCAGCATCATGACTCTCTTAGGGGCGTAGAAGTGAGATGTAGTGCCAGACAGACTCAGGGGTGCTGGTGGTTTTTAGCAGGCCCTTGCTCTTTTTTACTCCATGTCCAGCTTTGCTCGATGTCCTTTTCTTTGCTCCATGTCTTCCTGACTGGTACTTTGCCACAGACCTGCAGAAGGAACAGCTGCCCATAGACTTGCCCCCCATTTTCCTTTTTGGTCCTGTTTTGGCAGCAGGATGTGCCTGGCTTCTTAGGTTGACTGGTTGGTGATTCCTCTGAAATGTCAACTCCCCCTTTTGGATCTCTGCTTCCCCAGCTACCCCCCAATATAGAGTCTAATTTCTATAATATATCCCTAATATCATAACTCTAAATGGTTTTGCTTCCCTGATCGAACCCTGGCTGACACAACTGTATAACCTTTGAAAGCAATGAGGCAGCTCTATATACTGATGTGAATTGATCTCCTAGATATATTAAGTGAAAACAGCAAGGTGCTAAACTGATGAAAAATATTACAGATAAAGCTAGAGTCCGTTTTGACCAATAACTCTAATCCTGGTCCCCATTTCTTTTCCCCAGAGGTAAATACTGTTATTAACTCTAAATCAATTCTTATGGTCTGGGGAAGAGTCCTCAGCAAATTGCAACTCCTGTAGGAGTTGTTTTGACAAGATTATTTTATTGACATATAAGTAACATAGAATAAAATGCACACATTTTAAGTGCTCACATTGGTGAGTTTTGATAATTGTATAAACCTGTGTAGCCATCGCCCCGAACAAGACATAGACCATCCCTCCTCATTTTTCTGTGTTCTTTTCTGGTCAGTTATCCTACCCACTATTGTAACCACTACCTCATTTCTTTTCTTTCCTTCTTTTTTTTAGATTTTATTTATTTATTTATTTATTTAGAGGAGGGAGAGTGTGTTGGTGCATGCGTGAGTGGTGTCGGTGGGGGGATGGGTGGAGGGGCAGAGGGAGAAGGAACCTCAAGCAGACTCTGCACTCAGCACAGAGCCTGATGCGGGGCTCAAGATCATGAACCTGAGATCATGACCTGAGCTGAAGCCAAGTCGGTTGCTTAACTGACTGAGTCACCCAAGTGCCCCACCACTATCTCATTTCTGTCTCCATTAGTTTTACTTGGCTTTCATATAAATGGAATTATATAGTATGTATTCTTTGAGTCTGGCTTTTTTATTCAGCTTAATGTCTTTTGAGATTTGTCCATATTGTTTTTTATGTATCAGTAGTTGATTCTTTTTATGGCTGAGTAATATTCCATTATATAGATAGGCCCACAGTGTGTTTATCCACTTCCTGTTGCTGGACATTTGGGTTGTTTCCAGTTTGGGGCCGTTATAAACTCTTATAGCATTTTGAATGTAACTAAAAAGAGATTGCTGGGGCCCTTATTTGTAGTATTTTAAAGACTGTGCAAACCACTACCTTAATTTTCCCAGAGAACCTTTACTTCCTCTACAAAGAATCAGAAATTAGGTAAGAAATTGTAATTTGTACTTTTTTCCCCCAAAGTCTTACTATAATTTTGGGTAAGAAAATGGATGAATTTATTCTTACTTTACAGATGAAAGACTCATGCCACGTCTTTAAAGGACTTCCAGAATCACAGAAGGAGTCACTTGTGAATCTAGGAGCAGAGGCCAGGCATGGTGTCTCCCTCCAGAGTGCCATCTAGTAGACCACATGTGTATCCAGACCCGTAGTCCTTGGGAAACAGTGGAATGCTGGATCCCTGTCCATAGGCCCCAAAGACAAGTCTAAAGTGCAGTTTTTAAAGGTATGAATGGAACAATTCTAAGCCCAGACCAGAACATAATTTAACAGGAAAGAATATCCAAAGGAAAAAAGACCATCTCTTCAACAAATGGTGTTAGGAAAATTGGACAGCCACATGCAGAAGAATGAAACTGGACCATTTCATTACACCATACACAAAAATAAACTCAAAATGGATGAAAGACTTAAAGATGAGACAGGAATCCATCAAAATCCTAGAGGAGAACACAGGTAGCAACCTCTTCAACCTCGGCCGCAGCAAGTTCTTCCTAGAAACATCTCCAAAGGCAAGGGAAACAAAGGCAAAAATGAACTATTGGGACTTCATCAGGATAAAAAGCTTTTGCACAGTACAGGAAACAGTCGACAAAACCAAAAGACAACTGACAGAATGGGAGAAGATATTTGCAAATGACATATCAGGTAAAGGGTTAGTATCCAAAATCTATAAAGAACTTATCAAACTCAACACCCAAAGAACAAATAATTCGATCAAGGAATGGGCAGAAGACATGAACAGACATTTCTCCAAAGAAGACATCCAAATGGCCAACAGACACATGAAAAAGTGCTCAACATCGCTCGGCATCACGGAAATACAAATCAAAACCACAATGAGAGACCACCTCACACCAGTGAGAATGGTTAAAATTAACAAGTCAGGAAATGACAGATGTTGGCGATGATGCAGAGAAAGGGAAACCCTCTTACACTGTTGGTGGGAATGCAAGCTGGTGCAGCCACTCGGGGGAACAGTATGGAAGTTCCTCAAAAAGCTGAAAATAGAGCTACCCTACGACCCAGTAATTGTACTACTAGGTATTTACGCCAAAGATAGAAATGTAGTGATCCGAAGGGGCACCTGCACCCCAATGTTTATAGCAGCAATGCCCACAATAGCCAAACTGTGGAAAGAGCCCAGATGTCCATCGACAGATGAATGGAATACAGTGAATACAATGGAATATTATGCAGCCATCAAAAATGGAAATCTTACCATTTGCAATGACATGGATGGAACTAGAGGGTATTATGCTAAGTGAAATAAGTCAATCAGAGAGATAATTATCATATGATCTCACTGATAGGTGGAGTTTAAGAAACAAGGCAGAAGATCATATGGGAAGAGAGGAAAAAATGAAACAAGATGAAACCAGAGAGGGAGACAAACCATAAGAGACTCTTAGTTACAGGAAACAAACTGAGGGTTGGTGGAGGGGAGGGGTGTGGGAGGGATGGGTAACTGGGTGATGGACATTGGGGAGGGTATGTATTGTAATGAGCACTGGGTATTACATAAGACATGAATGACAGACCTGTACCCCTAAAACAAATAATATATGTTAATTAATTGAATTTAAATTTTTTTAAAAAGGGAAAAAAACATAATTTAAGTTTTCTGTGACATGGTGATGAAAATCTTTACGGGAATTATGAGAGCTGAACTAACAGTTTCCAGATAATTGAAGTATGATAATAAATCCAAAGATGATTTCTTCTTTTTTCTGTGATAGGATTTAAGTGGAACTTTTATTTTTAACTCAAACTAGATCATTAAGACCATTGGAACTGTGACTTAGAGTGTTTCATATTTATTGGAAATTGAACTAAAAAGATTTTTGTTCTATAAACTTTAAAGATCAATGGATTATTTTCCTTTTAACATCTAGTGTTAATTAATGGGGCTGACACAATTAATGGCATCAAGAACATTTAATTATGTTTCTTATAATGATGTAATCACGTAAGTGTTTTAATAGGTTAAGTGATCAGCCTAATCTTTTATCTGTTTTTGCAGCAACTTTATCCTGATTTCTTCTTTGTGAGAAAGCTTTTAGTGCTTTAAAAAATTTGAGATAAACTTTTGTTAAATTAATATGCTAATGAAAAATAGTATGTATTCTTCAATAACGAGATTTTCCTGAACATCATCAAAAGATATGATATTAAGAGGTCTGTTTTTATGATAGCTGCTTTAAATCAAAGATGTTGATGAATTTTGAATTCGACTGGTAAATGTCCAGGCTGATGAGTTGCTTAGAAAACAATAAGAATATTTGCTGAATCCATTTTCAAGGAAGTCTCAATTAATAGAACTGACTCTTCAATCTCCTCCTAAAAGAAGGCATTTCTTTGAAAAAATGCTCTGGGCTCAAAGTTTAAGATATGCAATAATTTATTATGCTCTCAGAGTCTGATCTCAAGCAATTTAATATCATTGTGGCAGATATTTATTTACCATTGAAGTAGGAATCGTTATTTGCTGACACTTTGTGGTTTTTCTTTAAGTAGTCCTATTAGATGTGATAAGAATGAATCAACTTAATTTCATCATAATGCTCATACTTTATTTTTCCAACAGAGGCAGCAAAGCAGTGTTGTTCTATGTTATACACCTAGCTTCTTTCCCCTTAGTGCTGTTTTTATAGTTCATGCCTTCGTGGTAAAAATATGTATGGCTTCTAATTTAAAGGACATTCGACTGGGAACCCAGAATAGTCTTTAAATGTTCCTTAGGTATTTTGAGTGGGTCAATGCTCTCAAAAGATTGCTTTCATCCAAATGCAGTGTCTATTTGCAGTTTTGTAGTGTAGAATAATGGGCAATGCATAAAAAAGAATAAATGCATTTTCAACATTGTTATTTACCTGTAAGTTCTTTACCTTTATTTTTGCTCTCTCTGCAAGTTAAGTGACCACCCCAAGGTCAGAGCCAGATTTGGAGCTTAGAATCTGAGTCATGAGAGTGCTTTATTCTCTGAGCCAAGCCACGCTTCTTCTTCAGTAAAGGAATTAGTGGAGGCCTCAGCTTTCCTTCCTGAAGATAACTGCTGAGACAGTAAGTCACGCCCTTGTTAAACATTAAAAAAACTTGTTCATCCTTGTTATTGTTTTATGACATCCTAACAGTGCAGAGTGAAGGCTTCTTTGTGAGGGATGTCGACTGAAATCAGGCTGCTGGACAAAGCCATGGGTCTGAGTTTTAGTGGACCACTCTGTATTAATCATGGAGAAATAAGAGACTGAAAGTCAGAAATGACAGTGCATGTGTGAAAAGAAAACCTACATTTTGTGATTTGCCTGAATGAGAAAGTGCTCTCTCCAATGTCTTCTCTGACCTTACCTGTATGCCTATAACACTTTATAGTCTAAATCAGCACACATTTTAGAACTTGCTGACTTATAATACCATGCGTTACTGTTTACTTACTATTTAGGTATCATTCATGTCTCCCTCAGTAGATACTGATCCTTTTGACCACAGAGACTTTTTAAGGATTTGGTGCATAATCATATGGATGCTCTTTCTTGCCCAGCAATACCTACTCTGTGATTTGTGGAGCATGGTTATTAAGAACTTGGGTTCTGGAATCAGAGTGCATTAGTTCTTCTGCTTGCTAACTTTGGGACCTGAGACAAATTCCTTAACCTCTTTGGGCCTCAGTTTCCTCATCTGTAAATGAGAATGACAATGGCAACTACCTCATAGCTTTGTTATGAGCTTGAGATGACTTAATATACACAAAGCACAGAAAACAGTGTCTAGCACATAAGCGTTCAGTATTGCTATTTTAAGACATATTTAATGTCATTGACATTTAGGTTGGCCATAACTTATGGATTCAGGAAACCTAAAGATTCTATTCACAGCTGGCCTAGGACTTCTGTGAGCAATTTTGAGTTATAATGGAGTGGTACGGCTCTGGAAAGTTCCCAGTTGTTCAAATGACATGTGAGAAATGGAGCTGAGCTATGAATATAGCCATTTGGGAGAAATTTGGCCTAAGGTTAAGCTGAAGTAAATGGATTGACTCAGAGATCATGACAGTAGGTTGGCACTATATACTCAAAATTATCTTAGCAAGAAATAATTAAAGACAATTCATTGGAGGATTCCAAGGCTCGATAAAATCCTGAATTCAAAATCTCTTTCAGCAAAGTCCTTTAAAGTTGTAGTAGGTTCCTTGGTTGAAATCCAGTAACTCCACTTTGGTTAAATAATCACGTGGTTCTGAAATACAAATGGTGGTGGAGAATGTGGCTGCTTGTATCCAAAGATGATCCTTGGGGCACCTGGGTGGCTCAGTTGGTGAAGCGTCTGCCTTCGGCTCAGGTCATGATCCCAGGGTCCTGGGATGGATCCCCGTGTTGGGCTCCCTACTCAGCGGGGAGCCTTTTCTCCCTTTCCTTCTGCCATTCCCCCTGCTTGTGCACGCTCTCTCTCTCTCTCAAATAAATAAATAAAATCTTAAAACAACAACAACAACAACAAAAATGGCCCCCAAAGAAGTCTACTTTCCAATATATACACTCGTTCAGTCTTCTCCCCATTACTCTAGGATGGCCATGAGACTTGCTTTTGACCCACAGAATGCAGTGGATGTGACACTCTAGGACGTAGGTCATAAGGCTTTTAGTTTTTGCCTGTTCTGTTGGAATACTAGCTCTGGAGGAAGCCAGTCATCAGGCAAAAAGTCCAATTATCCAGAGAGAGCCATATTATGAAGCAGTGGTGTACCAAGACAGTGGGAGAGGTCCACCAAGGATGTAGAGAATAAAGGGATGCATTGGATATAGAGAATTTGAAAACAATATTAAAATCAACTAAAGGGGCACCTGGGTGGCTCAGTCGTTAAGCCTCTTGCCTTCGGCTCAGGTCATGATCCCAGGGTCCTGGGATCGAATCCCACATTGAGCTCCCTGCTCAGCAGGAAGCCTGCTTCTCTCCCTCTCCCACTCCCCCTGCTTGTGTTCCCTCTCTCGCTCTGTCTCTCTCTGTCAAATAAATAAAGTCTTAAAAAAACAACTAAAAATTAGTCTGCTTTTTATTATTACCATGCACAACCAATTATAAACAGTGATAAAATATTCCTTTCCCACTCTTGCTGCATCTGTCACTCACCCTACCCCCTGTAAGCCAGTGTGGTGGAGCCCAAAGCAGCCATATGGAAGGAGAGATGTCTGACCAGCCTCCAGATGCACCAGCCATTGCAGACCAGGCACCAGGCACAAAGAGAAGAAGCTATCTAGGGTATCCAACCCACTCTGGCTTTCAGAAGACTCCAGCCCCTGCTGCCATCTGACTGCAATTGCACAAAAGATCAAAACCATAACCATTCAGCTGAGCCTAGTTAAACCACAGAACTCTAAGAGAGAATATAAGTAGTTGTTTTAGGCTACTAACTTTTGGAGTGGTTTATTATGCAGCAGTTGATAAGCAGAAGAGAAAAGAAACATACAAGAAGGAAAAAGCCTCATCTCTCTTTTTTTTTCCCCCTCCTTCTAGGGATAAAATAGCACTCAAGTCTCCTTTGCTGTGTAGGGTATCTAGATATCAGCTTACCTTCATATTAACAAAAATACTTGATTTCACCACTAGATGGAAATTATATCATAATGATGTTGCCAAGCAACAAGGGATTAAAAACCTCTAAGGAGTGGCCATAGAATGCAAAGAATTTGGTCGGCCTACTAAGTTCCTGCTGCACTTCTCTTTTAAAACCTGGTTGTAGGAAGAAGTGATGTCCACGGGGAGAGAAAGAGGAAGGTATCTAGGGACCTTAAAAAGACAGTGCCCACTTAATGATTATTAGCCTGAAATGATGAATGCACAAGAATGTCAACTTATAACCTTGAAAATAGTCATTGTTTGTGATTTAAAAGGACAATAATTTTTAGGAATAAATACTAGGAACTTTGTCTCTTCTCAACCTCACTTCATTTGAAAAAGCATTTGTAAAGGTTAAAATCCTTTTCCCTGAGATACCTTAAAGCTTTGGATATTTATTACAACACTCAAATTCATATGCAATAATGGTTTTCTGAGCTTTACAAGCCTATTATTGAGTGATAAGCAAATTCAATGTTTTTTGGGGAGGAGAAAATCAATAGGTTGGGGGGGCTATAAACTTTTCCTTTGGCTGGTCAAAGAGTAGGGCGGAGACAGGGGTACTCTTACTGAGGGCTTTGGGGATAGCTTAGTAGCAGGTACATATGAAGACACTCATGATCAACATAAAGTGTATGTCCCTTAACTCACCAGAGGTCCTTTTCATTATTTCCTCTGGGTGACCTTTCAGCCCTCCATTTTTTCCTGATAATTAAGTTTTTTGTTTTTGTGTTGTTTTAATTTAAAAGTTGGGTGGGGGGAGGTAAACCCAGAAGAAGTCGAATAGGAATTGAATGCATTTTCAATGTTTTAGCAAAACCTATGTGGAACCCCAAACATGCACATTATGGGGGCACCCCCACATATCCCAAATCTTTCCTGAGACGTGGGTATTGAGGGAGAATAACCATGCACGGTGAGTGGCAGAAACCCGCCCTCAGCCTGCCCGCGTTGCTGTGGTGAACACTCTGCCGAGCGAGCGTGACTAGAGCAGACCCACCAAATCCCATGTAAGTGGTCAGAGCACAAATGAGGCTGTCGGTGGGTAGTCCTACCCTATTCATGAGCTCTTTCAGAACAATTTTCATTATTTTTTTTAAATACTGTTTTTGGCAAACACTTGCTACTTGAAATAAAAAATGCATGAGTCACCTACTGGGATAGGCACAGTGTGTGGTTCATTGAATTTAGCTAAATTGTGAGTCATCCATCAATAGTCCTCTTGGTGAACATACTTGTAATAATTTCACACGTTACAAACAAAAATCGGTATGATTTTCAGGATTCTTGAAGCTATTTCCCTTGGGGATTTTTTGGATTCTGTTTAGTGTTTTTTTTGTTTTTTGTTTTTTTGGTTTTTTTTGTCTTGCTAGGTGGCGAGAAACTTATCAGCCTGGTTTTCGGATGGATCCAAGGCTTGTCTCTGTCATGTTGTAAAAGAGGGAGGCTTAAGGGGGGTGGGGGTAGAATGTGGAGCTGGAGACATGAGTTGAGGGAAATAATTAATGATTACTATTTGTCCTTGTCAGATCATTGACTTGTAAGATTAATTGTGGCATCTGAAAAATAATCGGCCCCACTCTCAGAACAGTCTGAGAGCTGCAAGAGTATCCACTGGGGCCCCTTTCTCCTGATAGGGGAGGGCAGGCACGGTGGTCCCGAGTGTCTGTGCACCGCTGCCCTCTATCGGATGGCACTAGCGTCTCTCCGGACCTGCGCCCAGATGGAATGAGTGGTCCTGGTCAGGTGGCCTGTGACCCAAGCAAATAAGCATTGGACTAAGACCAACTCTTTTTTTTGGGAGGGGGCGGTTTATAGTTGGCCTGTCTAAACCAAAAGAGACCGCTTTCTGGCTAGAGCAGTGAGTCTAGGGTTTCTGGCTCGAATGGCCCTTGCTTCCATCCCGGTGTCTGCCTGGGAAGACACTGGCATCTGTGTTGATGGCATGACAGGTGTTGTGATTAAAATGCTAAATCTCTGTTTTTTCAAGAGGTGAAAATAATCACAAAAGAGAGTATCCCTACCTGTTATTTTTCTCTCTGATAAGTTGCAATAAAACTTACTATAAAGGGACTTTTGCCTTTGGCTACAACCAGAGGTGAGTTTGTATATGGATATGAGAAGTTATGGTTCTTTGCAAACAATGGGTAAGGTGCCCATATCAACAGGATGTATGCAGGAGGCACAGGAAACTGGCTGGGCAGTTTGCTTCCTTTTGGCACATCTTTCTGCCCTCCTTTACCTTCTCCAGCTGGACTAAGTATCCAGGTGGCAGCCTGGGGGTCCTGACTTGCCTGAGTAACTTGGGAAAGTTGTGTAACTTTCAAAACCTCGTTTTGCTCATGTGTAAAACGAGGCACTCGGAATAGATGATTTCTTAGGATCATTTTATTTCCGAGATGCAGTAAATGATCTTTTCTCCCTGGATGGTAACAGAAACACAAAAATCAATTTAAATATCATACACACACTTTTAGACAAATCACTTTCTTTTGAAAAAGCAGTGTGTTCACTGTGATAATTTAGCACCAGGATGTGAGGTGGTGGAAATAGCTTTGGCTACTTTGGTGCTCTAGTCCTTTCATGAACCAGCTGGATGGGACAGGCATCCTTGCCCAGTGGCCCCGCCAGAGTCTCTAGGGCCAGCAGATGGCGCACTTGCACAGTCCACACGTTTTCCAGGCTCCCAACCTAAACAGTACTGATTAGCATCCAGAAATAACAGCTACTAATGTTTGAATAAATTGCAATATTTTCTAGGCAACTAAAACCATGACTTTTTGAGCTGGAACATTTACTAATATTTGTAATTGTTTGGAAGGTTGTTAATCTATAACACTTTCCACTGCTAAACAGCACCCTTCACCTGGGCCTCAAAAAACCCTTAATGAATTAATTGGCTTATTTTTTTCAGGTGGAGAAATTAGGGTAGAGGATAAGTTGGTTAAGAGCCCCCAGATAATTCAGATCATACTTCCTGGTGATCTTTTAAAATTGTCATTCTTACTCTTCCTTTCTTTAATGCTCATTTCTGATTGTGGAGGGGAATGTGTGTATGTTGGGGGTGTTGACTGAGGGTATGGGAAAAGGAATTGACACCTTAGTCACTTTGGGAGCATTGTCACCTGCCACAGTCACTGTAACTTGACCTCCACAGCCTATATGTGGAAGACCCTGCTATAAGGTAGCTGGAGTTTATTGATTACTTGCTTTGTGCCAGGCATCGTCTAAGCAGTTCTCATATATTAATCATTTAATCCTCCCAACAACCCATAGAGGAGGCAGAGTGAGTGTAACTTGCCTAGAGTAACAGATATTTGTAACTTCCTGGGCTCTGAATCAAAGTGATAAGGGCAATAAATTCTTTTTTAGTGGTAACCACTCTGACCCAGGCTATTTTCCAGCTAATACAGATCATGAACTGATTTTTATTTTAACTTTTAAATTATGGGAAATGTACGGGAACTTTGATTATATCATGTCAGCTTTGGCAGTATCAGCTTGTGAGGTTATTGTTCGTTTAGAAGAGTTCCTTCCCCAGTCTCATGCTTAGGAGAAACTGGTCACCGGAAATGCGAATAAGATGTGAATGAAATGGGGAAGTTTGGTGATTTAATTACTCCAGTAATAAATATATTCCAAGCACCACTTTTTCCATTAGCGACCAGTGGCACCAGGGATGTGTAATAAGTCAGCAACATTTATTTATTGCAGAAGCCTACAGAGTGCTACGGCCTGTGGGCCAGGGACAAGCATTAGTTCACATAATGAATCACAATTGTGATGAGTCCCGTTTTACAGATGAGGAAACCAAAGTTAGGAGAGGTTGAGTATCACAGCGAGTAAGGGGCAGAGCTGGGATTCAAACCAGCCTGTAGGGCTTCTGATCCATGCTGATAACCTGTAGGCTGTGCTACCTCCAGCAGTAAGGAAGCACATAGGTTGGCAGGGAGTAGAGCAATTTAGTTAGAGTCAAAGACAGAAAGGAACACTCATGGTGTTGATTTCCTCCTACCTAACAAAAATCCTGGTATAGCAAATAATTTCTAGAAAAGTAAGAGTAAAGGGAAATAGGAACTATAAAAAACAGGAAACTGCAGGGAGACCTACAGACGTTTCTTTAAATGAGTCTTAAAATTTACTTAGAACAATGATCCATTCTTCCACTGAAGGCTAAACAAGAGGAAGTTGCATTTTCAGAGTTGTGTTGGAGTGCACATTTGGTATCTTTACCCGCCACTCCTATAATGACATCAGCCCCCACTGCATCTTTCCTAGGAGAAAAAGTTTCTTTAACACGAATGTGCATGCAGATCACCTGGGGATCTTGATAAAAATCTGGATTGTGCTTAGATAGGTCTGGAGTGGGGCTTGAGATTCTGTATTTCTAACCAGCTGCTGATACTGCTTCTGTCTGCCTGGCTCTGAGTGGCTAGCCTCCTCCCCGGTGTGGTCTGGACTTGGCCAAATAAGGTTCTTAACTCTTCTCTTGTCCCCAGCTCTCACACACCTAGGAGAAAGCTGACTTTAGGAGGAGGCAATGAGGCCAATTCACTGAGAGACGCTGAAGGGAAGAAAAAAGGGGAGAAACAGAAAGAGAGAGAGAGAGAGAGACCTGCTAACATACCTTGAATTCTGGACACCAGCTCTGTCCTAGAACATCTCAGTCACACAAGCCAAAAAAACTTCCCTTTGGATTAAGCTAATTTGAACAGCTTGTGTTGCTTGTGATTAAAAGGGCTCTAGCTCAGAAGTGATTTAGGTTTGATATGAAAGTAGCTATACAAAAATACTGCAGATCCTGTGCCTGCTACAAATGGAGACCACCCATCCTCTGGACTAGAACAATGCCGGGCTACTCCACAATGTTGCTTTCTTACGTCAAGGCCTTTTTACTCTTCCTGGAGAATCTTACGCTCTGCACCTGAGCTTGGTTAGTGTTCACTTTGAGAGCAATGAATAGCACCTTATTCCTAGGAAGAGATTCTTCCCTTTGGTTTGTTGTACTAAATGCTGTTGACAAAAAGACTGGGGCTCAGGGCACTGGTTGGAGAAAGGTGAGGTAGAGGTTCAGGGTGGATTGCCAAAAAGGCATTAGACTAAAACCCAGATCCCTGGGTTTGTATTGCTACTGAATTCTTTAAGCATATAATTTTTCAAAAGAGGTCTTCAGTCATGTTTATAAAAATACAATGTTCTTTTACTGCCTATACATTTAAAATTTCCATTCTCCAGTGTTTTTACTCAGGGTGCAGTTTTCATGCCAGGTGATCACCATTATGCCTTCTAGAATAATCTTCAGAACTTCTTAAAAGTTAATTCCAATAGACAGAGCCTTCATTTAAAATAATATATTATTCTAAATGTATTAAGTGGAAATGAATATTACAAAAATGTAAGCCTTTAATCTTCAGGATTTTTAGAATGTTAAGTGAAGTTAAAAATATTACAATTTTGTTTTATTAAACATGGTAAAAACCTACCAAAAGGAGCCCAAGAAGAGTCAGTTTTTACAGAGTTATTACAACCATGGTGAACCCTATCTTGAAATGTGCTGTTAATTTCACCAGGAATAGAAGAAATTCTTTGGATTGGTGGACAAAGAACAATGGTGATGGGGAAATTTAATTTCTTTATTTGCTTTAGGCCTCATCACTTTTTTAAAGTAATCTCTACACCCTTGGGGCGTCTGGGTGGCTCAGTCGTTAAGCGTCTGCCTTCGGCTCCGGTCATGATTCCAGGGTCCTGGGATTGAGCCCCATGTCGGGCTCCCCTGCTCCGCAGGAAGCCTGCTTCTCCCTCTCCCACTCCCCCTGCTTGTGTTCCCTCTCACGCTGTCTCTCTCTGTCAATTAAATAAATAAATCTTTAAAGTAATCTCTACACCCAAAGTGGGACCTGAACTCATCACTCCAAGATCAAGAGTCATAGGCTCCACTGACTGAGCCAGCCAGGGGCCCTAGCCTAATCACTCTTTCAATGCTTTCTTTGCTTGCTTAGTTTTTTTTAAAAAAGATCTTATTTATCCACTTGAGAGAAAGAGAGCATGAGAGGGGGCAGGGTCAGAGGGAGAAGCAGACTGCCCGCCGAGCAGGGATCCCAATGCAGAACTCGATCCCGGGGCTCCAGGATCATGACCTGAGCCGAAGGCAGTCGCTCAACCAACTGAGACACCCAGGCGCCCCTGCTGACTTAGTTAAAAGGCAAGGGCTGTGCATTAGATGTTCAGGGATCTGGGTTTTAGTCTAATGCCTTTTTGGCAATCCACCCTGAACCTCTACCTCACCTTTCTCCAACCGGTGCCCTGAGCCCCAGTCTTTTTGTCAACAGCATTTAGTACAACAAACCAAAGGGAAGAATCTCCTCCTAGGAATAAGGTGCTATTCATTGCTCTCAAAGTGAACGCTAACCAAGCTCAGGTGCAGAGAGTAAGATTCTCCAGGAAGAGTAAAAAGGCCTCGATGTAAGGAAGCAACATTTTGGATCAGCCTGGCATTGTTCTAGTCCAGAGGATGAGTGGTTTCCAAACCCGGGACTGTGGAAATAGTACCAGAGATCTGTGAGTCCTGAACACACCTCCCAACTCGTGGACACACCGCACGTAGACCTCACACATCCTGGGCTTCTGTTTCCTAATACATGGAAGTGCTGCTTGAAGGATCAAATTCCAAAGTTCCTTCCACAAAGTGATGTGGAAATGAACTCACAGTAGCTTTCTGTTGGACTTTTTCTTAATATAAATATAAGCTCTAAAATAGAAGATCCTAGGTCAGGATCCTGCGACAGTCTACTCCTTTAAAATTTTAAGCATGTTGGGCGCCTGGGTGGCTCAGTCGTTAAGCGTCTGCCTTCAGCTCAGGTCATGATCCCAGGGTCCTGGGATCGAGTCCCACATTAGGCTCCCTGCTCAGCGGGAAGCCTGCTTCTCCCTCTCCCACTCCCCCTGCTTGTTTTCCTGCTTTCGCTGTCTCTGTCAAATAAATGAATAAAATCTTAAAAAAAATAAAATAAAATTTTAAGCATGTTAAATTAAGCCCATAAAATTTTTTTTTCCAAACAAAAGAACTTAAATACAAAGTATTTATGATGAGGTTATTGGAAGGACGGGAGGATCAAAGAGAAGATTCTGCGGACGGGAGGCAAGCAGGAAATCAGAAGGGAGGGGCAGGGGGAGGGCGTGTGTTCTGCGATTGGTGGGGATCTCCGTGGGTGGGGGCGGCTTCACTGACCGCAGTCCGGGGATTCTGCTCTGTCCTCACAACTCCACACAACCGCGGAGGATTTTAGCTTTTGCTTCTCCATCCCCATCCGTGATAGCTTCTTATTCATCTCTAGGTGCCTCCACCTAGAAGTGTGAGACTTGCTTTGACATTCTGTAGAGAGCAGGTTCCTCTTCACTTTCCACACAGCCAGATCACAATTCTAGCTCCTCAAACACAGCCCATAGAAGAAGGAAAGATTTTTCTTTCTAAAGAAATAAGACCAGAGTTTAACTATAGAGAACAAACTGATGGTCACCAGAGAGGAGGTAGGTGGGGGATGGGTGAAATAGGGGATGGGGATTAAGGAGGGCACTTGACGTGATGAGCACCCGGTAATGCATGGAAGTGTTGAATCATTATATTGTACACCTAAAACTAATATGACACTGTGTATTAACTACACTGAAATTCAAATCAAAACTTAAAAAAATAACACCAGAGAGAGTCTAGAATATGGGACACTAGGCGACATGGAGGCTGAAAACTAGAGGGTTTGGTTCCAGTCTACAGATAGAATGTGGATCCTCAGGATGCCTTCCTTAGCCTGTTTCCAGATCACTGGCAAACAGACATTACCCCACTGCCCTGCCTCAGACAGAGGGTTGCATTCGTGTTCTCTCAAACCTGCGCATCTACACCCCAGGTACTGACATTTGGGGTTACCTCAGTGAGAAGGTCAGCTATTTAATTTCTTTAAATTATATGCATCTGTTAAATTGCAAGAATGGGGTATGAAGATGTCCAGTGTCCTCCTCGGGAGGTTTGCTACTTCCTGGGGTGTGTAGTCATCCTCACTCTGCCTCAGTTTTTCTACTGTCCTTGAACCCTTGTTTTCATGACATTTTATAGGTAACCTGGACTTAAAAAGATGAAAACTGAAATTCTTTCAGCAGCAACTGTTGTTTTTTTTTTTTTTAATTCCCTGGACTGATCAGAGGGTGCTCCTTATATATCCTTAGGACTGTGAAGAATTACCTAGAGGCAAGATAAGAGCTCATTAATTAAATATTTCTGTACTGGACACTCATCATGCCTGACAGTTCTCTCATTATGCCTCTGAGAGGGACACTAGTTGTCAGCAGCTGATGTAAAATAATTTTCTCACTGCTGCAACTGGAGGAGAAAAGGCTTGATAGCAGTTTTTCATGTCTATTAGGTAAATTATTTGAGAAAAATGGTTTTGCACAGAAGGGAAAGTCAAAACATCTCATGTGAAATCTTAACTAATTTATTTTTCATGACAAGAAAAAAATTAACTTTCTTCAAATGTAAACATCTTTTACTATGCCCTAGGGACCCCTCCACTTTAGCATTTGCTGCCTCTTTCCTCAGGTACATTTGTCTATTTATTATATAGAGAATATTTTACGTGCCCTGATGTACTGTAACAGAAATGCTGAGGTTAAAGAATTCAGTTGTTTTTAGTGAATGTTGTGAACTGAGAAATCCAGTACTCTGTGGACTTTTTGGTGGGTGAGATCTCTGGGTACTTTTCAACATTCTTTTCCTTGACAGAGATGAACATATTTAAAAATCCATATCTATGTCCATGATCTACATTTATATATCTATCTATACCCAAACCTGATGAAAAATTTTGCTTTGTGATTTCATTTTTACATTAATTATAAAAGCAGAGCTCTGGTTATTTGGCCGATCATGCTGGTTTCCATATATAAAACTAGTGGATCATATCCTGATTCCATAGCTGATTATAGCCACATGCAGAAGAATGAAACTGGACCATTTTCTTACACAATACACAAAAATAGACTCAAAATGGATGAAAGACCTAAAGGTGAGACAGGAATCCATCCAAAATCCTAGAGGAGAACACAGGCAGCAACCTCTTTGACCTTGGCCACAGCAAGTTCTTGCTAGATGCATCTTCAAAGGCAAGGGAAACAAAGGCAAAAATGAACTATTGGGACTTCATCAGGATAAAAAGCTTTTGCACAGTACAGGAAACAGTCGACAAAACCAAAAGACAACTGACAGAATGGGAGAAGATATTTGCAAATGACATATCAGGTAAAGGGTTAGTATCCAAAATCTATAAAGAACTTACCAAACTCAACACCCAAAGAACAATTCGATCAAGGAATGGGCAGAAGACATGAACAGACATTTCTCCAAAGAAGACATCCAAATGGCCAACAGACACATGAAAAAGTGCTCAACATCGCTCGGCATCACGGAAATACAAATCAAAACCACAATGAGAGACCACCTCACACCAGTGAGAATGGTTAAAATTAACAAGTCAGGAAATGACAGATGTTGGCGATGATGCAGAGAAAGGGAAACCCTCTTACACTGTTGGTGGGAATGCAAGCTGGTGCAGCCACTCGGGGGAACAGTATGGAAGTTCCTCAAAAAGCTGAAAATAGAGCTACCCTACGACCCAGTAATTGTACTACTAGGTATTTACGCCAAAGATAGAAATGTAGTGATCCGAAGGGGCACCTGCACCCCAATGTTTATAGCAGCAATGCCCACAATAGCCAAACTGTGGAAAGAGCCCAGATGTCCATCGACAGATGAATGGAATACAGTGAATACAATGGAATATTATGCAGCCATCAAAATTGGAAATCTTGGGCGCCTGGGTGGCTCAGTTGGTTGAACGACGGCCTTCGGCTCAGGTCATGATCCTGGAGTCCCTGGATCGAGTCCCGCATCGGGCTCCTTGCTCAGCAGGGAGTCTGCTTCTCCCTCTGACCCTCTTCCCTCTCGTGCTCTCTATCTCTCATTCTCTCTCTCTCAAATAAATAAATAAAATCTTTAAAAAAAATGGAAATCTTACCATTGCAAATCTTACCATTTGCAATGACATGGATGGAACTAGAGGGTATTATGCTAAGTGAAATAAGTCAATCAGAGAGATAATTATCATATGATCTCAATGATATGTGGAATTTAAGAAAAAAGGCAGAGGATCATAGGGGAAGAGAGAAAAAAATGAAACAAGATGAAATCAGAGAGGGAGACAAACCATAAGAGACTCTGAATCAGAGGAAACAAACTGAGGGTTGCTGAGGGGGGAGAGGAGGTGGAGGGATCGTGTAACTGGGTGACGGACATTGGGGAGGGTATGTGTTATAATGAGCACTGGGTATTATAGAAGACTGATGAATCACTGAACTCTACCTCTGAAACAAATAATATACTATATGTTAATTAATTGAATTTAAATTAATAATAATAGAATGAAGCAAAGGAAGGCACATCTTGAAGGTCGTCAGAGACTTACCTCCAGGGCAGCACTGGATCCAAAGAGTCTTACAAGCAATTCCTGGAAACTTTCCTGAAAGAAACACTATTTTAAATATTTCAACCCTTCACAATTGGGTTTTATAATAACTGATGCTCAAAGAAAACCATGTATAAAGCTAGCCTGATGCAAAAGTATCAGATTAGAAAAACAAGCGGGACTAAGGTTTATTCTGAAATACAGGTATTGTGGATGTGTTGATGCCCCGCCCACATCAGACTTCCACCAAAGTGAATCCTCAGCTATTCTGCCCCTGGGGCATCTCCCAGCCTAGGGGCTTGAGCTGTCTACAGGCAGGTGCAGCCCAGAGGTGTGCAGGAGTTTATGCCTCAGAGACAACTCACAGCCATTGGGATGAAAACTCAGTGAGGATGAATTACAAGGTGCATCATACACAATTCCTCTGAGGGAGCTTAAAAGAAATTGAACACTAGTTGCCCTCAGTAGTCATGAGCTTATCAATGCATCCTTTATTTTCTTCACCTCCTTCCCTGTCTTATTCTCCCCACTCCCTCACTCCAGTTTCCTGGTCACCTCTCAAGTAGACTACCTGTACCAACATACCTGCCTCTGGTTCTGCTCTTGGGGAAACACACTAAGATGTGGAAATGATTCAATATTAGGAAATCTCTTCATGTAATTAATTTCATGAGTATATCCACAGAGAAAAGCAATATAATCCTCTTAACAGATAAAAAAAAAATTCACTATAATTCAACATCCATTCTGATGAGAACTACTGTTAAAATTTGAATGGAAAACATTTCCTTACTATCTCTATCAGTTAGGGTCCATTTAAAAAAAATAGAAACCACTCTAGACTTGTAAAACAAAAGTAATTTGATATGGGAATTGATTACAAGCATAATGGAAGGACGGGAGGAAGGTAAGGTCACTAAAAACAGTAACCGCAGTGAATGACCAGTATCCTCGGGCTTGAGGGACGATGTTTTCCAGCAGTTAAGGGAATGATGCCACAGAGGCTCTTGCTTTTTGGTCAGCTGCTACGCAGGACTCAGGAGCCTGCACCCCCCAACCACTGTTGGCCATTGCCACGGTCACTGTTGGTGGTGGTGTTGCCACTGTCCTTGCTGTGCTGCTACCAGATATGCCATCAGAGACTGGAAGTAGGAAGAGGGTTCCATCCTCGTCTTCTGGTCTCCCACCAGCAGAAAGATCAAAAGTCAGCTGGTGATAATACCTGCGAAATGCGGTCTTTGGTATTCCAGCCCTCCTACTATATATATCAAAGTACAAACTTGGTAACCAAAATCATACAAAATGGAAATAGTAGCCTGGAATATTTTCCTTTATTGTCAGGGACAAGACAAATAGGCAAGGTATCACAACTCCTTTAAAATATATATATATGTATATATGCATATATATATATGATGATATACATATATATCATCATCCATTTTAGGTGTACAATTCAGTGATTTTTTAGTATATTCATAGATACATGCAACCAACAGCACAGTCAATTTTTGGCAATTTTTATCACCTCAGAGAGAAATCCTGTGCTCTTTGGCTTATCACCCCCTTTGCCCCCTCCCCTGTCTCCACATGTTTCCTCCATCCAGCCCTAAACAACAATTAATCTATTTTCTGTCTCTTCAGATTTACCTATTCTGGATTTTCATATAAATGTAGTCGTATAATACTTGGTCTTTTGTAACTGGCTTCTTTTGCTTAGAGTATTTTCAGTGTTCACCCATGTCTAGTATGTATCAGTACTTCATCACCCTTTATGGCCGAATAATATTGCATTGTATGAATATGCCCATATTTCACAACTCTTATTTAATATTTTCCTTAAAACTGTAATTTGGTTGGCTAATATTTTTCTTTAAGTTTCCTTTAAGTTGTAGCTCTTATTTAATATTTTCCTTTAAGTTATGAAAGTAAGCATGACTATTGGAAAATAAAAGAGAAAATTATCTTTATTTTCCGATTATATGATTGTCTACCTTGAAAACCAAAAGGATTAAGGAAAAATGATTATAACTAATTAAAAAGCTCTGTACAGTGACTTTCCTGTATAACAGCCAGTCAGCAAATACTGTAGAAAAATATTTCATCCATAATATCAACAAATGCTTCTATACTTATTAACAAAACTATGGTGCAATGTACAGGATACCCACACACACAAATCTCAGAAACATGAGACTTCCATAATGAAGCTGTCCTGTTGCTAAAGAGAATATTGTAAATGTACTGTAAATTAATTTATAAATATGTTGCTCTCAAATGAAAATCCTAATGACACTTATGTAGGAGCTTTATAAAACAGTTCTTAAGATTACCCAGAAGAATAAATGGATGGGAATATATCAGTAAAATTTTAAAAAAGAAAAATAGTGAAGAGAGAATTTCATTATTAAATATTTAATGTATTACAAATAAAATAAGCAGTTTTCTTATGTACCAAGAATAGACAGAGTAATTGGTAAAATGTAATATATAATCCAGAGGCAGTGTTAAATATGAGTAAGAAATTAGTATATGATAAAAGTATAATTAAGATTCATCATTATTATTCAATAGGACACCTGACTAGTCATTGCAACCTTGCAGTCATGAACGCTCCTAGTTGCAGACATAAAGAAAAAAAAAACACTTTAATAAGCTCTCTTATGCTACATTAGCTAACATTATTAGGTAGCTTTCAGAATTTTCAGAGTTGAAAGAGAATAACTTCTATACCTAGCAAAAATATCCTTCAGAAAGAAGGTGAAATGAAGGTATTTTCAGGTAAAAACTGAGAGGATTATTCACAAACAGATTTGCACTAAAAAAAAAAAAAAAAAAGCTACTAAAGGAAGGTCTTTAGGCAAAAGCAAAATGATCCCAGAAGGAAATAGAGAAATACAGGAATAAATGAAGAACCACAGAAGAGGTAAATAGGTAGAAAAATATAATGGATAATGGAAAAATTGTATAAAAAAACCATAATAATGATGTTATTGGGTTTTAAATATATGCACAATTAAAAGGCATGAAAATAAGAGTTTAAAAAGGCGATGGTGATGTAAATGGAGTTGAAATATTCTAAGGACCTAATATTGTCTGGGGAGTGACAGAAGAATTGAATATAGATACAAAAGTTCTGAACAAAATATTTGCAAATAGAATATCAATTTATTAGAAAAGGTAATATATCATAATCAAGTTACTTCTATTCTAGGTAGGCATGCAAGGTTCTTTAATATTAAAAATGTCAATCAATGTAACTCAACACATTAACAGAATAAAGGGGAAAAATAATATGATTTTCTCAGAAGATGAACACACAGTTGGTAAAATTCAGTACTTACATTTGTTATTTAAAAACTTAGGAATAGAGAAAGCTTCTTTAATCTGTAAATACGTGTTTTCAAAAAAACCTACAGTAAAATCATAGTTAATGGTGAGATACTGAAAACTTTCCCTCCGATCCCAGGAATGAGACAGATGCCTGCCATCATCACTTCTGTTCAACATTTCCTGGAAATCCTAGGCACAGAAAAAGGCAAACAAAAGAAATAAAATATATAAAAATTTGAAACAAATGAACAAACAAATACATCTTTCATGAATTGTAAATGTCATGATTACATGTCTAGACAATCAAACAAATCTGCAGAAACACTATTAGAATTAATGAGTGAATTTCGGAAGGTCACTAGATATAAGATCAGTATATAAAATTCAAGATGCAACAAACAATTAGAAAATAAAATTTTTAAAATAATATTACAATATCACTGAAAACATTAAATAACTAGGAGGAAGATCTAATAAAAGATATGCAAGACTTTTATACAGGAAACTATAAAACTTTATAAAAACCACAAAACTATATAACTAAACGAGAGATGTATCATTCTCATGGATTGTAAAGCTCAATATTGTAAAGACATAGTCCTCCTAAATTCATCTATAGATTCAATGCAATCCCAAGTAAAATTGCAGCCGACAATATTTACAACAAAACGAGGTGACCATGGGTGGGAGACAAGGACATGTGCCCCTGAAGGAAAGACTGGCTGCCCAGCTCCGAGGAGCTCTCAGCGATTTCAGGATCTGCCTCAGCTGCAGAGAGCCACCTTGCCTGCAATCATACCTTTCCCGGGGCAGGCCACTTCCAAGAGCTGAACAAGAGGAAGTATAAACTTGGCGCCATTTGCATCCACGGTGGGACAGTTGTGACAGGCAATACTTTCTCCAGACCTCTGCTGGGTTGCTGGAGGCATTGCCAGCATGCACTGAAGTTCTGCAAGTCCTTCTGCCCCATCATTCCTTTCATCTGTGTTGTTTCCTAAGAAGCACTTTGCCCTCTAAACTCCATCATAATGGATGCTTCTGGCAATCCCCAACCTGAGACATAAGGCATTCCTGTGAACTGTAAAATACTAGCAAGCAGGAAAAACCAGTAACTATCATGATACCTGCATGGGACCTGCATCTTCACTGGGGGAAAGCAGAGGGAAACAATGCAATGTTTGACCTGAGAAGAGCAGATCTCTAAAGTCGCCTCTAAGTATTTCCTAAAAAGCCTGATGGGCTAGGTTGCAATCCCTGAAAATGATATATCCCCTCTGGGAGAGGTTTTGCCAAGTCTGATAATGGGTTAGTGCAAGGGGACAGTGGTAAGGCCTGAAGAAGATGAAGAAATCTAGCCCTTGTGAATTTTCAAAACTGACCATCCAGGATTCCCTTCTTAGTGTCCCAGATGAGTATGACAGGGATAACAGGTGAGGGGAAGAGCAGGTGTAGGTAAAGGTGGGAGATGGGGACAGACCTGGGGAATATAAGAAGTTAAGCTGCTATATTTTTGAACACCAAGAAAGCAACAGAAGAGGGAGCTCTATAAAGAAAGCTGCCCCGAATTAGGCCTCCATATAAAAGTTTTTTGGTTTTTTTTTTAAGATTTTATTTATTTAGGGCGCCTGGGTGGCTTAGTCATTGTGCATCTCCCTTCGGCTCGGGTCATGGTCCCGGTGTCCTGGGATCGAGCCCCGCATCGGGCTCCCTGTTCAGCAGGGGGCCTGCTTCTCCCTCTCCCACTCCCCCTGCTTGTGTTGCCTCTCTCGCTGTGTCTCTCTCTCTCAAATAGATAGAATCTTTGAAAAAAAAAAAAAGATTTTATTTACTTATTTGAGAGAGAGAGAGACAGAGCATGCTCAGGGGGCAAGAGGCAGAGGGAGAGGGAGAAGCAGGCTCCCTGCTGGGCAGGGAGCGTGATGCGGGGCTCGATTCCAGGACCCCGATTCAGGGATCATGACCTGAGCTGAAGCCAGACACCTAACCGACTGAGCCACCAAGGCGCCCCTCCATATAAAAGTTTAGGAAAACAAATTTCATGTGATAAATAAGCCACAGAAATTATTGAGGTAAGATCCTACATAAAACTGTAAGAAAAAAAATCACTGTTAGAGATAATTAAACCATTCCAGAAAGACAAGCCAATAGGACAGATGAAAACTGTAAACTCCTATTTTAATGTGAGCTAGAAGACATGAAGAAAATACAAGACATGACCCACTCCCCCCCGGAAAAAATCAGAATTAGAAAAACAGAGAAATGAAGTGATAGGACTCAGAAAGAATTAGAAGAAGAAATACCATATGACCCAGCAATCCTGCTTTATCTATCCAAAGGAATTGAAATCAGGGTCTTGAATTGCTATCTTCACTCTCAAATTTATTGCAGCATTATTTACAATAGCCAGGACATGGAAGCAACCTAACTGTTCATCACAAGATGAATGAATAAAGAAGATGTAATATATAAATGCAATGGAATATTCTTCAGCCTTAAAAAAGAAGGAAATCCTGCCATTGGTGACAACATGAATGAACCTGGAGGATATAAGGTAAGTGAAATAAGCCAGACATGGAAGGAAAATTGCTACATGGTACCACTGAAATGAGGAATCTAAAATAGTTAAACTCATAGGAGTTTAGAGAGTAAAATGGTTTAGAGAGTAAAATGGTTTAGTTTAGAGAGTAAAATGGTGGTTGCCACAGCTGGGGGCGGGGAGAAACAGGGAGGTATTAGTCAAAAGCTATGAAGTTTCATTTTTTCAAGATGAATAAGTCAGAGAGATTTACTGTAAAACAGACTGTCTATACATAATAATACTGTATTTTATACTTAAAAATTTGTTAAGAGATCTGATGTTAAGCGTTCTTATCACAAAGCAGTAAAAATAAAAAAAATAAGTAAATAAATAGGGCAGGAGGAAACTTTGGGAGGCAGTGGATATATTTATGGCATAGATTGTGGCAATGGTTTCACAAATGTATATTTACCTCCATATTCAAGTTGTGTCAATTAAATACATACAAATTTTTCTATGTCAATCATACCTCAATAAAGTGGTTTTTAAAAGAGAGAAAGAACTAGAAACTAAAAGAAAACAATAACTTCAGACATAAATACTAAACTAGAAAGAACACAGGGATAAACATTTTGGAAGAGCATTTAAATATTATTTTTATTTATCATGCATGTAGGTTTACATGCTTAATCATGAACATCTAGACTCTAGACTTCCATTCTTAAGAAAGATATTCACACAGAAAAAAATCACTCAGTGAAAAATGATAGATTATGACATCATGAGTTAGAAAAAAAAAAACAAGTTCCCTGACTTCAGAGGAAGAACTTTTAAGTCACCCAGCCAATCTTCCCCTCCACCCGCTACCTTTCTTGCACACCTGGAATACTCTCTTGCCCAAGTTGCCAAGGGCTTTACTGCCACACTGACATGGGTTAGAATCTTATTGCATGATCTCAGACAAGTTATTCAACTTCTCTAGGCTCTATCTTCTTGATCTGTAAAAGCAGATAATATATATAATCTACCAATGGTTTAATATGTGAACGAATGTCTGCAAAGGATTTGGCACATAATAGTCAGTGCTCGGGAAATGTTAACACCCTTTCTTATCACTCATGAATTGACCCTTCGGTTTATCATATTTGGCTAGGCCACAGTACCCAGATATTTGGTCAAACATTATTCTAGATGTTTCTGTGAAGATATTTAATTTTTTTTTAATTTTTTTAAATTTTTTAAAAAGATTTTATTTATTTATTTGACAGAGAGAGACACAGCGTGAGAGGGAACACAAGCAGGGGGAGTGGGAGAGGGAGAAGCAGGCTTCCCGCCGGGTAGGGAGCGGGATGGGGGGCTCGATCCTAGGACCCTGGGATCATGACCTGAGCCCTGGGATCATGACCTGAGCTGAAGGCAGACGCTTAACCACTGAGCCACCCAGGCACCCCAGGCTACTGATTTTAAATGTTAATCTCATCTTTAAAATACACAGAGGGGCGCCTGGGTGGCTCAGTCGTTAAGGTTAAGCATCTGCATTCGGCTCAGGTGAAAGAATGAAAGAATCTCTGAAATGTCCTTTTTCTTCTTTTTTTTTTTTTAAAGATTTTATTTATTTATTTGAGAGACAGAGAATGAGAGAGAAAGCACATGAGATGGGGGGAGGGTCAGAGGGAGAAGCAGACTCCCTGCTGAGCAGGGAGCCCGATGCGGGACTCGATCCAGAGACTCCAGGATCATGACCTGAGCCGAAGGCAGTCGCTCAACCAACTGAGCCACCCAGGCGCCCTGAAATGTCCTTTTTCCCCACTCCTGGCCAAACACTGTGCCCCAAAGCTACCCCTTTTCTCTTGCCTACCTCATCTTATGAATCCTGCTTATGACTGGGGCGCCTGGGGAGATGATGATGCTTTCGAATTGAATACGTTCGGTGCATTCTTCAAGGAGGGCCCTCTCTGGCTCTGACAAAGGCCGTTCAGATCCTAGAGGCTGGGACTTTTGTAGGGACAAACGGCTGAGGGAAAAGAGAAGCAGGCTTTGTGCGAAGCCCTGAATGGAGCACTTTCCATATAGAGAGTCTGAATGGGAGTGGTCTTATCTTGTATTTTTGTGAAAACCAGCTTTCTTTTCCTCTCTTCTCATTCCCTCTATCCCTCTCTGTCTTCCTTCCCTTCCTTCCAAAAAACAGTTAATTAGCTGGTACTATGTTCCTGACACTGTTTATATGTGCCAGAGATGCATCAATGACCAAGACAAAGTACCTGTACTCGTGAAGCATGAGTTCTAGTAGGGGAGAAACACATATAAAATACAGATAAGAACAGACAGTGGCAAGAGCTAGATAGAGAGGGACTGAGAGGTGCTGTTTATCAGGATTAGGCAGGGAAGTTCTCACATTGAGGTTGAAACCTGAATGGAAGGAGGCAACATACAGAACTCTATGGGAATATGATCCTGGACAGAGGGGACAGAGTCAAGAATGTGGTGTGTTTGAGGGATGAAAAGATCAAAGTATCAGGAGCATGGTGGGCGAGGGGAAAATGGCAAGAGATGAGATTGGAGAGGGAGGCAGAGGTCATATCACATGGACTTTGGAGGCCAAGGTAAAGAGTTTGGATTTTATTCTAATAATCGAGGGAAGCCATTGGCAGGTTTTAAGCAGGAGAGTGATGGCGATCTGATTTATGCATTCCATATATTTTTGACCTTTTCACTTGAACCCTGGCTAGTAATTTTGAGTCTGGCAGTGCCATTAGAAAGCCTCAAATTACCAGCTCTAAATCAAATTGGTCAGAAGTGCTGTCACCCTTAGTTGAGAGTTGAAGTCAACATAGGAATCAACCCAATTTAAAAATGAGCAAAGGATTTGAATGACGTTTCGTAAAAGAACATATATGAATGGCCATTAAGCACATAAATAGATGAATGAACATCATTAGTCAGGAAAATGCAAATTAAAATCACAGTGATATGTCACTATACACACACTAGAATGGCTAACATTAAAGACAGACAATATTGAGTGCTGGTAAGGATGTGAAGTAACTGGAACTCACATACAGTGCTGATGGGGCTGCATAATGGTACAGCCACTTTGGAAAATAGTTTGGCAATTTCTTATATTTTCACTTTACTGTAAGATTCAGAAATCCCCCCCTAAATATTTACCCAAGAGAAATGAAAGCATATGTCCACACAAAGACTTGTACACACATGTCCATAGCAGCTTTATTCATAACATCCAAAACCTGAAAACAATCCAAATATCCATCAACAGGTGAATGGATAAACAAACTGTGGTGTATTCGTACAGTGAAACTCTACTCAGCAGTAGAGAGGAATGAACTTCTGCTACAAACAAGCAGGAATAAATATGAAAAATATTTGTTTAATAAACAAAACATTGTTTAGCAAAAGAAGTGAGATGAAAAGACAGTGTTTAATGTGGGATTCCACTTATATGAAATACAAGAACAGACAATAATCCACATCGACTGAGAGGAGATCAGTGGTTGTCCCCGGGACTTGGGGTGAGACAATAAAAGCCTTGAGGAAATTTCGGGGGATGATGAAAATATCCTGTATCTTGACTGTGGTGATGATTACACTTGTGTAAACTCATCAAACCATATATTTAAAATGGGTGCATTTTATTTATGTGACTATAAAAACCAGCAGGAAATACTTGCAGGATATTCCCACGAGGGAGCCCCTGCCTTTCAGAAAAGCTTGTAATCCCAGGCTCTGTTAAGCCTTGGGGAGTCAATACAGAGACACACCTATCTTCTTCCTTCTTTCCTTCCGTTTCCCACTTCTAACTCCAAGTAACCCCAACTCCAAGTTTCCCCACCAGGGAAAAAGGAATTCTGCCAGCAGATGGCTTTTGGACTCGAACTACAACTCTTTCCTGGGTCTCCCATTACCAGGCCCATCCTGTAGGATTTGGACTTGCCAGCCTTCACAATCACATGAGCCAATTCCTCAAAATGAAAGTCTATGTATACACACTCTATTGGTTCCATTTCTCTGGAGAACCCTAATACAGCATGCAGTATGTAATGTAATTATTTAGTGCTTCATTAAGAACATAACCCTTTTACTCCGTCCTCCACCCTGACCCTTGAATCTTTGGTCACAGAATTTCCTGCCTTGGTTGTACAATTTACATCACTGGGCTCCATTAGGGTGACCCAGAGATCCCATCTTCCAGGAGCTATGGATCAAGTTGGTATCATCAGCATTTCTTTTGGAAATATTGGCTAATTCACCCTCTTACACCCTATGGATAGGCCCACTTTCTATCAGGTTATTTTGAAAGACTTCCGGTATTAATCTATTCTCATTCTTAATCTAGTTGCTATGTTTTTCTGGAACTATCCAGATTATTATAATTCCCTGTATTCATCATTTATTCCTTACATTGATAGAAATACTTGTATATGCTTTACAGACACATATATCCTTCATAGAGGAAACAGAACACTCATAGATGCCAACAGTTAAATGTGCCACTGCAGAAAATGAAGAGAAGACTTTTTCTCTATCAGCACCCTAACTGTGGGGTGCCTAAAATTGGGTCTACCACTTGAGTAAGTGGCTGAGTTAAATATTTTGACTTGAATTTCATAACTTGTCACAGTGATCCCATTGGCAGTAGAGTGGTGGGTTGCCAAGAAGGCAATTAATTATCTCTCTGTCTCCCTGTGTATTTAAATTTCGTTCCTTCTCCCTAAAGAGAGGTGATGCTATGGCTTACAACTAATATGCTCTTGCAGAGCTCTCCACACCAATTAGAAGGGTTCTGTGTTGTGACACTCTTTGATAGGATGTTATGACACTCTTTGATAGAAAGCCGCTGTCCCATAAAAGCGGAAACTTCATCAAAAGCACCGAGAAGAATCAAGGGTATACTCTAGACACCCCAAATGGGAGGGGACTGTGCTCACTGGGTCCATCAAACATAACTCCTCCTACATAGGTCTTTCCATGCAATCCAGCTGGTTCTCTATATTGATCTTCTAGCCCCACCCATATTTAGTGCTCAGTGGGAGGGAGGTGGGTAATCTAGCATTTCTTAAGTCACTTCTTGGGACTCATGTGTTTATTGAAAACTCTGAAAGCCTAATTCTTGATGAGAGTCATGCTTTTCACTGGGAAAAGGTGAGAGTCATTGCCATAAGCTATACTATGACACTTCTTAAAATCATGAATTTTAACATCTCCAACTCTAATTTCCCCTCAGAAAGCTTGCCTATGGTCTCACACCAAATTTCCCTGTATGGAAAATGGGAAATTTAAACTCAGAGATGTGAGATCAAGTTGATATTTACTTGGCACCTGAGATTCTTAGATACTATCGTGTTCCCATTATCAGGGCCAAGAACTGCAGAGGTAACTTGAGTCATCAATTGTTTCAGTCCCATTTCTTCTTTAGCTTTAACTAGAGCCCATTCAAATAACAAATGATAACAAACCAAATGACATCAGACTAGAGATTCAAAATGTACTGCTTTCTCCTACTCATGAACCTCTTCTGATCAAGGCATCAAAAACCTTAGGTAGGTGTCAAGTTTTATGGGAAGAAGATGTACTATTAATTCGACTGCCTAGAGTTCTATTTGGCTGGATAATTCCTGACATTGATGTACCCATTCTCATCAGTACTTTCGAATCCAAATAGATTCTAATCAGGCCTATGGTGAAGAATTAGGTTGAATTAGGTGATAGCTTTCAAAAGTGAGTAAAAATGTTTATGTTAATGGTGGTGTCCAATTGCTCACATTCATCTTGGCAAGTCTTCCAGTTTTTATGCAGAGAAGAAGGGTTCTAGGATGTTTACCCATGGTACTTCCTAATCCTTATATTCTGGCAAAGATTACCCTTTCATATTCCTATCCATCAAAACCTGGCCTTCATTACTATACTGCTAGGGTCTTTGTTTTGTTTTGTTTTTGCCTGACGTTTGAAATGAAGATACAAAAATAGGTGAGGCATATTCTGAGGGCTTGGTCCATCTATCATCAACATAAGAAATCTTTGATATGGATGCATTAATTCTCTACTACATGAGCTTCTCAATTTCAATAGAAAATTGTTAATTTATTTGAAATTGTTTGAAATTTGTTTGAAATCTGTAATAGTTAAAAAATAGAGTATTATAGAACTTTCTACTTGGATTGAAAGTTAGTAGCTTAATCTGGAGTCATTTCTGTCATTTTTCCAGCTACTTCCCATTGAAATTCCCCTTAATCATTACCTGTACTGTTTAAAAAATATTTTATTTATTTGTCAGAGAGAGAGGGAGAGAGCACAAGCAGGGGGAGCAGCAGGCAGAGGGAGAGGGAGAAGCAGGCTCTCCACTGAGCAAGGAGCCCAATGCGGGGCTCTATCCCAGGACCTCGGGACCACAACCTGAGCTGAAGGCAGATGCCCAAACGACTGAGCCACCCAGGCGCCCCTACCTGTACTCTTCTTATCAAGAGCTACTCAAGTTAATCTCATAGTCTATATATATATGTGTGTGTGTTCTGCTTGTTTGGTTACTTTATTGGTGATGATGCAGGCTGTTTCTATAAAAAGAGACTCAGAAATGCACTAGCTCTGTCCCGTGAGGTCATTCAAAGATCTAGGCTAGTGAGTCAGCTCTGTCAAGACAGAACATGTGGCTTCCATGTTAAGCATCCAAGGTCACTGCCTCAAGTAGTGTCATTTTTCAGTCAGGGGAACAGAAACAGAAGAGGTCCATGGCAAGTAGCTTTATTATTAAGGAGGTGAATCAGAAGCTGCCTACATCACTTCTCACCTCTCATTGACCTGAACTGACTCATGTTGCTACTTCTAGTTGTAAGTGAGGCTGGGAAATGTACTGTCTAGATGGCTGGCAGGAGATTCTATTATTTATTTGTTTGTTTATTAACATTTTTTTTTTTTTAGTAATCTCTATACCCCATGTGGGGCTAGATCTCATGATCCCAAGATCAAGAGTCGCATGCTCTTCTGACTGAACCAGCCAGCCACCCCTGAGATTCTATTATTTAAAGTAAGAAAGAGAGAATGCACACTGGCCAATAACTAGCAGTCTTTGCCATATTCACTTATTCCTCCATCAATTTTAATTCATATGTGACCATTGGTCTCTCTCTTATTCATGGCAATATAGGGATGTGGCTGGTTGTCCCTGCAAGCTGCAGCTGAACCAGGACAAGAATATAAGAATGTTGCTGATCCTTGGAATTGGTTTCTTATATGTCACTCTACCTATTATCTATCTATCTATCTATCTATCTATCTATCTATCTATCTATCTATCTATCTATCTGTTTTATTTACCCTGTTTGCCTCAGATTCTGATGTAAGTTTGAACCTCTTGGTTTTGGGTAGATTCAGTTTTGTCAAGGAATCTATATATATTTTATTGGGAAAGTAACTGCATGCTAATGAGTAGGAGTTAAATAAGAGTAGAAATAATTATAAAGCACCTGTCAAAAGTGAAGTGCTATAGAAATGCTAAATAATGACACTAATAAAAAACTGATTGTCGTGACTTCAAAGGAAGTGTTAAGTTGGAGTGTTTTGACGTGTATGGCATTTGAATGATCTAAATAGGTGTTTAGACACTCACATGAGAGACTGTTCTAGCCACTCAAGGGAAACAAGAGTCTGTTCTACCCACTCAATGTTTTGATGCTTCCGTGAGAATTTTATCATCTTTAAATATTATTTTAAAAGTAAGGATTGTGTTGTCTTTATTACATTCATATAAAGGAAGGACATGGCCTAACAAAAATGTGACATTTTTCTCAGACTGCCTTGCTTTGTACCTTCAGATCCTGGAGTCTCTGCCTCTGATATGATCCAATGCCCCAGAATCTGTGTGTTGACCAGACACACAAGAGTTAGGACTACAGATCAGTAGTGAACTCTTGTTAGAGTCAGAGCTTTGGGTTAGGGAACTTTCTTGTTTTAAAGACCTATCTTTAAATATGTCAGCAAGAGCAAAAAAGCAACAAAAACCAACAAAGACAATTCTTTAAATATTTATTAAATACAGGAGGCCTCACCAAAGGCAAAAATGTGGTGATTTGAATGCTAAGGGAAAGAAAAAATGGATTTTATATCAGCAGTTTTAAAATAAGAAAAGATAGATACTTTTAATTGTAAACCTCTAAATGTTTGAGATGTCCTCAAGCTCAACACTATCAGTACCCATGCATGCTTTGATTTAAAATATTAATTCTAGGAGCCCCTGGCTGGGTTGTGAGTTTGAGCCCCATATTGGGTGTAGAGATTACTTAAAAATAAAATCTTTTAAAACATATTAATTCTAAAGTATTACTTATCTTCTCACATGGGGCACAAAAAACAAAATGAAACAAAAAATAAAGTATTATTTAGCAAAATGGTGAAATCTCGGGCTCTGGACTCAGTCAGAGTTGAGTTGAGATCTATTTGGTCATCTTGGGCCACCATAGATTCTTTTTTCTCCATACTTCAGTTTCTTCACTGGTTAAATAGATATTAGAACAATAATAGTACCTGCTTAATAGCGTTGTGAGAATTAAATGAGATAATGCATGCAAAGTGCTTGCCTTAGTACCTAAAATATGGGAAATACTCAATGTTAGGGTGGTTTTTACTTTTCCTATTTGCTGAGATATTCTGTGAGGGGCAGCATTCGCAATCTTTTCTGCTGGTGATTTTAAACCTCACATTCACTGGGGTGTCATAGAAATATTCTTTGATGATATGGCAGTATAACTTAGTGGTTGAGCTAAAAATTCCTAGCCCCACCAATCTCTAGCTGTGTACCCTTGGGGGTGAGTTGGTTAACCTTTTTGTGCCTGGATTTTCTCATTTGTAAAATGGAGCTATGAATAGCACCGACCTTACAGGGTTCTTGGGAAGACTAAAAGGTATATAAAGTACTTAGCCCAATGTTTGGCACAGGATAAATGCTCAACAAATATTACATATTATTAATTTCAAAGCTTAAAGTGGTTAGTTTTGTTTGTTTTTAGTAAAATGAATAGGTTTTGGGTATCTAGATTAACCACTTTGAACACTGTTGATTTCCCCATTTTAAGAGCAGTTCTTCCAGTGCTTTGGGGCCTTCAAAGTGGGTTCTCAATTATACATGGTGGTATAGGATGCATTATCATGAATAAATGAAAGAAAAAAACCCCAAACTAATAATCCAACTTTCTGACTTTCTGTTAAGTGCTTAGTAATAACACCCACCTTCAGATTTGTTACAATATATTTTTAAAGATTTATTTATTTGAGAGAGTGAGCAGGGAGAGGAGCAGAGGGAGAGAGAGAGAGAGAGAATCTTGAGCACAGAGCCCGACATGGGCCTCAATCCCACAACCCTGAGGTCATGACCTGAGCTGAAATCAAGGGTTGGACACTTGACTGACTGAGCCACCCAGGTGCCCCCAGATTTGTTACAATAGATTCCAATGAATAAATCTGGGTAAAAAAAATAAAAATAAATCTGGGTGTTTTATTTTTTTTTCTCCTATTTAACCTCCTAATGAAGTAAACAGATGGTAGACAACTGGGATCATGGGTGAAGAAAACTGGCACTGTAATGATTAATTTCCTTTCCCAAAGGACATTGGGTATTTTCCTGGTGTCCCAACTGGTTACTTGTAGTTTTGACAGGGAGGGTGTAGGAGAGGGAGCAGCTGTGTGTGGCTACTCCCTCAAAACGGGTGTTGAGACAAACTCCAAATGATCACTCTTAGAAGCCCCCACACAGTGGCCCGCAGTGCTGGAAATCCATGTGGTCCTGTGAACGCTTCAAAGGCAGGAAGCATTTCTCCCTAGATTTTGTTTCTCCTGCATCCAACCCTGGCATACAGTTAGTGTGCTTCAGAGCGGTTTATTAATCAAATACCTCAAAGTAACAAATACCTCTTTATGATTTTGTGTTAAGATTTAATTTTATTTAGATGTTGCTAGTGCTGAGAGATTTTATGTTGTCTACTTTGTACTAAATAATTTTGTAAACTGAAACCAATTTATATTTACTAAGGAAACTTTTTATTTAAAGTAACCCACGAGAAATCTTTTTGTGAAAACTGATGAATCCTTGCCTACTGTATGCTTTGTAAGTTTCTCTCTTCCTAAAGTAACAAAGAAGCGTGAATCTAAGATACAGTGCTATGGAACGAGCATAACAGCCTGGGGAACTGAAGTCATCCCTTCTTCAATTTAAAACGTTAGCACTTTGTTCTTTCAGGGGATGCCTGCCACCAAATGTTAAATTAAAACATCTCTATGGGCAATTGAAAAAGCAGATATGAAAGCACTGTAGACTCTTCAGAATGGAAGTGTTATATTTCACTCTTCTATTATTATTTGAAGGTGTAACGCTTAATTCCTTGTGGAGCCTATTCTCTGAGGTAAAAATTTTATTTTATTTTTAAAAATTATTATTATTATTAGAGGGGGGGGGCAGAGGGAGAGGAAGAAAGAGAATCTTAAGTAGGCTCCACAGCCAGCGTGGAGCCCCGTGTGGGGCTCCATCTCACAACCCTGAGATCATGACCTGAGCTGAAATCAAGAGTCAGATGCTTAACTGACTGAGCCATGCAGGCGCCCCTCTGAGGTAAAAAATTTAATGCTTTCTTCTTGGGGCAGAGGTGAAGGCAGTGGGGAAAAGGGCTCAAACTGGGGGTTTCTTTTAGAAGTTGTACATAGGGGGTTCTCAGAGCAACTGTCTCTGCTCTCATTGGCTGTGAAAATCAGGGTGGTGGCTAGTCTTTCCTGCAGTTACCCCTGAGCCAGGGCGTGGACCTGGGAAAGAATCAGACACAAGCTACAGGATGTGGCTCACTTGGTGGGTTCTCCAAGACAGCACTTGGACCCACCTCTTGACCCACCTTTATCTTTCAACAAAAGGAAGAAAGTGAGTTCCTTCCGAGCTTGTTGAGATGCTCCTTGGTGCTGGGCTCAGGCAGGATACAGCCGCTGAAGTGTAGTACATTTTAAAAACTCTTTCTGGGAAATGAAAACATAATTCTGAAGTAGTCTGTAATATTGAAATGCAGCACTCTGCTTCTTTTCGAAGCAAGACTTGCTTTAGGCTCACTGGGTACAGAAGAGTCCTCAAGGCAAAGAGGCTCAGAGACAGCAGGAATGGGATCTTAAGAAAGGTATCACTCATTCTATGAAACAAATTGCTCTAATTAAAAAAAAAAGTGTCATGTTAGCAAGAGTAGCTCAATTGGTAATGTGACAGTGGGAACAAGTTGTAAAAAGCCTCCAGAGAAATATCTGGTCTACTCATTTGTAATTTGCTGTTTTGGTTGTGATGAAAGGGATTGGAAATTGATAGCTAGCGGTCTCTAACACTTCTGGCCATTCCCTACTCCTTTCACTCTCCTCTCCCAAGAATAGAGACCTTGGAAAAATTTCTCCTCCATTTTCCTTTCCATCTTCCTATCTGAATATTTGGCTGCAATAGGGACAGATGGTTTAAGACAATATTTTCTTTCAATTTAGGTCTGTTTTAGCCATCACCCACAAATTTCTATAAAATTTTGAAGACTTGAAGATTTATTAATTTGTGCATTTGTAAGAAATTCTGTGCCCTTAATAATGAAAGAGGACTACCAAAAGGAAAAAAAAAC
Organism: Zalophus californianus; assembly: GCF_009762305.2. Lineage (NCBI taxonomy): Eukaryota > Metazoa > Chordata > Mammalia > Carnivora > Otariidae > Zalophus > Zalophus californianus. Next base: position 60,436,450 of record NC_045600.1, on the reverse strand, counting down.
ATTTGTTGAAATACACACAAAATTTGAGATCATAAACCTGTGTGTCTACCTAAAAGCCCTATCCCCCCTTTTCACCAATGTTTATATTCTTACTTTTGTTTGATCCCATTTGCATGAATTAAAATATTTCACCATCTGTTTGTAGAAATGATAAAATTTAGACAACTTTAATTGAATCAGATTGCCTATTGGTGTAGGAAATTCTCATGGGTTTCATCATAGAGAGGAAACACCAAAGCAAAATGCTATATTGATGTAAAATATACGTGTCTGAGGACTATAAATCTGTAGGTTCTTGGAAGTATTATGCCAAATTTACAGACTTTTTTTTTTATACCAGTGCTTCTCCAAATTTAATGTGCATGTGGATCACCTGGGGATCTTGTTGAAATGCAATTCTAATTCAATAAGTCTTGGGCAGGACTCAGGATTATGCATTTCTGACAATCTCTCAGGTGCTGCTGATATTCTGGAACACATTCCACAGTGGCAGAGCAAGCATCTATACACATCTGCATTTTAGTTTCTTTGGTTCCAGTCGTATGATTCATTGGTTGGTCGAACTCAAAGTTGACTTTACTTAGCATGATTTAAGTTATAATAAAATTTGCAGCTTTGGCAATGAGTTGGCAATTATCAAGCTCCCTTTAAAAAAATTTTTTTTATATTTTTAATTTTTTTTATTCAATTAGCTAACATATAGTACATCATTAGTTTCAGATGTGGACTTCAGTAATTCATCAGTTGTGTATAATACCCAGTGCTCACTACATCACGTACCCTCCTTAATGCCCATCACCCAGTTAGCCCATCCTCCCACCCACCTCTCCTCCAGCAACCCTCAGTTTGTTTCCTAGTTAAGACGAGCTTGCTCTTTTCAAAGGAATAAACGCGGAGATCTCAGTTGGTGTTCATTCCTGGGACCCTCAGATCCCTTCTGTGGTTGTCTAATGGGGCTCTAGAGCTTCTCTTGTGTCTCTTAGTCATGTGGAATTAAACTTTCCATTCTGGATATCAATTAAAGATAGGTGTTTTAAAAAAATGGACTCCTTTTCAAAATATTTCCTCATCAGTGAGTTTTTACCAAATTCCCTGAAGAATATTCAATCATTTCACTGGAACATGAGAGTCCCTCTCCATACTTTCAGCTGATTATAACACACAAATAGATAAATGTCTAAATTAAATAAGGATAAAATGATCAAAATTTCTTACATTTAGTTGTTTAAATGTTGGCCCTCCCATTAGTCTTTGAGGGCCATGTTTGAGGGCCAATATATGTTTCATCTGTGTGTAAGTGGAGTTGCCAATAGAGATTTTAGAGAGAGTTGGCACATCATAAATAGTGGATGAATTAAATTCAAATATCCAGTGGACATGCAGATTCTAATATAATAAGGTCTCTAAAAATGATAATGACTGTTCTTGGGAAATCATAGTTCATAGAAAGGGTTCTTTCTCTTCTTTGGACTTGAGGTACTTCAGACAAGCCAGTGATCCCATGTTGCTCTCTCAATCTTCATTTTCCCCACTTTTAAAATGGAGATAAAACATTTTTCATTAGCCAAAAATGGTAAGAGTAAGCTGTAAGTTTGAATGTTTAGTGATTCTAACAGTCTGTTTTGCTGGAAATAAAGGGACTCAGGGAGTATACAAAACATCCTGAGAAAGAGCAAGACTCCCTTACTCACTGGCTGAGACAATGCTGTGTTCTTTACACTGTCTTTTTTCTTTTTCCCCCACCACACAAAAAAGGTTAAATTTTCTAGCCTCTCTTGTAGATATCTGGGACCATGAGGCTGAATTTTGGAAAATGGAATATCAGTCAAAATGAAGTACACTCTTTCTAGACTTCATCCTTAAAAACCTTCTGCATCAACTGCTAGTCTTCTCCTGCTAGTCTTTAGTGGCCTTAGAAATCACAAACACCAGATTGTGCAGCTGAAAGATAACAGCACCTGGGTCCCTGAGCTTGGAGGATAGTTGCCCAAGAGAGAGCCACATGACCCGTATTAGACTGCGCTGAGAATGAGAAATAAACCTTGATTGTGTTAAGCCACTGAGATTTTTATAGTTGTTGCTGTAGCCAGCATTAATCATTCTGATTAATATACCTCCTGAAACCTGTAAGAGATTTTCTAGACCTGGGGAGGGATGAGGGATGGGAGAGGGGATAAAATGAGAGAGAAGGGTTGATGGGCTTGATAGAAGAGGACTGGGCATGAAGACACCATGTGAAGAGCAGGAGAGGCAGTGTCCAGAATCATCACTGAGAGCTATGTTTACTGTTGGTCCTATTAGCATATGGAAAGGGCTTTCTTTCCTCAGTAGCTAGTAAATCCCCTATCGACTGGGCTTGAAACTCATCTGTATTTCAAGACTGGTTACTACAGAGCTTAAATAGGTTGACTCTTCTCTTTCTCTTCCTCTCTTCTTCCCCATATACATAAAGTTCCTGGAGTTTTGTGAACCACATCGCATGAAGAGGGTCCCTAAATATCTAATGGGGGATGGTGAAATGGTGTTAAAGCTATACAAACTACCTCAAAGCAAGGAGAGTGAGAAAAACAATGTCGTTATAAAAATTACTAACATTAAATGGTGTTTAATATGTGTCTGGCAGTGTGCCAAAGGCTAGACCCATCTCATCTCATTTAATCCATCCATGTGAGAAGTTACTATTTTTTTTATTTAATAAAAACTGAGGCACAGAGAGGGTAAATAAATTGTTCTGATCCCACAGCTAGTAAATGAAAGACACCAGAGCAGTTTCCCATTGTTTTTAAGATAAAGACCAAATACCTTGATGTACTTTACAAAATCCTATATGAGCTGGTTTTTGTCTATAAACTTTTTCCTTTTGTTTGTTTTTAAACTGGTATCATTTACTCATTCTTCAAATCTCTGCTCAAAAAAGTCACTTACTTGGGGAATTCTTCCCTGATCAACTCCAGTCTGAAATTCTGCCAAGTTCTCCTGCTCTCCACACTCCTAGCACCTTGTACGTTTCTATCATGGCACTGTCAGAAACATTTATTTGTATTATACTTGGAGTACTGTCTGTCTTTTCTAGAATGTAATCACTGTGAGGTAAGGACTAAGGATGGTTAGCTCATTATCTCTGCCTGGTACATATAAAGCTCACAGTAAATATTTGTTAAGAGAATGAATAAAATGAATGACCCTTAGGTTTTAAATTGGTCTCTAGAATAAATATTGATGGAAGATGGGATGAGAGCAGGAGAGTAGGTAAAGAATATTGCTGTTTGAAAAGAACTATGAGAACCTCATCACTTACTTGTATTCTTAACAATTTCATTGTGTTGAAAAGAGAATTTTGTTTTCTTTTTTTATTCTTTTCACAGTTCTGCAATGAGTGGTACTCTTATTATTTTTTTAAGATAGTATTATTCTATAAGAAAACTTGGGGTTTTCAATCTCCTGAGTGACCCTGAATTTATTACAAAGGATTCTTGAGTTTATAAAAATATTGGGTATTATATGGAGATTGATTAAATGACATGCCTTCACATACGTACACCATTTAAAAGATAAATGTAGATGCTACTAAAACTAATGCAATGTATTTACAAGCATTAACAAATCCACAGTAACTTTTTATAATTATGTATTTTCCTCAATTAGCAGATAACAAAATTATTTTCACTTCTTAATATTAAAAAAATGGCCCTCATCCCTAAATAGTGAAAACTTCTAAAGACAGCGAAATCTTCTAACCCTATTTAACCCTTAAACCTCTTTTAAGATGTTATTGAAACAGAAATGATCTGTTAAGTACCAACATTGTAGTTTTACATTGTATTTTTACATTCCTTATGAAAATTGGTTTCTTAAATCAAGGCCATCTCCAAATTGTGTTTGATTTTTCTTTTTGTGAGATATCTTTTTGCCCCGTTGGTTGTTCATTCTCTCCTTAGCTTCTTTGTGGTACAGAGAGTACTCACAGACCAACTACTAAAGGCAAGAATTGGTAATTAAGGGAGAGTATAAATTAATTTGACTTCTTACAAAATCAGGAAAATATTGTCATGCTATGAAAAATTTGTATTTGTTTATGTAATTACCAATTTGACTCTATTAGTAGCAATAAAGAAAAGTGAAATAGTGTCTTTCTGATAAATCAAATTTCTTACACTACCTCCTCAATCCATTCTATCTATGCATATCTCCAAAGTAATTTTCCAGATTCCTTATTTTAACATTTTGGTTTCTGCTCAAAAATTTGCAATGGCTCCAATTGCCTACAATTTAAAGCCCAAGTATTTTATCTTAGTATCCTATATTCTCCCCAATTTATTTTTCTGTTCTTTTTTTATCAGTATGTTCCAACAAAGCTGCAGTGGGGAGGTTAAAGATGTGGTTGAAAGCAAGAAAAACTCAGGTCAAATCCTGGTTGTACCACTTGCTTCCAAGCACTGGGCTGAGTGCCTAACAACCAATCCATGTCATATTTAAACTCCAAGGCAGCCCTGTGAGGGGCATTATTAGTATGACCTTGATTTTGCAGGTGAGAAAACTGAGGTTTACAGCAGCTAGATGGCTGGTCCAACACCATACAGATCAAGTGTATGGGCTGGAAAATGAGAGAGATTTTCAATTTCTGAAAATAGTCTAAGCACGTTGATTTTTCATAAAAAAATAAATGAGCCATAAATGATAATTTTGAACATACTTTAAAAAACTTAAATCTATCTAAAAAAGAGAATGTGAATAGTACTATAGAGTTAATGAAGTAGAAATTAACTTATTTCCATACTTTCGTTCTAGAATTTATTTAGAAATAAAGCTTGGCATTTATAGTAGAATAATGTTGCCTATAGAAGGGTGTGGGGAAATAACACCAAATAGGACTCAGGAACCTCTTTGGGAAGTTTGTTACTGGGCATGCCACTTAGCCTCTCTGAGCCTTAGATTTCATATTCTAGAAAATGTGCCAGAGTCTTTTTTTTTAAAGATTTTATTTATTTATTTGAGAGAATGAGATAGAGAGAGAGAGCATGAGAGGGGGGAGGGTCAGAGGGAGAAGCAGACGCCCTGCCGAGCAGGGAGCCCGATGTGGGACTCGATCCTGGGACTCCAGGATCATGACCTGAGCCGAAGGCAGCCGCTTAACCAACTGAGCCACCCAGGCGCCCCACAGTCTTTTTTCTGATCTCACAAGATCATTTTGAGGATATGTGAAAATACTAGAAAATGTCCTAAATACTGTGCAAATAAAAGATACTATTATCATCTATTCAAGATGGGACTATTTTTTTAAAAATATCAATAGAGAAGAAAATCTTACTATTTCCAACATGGGACTAAACCTTGATTATAAGAATACTTTTATTAGGCCATAATAGTTTTTTCCCATTTTTACCTACACAACTGTTTTATTAGTTTTATTTTTCATTAGCACAAAAGCTACATTTTGATTGTTGGGTGGGTTAATAAATTGTTTCAAAAAATTGTTGGAAGCTTAGTCAGCTGATGGATATTAATAAGCAACTTGTTCATGAGTTTTAAAATATACCCAGGAAAACGTTAGCCAGTTGCAAAAATGTCATTGGATTTTTCCTTTACTCTCTTTATCGATGCCCTTCCTCACTGTTCCCACGTTCTTGATATAAGAGATTAATAAGACAAATCAACATTCCTTCCTATACAGCAAAGCAATTGGTCAGTGTACAGGAGAGTTCAAAGTTCACAGAATCTGCTTATTTTTGTTTTTCAGAATATGTGGCTTTGCCTGATTGTAGCATATAAAGTCAAAACTGTACTCATATGGGAAGAAATGAAGAACATAAGTCTCTAGTTTTTGCATAAAGACAGTAAAAGAAGAAAATATGAGATGCACCATTTCCATAACTGCTACACATTACTTTGCTTTTGCATTTGGGATAGATTTTGTGAAACCACGTCAGTCATTCACTAGCATTTAGCCCTAATATGATGTCGCACATAATAAACAGTGCCAAAGATGTGAAATACAAGAAAAAGGATTCACAGAATACAAAGCATTTATTCCAAATACTCATTGAAATAAATGAAAATAAGTGGATAAGTCATGCATTTTATTTTATGCTCATACTTGGAATACTTTCATATATTTAGAAAAGAAAAAAAGCAAAAGATATGAATACTCTCCATGAAGCTGAACCAAAGCACTGGAGAATTTTTTTTACTAAAAATCATTTTCAAGCAGATATATTTATGTGCTGGATTTCAAGATGAAGACTTAAATGTTTGTTTCCACAAATTAAGTGCTTTTAATGGTGATGTAAAACTATAGGCTCAAAACTGTTTTTGAAAGTTTTTAAAACCAAATGCATTTCTTCTTTTGAAGATACACACACACACACACACACACACACACACAAACACACACACTAAAAGGATCTGGGCTCATTTTAGGGTTTCCTTCTATGCAGGATCCCTTTTTCCAACTCCACTATGCCTCTTGCTCTGAATTGTTGAGTTAAATGCTTTATCAGAGAATAAAGGTTTCTTTCCTTTTCCAAAGTCATATTTCAGATTAGTTGATACAACTAAGAATGTATATACTACTATTTACTTTCTAGCATTGATATGCTGGTGGGTTCAAACCCATCTGTTGATGTTGCAGAATGTACTTAGCCAAGGTGGAAGTTAGGCAAGAGATAGAGAAACATGGACAAGGGAGTTTCTCTGTGAGAGTTCAGAATCAGGTCCTAACCAAGTTGAGGAAATGGAGTAAGAGGGGTTTTGTTTTGTTTTGTTGCTTTTGTTTTTAATTAATGTAGCTTCCGAAGTCCCTGGACAAGGGTTTTACTCATTGTAGGTACTAAGTATTTGTTGAATGAATGAAGGAAAACTCAGGGAAGAAAAATCACTTCCCTCTACCTTGCTTTCCCATAATGGTGGTGATTAATTAAGGTGGAAGTGTCCCATGTTGACCTTTTTGAGTAGAAGTGGGATGGATAGACTGGATGCTTGAACTTGGACCTTCCTAAATCATTTCCCCTGGCTTTAGCACTCCCAACAAAGGAATTTCCTAGGGATCTGAGGTAGGACCCTTGCTTTGGCTCTGTTTTATATTCAGTGCATGTTTGGTAAGAGCACATGAGTGAGTCTCATCTTCCTAAAATGCCAGGCTTGGATAAGTGCAAGTGTACTTCTGTTTTTAAGTGTCGATCTCCATCCAGCTACTGAAATCAAGCTGCTAGGGTACTTTGGTCCGAGGAGGATTTGAGTGGAAAAAACATTTGCATATCTAAGACTTCCTCAAACATTGGAAAGCAGTATGGTTTCTCTCCTATGTTGGAAACACAGGAATGTTTTTAGGTGGGACATCATATGCCTGCCTTGACTTATTTCCCCAACATGTTACCCTCAAATAATTCTATGGCCTGTTCAATCCCATCTTCCGTCTTGGGCAGCAGCAGCTGGGGCTTCCCAAAGGACAGGTTTTCCAGGTCCTTCTTTCATCTTCACTGGTGTCTGAAATGGAATATCCAGGTAATTTAGATGGTCATGTAGGTATGGATTTCCCCATACTTCTCTCATCTTCCTTCCAGATAATGCATATTTCTAATTCTAGATCGAATTCTGATCATTAACTTTTAGAAAATCCAGTAGAATCATGATTTAAAAACTGAACTGCAGATTTCTGTGAATTTCCTTCTCCCACTCTCTTCTCATGAATTTCCCTCCTGTGGATTCTAAGGTCATTGAAAGAATATTGAGCTGATCAAAAGCAAAATATCTTTAGATGTCAAACATTAGTTTCAAGGGATTACTGGGATGTTCTTTATAGTGGTGTTATGAGTTTTCAGGATTTCTAGTTAGATGTGTATAAACAAGTAATTAAAAATTAGTTTCTAATTAACAATAATTAGAAAATTATTTCTACCTGAAAAATTCAACAGGGATTATTATTTGGGTTATTAAAATCAATGTGTTGACGATAAAAAGACTTTTCCTTTCTCATCTGCATGAAACTTTGGGATTTTCTTTCTTTGGTCTTGACAGCTTGTGGCTTTATCATGTTAATCATGAAACATTTTAGTGGAAAGGTGTCCCTTAATTAGGGGAAAATCAGTAGTTCCCTGAGTATGATAATTTTTTTCTCATTGAGCAATTTCTTTCTCTCATTGAAGAAAAAAATATAAGAAATAAAATGTATTAAATTAGGTGGAAAATAGTTTACACAATTTTCTTTATAATGTACAAATAAATATTTTATCTTTGTCTATGTATAGACACCATGATGTCATCGAGTATTTTGTAGGCATAGCCAATAATGAAGCAAAGTAATTTGTACATTTGTGTGCAAGTTATACCCAGATACAATATTAAACCCTAATTCTTGTCTCTGTGGTTACTAAAAGGTTCAAGTTAGGAAAAAAGGTGGTTGAGAAAGGAGGTCTTTAAAGATTGCTCATTCGTTTAATATGTAGGGAAAGTCCAAATATTTTAATCATAATCTTAATATTATAAATATTATTAATAAAACGTAACAGTCAATCAACAATAGCATATTTTATTGTAACACTAAAATAAGAAAGAAACATGGGGAAGTTGTAGCATTTCCCACTGTTAGTTTACAAATAACGATATTTAAGCACAAAATATTAAACCAACATAATTAAGGCTCTTATACCTCAAGAGTCAGTTAGCAATAATATTGAAAGTATCTAAATTACTAAATGGTAGAGGAACATACTCCCGTGTAGTCTAGCTGAACCAAAATAGAAATGTCTAAATTGAAGTCAGCGTAGTGTTTCTGCAAGAACAAATCAGGCTTCTGCAGTTGGTTTGAATAAGACACCTGAAGTGTGAACGTGTAAAGTTGACTGTCATATGCCGTGACCCCTCTGGAGCTCTCCTCTGCTGGGTTCATGCTTCTATCATAAGTGTAGCTTCCTGAAGGCTAGTGTGAGAGCTGTTGAGTGGAAAAGTAAATTTCCTAATATTTCTCCTACTTCAGGGAGTGAGTGAGAAAAGAAGGGGGGGCTTAAAAACACATTCTTTTATGCAAACATTTTTTGAAGGTTCAAAGGTGGATGGGTGAAAGTTGAATATCAAGTCTATTAGTACTTGAGCAGCTGCACATTTCCTACTGTAGAAAAAAATGGTGATCTTATGGTTGGTTCAGATGTACACCTTAAGATAATTGAAACTTTCACCAGGGGTTTTGGACTTTCTATAAGAAAAAAACAATAATTGGAAATTGTTCATTGTGAATACATTAGATTTGTACAGACAAAACATTCATGAAGTGCAATTATAGCCAGTGTTGCTATATTAGTATGAATGTTAATAGCATGTTTGTTTTTGAAATGGGTTATGCATTCTGATAAATGTCTGCTTTAATCTAGTCATCTGTGTATCACTTGTCTAAGTACTCTCATTTAAGATGCCATATCCCTTCTTGTAGCAATAAAGGGGTAAAGCAACATTAATATTAAATAATTAGAAAAACAAAAGGGGAATGATTAAACATATTTACATAATTGAAATAACACTGTGTCGCAGTGGGAAATCGGGACAATGTTGTCTCCTTTCAAAGTAATTCATAATTCAGATTTTTAATTATGGCATATTCATTCATTTAAAGATGATTCTGGATGAGAGGGCCACTAATGAAATACAATCATTAGCATCTAAACAAAGTAATTTACAAAGTCTCCTTTAGGGGAAAAGATTTCTAGAACATCATCAATCACACAAGATATGCAAAAACAAGCAATTAAACCACACACAAGAACTACAACAGCCTTATATATCAGTAATGTACACATGAAAACATAACTGATTACAATGATTAGACTAGGGTAGTGTGGTTAATTTGTATTTTATGTAGTGATTCCATGGAAGAATGCACCCGGACAGACACGTTACACACAAGAGGAACTTCATTTCATTAATACTCACTTAAAACACATGACCAAAAACACCCAAAATACAAACCTTGAATTTTGAGTCATTGCCTATTCATCCACATGGGATCAAAATCCTACATAGCTTGATAAAACATCTTCCTCTCTCCTGCATCTCTTTTTGCCTGCTGTTTACTTTTATAAACTGGCAAAATGTGGGATTAGGAAAATATTTTGTGAGAGGCAGGTGCTGCACTGGTTTCTCATTATTTGTTCAAATCCTGCTTTAGACTTCCAATGACAAAGTGCTTCCAGCCCTCACGGGGTCCGTGATTTACTGGCTCTTCCTCCATATATACAATTACAGATCATCAAACATGGAGCAGGACTAAATGGATAGTACAGTTCTCTGACTTCTGATGCTTGTGTATGGTATCTTGCTAAATGGACCCACAAAAAGGTTGGTTTCAAACACAGCTCCTGCAGGCCGCATTATAATTGTTGAAAACCTATACTACTTACTTCTGCCAGTAGATTTTTCTTTGTGAAGGTGGAAGGAAGGCTTGGGTGGAAAAAGAGAAGGAATTAGGAGAGTGGTGTTGTATCAAGGAGGGGGGAGTCCATGGAGGAGGCCGGCACCCCTGGTGTAAGCTGAGCCGCCTTCGATAACCACCAGCTACAGAAGCCAAAATATGCTCTATTGGGTACTCAAAGGATAAAAATACTGGTTAATTTTCAACAGCGCTCCTTCATTTGACTTTACAATTTACAACAGTGAACATTAATGCAGGAATAGCTTGGTTGAGGAGGAGTTTAAAATTAGAGCCCCTCTTCTCATTAGCCCCAACAGCCTGACCCAGGGTGACTGAGAAGCAATTTGTCGCCAGATTCTCATTTTGCTTCTGTTATGGCTCCTTGTAAATGAAGCGCGGCAATTTATTGTAGCACCTCTAGGAGTCAAGAACATAATGTGTAAAACACATACAAAAAAAAAAAATCTTTCTTCACATTCATTAACACCCAGCACATAGAGGCTGTTCACTTTTCCCTCTAATGAAGTGTGTGTGTGGCGGGGGGGGGGGCTGGATCTTAAATCTAAAGCTTTCCATCATGTGAAGAAGTCCTCTTCAGGCCATTAGACAGAGGCTGAGTTGGATTGAAGAAAGGTCATTGACAAAAACAGAGAATGGCAATAGGAGGAAAAATAGAAAATGGATAAAGGAGGAGACTTTAGAAGCCTCAAAGAAAGTACATTTTTGGCATCCATGATCAACCCTTCTTGTCTCTCAGTGTATTTTCTATTGTCAGTGAAGAAAAGAATATGTGGCTTTTTCTATAGCTGGAAATTGCTCTAGTGTTGGGCCAATTCTCATTTCTTCACCCCTGATCTGACCCTGTAAGTGGCATTAAGTTAGGTTCATTTGAAGATCATATTGTCTATAATGTCTAAAACATGTTTGCTTATTTCCTCTCCCCTCCCACAGCCTGTGCAAGAAATTGCGGTGTCTGTGGTTTTAATGCATTCTGACTGTGTAATAGGTTGCCCTGGCCTGGGGCTGGCCATAGGCTTTTATCTTACTTCTGTGATTAATTTTGATTAATGGTTTGGTTTGTGTGGGGTCTCACAAATGGCACATCCAGATGAACCTAATAACAAATTACTATATGGAAAAAATTGCATGCGGGTCCAGGATTGCCCTTTTGGATTAAATGCTGAAAGTTGTCATGTACTGTACTTGGATGCTCTTACCTGTTTTATGATGTAGTAATAGGCACTCAATACTTATGGCAATAATAGTGGTCTTTTAAAACTCATTTTAGAAAAAGTCAAATATTGAGTTTATAGAACCAGGTGAAAATGTCAGTAAAATTTGATAGATTTTCTTTGGAGGGTTTAGTGAGTGTTCATGAAGTGCCAGGTACTGTGCCAGGCAGATTAAATGACTTAACTAAGTTACTCCTCACAACACCAAGTAGTATAATTCAAGTAGGAATAGGAGATTATGCGTAGTAATAGCAAGTACAAATATTAGTATTTTCCTTCCTCCCCATGATGTGGATGAGGAACCTGAGGCACAGGGAGGTAGAATTACGTGCCCAAACTTGAAGAGTGAGAAAGAGGCAGAGCTGGGATTCCAGCCCAAGCCACGTGTTACAAGAGGCGTGTACACATCCTCTCGACACATTGCCGCTCACTGAGGGCACCCTTTGTTTTAAACTCCCGGAACAAGTGCCTCTTCTTGTTTCTATTCAACTTAACAAACATCGATTTTTTTTTTTTTTGATGGTACGGGTTAAACATTTCTCTTTAAAATATGGAAATTTGTAATACCAAAGCAGTTAAACTTCTGTTTTGCCGAATGTATCAAATTTATTTTAGGGAATAAAACATTACTGTCTCTTTTCTGCCTAACCCAGCTGATCAAGGTCCATTTTTATGTTGCCTTATTCTCCTCTCATTTACCTTTCTTAGTCCCACTCTTAGTGTATCTGAGATTTAGATTGGGGTTGCTTCAGGCAGTTGAGTTTTGGTTTTTAAGATTTCATTTGTCCTCATTCATAAACAGCATGTCTACTGATGAAGCATGGTTAATATCTGAAGGTCAAAATTCTCCACACACAAAAAAGGTAAAATTAAAGAAATTTAAGAACAGCTTTCTTAGGCAATTTGGGTGTAGAACAAAAATACTATAAATTGGATGACTTATCTGCAACATAAATTTATTTCTCATCATTCTAGAGGCTGGAAGTCTGAAATTGGGGTGCCAGCATCATTGGTTTCTGGTAAGGGCCTTCTTTATGGTTGCCAATGGCTGCCTTTTCACTGTGTCCTTACCAGGGGAAAGAGAGCTAATCAGCTCTTGGTTTTTTCTTGTAAGGACACTAATCTCATTTGAAAGGGCTCCACCCTTTTGACCTAATTATCTACCAAAGGCCTCACCTCCAAATACTATTACATAGACATTAGAGTTTCCACATATGAATTTGGGGAAGACACAAACATTCAGTCCATAACAACAATTCAACTAAAACACCTTTTGTTACAATTCTCAGTTTCTCTCTGCTTTAATGTCCCAGGTCAGCATCTAAGTGCTGCAGACCAGACCAGCAGTACGGACTGCTATCTGTAGCTCATTCCTGGATGGGGTCTTGGATTACCTCACTTGGGCAGCTGCTACCACCTGCCAACTATATGAGACAGAGACCCAAGCAACTTAACAACTGTGATACTGTGATTTATAGTAAGAAATATGTATTTGGTGTTCATCCCCATTTCTGGCACAGAGCTCCTAAATCCCCTGGGATTTCCTAAGTGATGAGAACTATAAAGGTATCTTTTTATGTTACTGAGGTGACTTTTGGACTGAACCTAAGAATGGGGGCTGGTTGCTAGTGGAGCCAACCTTTGACCTCTAGGGAGAGGAGAGGAACTGGATGTTGAGTTCAATCACCAATGGTCAATGATTTCATCAGTCATGGCTTTGTAATGAAGCCTCCATAAACACCCAAAAGGAGAGAGTTCAGAGAGCTTCTGGATTGATGGACACGTGGAGATATTGGAGGACTGGCACCCTGGAGAGGGCATGGAAGCCCTGGGCCCTTTCCCATGTACCTTGCTCTAGGTATCTTGTCCATCTGGTTGTTCCTGAGTTATAGCCTTTCATAAGAAACCAGTAATCTAGTTAGTGAAATGTTCCTCTGAGTTCTGTGAGCTGTTCTACCAAATTAATAGGACCCAAGGAGAAGGTCGTTGGAATCTCTGATCTATAGCAATTTCGTCTGAAGCCCAGATGACAACCTGGACTTGCCATTGGCATCTGAAGTGTGTGTGGGAGGGGGTGGGAGTGGGTAAGGGCAATGTGGTAGGACTGACCCCTTTACCTGTGGAATTGATGCTGTCTTGGGTAGGTAGCAGTTGTTGTTGGGGAAACACGTACCCCCTCCACCCCTGCAGGTTAGAAACTGGGGCCAGAACACCCTTAATAATGAAAGAACGTTAGCTGCTGTGGCTGAATCCCAGCGTCATCTGGTGATTGTGATTGTGTGTATCTAGTTCTGCTGGACTATTTGCTCCACATGGACAGAATGTGTCAGTCTTTGTGTATTCCTAAGGGAATGGTATGGTGTTGCCATGCAGTACAAAGTTGTCACTGAAGGAATGATTCTTCTTTAACAAAAAGAGCCCTGGAGCATCTGCACTCTGAAAGCTTTAGACGAACTTGAGCAAATGTGACATTGACCATAAACTGGTGAATAAGCAACTTCTAATTGTCTATTATTTCACTTGGAGCCATTCAATTCCTTTGAATTAATTGTGATAGTCTCCCTAGAATTCTTATTTTCTTAAAATGTAGTGTGATTCCTGAAGGACAAGAGGAAAGTTTTCCCATATAATGCTTTGTGTACAATAAGCACTAAATAAAAATTGTGATTTAATACTCTAAACCTTTATTAATTCCTTGACTGATTAAAAAAAACATATTTGTACCTACTGTATGCAGCCAGAATAGGCTAGATGCTGAGCTAGATGTTGGGGACATAAAGATGAAAAATTTCTGTTCTTAAATTTAAGAACAGTGAGGGGGGCAGACACAGAAACAGATGCAAAAAGGTAGCTTTCTCACTGATAATGTTCTAAACTGAGAAGCCAAAAGCTTTGTTTATACATCTGGTTACCTGAGATTGTGTAGTTGATATATTGGATTTATTACTTACCTTCCACAAAGCTGCTTTGGTGTGGTGTAGACCCCAAAATACAGTTTATTCAATCAATCATGCTCAGAGATTGAAATAAGTACATTCAGTATCTTTGGAATAGTCTCACTCAGTTAAATTCTAATCTAACTTCTATCTGATGCCATTTAGGTATTTGAGGGTTTCTTATGTGCCCATAAAGTCTAAGAGGCAAATTTACGGTAAAGCTAAATTTCAGGGTACTTCACCCACATGGGGCCCTAGAAATGAGTTCATATGGGCATATGTCTTAGAAAACTGGCCAAAAGAAGATATTTTAAGCATTGCTGTCTGTGCCTTTCTACTTCAACTTCCCATCCATTACACTTCCCCTCAGGTAGGTAGTGCATTAGTGGCCTTGAGCAGTTCTTGGATACAACTAAGTGGAAACTGATTTGGAATGCATATTATTTGGATTCAGTGGGAATCCATTTATGTAGCTTGCAATCACTTCTGTATACAGTTAAATTATTCTAGCTGCTATAGTCCTAACTTGAAAATTGAAATGAAAAACATGGAATTTCAGGGGACCCTGAATAGTCAAAACAACTGTGAAAAAGAAGAACGAAATGGGAAGACTCATATTTCTTGATTTCAAAACTTAATATAAGGATACAGTGTCACTGGCATAAGGATAGACATATGTACTGATGGAACAGAATTGAGAGCCCAGAAATAAACCCTTACATATGTGGTCAGTTCATTTTCAACAAGGGCACCAAGGCCATTCAATGAGAAAAGAACAGTCTCTTCAACAAATGATGCTTGGAAAACTGGATATCACATATCAAAAAATCACTTAAGTATTCTGTAGCCAGGGGCACCTGGCTGGCTCAGTAGGTAGAGCATGCGACTCTTGATCTTGGGGTTGTAAGTTCAAGCCCCACATTGGAGGTAGAGATTACTTAAAAAAAAAAAAAAAAAAAAAAAATTAAAAAAAAAAGTATTCTGTAGCCAAAAAGCAGGAGAGAAAGTATATTATAGAAGTATGTCAAGCAGTTAAGTAATACAAGTATTACATTATTCTTACAGATTTTGTGATACTTTGATAATTTTTCCAAATTTGATTTCTTATTCTAAATAAATACTCACTTGCATACCTAATTTTGTATTCATATTTTTTTCATTTATTCTGAAAGTGTTCCCCACCATCCCCAAAATAGTATAAGCTTCATAAAACCTGTGTAGACCTCTGGAAACTGGGTAGTGGGTCTCTAGTAGCCCAAATAGCACATATAATGACAAATGGAGTAAGGCTGAATTCTAGCTGAACCCGCTTCCTTAGCTGGGTGCCCTCATGTAAGGTACACACTGAAAATTCTACACAGCAGCCCCATCACCTGCTATACAGATGTTTCTTTTTTTTATACAGATGTTTCAAGTGGGGTTTGATCTCAGTATAAATGAAGTAAGGCTATCTTTTCCTTCTAAATACTAGTTTTTCAAAAATGTTAATGACTGTAGTTTTAGGCACTGAAGTGATTTAGCAGTCTGTTTTTATTAATTGAAAAAGTATTAGGTATATACTCTGTTCAAGACCCTGTGATAACCAAGAAGATGAGTGAAGCCAGATTCTGTCCTCAAATCATAGTCTAGTAGGGAAGCTAAGACATATCTATGTAGTACAATAAAATATAAACTTTTGAGAGTGAAAGAAGACACTGCTAATAATTAAACTGAGACAACAGGCATAAAATGGGACAGTCCGAGGCAAACCAAGACTTATGGTCACCCTCTTATGGGGAATTGTGAGAGAGGAAAATCACAGTGGAAAGGGACATCTGAGATAGTTTTATGTGTCAACTTGACTGGACCAGGGGATGCCCATTTATCTGGTTAAGCATTACTTCTAGGTATGTCTGTGAGGATGTTGCTGAATGAGATTAGCATTTGAATCAGTGGACTCAGTAAAGTAGATCACCCTCCCTAAAGTGGGTGCCCTCATCACCTCTTTTCTTGCCCTTCCACTGAGATTTACATCACCTGCACTGTTTCTCAGGCCTTTGTACTTGAACTGAATTACACCACTGGTTTTCCTGAGTCTCCAGCTTGCAGAAGGCAGATCGTGGCACTTCTCAGCTTCCATAATTGGGTGAGTCAATTCTTCATAATAAACCTACTTTTATATTCTACTGGTTTGGTTTCTCTGAAAAACTCCTACTAATAGAGCATGTATGTTAGATGTAGAGACTGAACCCAGGGGACCGATGAGTGACATAAAGACACAGGAAGAAAGTAACAAATCATTGAATTCTGATCACCATTTGTCTTAAGGTTGACTAGACCATGGTGCTTCTGACTCCTCAGAGAAATGTCCATTGTACATTATCTAGTGATAGTTAAAAAACTCAGAGAAATGCTAATAAGATTACACATCTCTGAGTAGTCCCTATTCTAAAGTCATGTGTCAAAAAGTATTTTTTTTTAGCAATTGTTGAAAGCATTTTCTTAGGAGATAATGTTTTATGATCAAAGGCTGTTTTGAAATTGTAACATTATACTGTCTTTCCTACCTTTATCAGACTGTCTGCAACCTGATTAGTTTCTTAAAAGATTATTATTTCCCTGTGTTCAACTCACATGTCTGCAAGGACAGGGGTAAGAACAACCAATCAAAGCCCAGAGTTTAGAAATGGCCAACTATCATGAGGAATAATCCATGGACTATTTTAGATAAAATTCTGACAGCTTGCTCTTGTGACAAAGATGTTAACAAGGAAAGAAAATGGCACTAATTTAATCTATTCTTATAGTTCATTCTAAAATGAGACTAGCATGACACCAAGTTATAATAATAAATACTATAGTAATTTCACAATTCTTCCTACATGCTGTTCACACTCCTTTCACATGCAAATTTGCCATTCATTGCTTCATGACAGTGATTTTAAGTGCATTAAAGAATTCTGAATTTTCTTATACTTGATCTCCTAATTATGTTGCAAGAATGTACACAGAATACTACCATATACTGGCATTTGTCTGATTTATAGCATCTCCTCCTACAGTGGGTTCCCCTCTTCTCCTGACACAGATCTGGGTTCTTGGACATAGTAACACTAGTAAGATTCGATTACTACTTATATAATGATTAGTATAGGAGTAATAATCAAATATCACTAGGAGTAGTGAAAGAGAGAAGTAACATTTTCCAAAAATTAAGTCATTGTGAAATACCCAATAAATCTTTATGTTGTAATACAAATTTACATTTATAAAAAGCTTTTTTAAAGGGGCACCTGGGTAGCTCAGTCGATTGAGCATCCGACTCTTGATCTCAACTCAGGTCTTGATCTCAGGGTGGTGAGTTCAAGCCCTGCTTTGGGCTCCACATTGGGAGTGTAGCCTACTTAAAAACAAAACAAAACAAAAACCCATAGAGAACATATAAAAGACATGTCTAAAGATTTTTTTAGTGTTTGAGGATATGTTTGAAAAGGCTACATAACTGTGAAGAAAAGATACTTCGGATCATTGCTTCTGGGCATCCCACTTTCCAGTGTACTGGGTGCAAAGCATAGCATTGGTGTTGTGTGGGAAAAAGTAGAAATGTTGTAACTGTTTAAGGACTGTGAAACCCAGGCCAATTGGGATTTTCTCATATGTGTCAGCGAATGACAGGTCTACTACTCTGGATGTATTTGGAGTTTGGGGTGGCCCTGAAAAGAATGAAAAGTCTGGAGAGAGCACCTTTCCCTGACTTAATCTAGCTGATGATCCATGAAAAGGTAGTATGCAAGTCAAAGTCAGTATATTGGAAAATCCTTTACTTTGATGAAACTCTGGAGTAGTAGTAGTCGGTCTCATTATATGCTTTTATTTTTAAATACTCTGTCATGTTTGGTGATTCCGTGGTGAGAGACTGTGGGGCAATGAATTAAAGTGTCTGCTTTCTGGGAAATGACTTTTGTACTTTTCCCTGTGAATAGAAAATTGTGACTGAAGGAGAGTTCCAGGTGACAGCCCTTCTCACCCATTTCTTTAGCATCTTGCCCACCAGGAGAGTGAAAACAAGGCTCTGACTATGTCAGTAACTTCTCTGCGTGCTTGTTTAATTAATTTACCACCGCCTCAGAATTCAGCTTAATAGCCTTAATTATGCAGAAAAACAATACACTGTGTAAATTAGTATACACCAGACGTGACATAATTACCAGGGCAGGGTGGACAGCATTTTGTTGAAGTGTGAATGAGTCATTTCTATGCTGAAAATATATTTTTTGTATTTGAGAGCTAATGTACTGAATTGTTCTTTCAGAAACCTGGTTCCAATTGCTCTAAAATGCCAGGTAGGTGGAAAATAATAAATACCGTGTCTTTTGAGATAAAAACCACATTTTGTATTATACTGCTGGGCGGCACAATCACTGTAATTTAGGAAGGTTGCTATTATTGTATGAGCAAACTTTTTTTGTATTATTACTGTTTATTTTAATGCAGGGACATATTCTCTAGTAGACACATAATGAAAATGGCCTTGTATTAAAATTGTTTACCTGCTGTTTGCTGAAAGGCGTTGTAAAAATTAGAAATAGAAAAGACCTCCTATGTCACCTAGCCCATCCCAGGCAGGGCAGAGAAAAAGATTATACCCTTTAGCAGCTTTGATAGGGAGCCAAAAATAGATCCCACTTTTCACATGTCTCACTGAGTAAATTGTAGGTGGAAGGATGAGATCGTTTGTGTCAATTCAGGAGGAAAAACAGTATTTCCACAGATGTTGAGAAAGAGGGGTACCAATTTATTGACAAATAAATTGACTGAGGTCCCACATTTAAGAGATTTTAGGTCAAAACAATTTTTTTTTAATTCCTCAAATTGACTGTGCTGAATTGTGCAATTATTCAGTTTCCCCGTTAACTTAACCAATTATCTGTGTACATATGCATTGGAAAGAGAGTGGAGAATGTTATTCTTTCACTCTGGAGATAAAGTGCAATAAAACACTGGATTGCTGTGAATTTTACTACCTCCTCTTTCCTTTCTGAATTTTCCCGTGGTACAAAGGAGCAAGAAATGGCAAAAATGTGCATAAAGCTGGAAGAAGCAGATGAGTCACGAGGCCTAGATAATTCACACCAGAAATGAGCCCTCAGATGTCAAGGGTTGAAGCGACACTGCAGTGATAAAGCTGAATTAGCCCTTGGCAAAATTGTGAACCAGTCCTGGTCTACCCTTCTCTTGGTTTCTGAGACGTTTTCTATCCTTTCTTCCACCCTTTGCCTTTCCTGTCAGTACCCATCCACTCCCCTTTTCCTTCCCCTGGGGCCCAAGAACCTCCCCTAGTCAGTGAAAATCTTCACCAAACTAAATCAGAAAAAACCCCAGTGTTGGATATTTACCCATCTATTTTGCAAATTTGGTGCTTCTTTTGGGCCCCTTCCTCCACCCTTTCTTGTCGGACCTCCATTGTGATTAGATAAGGGGTTACTTAGCAAGTCTTAGTCACTTAAGACTTTCAAGGACTTTCATATTAATGACTGATAGGCAGCAGCTAAATGGCCCCAGTGATCCCCACCTCCTGGTGTTCCTGCCTGTGTGCCCCTCTCTTTGAGTGTGGGCTGGACCTAGTGCCTCACTTCTAACAGAATGTGGCAAAAATGATGAGATGTCACTTCTGAGATTAGGTCACAAAAAGACTGTGGCTTCTTTCTTAGGATCTTGCACTCTCTCTGGCTTACTCTGAGAGAAGCTGCCTGCCATATGGGATCTGTCCTATGGACAGGAACAGAAGGAGGCCTTCAGCCAACAGCCCCGAAGAACTGCATCCCGCCAATGACATGAGTAAGCTTGGAAGCTGATCCTCCCTGGGTCAAGTGAACCCAGACTTGATTGACTGCCTGCCAGCAATTTCATGAGCGACTCTGAGCCAGCTAAGCTGTTCCCAGGTTCCTGACCCACAGAAACTGTGGGATAATAAACGTTCATTGTTTTAAACCTCTAAGTGGGGAACAGATTACACAATGAGTAATAAACAGTGAATCATCTCATTTATAACACAAAAATGAATTTCAGTTAAAAGGATAATCAGTTAGCTAAATTAGTTAACCAATTAGTTAAATTAGCCCTGTATTGCAAACATCAATACTCACCAATCAGACTTGCGGGACGTGTGCTTAGCTGAGGAGCCAAAGCGGCGAATTTACCAACCAGGGTCTACGACTGAAAGTCTCTGACATATCGCCCCACCCACCCAGGAGGAAATACGCGGCGACGGAGGGGGCGTGGCTGGGCCTGGCCGCTGGCGGGCTGCTGCGCCTGCGCCTGCTCCAGTGAGGCGAGGTCCTCCCCGGAAGTTGGAGGTCGCTCTGGCAGCAGAAGGGGCCACCCCTGCCTGACCACAAGGTACCTTTGTGGGGAACCGGGTGCTAAATGCATTCACAGTGGACCTGCTTCTATGAGTTCTCATGGTTGGAACACAGGGCTAATGAGGCTAAATTTGGAATTTTGGACCCACTTATGAACCCACGTAGTCGCTTAGGTATCACGTCGTGTTAGTTTGGCTTGTAAATTTTCCCCTTCATTTCAAGGGAATTTCCACATTTAACTGACTGTGGAACGCTTTCTCTATCAAAATCTCGTAAGACTAGTGCTCTAAGGAACACACTTTGGGAAACATTGATAAACTGTTTCCTGTTACTGGGTTTATAGATTGTTGGTAGTTTTTTGCCATTGTAAATAACTCTTATCTTTGGGAACATCTTGAATTATCTCCCACGGTACGTCCCTAAGAGAGGAATGGCTGGGTAAAATAGCATGTTAGAAAATTTTGATAGGAATTCTCAAATTAGCCTTCAGAAATATTACACCAGTTTTAAAGTCCCACCTTAGTGTGTTTCTCCCAAACCCTGTAATTGGAAATTGCTATATTAAATATTTGTCAATTTGTTAGGTAAAAAAATTATTTTAAAATACATCTCATTTATTTGATTATTAATGTACTTAAACATTTATACTTTGGTGAATTGTTTATTTTTGTACTTTGCCCTTTCTGTTCTTGGGTTTGCTTTTTCCTCATTTTGTGGAATTTTTAAATATAATTTCATGTAAATATAAGTGCTTCAATTGAGGGCAGATAACTGAGTACGTGGTTAGAATAGTGATAAAGGACAGAGGTTGGAGGCACATTATTTTAGACAGCTTGTTTGAAAAGACTGCTTAGAGGTGACATTTGTTTGTCTGAAACATCTTTTATTTGTCTTTGTGCAAAACATTGTCGAGATTCATTTCCACCCTTCCCATTGAGCTCTTCTCCAGGGGATTGTCCAGTATGAACAGCATAAAAACTTCCCCTGGCTTCCCATTGAGCTTAGCAAATGGGGAGCCCAGCAGGAGGTCAGAGGGAGGAAGGGGAGAAATTGGGGTATTTACTTCCCTAACCCCCCGCCCCCCCCCCCCAAGTAGTCACCCCAGCCTGATGAAGGTCATTGCTTCTGTCAAGGCAACTTTCTCTTCTGGAACCTTTCTTGATTCAAGTAACTGCTCTATCTCATCATCCCCTCCCACCCCCCACCCCCCAGCTCTAGGAATGTAACAGCTTCATCCCTTGTAGTTTACCTAACCCCAAGCACACCTTTATAAATAGTCTTTGCAAATGCACTGTCTTTAAATTATCCTAATTTGAGCGTGCCATCTATTTCCTTTTGAGACCCAGTACTAGAAACCTACCCATATCCTTTCTGCTAAGCCGGTTCACCCATCTTCCCGCTGCTGTGAGTGTTTGCTGCTAATGGCTTACAACTGCACACTTCAGAAAATTGCCCGTGGGCTCAGGGAGCCACCGTACTCAGAAATGCCCCAGAAGTTTGGCTCTCCCACCCTGGGGGCAGCCTGCTGTGCTTGACTGACTGATGTAAGGGGCAGGATACAAAAGGCTAAACTCAGCCTTGGTACTAGGAAAAAACAACAAAAGGTGATGAGTCATTTTACCAGCTACTAGGTAGTAATATCAATCTGTATTATTTAAAACCTTGAGGTACTTGCCCAGGTAGACAAATAGACTTAACACAGAATAGAGAGACTAAAATCAGACCAGGCTATATTTTGGGGTTTTATATATGAGGGAGGTTTTAAAATCAGTAGGAAAAGGTTGAACTCTTTAACAAATAATTCTGAGGATATTGGCTATGATATAGTACAAGATAAATTTAGATTTCCATATCACATCATTCACAACAATAATTTCAGATAGGTTAAAAATCTAAATACCAAAAGCGAAGCTATAAAATGGGAGAATTTCTTTATGCCATTAGTAGATAATTTTAAATGCAAAAAGCAAAAAGGAATAGATACATTTTCCTACATTAAAACATAAAACTTCTGTATGATAAAAGGTGACAAAAATGAAAATACAAGTCATAGAGAAAACAGCTAAAGTCATATTACCAGTAAGATATCTATGTCTGGAATATATAAAATGCTATGAGAAATTGAAAATCTCAAAAAGAAATATTGTCAAAAGATATAATAAATTCACAGAGGGGGCGCCTGGGTGGCTCAGTTGGTTAAGCGACTGCCTTCGGCTCAGGTCATGATCCTGGAGTCCCGGGATCGAGTCCCGCATCAGGCTCCCTGCTCAGCAGGGAGTCTGCTTCTCCCTCTGACCCTCTTCCCTCTCGTGCTCTCTATCTCTCATTCTCTCTCTCTCAAATAAATAAATAAAATCTTTAAAAAAATAAATAAATAAATAAATTCACAGAGGAAGATAGATGTCCAGTAAATATATGCTAAGATGTCCAACTTCTTTAGTAATTAGGAAATGTGAATTAAAGCAAAGATACAACATTTTATATTTTAAAATTTATTAATTTGATAATATTAACTCTTAGTGATAACATGGAGAAATAAGAACTCTAATGCACAGCTGGAGGAAGGGAAAATGGATCTAATCACTTTGGAAAGCAATTTGGAAGTAGCAAGTAAAATTGGCAGTGCATATACTCTGTAACCCAGTGGTTCTACTTCTGGGGCTTGCTTATCAGGGAAACTCATGGTCAAGGAAGCATGTACAAAGATGCTTATTTCTGAATTATTTGTTAATTTTACAAGGCTAAGAAAACCTAACTTTCTGAAAATAGGGCATGGAAAAATACATGGTAATTTGGCACAGTGGGAAGCATAAAAATGAAAATGAATGAACTAGATTTGAATGTATCAATGTGCAAAAGTCTTGAAAACATAATCTTGTAGAAAAAAAAAGGTTGAGTATAGATATAGTACCAAGCATTTAGGAAGTTTACTCGAAGGAAGAAGAAAACGTGTGTGAGTTTGTTAACACTTACTTTAGGCAGGGGTTATTTCTGGATAGATAGGGATGGAAGGTGAGATTGTACTTGTATTTGTAAATTTTTTTGACAGTACGGATAAAGAGAATAGTTAAAGCAAAATATTAATAGAGATTTAATCTCAGTAGCAAGGATATCAATATCTAGTACATTTCCTATAATTTTTTATTTGGCATAAATAAAGCATTTATAATGTACAAAAAAGCACATTAAAATATATAGAAAAAATTAAAATGAACAATGAAAATCATAAATCTTTAAGTGATACCTAAATTATTTCTGTTAACATGGCTCTAAAACATCAGTTAAACATTTGTTAATGAGGAAGAGACTGATGTAAAGAATTAATAAATACAGGCTTGATCTTTAAAAAAAGTCAAAGCCTTTTGCCTCATGTAGGATAACCATATGGTGCTTTCATACTACAGAACTCCCCACAGGAAAACTTGTTTTCAATCCCAGAAACCAAAACGTTAAAGCGAAAACATTATCTCAAAAAGTAAGAGAACACTGAAAACAGTATTTTGTAATTAATGTTTTTGCTTTAACATTTTGGTTTCTGGGATTTAAAAAACTTCTCCATTAAACTATATGTTAAAAATAAAAATATATCATCTAGCATTCTAGCTAGATAATTTACTATCAGTTAACTATTATAAATATATCTATTGTTAAAAATTAATAGATAATATAATAAAAATAATAAATTGAAATAACATACATTAGAATATTTAAAATGTATTACTAGCATTTTTGCCTATACTGGGAAGGTGTTTTTTCAAGATGTCTAGTCTGCTACATTGCTGGAAACAGAAGTTGGAGGTGATATATATATGCAGGTACATGAATGAGATAAAGAAGCAATCTATGCAAAAATTAGTTCCAGGGAAAAAACAAAAGTTCTGAAGCAGGGATAGTTTATAGAGTATTCAAGATTTGTCAATACCGGGGTGCCTGGGCGGCTCAGTCCGTTAAGCGTATGACTTGATCTCAGCTCAGGTCTTAATCTCAGGGTGATGAGTTCAAGCCCCATGTTGAGCTCCACGCCCTGTGGAGCCTACTTAAAAAAAAAAAAAAAGAACTGTCAATATTGCAAGTGTAATTTGCATGAAGTAGCAAGGGGCGAGAATAGTAGGAGACAATGTCAGAGGAGCTAGGCCTAAAATAGATCCTGTTGGAGTTTTGTAGGGCATGGTAAGGATTTTGGATTATTCAGATTTTGGTGGGAAACCATAAAATAGTTTGATTAGAGGAATGATGTGATATGACTTATGTTTTTCAAAGTTTACTCTGTTCTATGGAATATAGTTAGTAAGGGGATCAGTTGGATTTTGAAGTAGTCCAGGTGGGAGATGATGATGATTATGTGGATTATCATCTCTGTTCCTAAAACAAACACAAAAGCACCAAATACTATGGCACATGGATATTCTTAGCATGTCTTTTATTACCAACATCATTCATGCCCTTATTTCTTCAGCTGCTATGAGGCAGGCCACTTGGAAGAAGAATTCATTTAATGGGATTTTTTAATGCCATAATTTTACTTCTGCAAACTCTGCTTCCATTAATTATTTTCAACATGGTATGTTTTAGTAAATTCCACAGTTAGTTTTCTTGGTTAAGGTAATTTCTCATCTGGTTCCACAAATTACCTGGAATATATTATTGAATTAAATAGAGTATCTGGGTGGAAAGGCTGTTTATGGGCAGGGCATCATTTATTGCACATAAGTACCATTATTCATCATTATGCTCATTACAGTACAAAGGCTTTATCTGCTTTTGACATCTTGCCCTTTAAAGCAACCCAATTTTGGCTGCATGTGGAGGTTTAAGACGAAGTACAGCCCATTTTTCTAATGATGGTGCTATAGAAGCTAATGGCAGCATAAACCACTCTAGATAACTAAGAACAACTTGAGTAGTACTTTTAAATACTTTTAGAGGAAAATCTGAAAACCTATCAAGAAGGAAAAATGGAAGTTTACTTTATAATCAAAGAGCTTTTAATTCTTGTTATTACCATCATGGATAGGGAAAAAAGGAAACACGCCTTAATATGAATAGAATTTATGCACATGTGTGTGCATGGGTAATCTCTCTACAGAGACCTTGGTTAGTAGAAAATGAGGAATCAGAAGTTGAGTTCAGGGATGAGTCAAGTTCTGATTTGGTCATTTGTTGAGTAACCTTAGGCAAGTCATCTTGGGCTGCTTGCTCTAATATTCCACAGTTCTGTAATCTCTCTTTGTATAAAGAAGGGGTGATCAATACCCATTTGACAGATGTCTTATTTGTGGATGACTGCTTGACAACTGTGATATTTGCCTTTGTAAGTATGATCCCCAGAGGCATTTTTCTGTCTGCTGCTCATGATGTATCATAGGCTTTAACAATAATTTTCCATGACGAAGGTAGTGCTGATAATGAAGTTGGAAGTGCATAAAATTGAATGTTGTATTTTAAATCTCTTTTATTACAAATCCTTCTAAGAACGTCTTAAGAAATACCACTACTAGGAGCATAACCACTCCTGATACCCACTGTCTTTTTTTGTTGTTGTTGTTGTTGTTATATATTGGTGATATATTTTATTGGTGATATATTTCCTGTGGAATATTGTCTCCCTAAAGAAGGTGCAGGGTGAAGATGGACTGTTAGGTATTTAACTTCAGTACTGCTTTAAATGTTCTATTTGCACTTTAGAAAATTTCTATTTGTGCTTTAAGTTTCTGAGATCACTTATCTAGGATTAATAGGAGGCAAGAGTAAGAGAATGTGATTATAGGAAGGCATGGGTAAAGGAGAGGCTAATAGTAAGTTTCAGAGTTCAGGTCAGGGTGGTTGGAAGAAAAATAAAAGTGGAAGTATGAGGGTGGGAGATAGGGGAGATTTATTCTATTTACCCAAAATTTGTGTTTATAATACAGGCCTTTTATCAAGTCATTCATTCATTAATTCATTGAATAGTTGTTAAATGATGTTATGCTAGGTGCCAGGGAATCAAATACAATCAAAATCAAATCAATTTAGGATATCATCAAATAGTGAGAAGAGATCATAGGTTTACAGAGAGATGAAAACCAATTCTTTGGGAGTCTGGAGCGATAAGAAAGTGCTTTGTTATCCTTGAGCAGGTCAGGGAGGTCTCTGGAAAAGAGGTATTGAAGGATGTGTGGAAGTTTTTCATTCTATAGCAAATATTTAATAAATATCTATATGGAGGTAGGATTTCTTCTTGCTGTTGGGAATACGGAATTAAACAACACAAAGTCCTTGCTCTTGAGGAGCTTTCATTCTGGAAGGAAAAGGCAGAAAATTAGCATATAGTGTTTCTTTTTTCCTCATAAGTGTTAACAGAGAAAAATAAAGCAGATTAACAAGAGTCGAAAATAATGGATGGTGCTATTTTATATAGGGCATATATAGGAATGGTTTCATTAAGAAGATGACTTTGATCAGAAACATGATGGGAAGAGGGTGCAAGCCATGTGGATATCTGGGGTGAGCATTGTAGTCAGAGGAGACAATAAGCATGAAAACCCAGAAGTGGGAGCATGCTTGACATGTTTTAAGTACATCAAGGAGGCCAGTGTGGCTGCAATAAAACAAGCATGAGGGAGAGCAGTAGAATATGATCATAGAAATACTGAGGGGGCCATGTTATGGAGAGTTGTGTAATCTATATAAGAACTTTGGATTTTACTCTAAACAAGGTGAGAAATCACTGGAAAGTTTTAAGTAGAGCAATATAATTATAGTGCTGGGTAAAGAACAGATTATGTGTGAATTGGAGAGGGGGCAAGTAATGGTGGAAACAGGGAGACTTGTTAGTGGATTATCATGATAACCCAATTGAAGAATGATGGTGGCTCAGATCTGAGTGGTAACAGCAAACATAATGAGAAATAGTTGGATTTTAGATGTATTTTAAAATTAGAGTCCAGGGGATTTGCTCTTGAGTTGGGTATAAGAGTAAGAAAAAGAGAGGAGTCGAGGATGACTCCAGAGTTTCTGACATGGAGTAAACTGTAAGGTTGACAACTAATCTTGGATGACATGGAGCAACTGATTACGGTGAAAGCTGCAGAAAAAGAGCAGGTGTATGGGAGATGTATGGGAATTAATATTGCTTTTTTTTTTTAAGATTTTATTTTATTTGACAGAGACACAGGGAGAGAGGGAAAAGAAGCAGGGGGACTGGGAGAGGAAGGAGCAGGCTTCCCGTGGAGCAGGGAGCCTGATGTGGGGCTTGATCCCAGGACCCTGGGATCATGGCCTGAGCCGAAGGCAGATGCTTAATGACTGAGCCACCGAGGGACCCCAGTATTGTGTCTTAATATGTTAAATTTTAAGTGTTTATTTATTAGACATTCAAGTGGAGTTGTTGAGCAGTTTATTGGCCATATAAGCCTGGAGTTCAAGGGAGGAATTGGATCTAAGGAAATGAATTTGAGAGTTGCCTGTGCAGAAATGGCATTAAAGTCCTGGGACTAGATGAGATCTCCTAGGGAGTAAGTGAAGATAGAGAAGACGTTTTAGTATGAATCCTGGATTACTCTGACATTTAGTGCCCAGGATGATGAGAAAGACACAGTAAAAGTGAGGCCAAGAAGGAGCAGCTATTGGTTTAGAAATACGAAGAGTGAATGATGTCCCAAAAACCAAGTGAAAAAAGTATTTCAAGAAGAGGGGAATTTGCAGTGTTAAATGCTGCAGATTGGTCTAGCAGCATGAGTATTTAGGATTGTCCATTAGATTGTTGACCTTTACTAGAGTAGTTTTAGTGAAATTATGGGGACAAAAGCCAATCTGGAATAGGTTCAAGAGAGAGTAGGATGTCTTTGTAGCCATCATGTCAATGGCCATGGATTTGCGATCAAGAAATTCCAGCCCCAGCTCTTGAACAAAGGTAGTTTCTTGTAGAATCACTTTGCAGATTGGAAAGCCCTAAAGAAAAAAAAAAATTAAGTTTTTAATTCCAGTTAGTTAACATAGACTGTTATATTAACTTCAGGTGTACAATATAGTGATTCAACAATTCCATACATGACTGGGTGCTCAAGTGCATGCCTTAATCCCCATCACCTATTTAACCCATCCCTTCATCCACCTCCCTTCTGGTAACCCATCCCCTAACCACCTCCTTTTTGGTAACCATTGGTATGGTGTAAGAGTCTGTTTCTTAATTTCTCTTTCTCTCTCTCTTTTATTTTTCTTACTCTTTGCTCATTTGTTTTGTTTCTTAAATTCCACGTATGAGTGAAATCATATCTGGTATTTGCCTTTCTCTGACTTATTTTGCTTAGCATTATACTCTCTAGCTCCATGTCATTGCAAATGGCAAGATTTCATTCTTTTTTACGACTGAATAATATTCCATTATACACACACACACACACACACACACACACACACACACACACACACTTCTTTATCCATTCATCAATCAGTGGACACTTGGGCTTTTTCCATAATTTGGCTATAGTAAATAATGCTGCTGTAAACATATGGGTGCATGTATCCCTTTGAATTAATATTTTTGTATTCTTTGGGTAAATTCCCAGTAGTGAAATTGCTGGATCATAGGGTAGTTATATTTTTAACTTTTTGAGGAACCTCCATACTGTTTTCCATAGTGGCTGCACCAGTTTGCATTCACACCAACAGTGTACAAGGGTTCCCTTTTCTCCACATCCTCACCAACACCTGTTGTTTCTTGTGTTGTTAATTTTAGCCATTCTGACAGATATGAGGTAATATCTCATTGTAGTTTTGATTTGCATTTCCCTGATGATGAGTGATATTGAGCATCTTTTCTTGTGTCTGTTGGCCATCTGGATCTCTTCTTTGGAGAAATGTCTGTTCGTGTTTTCTGCCCATTTTTTAATTGGATTATTTGTTTTGAGGGTGTTGAATTTTGTAAGTTCTTTATATATTTTGGATACTCACCCTTTATCAGATATGTTATTTGCAAATATCTTCCCCCATTCTGTAGGTTGCTTTTTTACTTTTGTTGATTGTTTCCTTTGCTGTGCAGAAGATTGTTACTTTGATGAAGTCCCAATAGTTTATTTTTACCTTTGTTTTCCTTGCCTCAGGAGCCCTAGCTAGAAAACACGGCTGATGTCAGAGAAGTTACTGCCTTTGTTCTCTTTTAGAATTTTTATGGCTTCAGGTCTCACATTTAGGTCTTCAATCCATCTTGAATTTCTTTTTGTGTATGGTGTAAGAAAGTGGTCCAGTTTCATTCTTTTGCATGTAGCTGTCCAGTTTTCCCAACACCATTTGTTGAAGAGACTGTATTTTTCCCACTGGATATATTCTTTCCTGCTTTGTTGAAGATTAATTGAGCATATAATTGTGGGTTCATTTCTGGGTTTTCTATTCTGTTCTGTTTATCTATGTGTCTGTTTTTGTGCCAGTACTATACTGTTTTGATTACTACAGCTTTGTAATGTAATTGGAAATCTAACATTGTGATGCCTCCAGCTTTGCTTTTCTTTTTGAAGATTGCTTCTTTTGTAGTTCCATACAAATTTTAGGATTATTTGTTCTAGCTCTGTGAAAAATGCTCTTGGTATTTTGATAGAGATTGCATTCAATGTGTGGATTGCTTTGGGTAGTATAGCTATTTTAACAATATTTGTTCTTCTGACTCATGAACATGGAATGTCTTTCCATTTCTTTGTGTCATCTTTAGTTTCTTTCATCAGTGTTTTATAGTTTTTATAGGTCTTTCATTACTTTGGTTAGGTTTATTTCTAGGTATTTGATTATTTTTGGTGCAATTTTAAGTGGGATTGTTAATTTCATTCTCTGCTGTTTCATTATTGGTGTTTAGAAATGTACCAGATTTCCGTAGATTGATTTTGTATGCTACAACTTTACTGAATTCATTTATCAGTTCTAGCACTTTTTTGTTAGAGTCGTTTGGGTTTTCTATATATAGTATCATGTCATCTGCAAATAGTGAAAGTTTTACTTCTTCCTTACTGATTTGGATTCCTTTTATTTCTTTTTGTTGTCTGGTTGCTGTGGCTAGGACTTCCAGTACCATGTTGAGTAAAAGTGGTGAGCGTGGACATCCTTGTCTTCTTCCTGATCTTAGGGGAAAGGCTCTCAGTTTTTCCCCATTTAGGATGATGTTAGCTGTGGGTTTTTCATATATGGCATTTATTATGTAGAGGTTTGTTCCCTCTAAACCTACTTTGTTGAAGTTTTTATCATGAATGGATGTTGTACTTGTCAAGTGCTTTTCTCTGTCTATTGAAATGACATGGTTCTTATCTTTTCTCTTATTGTTGTAATGTATCATGTTAATTGATTTGCGAACCACCCTTGCAACCAGGGATAAATCCTACTTGATTGTGGTGAATGTTCTTTTAACATATTGTTGGATTCAGTTTACTAGTATTTTCTTGAGGATTTTTGCATCTATATTCATCAGAGATATTGGTCTGTATAGTTCTCTTATTTTGTGGTGTCTTTATCTGGTTTTGGTCTCAGAGTGATGCTGGCCTTGTAGAGTGAATTTGGAAGATTTCCTTCCTCTTCTATTTTTTGGAATAGTTTGAGAAGAATAGGTATTAACTCTTCTTTAAATTTGGTGGAATTTGCTCGTGAAGCCATCTGGTCCTGGACTTTTGTTTATTGGAAGTTTTTTGATTACTGATTTATGTTCTTTGCTGGTTATCAGTGTTCAAATTTTCTATTTCTTCCTGTTTCAGTTTTGGGAGGTTATATGTTTCTAGGAATTTATACATTTCTTCTAGGTTGTCCAGTTTGTTGGCATATAATTTTTCATATATTCTCGTATAATTGTTTATATTTCTGTGGCGTTGGTTGTTACTTCTCCTCTCTCATTTGTGATTTTATTTATTTGAGTCCTTTCTCTTTTTATCAATTTTAATGATTTTTTTCAAAGAACCAGTTTCTGATTTCATTGATCTTTTCTATTGTTTTTTTAGTTTCTATATCATTTATTTCTTCTCTAATCTTTATTATTTCCCTCCTTCTGCTGGTTTTAGGTTTTGTTTGTTGTTCTTTTTCTAGCTCCTCTAGGTGTAAGGTTAAGTCATTTGAGATTATTCTTGCTTCTTGAGTCAGGCCTGTATTGCTATAAACTTTCCTCTTGGAACTGCTTTTGCTGCATCCCAAAGGTTTTGCTCTGTTGTGTTTTCATTTTCATTTGTTTCCATGTACTTTTTTATTAATTTTTTTTCCTCGTTGACCCATTCATTGTTTAGTAGCATGTTATTTAACCTCTACGTATTTGTGATCTTTCCAGATTTTTTCTTGTGGTTGACTTCTAGATTCATAGCATTGTGGCCAGAAAGTTGCATGCTATGACTTTGATCTTGAATTTGCTGAGGCTTTTTTTTATGGCCTAATATGTGATCTCTTCTGGAGAATGTTCCATGTACACTTGAAAAGAATGTGTATTCTGCTTTTTTAGGGTAGAATGTTCTGAATATATCTGTTTGGTCCATCTGGTCCAGTGTGTCATTCAAAGCCATTGTTTCCTTGTTGATTTTCACTTTAGATGATCTGTCCATTGAGGTAAATGGGGTGTTAAAGTTTCCTACTATTATTGTATTATTATTGATTAGTTCTTTATGTTTGTTAATAGTTGCTTTATGTATTTGGGTGCTCCCATGTTGGGTACATAAATATTTACAATTGTTATATCTTCTTGTTGGATTGTCCCCTTTATTATTATATAGTGTCCTTCTTTGTCTCTTGTTACAGTTGTTTTAAAGTCTGGTATGTCTGGTATAAGTATTGCTACTCCAGCTTTTTTTTTTTTTTTGACATCCACTTGCATGATAGATGTATCTCTATCCCTTCACTTTCACTCCTTTTTTTTTTTTTTTTTAAGATTTTCTTTACTTATTTGACAGAGAGAGAGAGATAGTGAGAGCAGGAACACAGGCAGGGAGAGTGGGAGAGAGAGAAGCAGGCTTCCCACCGAGCAGGGAGCCCAATGCAGGGCTCGATCCCAGGACCCTGGGATCATGACCTGAGCCAAAGGCAGACGCTTAACGACTGAGCCACCCAGGCACCCCTCTATCCCTTCACTTTCAATCTGCAGGTGTCTTTAGGCAGCATATGGATGGGTCTTGTTTAATCCATTCTGTCACCCTATGTCATCTACTTTGATTGGAGCATCTACTCGATTTACATTCACAGTAATTATTGATATATATTTACTTATTGTCATTTTATTACTCATTTTGTGGTTGTGTCTGAAGATTTTATCAGATCCTCTCTTATCCTTCTCTTTTTCATGGTTTGCTGGTTTTCTTTAGTGATATATTTGGATTTCTTTCTCTTTATTCTTTGCATATTTAATAGTGGTTTTTGATTTGTGGTTACCATTAGGTTTGTATATAACATCTGTATATAGCAGTCTATATTAAGTTGATGGTCATTTAAGTTTGAACCCATTCTTTACTCTTCTCCCTCCCACATTTTAGGTATATGGTGTCATATTTTACATCCTTTTATTTTGTGAGTTCCTTGACTAATTTTTTTTACAGAAATATTCATTTCTGCTGCTTTTGTTTTCCTACCTTCATACTGTCACTTTTGGACTTTCCTTTCCATGCAAGATGTCCTCTTTAATAGTTCTTGCAGGGCTGATTTAGGGGTCATGAATTCCTTTAGTTTTTGTTTGTCTGGGAAACTCTTTATCTGTCCTTCTATTCTGAATGATAGTCTTGCTGGATAGAGTATTCTTGGCTATGGATTTTTTTCATTCAGCACTTTGAATATATCATGCCACTCCCTTCTGGCTTGGAAAGTTTCTGCTGAAAAATCTCCTGATAACCTTATGGGGTTTTCCTTGTATATTACTGTCTTCTTTTGTCTTGCTGCTTTAAAATTTTTTTCTTTATCACTATATTTTACCATTCGTCCCAAATGAAAGAACTGCTCTGCTCGGTGTGGATCTGCCTTTGTTGATTTTTTTGGGGCTTCTCTGTGCTTTGTGGATCTGGATATCTGTTTCCTTCCTCAAATTAAGGAAGTTTTCTGCTATCATTTCTTCAAATACATTTTCTTCCGGGGCTTCTATAATATGAATGTTATTACATGTGATGGAGTCACTGAGTTCCCTAAGTTTGTTCTCGTTTTGCATAATTATTTTTTTTCTTTTGTACAGCTTGATTACTTTCCATTACTTTGTTTTCTAGGTCATTCATTTGTTGCTCTGCTTCTTCCAGCATGCTGTTCATTGCATCAGGCATGTTTCTAATCTCATTTATTGCGCTCTTCATATCTGATTGGTTCTTTTATACCTCTGTTTAAAAGGTCTCACTGATGTCTTCCACGCTTCTCTCAAGTCTAGTGAATATTCTCATGATCATTGCTTTAAATACTCCATCAGGCATGTTACTTATATCTGTTTCACTTAGATCTCCAGCTGTGGCCTTCTCCTGTTCTTTCATTTGGGACAAATTTCTCTGTATTCTTATTTTGTCTAAGTTTCTGTGCCTGTTTTTCTGCATTAGGAAAGTCAGCTGTATCTTCTGGTTGTTTTTATTTATTTATTTGAGAGAGAGAGAGAGAGTGCATGAGTGGGAGGGGCAGAGGGAGGGGCAGAGGGAGGCTGACGGGAGGCTCAGTCTCACAACCCTGAGATCATGACATGAGCCAAAACCAAGAGTTGGATGCTTAACTGACTGACCCACCCAGGCGCCCCTATCTCCTGTTCTTGAGGCTAATGGACTTATGAATAAGAGGTCCTGTAGAGCCTTGCTGTGTAGTGTCCCTTCCTCACCAGCGTCTGGCACTTATAGGAATGTCTCCAACATGTGCTGCATGTGCTGTCCTTTTGTGTCCTGGCTGCTTTATCCTTCAGGCTGGTTATCTGCAGAGTCTCTCCTTGTCTGCCGTGGGCAGTATTTGGTTCTTTGGTCTGAATGTGGTGTGTTTTAACTAGGTGTGCTCTGGTCTGCTTTTGGATTGAGACCTGTTGCCATGCTTGGGAACTGAGGCTCTGCAAAACTCCTGGGAAGGGAGACGCAGTGTTGGCAGGGATTTGGGCTTGTCTTCTGGGGGGGGGGGGGGGCACACCATGTTGGGACTGAGGCAAACATGACTGGGAAGGGGGAGGTTCCACTGGAGCTTGGGGGTTTGGGGTTTAGTGTAAGCAAGTTAGGTAATAAGTGTAAGTGCTGAGCTAGTTCCTGCAGGTGGCCCTGTGCTTATGCAGATGGGTGTGGGGAGGGAGGGGGTGGGGAAATGGTGCCTGCTAGTTCCTTTATTCCCAGAGGGGTCTCTCCATGAATTCTGCCTCTCTGGCACACACTCCAAGATGAGCAAGTAACCTCCTCACTTTGTGCCTTAGATGCTCTTCAGATCACTATTTCCATGTTGTATGTCCATGGGCTATTTGCCCTGCCTTCTCTCCAAGAGGAGCCCCAATGTCTCTGGGCTCTCCTTAAGCCAAACCTGCTGACTTTTAGAACTCAAGGCTTTAAGCCCTGCTGATTGCAAGAACTCATGAAATTTGGCCCCTCTAGCTTTCCTAGTCAATTACTATGGGGATTTGTTTCCCCCATGCACTTCCTTGTGTGTTATCGTCTGTGTTTTGCCCTTCTCCATTACTGAGGCTTCCTCTCCACTGCAGTGGCACTATCCATTTCTCTACCAAATCGTGTCTCCATGCTTCCTGTCTTCTTCAGTGTGGCCTCTTTTCTGCCTTTAGTTGTGGAGCTTGTTCTGCCAGTCTTCAGGTCAATTTCTGAGATATTTAGGATGATTTGATAGTTATCTAGTTGTATTCTTGGGATAAGGTGAGACTAGGGTCCTCCTACTCTGCTGTTGTCTTCTCTTAAAGAAACATTTATGAAATGCTTCGTTGAGCAAAATTTTGAAATGCTTTATGCAGAAATGTATCAAAAGGGTATTTGGCATACAGAATAAAGAGGTGGTTAATGGCAGAAGAACCATTAGAAAAACAGATTTAGAGATCTAGTAGATGAAAAATTAGAAACAGTTTTTTTTTTTTTAATGAAAGAAGATAATTGGGCTCTGGTTAGGGGATTGTATGTGACAGTAAATTGCACTACAATATCTGCTTAACCACAGGGAGCTCGATGTCTACTTCTGCTCTCTTATGAAATATTACCTAAAACTGGTGCTTTCTTCCCAAATGCCTTTTAAGTATTTGACAAGATAGTTAGGGAAAGGCCTTATATTTTAAGACTTCCAGAATTATTTTTTTTTAAAGATTTTATTTATTTGAGAGAGAGAATGAGAAGGAGAGAGCACATGAGGGGGGGGAGGGTCAGAGGGAGAAGCAGGCTCCCTGCTGAGCAGGGAGCTCGATGCGAGACTCGATCCTGGCACTCCAGGATCATGACCTGAGCTGAAGGCAGTCACATAACCAACTGAGCCACCCAGGCGCCCTCCAGAATTATTATTAAAAATTATTCCTTTTAGATCTATTTAGTCCCTAAGAGGGTGTTATATTTTGTTTTTTAATCCACCAATGAGTATTTTACTTCCAGGGCGCATCTGCCCTGACCAAATCCATAGGGAGGCTCATGATATAAAGTAAGAATGTCATAATAATGTTTCCATTAGTAAGTGGATGCTTTATATGTTCTGTAAAATGGTAACTTTATATTATAATGCTGGAAATATTTTTTAAGCATTAGCATTTATTAAATACAGATTTTATTGTTACAAAGACAGATATGATTAAAAATAGCCACTTTTCCCACTCTTAAATATATATGCTAGTGTATTTCCTTCTTTTAAAAAAACTAAGCACAGAGTATGAAGTGGGAAGTATTCTGGCTTTTGACAAATATGACTTCTTTCTTTTTTAAAATTTAATTTTATTTAAACTCATTTAATTAATATATAGCATATTACTAATTTCAGAGGCAGAATTCAGTGATTCATCAATTGTATATAACACCCAGTGCTCATTACATCACATACCCATCACCCATTTACCCCATCCACCCTCCTCCAGCAGTCCTCGGTTTGTTTCTTATGACAAATATGACTTCTTGAATATTCAGCTTATGTCTGAATACAAAGTATCTTTCTAATAGAAGGACAATTTCCTTGTTTGTATCCAATAGTTTATAAAACAAAATATATAAATTTAATAAATTATCTATTCTACCTCTTCCTAAAATAGAACACCAGTACATTTGCTGTTTGACAGAGAGAGAAACAGGAAGAGGGAGAGGGAGAGGAGGAATGGAGTCAGAGAGTATAGACACGTTCATCATGTTTAATGTTAGGAGTTGTGGTACATTACAGAAATGGCCACAGGTTCTTCCCATTCTTGTATATATGCCCTTTTGCAATGTCACCTTTCAGGTCCTCCAACAAAAGTTGGATCTATTCTACCTTGAAGCTGGGTTGTCCACATAACTTTATGTGGCCAGTTGGACACTGGCAAATGTGTTTGCCCTCCTGCTACACTTCAAGGGTGTTTGCACTCTTGTTATACTTGAAGATCTTAGATCACCCATACTGCTGAAGGATGAGAGGCTATGTTGAGACCCAAGATGCCCCAGCCAATAATCTGTCAGGATCTGGCCAACAGCCCAATAACTACCAGTCATGTTACTGAGGCCATCCTTGAACATCCAGCCAGCATCTTACCTGCCATTTGATGAAAGGAGGAGAGATATACTGATGAAAGTGTTAAACAGTTAGAAATATATACTATTTAGGGGCACCTGGGTGGCTCAGATTGTTAAGTGTCTGCCTTTTGCTCAGGTCATGATCCCAGAGTCCTGGGATCGAGCCCTGTATCGGGCTCCCTGCTCGGCGGGGGGGCCGGCTTGTCCCCCTCCCTCTGCTTTTCCCCCTACTCATATTCTCTCTCTCTCTCTCTGTCTCTATCTCTGTGTCTCGAATGAATAAATAAAAAAGTCTTTAAAAAATAAGAAATTTAAAAAAATTAAAAAAGAAATATATACTATTTATACATTTTTTGCTGGTTGTTCTTCCTCAGAGGCCCATAGGCAGCAGCCATTGTGCCTAGCTGGAATGGCCTGATCTTGAGCCCCACTTCCACGTCGTTCAACCAAATGGCACAGAAGATCTGAAGACACAAGGCCCAGCAAGCCAAGGCATGCCACATTGCCCTGCATCTCGTGTCTGAACCCATCCAGCCTTCAGTGAGGTGCCCCATGGTGAAGTACCGCACCAAACTGCGAGCTGGCAGGGGCTTTAGTTTGTAAGAGTTAAGTGTGGCTAGCATCTACAAGAAGGTGGCATGGACTGTTGGGATCTCAGTAGATCCAAGAGGTGGAACAGGTCCACAAAGTCCCCTGCAGGTAAACCTGTGACACCTCAAAGAGTACCACTCCAAGCTCATTCTCATATTCACGAAGCCCTTAGCTCCCAAGAAGGGAGACAGCTCTGTTGAAAAACTCAAATTGGCTACCCAGCTGACAGGACCAGTTGTGCCCATACAGAATGTCTATAGGAAGGAGAAAGCTAGAGTCATCTGAGAAGAACTTCAAGGGCTCGCCAGTGTTTGCCTCATGCTAGTGCCCAGCTCTTTGGTATCTGGGCAGAAAGGGCCAAAGAAGCTGCAAAACAGGATGTCGAAAAGGAAAAAATAAAGTGCCATCGTCAACTTGTGATAAAAAATACGTATATATGTTGCTAAAACTATGCAATTAATAGCACAGTTTCAAAACATATAAAGCCCCACATTGACAAAACCAAAAAGAATAACAGGGAAATCTACAATCATGAAAAAAGATTTTTAACACACTGATAGGAAAACCAGATGTCTGGTTCTTGAGTGTCTTGCTGAATGCTGAACTGTGTGTGAGTAAGGTGAAACGCCACAGGGCAGGGTAAAGAACTATCAGGATGTTGTAAACTGAACAATTCCCATTGCTCACACAGGGTTGGGAGATGTTCAAAATCTGACTGACTCAGATAGCTTTTTGGAGAATTCCACTAAACATTTATAGAGGAAGTAATGTTAATTCTAGACGATCTCTTCTAGAAAATCGAAGAGGGGGGAACACTTCCTAACCCATTTTATGAGCCAGTATTATCCTAATACCAAAACCAGACAAAGACCTTATAAGGAAACAAAACTACAGAACAATAACCTTCATGAACTTAGAGACAAGCATTCTCAATAGACGTGATGATGTATGGATCAAATTCTAAGGAATTACAAAAAAGCTACTAGAATTAATGATTGTCTTTAGCAAAGTACAGAATACAAAGTCATTGTACAAAAATTGCGTGTGTGTGTGTGTAAATAGGTATATAGGCGTATGTAATACATACATATGTAATACATGTGCATGCACACACACCCTGCAGTGGAAAATGAAATTTTTAAAAATATCATTTACAGGAGCATCAAACAATATGAAAGACTTGGAAATAAATTTAACAAAATATGTGAAAGATCTGTACACAGAAAAGACACAGCAATTAAAGAAGACCTAAATAAATAGAGATACCATTTTCTTGGATTGGAAAAATCAATATTTTTAAGATGTCAGTCTTTCTCAAATAGATTTATATTTCCAGTGCAATTTCAATGAAAATTCCAACAGTCTTTTCTGTGGAAATTGATAGATTCTACAATTTATTTGGAAATACGGAGGATCTAGAATAGCTAAATCATTTTGAAAATTAAGAACAAAGTTGAAGGACTTACAATATCTGATTTCAAGACTTTCTGTGATGAATCACTGAATTCTATTCCAGAAACCAATATTGCACTGAATATTAACTAACTAATACTTAAATTAAAAAGAAAGAAAAAGACTTTCTGTGAAGCCACTACCGGTAATCA
Source organism: Zalophus californianus (assembly GCF_009762305.2). Classification (NCBI taxonomy): domain Eukaryota; kingdom Metazoa; phylum Chordata; class Mammalia; order Carnivora; family Otariidae; genus Zalophus; species Zalophus californianus. The sequence continues at coordinate 60,396,755 of NC_045600.1, read as the reverse complement.
AGACAGAGGAATTTGTGTAAAGATAGAATATAGATTAAGGCCAGAGTAGAGAGTTAGAAATTGGTCTGTTGCTGTTTGACAGAGGTGGCAAGGTAATTCAATTTGGGACAGGTCAGTTTTTCCAGTAAATGGGGCTGGAAACAGAATATACAGGTGGAGAAAAAATATATCTTGACCCTTAACTCACTCCATATACAAAATTAACTAAAAATGGACCTAAGCATCAGATCCGAAGCAATAGACCTTCTAGGAGAAAACATGGGAGAATGTCTTCATGTTTTGGGATAGCCAAAGATTTCTTAGATTACAAAATACATATAAGAAGAAATTGATAAATTGTTCTTCAAAAAATTTTCAAAACTTTTTACTAACACTGTTAAGGAAAAGAAAAGGCAAACCACAGAGTGTCAGATTAATTGTGCATATAACTGACAAAGGCCTTTTATTCAAAATGTGTAAGAATTGTATAACTCAATAAAAGACAAACAACCCATAAAAATTAGGCAAAACTTTAGACAGTTTTAGACGTGAATGACCAATAAACACATGAAAAAATGCTCAGAACCATTAGTCATTAAGGATATGCAAATTAAAATCACAACGAGCTATCACTACACACCTACTGCAATGGCTAAAATTTAAAAGACTGGTGTGAGCAAGTCTTGGTGTGAATATGAAACTCTCATACATTGGTCTTGGGAATGTAAAATTGTATAACCACTGTGAAAAACAGTTTGATGGTTTAATACAAAGTTAGACATTCTCTTACTCTACCACCCAGCAAATCCATTTATAGGTATTTACCCAAAAGGAATGAGTATCTGTTCACATAAACTTGTACAGGAATGATCATAGCAGCTTTATTATAATAGCCAAAACCTGGAAATAGCCTCAAAACAAATTAAATGTGGAATATCCATGTAATGTAATACTACTGAACAATTTAAAAAACCAAACTACTGATACATGAAACAATATGGAATCATGGTCCCTAGTTCAGAATATACACACAAATCAATTCTATGTGGATCTTAAAAAAAAACTAATAGACTTTATATGTTAGAGTAGTTTTTTATATTTTAGAGCAGTTTCTTGCATTTTACAGAAAAACTGAACAGATAGTATAGTGAATTCTCATATACTCCCTCTTCTCTACTCATAGCTTCTCCTAGTTTTAACAATTGGATAACCAATATGGATACATTATTTTAAACTAAAGTCCACAGTGTACATTAGGGTTCTTTTGATGCTGTACAGTTCTATGGGTTTTGTGCATAAAGTTGTGTATCTATCATTACAATATCATACAGACTAGTTTCACTGCCCTAAAGTACTCCTCTGCTTTACCTGTTCATCTCTTCCATCCCACTCCATGAATCTATAGCAACCACTGATTTTTAAATTTTTATTTATTTTAAAAATTCTAATATAATTAATATACAGTGTTCTATTCGTTTCAGGTGTACAATATAGTGATTCAACAATTCTGCACATTACTCAGTGCTCATCACAATAAGTGTACTCTTAATCCCCTTCACCTCTTTCACCCATCCCTCCCTCCACCTCTCCTCTGGCAACCACCAGTTTGTCCTCTATATTTGAGTCTCATGGGGGGTTTTTTGGTCTGTTTTTTCTGTGTTCATTTGTTTTGTTTCTTAATTTCCACACAATGAGTGAAATCATATGATATGTTTGTTTCTCTGACATAGTTCACTTAGCATTATACCCTCTAGATCCATCCATGTTGTTGCAAATGGCAAGATTTCACTCTCTTTATGGCTGAATAATATTCCTCTGTGTGTGTGTGTGTGTGTGTGTGTGTGTGTGTGTGTGTGTGTGTGTGTGTATACACACACCACATCTTTATCCATTCATCTACCAATAGACACTTGGGTTGCTTCCATATTTATTGTGAATAGTGCTACAATAAACATAGAAGTGCATATATCTTTTTGAATCAATGTTTTCATTTTCTTTGAATAAATACCTATTAGTGGAATTACTGGATCATATGGTAATTCTATTTGTAATTTTTTGAGGAACCTCCATACTGTTCTCCACAGTGGCTGCACCAGTTTGCATTCCTACCAGCAGTACACGAGGGTTCCATCTATTCTACATCCTTACCAACACTTTTTATTTCTCGTGTTTTGGATTTTAGACTTTCTGAGAGGTATGAGGTGATATCTCATGTGGTTTTGATTTGCATTTCCCTGATGATGAGTGATGGTGAACATCTTTTTTTATGTGTCTGTTGACCATCTGTATGTCTTCCTTGGAAAAAGGTCTGTCCATATCTTCTGTCCATTTTTAAATGGGATTATTTGTATTTTTGGTATTGAATTGTGTAAATTCTTTATATATTTTGGATTTTAACCCCTTATCAGACTTATCATTTGCAAATATCTTCTCCTGTTCTGGGGGTTGTCTTTTTCTTTTGTTGATGGTTTCCTTCACTGTGCAAAAGCTTTTTATTTTGATGTAGTCTCAGTAGTTTAATTTTGCTGTTGTTTCTTTTGTCAAAGGAGACATATCTAGAAAAATATTTCCATGACTGATGTCAAAAAGATTACTGTCTATGTTTTCTTCTAGGAATTTTATGGTTTAAGGTCTCACATTTAGGTCCTTAATCCATTTTAGGTTTATTTTTGTGTGTAGTGTAAGAAGGTGGTCCAGTTTCATTCTTTTGCATGTAGCTGACAGTTTTTCCAACACCATTTGTTAAAAAGACTGTCTTTTTCCCATTGTATACTCTTGCCTCCTTTGTCGTAGATTAACTGACCATATAATTGTGGGTTTATTTTTGGGCTCTCTATTCTGTTCTGTTGATCTATGTGTTTATTTTTGTGCCAGTAGCATATTGTGTTTTTCTTTTAATTTTTTTCTTTGAATTCAATTTAATTCACATGTACTGTATTACTAGTTTCAGAGGTAGAATTAGTACTATGTTGTTTTGATTACTACAGCTTTGTAGTATGTCTTGAAATCTGGGATTGTGATACTGTCAGTTTTGTTCTTCTTTTCCAGATTTTTTTGCTATCTGGGGTCTTTTGTGGTTCTATACAAAGGATTGTTTGTTCTAGTTCTGTGAAAAGTGCTGTTGGTGTCTTGATAGGGATTGCATGAAATACATAGATGGCTTTGTGTAGTATGGATATAACAATATTTATTGGTTTTTCCAATCCATGAGCATGGAATATCTTTCCATTTGTTTGTGTCATCTTCAATTTCTTTCATCAGTTTTTTATAGTTTTCAGAGTTCAGATCTTTCACCTCCTTGGTTAAGTATATTTTTAGGTATTTTTTTTTCTTTTTGGTGCAATTGTAAGTGGGATTTTTTCATAGACTACTATATGCTTAGGATATTATATAGAAACCTATTGGTAACCACAAATAAAAAACCTATAATAGATATGAAAAAAGTAAAGAAATCCAAGTGTATCACTAAAGAAAGCCATCAAACCACAAGAGAGCAGGAGCAGAGAGGAACAAAGAAGAACTACAAAATCAACTGTAAAACAAGTACCAAAATGTCAGTAAGTACAAACCTATCAATAATTTCTTTGAATGTAAATGGACTAAACACTCCAATCAAAAGACATAGTGTGATTGGATAAAAAAGCAAGACCCAACTTACAGAAGACTCATTTTAGACCTAAAGACACCTGCAGATTGAAAATGAGGGGCTAGAGATACATCTATCATGTAAATGGAAGCGAAAAGAGAGCTGGGGTAGCAATACTTATATAGAACAAAATAGACTTTAAAACAAAGTCTGTAACAGGAGACAGAAGGACACTATATAATCATAAACAGAACAGTCCAACAAGAAGATACAACAATTGTAAATATTTATGCACCCAACATGGGCGTACCCAAATACATAAAGCAACAATTAGTAAGCAAAAAGGAAGAAATTGATAGTGATACAATAATAGTTGGGGACTTTAATACCCTACTTGCGTCAGTGGATATCATCCAGACAGAGTATCAACAGGGAGACTGGTTTTGAATGACACATTGCACAAAATGGACATATTCAGAACATTCTATCAAAAAACAGTAGAATATACATCTTTTCAAGTGCACATGGAACATTCTCCAGAATAGATCACAGGTTACAAAACAAGTCTCAACCAATTAAAAAAGATTGAAATCATATGCATCTTTTCTGACCACAGCGCTATGAAAGTAGAAGTCAACCACAAGAAAAATCTGGGAAGACCACAAATACATGGAGGTTAAATTACATGCTACTGAACAGTGAATAGATCAATCAAGAAATCAAAGAGGAAATGAAAAAATACATGCAGACAAATGAAAATACAACAGTCCAAAATCTTCGGGATGAAACAAAAGCTATTCTATGAGGGAAGATTATGGCAATATAGGTCTACCTCAAGAAGCAAGAAGAATCTTGGGGCGCCTGGGTGGTTGTTGTTAAGCGTCTGCCTTCAGCTTAGGTCATGATCCCAGGGTCCTGGGATCGAGCCCTGCATCGAGCCTTGCATGGGGGTTCCCTGCTCAGCGGGGAGCCTGCTTCTCCCTCTCACACCCCCCCTGCTTGTGTTCCCTCTCTCACTGTCTCTCTCTCTCTGTCAAATAAATAAAATATTAAAAAAAAAAGCAAGAAGAATCTCAAATGAACAACCTAATCATTACACCTAAAGGAGATAGAAAAAGAAGAACCAATGAAATCCAAAGCCAGTAGAAGGAAGGAGATAATAAAGATTCAAGCAGAAATAAACGAAGTAAATTTTAAAAAACCCGAGTAGAACAGATGAATGAAATCAGGAGCTGTTTCTTTGAATAGATCAACAAAATTGATAAAACTTTAGCCAAACTCAGAAAAAAAAAGAGAGAACTCAAAATCAGAAATGAAAGAGGAGAAATAACCAACACCACAGATATACAAAGGATTATGAGGTAATGTTAAAAAATTATATTCCAACAAATTGGACAACCTAGAAGAAATGATAAATTCCTAGAAACATGTATCTCCCAAAACTAAAACAGGAAGAAATAGAAAATTTGAATATACCAGTTATCAACAATGAAATTGAATCAGTAATCAAAAAACTTGGAACAAACAAAAGTCCTGGACCAGATGGCTTCACAGGCAAATTCTACCAAACATTTAAAGAAGTTTTTTTTTTTTTTTTTAAGATTTTATTTATTTGACCGAGAGAGACATAGAGAGGGAACACAAGCAGGGGGAGTGGGAGAGGGAGAAGCGGGCTTCCCGTGGAGCAGGGAGCCCGATGTGGGGCTCGATCCCAGGACCCTGGGATCATGACCTGAGCCAAAGGCAGACGCTCAATGAATGAGCCACCCAGTTGCCCCTTAAAGAAGTATTAATACCTATTCTTTTCAAACTATTCAAAAAAAAAAAGACGAGGAAGGAAATCTTCCAAATTCATTCTGTGAGGCCAGTATTACCCTGATTAAAAAAACAAAACAAAAACATGAAGACACTACAAAAAAAGAAAACTACAGGCCAATATCTCTGATGAACATAGATGCAAAAATTCTCAACAAATTAGCAATATATTAAAATCATTCACCACAATCAAGTAAGGTTTATTCTGGGATGCAGTGGGGTTCAGTATTTAAAAAATCAATGTGATATAGCACATCAACAAGAGAAAAGATAAGAACCATATATCATTTCAGTAGACACAGAAGAAGCATTTGACAAAGTACAACATCCATTTATAAAAACCCTCAACAAAGTAGGTTTAAGGGGAATATACCTCAACATAATAAATGCCATATATGAAAATCCCACAGCTAACATCATACTCAGTGAAAAATGGAATTTTTCTTCTATGATCAGGAACAAGACAAAGGTGTCCACTGTTACCACTTTACCATAGTACTGGAAGTCCTAGCCACAGTAGTCAGACAAGAAAAAGATAGAAGGCATCCAAATTGGGAAGGAAGAAATAAAACTATCACTGATCCTCATTGTCTCTATAGTTTTACCTTTTCCAGGATGCTCTATAGGTGGAATGATAGAGTATGTAACCTTTTAAAAAAGGACTGGCTTTTTTACTTAGCAGTATGCACTTAAGTTTATTTCATGTCTTTTTATAGCTTGATAACTCTTTTCTTTTTAGTGTTGAATAATCTTCCATTGATAAACCATAGTTGGTTTATCCATGTACCTATTGAGGGACATCTTGGTTGCTTCCAGTTTGGGGCAATTATGAATAAAACTACTGTAAATGTTTTTGTGAACATAAGTTTTTAACTCCTTAGAGTAAATACCTAGGAGCCCATTAGTATTTGTTTGGTAAATCTATCTTTAGCTTTGTAAAAACCTGCTAAAATCTTCCAAAGCGGCTGTACCATTTTGCATTCCTACCAGTAATGAATGAGAGCTCCTGTTTTTACATCCTTACCAGCATTTTGTGTTGTCAAGTGTTTTGGATTTTGGCCATTATAATTGGTGAATGATGATAAATTACTGTTGTTTTAATTTGTAATTCCTTAATGACATATGACATTGAATATCTTTTCATATGCTTACTTGCCATCTGTATATCTTTTTTTGTGAAGTGTCTGTTCGTGTTTTTTGTCCATTCTTTAACTGGGTTGTTTGTTTTCTTATTGTTGAATTTTAAGAGTTCTTAGTATATTTTGGATACAAATCCTTTATCAGATATATGTTTTGTAAAGATATTCTTTGAGTTTGTGGCTTATCTTTTCATTCTCTTAACTGTGTCAGAGCAGAAGATTCACAGAGCAGAAAATTCTAATTTTAATGAAGTCCAACTTACAAGTTTTTTCTTTCATGAATTATTCTTTTGGAATTGCATCTGAAAACTCATTGTCAAGCCCAAGGCCACCTAGATTTTCTCCTATGTTCTAGAAGTTTTATAGTTTTCCATTTTACACTAAGGTCTCTGATTCGCTTTCAGTTAACTTTTGTGAAAGGTATAGCATCTGTATGAAAGGTAAAGAGTCTGTATCTAGATTATTTTTATTTATTAATTAATTAATTCATTCATTTATGCTTCTAGATGTCCAGTTGTTCCAGAACCATTTGTTGAAAAGACTCTCCTTTCTCCATTGGGTTGCTTTTGCTCCTATAATTTTCCTTTCTTGTAATGTCTTTATCTGGTTTTGGTATTAGGGTACTGCTGACCTAGTAGAATGAGTTAGAAAGTATTCCCTCTGGTTCCATTTTCTGGAAGAGACAATAAAGAATTGCTATCATTTCTTCCTTAAATGTTTGGAAGAATTCCAGTGAAACCATCTGGGCCAGATGTTTTCTGTTTCGGAAGGCTATTAATTGTTGGTTCAATTTCTTTAATAGATAAAGGCCTATTCAGATGATCTATTTTTATATGAGTTTTGGTAGATTATACCTTTCAAGGAATTAGTCCGTTTTATCCAAGTAATCAAATTTGTGGTCATAGAGTTGTTCATAAGTTACTTATTTTCCTTTCAATAGCCATGAGAGCAGTAGTGATATGTCCTCTTTCATTTTTGATATTAGTAACTGGTGTTTTTTCCTTTTTTTCTTTTGGTTAGCCTGGTTGAAGGTTTATTAATTTTGTTGATCTTTTCAAAGAAGCTACTTTTGTGTTTTTTTTTTATGTTTTCTATTATATCTGTACTTTCAATTTCATTGATTTCTGCTCTGATTTTTAGTAGTTCTTTTCTGTTGCTTGTTTTAGGGTTATATGGCTCTCTTTCTCTAGTTTTCTAAGATAGAAGCTTAGATAACTGATTTTAGAACTTTCTTCTCTAATACACGCATTCACTGCTATAAATTTCCTTTTAAGCACTGCTCTCACTGCATTCTACATGTTTTTATAAATTTATTTTCATTTAGTTAAAAATATTTTTTTAAAAGATTTTATTTATTTATTTGACAGAGAGAGAGACAGAGAGGGAACACAGGCAGGGGGAGTGGGAGAGGGAGGAAGCTGACTCCCCACTGAGCATGGAGCCCAATGCGGGCCTCGATCCCAGGACTCTGAGATCATGACCTGAGCCGAAGGCAGATGCTTAACGACTGAGCCATCCAGGCGTCCCTAAAAATATTTTTTAAAAGATTTTATTTATTTATTTGAGAGAGAGAGAGAACAGGGGAGGGGCAAAGGGAGAAGCAGACTCCCCACTGAGCAGGGGACTCCATCCCAGGACCGTGGGATCATGACCTGAGCTGAAGGCAGATGCTTAACTGACTGAGCCACCAGATACCCCTAGTTAAAAATATTTTTAAAATTTTCTTGAAACTTTCTTTGACCCACATGTTATTTAGAAGTATGTTGCCTAATTTCCAAATACATGGTGGTTTTTTTAAATTTTTTATTGTTTTGTTAATCACCATACATCACATCATTAGTTTTTGATGTAGTGTTCCATGATTCATTGTTTGTGTAAAACACCCAGTGCTCCATGCAGAACGTGCCCTCTTTAATACCCATCACCAGGCTAACCCATCCCCAACCCCCTCCCCTCTAGAACCCTCAGTTTGTTTTTCAGAGTCCATCGTCTCTCATGGTTCGTATCCCCCTCCGCAAATACATGTTTTTTTTTTCAGGTACCTTTTTATTGTTAATTTCTTTTAGTGCAATTATGGGATGAAAACATACTTTGTATAATTTCTGTTCTTTTAAATGTGTACAGCTGTGATTTATAGCCGAGAATGTGGTCTGTCTTGATGAATATTATATGTGAGCTTGAGAAGAATGTCACTGTGCTGTTAGATGAAGTATTTTATAGTGTTTTTGGTTTCTAGAATTTCCTTCTGATTTTTTTCTTGGAGTTTCTATCTTTGCTTACATTATCTGCAAGTTCTTACATGTTGTTCACTTTTCCTGTTAGAGCTCTTAACATACTAATTATAGTTATTTTAAATTCTGACCTGGTAATTCTAAAATCATGTAAATCTGAGTCTGTTGCAAAGCTTGCTTTGTCTGTTTGAACTATGTTTGTTTGTTTGTTTTTTGCCCATTAATACGCCTTTTAATTTTTTGTTGAAAGCCAGACAAAGCATTGGGTAAGGGGAACTGTGGTAAATAGGTCTTTAGTTATTTTGTTTATTAGGCTAGAAATTAGACTGTTTTTGTTTGCTGTGGCTTCAGGTGTCAGTTCTTCTGTACCTTTGTTTTTGTTCCCTCTGTATATTTGGGTTTTCCTAGGAACTTTTTAAATAGTCTGTGTCTTGCAGCTATCTTAGTTGTAATCCTTTATTATCCTGGAGCTCTGTTGATATGGTGGTAAGATATTGGGAAGGGAAAGTGTTATAATTATTTATACACACACACACTTGTGTGTATATTATGGCAAGAGTCCCTGGGCTATGACGTTCAGAAGAGTTTCTTGGGCTCCCCCCACGCCCCATGTGAGACTGAAAGACTAGCAGAGGCTGGCATTGGTTCATTGTCTTTGCTCTGGTCAAATAAAGCTTTTGCAAAGTAGTTTCCCTTGGGAGCTGGTCTTTGTTACAGAAAACAGAAAGAAAAATAGAATGCTCTAGGCATATTTCAAAATGGGTAATTTCCCCCTGTGTATATTTCAAAATGATTACTTTTCCTCCTTCCAGTGCTGGAAGCAAGAGAGGATTTTTCTCAAATGCTCACCATGACAACCTGATGGGTCTCTTGAAGGTAAAACTCATGAAAGTATGGAGATCTCCCTAAGGCTAGGCCCTCTGATATTTTTAACTTTCAAGCCAGTTCACACTGAGTGTCCAGCAATTTGTCGATTACAATTTAAGCGTTCCTGTGGGTGCTGGCTCCAGACAGTAGCTTCTGTTCCTGATAAGTGATGAGTCTCTGTATTTACCTGTCTCCAGTTTTTGAGGAAGTGGTTTGCTCTGTGATCAAAATTTTCTTATGGATCTAAGAAGAGTTACTGATTTTTAGTTTGTTCAGATTTCTTGTTGTGAGAACAAGAGTGATGACTTCCAAGCTCTTTACATGTTGGAGTGAAAACCAAAAGCCTTCTATGTGGAATTTAGATCTAAATATGAAAAGTAAACTAATAGAACTTCTGTAGTAATCACATAAAATTATATCTTCATGACTTGAGGTAGACAGGTATTCTTAAACAGGTCAAAAAAAGCACTAGTTATAAAGGAAAAGATGGATAAATTGGACTTCATTAGAATTTAAAACTTCTAAAAAAATAAAATTTAAAACTTCTGTTCATCAATGGACATCATTGAGATGGTGAAAATACAACTACAGAGTAGGAAAAGATATTTACAGTACAAATAAGGATTAATATCTAGTATAAAGAACTCCTACACCAAAGACTTATATTCAGAGTATGAGAACTTATACAAATCAAAAAGAAAAAGACAGCCCAATTTTTAAAATGGACTGAAGTCTTGACCAGGTACTTCCCAAAGAGGACATCCAAAAAAAAAAAAAAAAAAAGGAAAGGAAAGAGAAAAAGGAAGTATTATTAAATACTACTCACAATAAAGACTGCCATGGAAGCGGTATGTGGGATGGGTTGGGAAGAGGTAAGAATGAGGGATCAGGAGTTACTCACAATAGCCATGTGAGAGGTGAGGAGGGCCTGAACTGAGGTAGTTTGGTTAGAGAAGCTGGCACAGTAAGCTGAAATCAGGAGTGCAGAGGAGTAGCAGGTTTGACTGTGGGCAGGGGAGGGCTCCGTTTGAAACACGTCAGTGGGGCACCTGGGTGGTTCAGTCATTTAAGCGTCAGACTCTTGATTTTGGCTCAGGTCTTTATCTCAGGGTTGTGACATCAAGCCCTGTATCGGGCTCTGCACTGGGCATGGAGCCTGCTTAAAATTACCTCTCCCTCTCCCTCTGTTCCTCCCCCACTCTCCCTCTCTAACAAAAACAATAACAGCAACAACAAAAAGACTTTGTTGAAACATGTTGGGATTCAGTGCCCTTTGGGATACCCAGGTAGAGATGTTTCATAAACAGTTCAGATGTCTAATTTCAACATTTATGGTTGTCTTTTGATAGTTTCCAAAATCTGCCTCAGTAAAGTGAGTCAGCAAATGAAATCATTTTATGTGTAGCACCCACCTTTACACAAGAGTTCCTTATATCATTTATGTAAGTGAGAAACAAGTGTCTTAATGAGTATCCCATGCTGTCCACTGATGCTTTATCCCACTTAAGGTGAATTTTTATGGCACAAATTTCCCCCTCAGAAAAAAGGCACAAATTCCTGCAAGAACTACAAAACTATAGAGATGAAGATTAAATGACCAAGGGCTATAATTACATTGTTATCAAAGATTTTGGAGTTTAAAAATTAAACTGTTGGAGTTCCAAGGTATTTATATGACTAAGAAATATTTTTCTTCCTTTTCCATCTATACACCCAGTGTGAAAAGGTATTGAGATAGAAGAAAGAAGTCTTAATAACAATTTGAGATTACACAATAAAAACTTTCCTTATCAAGAAAACCTAATCAGATGATGATATACAAGCTACTTTAGGTATAAAGTAGCTGGTTGCTACCCCGACTCCGCAGGAGTTCATGAGTGGCTCTTACACATTATTTTTTATATACATTTTTATATATATCATTAGTTTTTATTTATTTATTTATTTATTTTTTATCATATTGAATATTCTTATTAGAGTATCTTTACGGGGAAAAATACAAAAGACCTTCCAGATAACCCCTCTGAGAAAAACATAAAAGTTGTACTATGAAATTAAGAACAGGCAGCAAAAGCAACCTACTCTGCATTTTTCAGAAGATGCTGTGGTGGGCACACACACCCTCAGGAACAAAGCAGACTCGGAACCAGGGGTGCACAGAGGCTCATACGAAAGTCACATGACCAATGCGGACAATACAATTTATTCTTAAATCTGAAAAAGCAACGCATTTCTGAAACAAACATACCTGCTGTAAAAACAAAGCACGTGGTGTCAGAATAACCTATCAAAATGCTGCACCATAGGGCTTCTAAGGCTGCGCAGCCTGGCCCCTGATGTCCTACTGTGCACGGCTCAGTGTCTCCGGTGGCTGGCAGGCAAGCCGGCCTAATGGTTTCGGTCTGGCCTTCTGCTCCCGCTGGGACTCCACGTTAACTCCCAGAAGCGGGTCCTGCCCCATTACCCCAAAGGCATGATTGCCTTTATTTTTTTTATTTTTTTTATTTGATATTTTATTTTATTTTTTTTAATTTTTTATTGTTATGTTAATCACCATATATTGCATCATTTGTTTTTGTTGTAGTGTTCCATGATTCATTGTTTGTTCATAACACCCAATGCTCCATGCGGAATGTGCCCTCTTTAATACCCATCACCAGGCTAACCCATCCCCCTACCCTCCTCCCCTCTAGAACCCTCAGTTTGTTTTTCAGAGTCCATCATCTCTCATGGTTCGTCTCCCCCTCTGACTTACTCCCCTTCATTCTTCCTCTCCTGCTGTCTTCTTCTTTTTCTTTTTTCTTAAAATATGTTGCGTTATTTGTTTCAGAAGTACAGATCTGTGATTCAACAGTCTTGCACAATTCATAGTGCTCACCGTAGCACATACCCTCCCCAATGTCTATCACCCAGCCACCCCATCCCTCCCACCCCCAACCACTCCAGTAACACTCAGTTTGTTCCTGAGATTAAGAATTCCTCATATCAGTGAGGTCATATGATACATGTCTTTCTCTGATTGACTTATTTCACTAAGCATAACACCCTCCAGTTCCATCCATGTCGTTGCAAATGGCAAGATCTCATTCCTTTTGATGGCTGCATAATATTCCATTGTGTATATATACCACATCTTCTTTATCCATTCATCTGTCGATGGACATCTTGGCTCTTTCCACAGTTTGGCTATTGTGGACATTGCTGCTATAAACATTGGGGTGCACGTACCCCTTCGGGTCCCTACATTTGTATCTTTGGGGTAATTACCCAGTAGTGCAATTGCTGGATCGAATGGTAGCTCTAATTTCAACTGTTTGAGGAACCTCCATACAGTTTTCCAGAGTGGTTGCACCAGCTTGCATTCCCACCAACAGTGTAGGAGGGTTCCCCTTTCTCCACATCCCCGCCAACATCTGTCGTTCCCTGACTTGTTAATTTTAGCCATTCTGACTGGTGTGAGGTGGTATCTCATTGAGGTTTTGATTTGGATTTCCCTGATGCCGAGCGATGTTGAGCACTTTTTCATGTGCCTGTTGGCCATTTGGATGTCTTCTTTGGAAAAATGTCTGTTCATGTCTTCTGCCCATTTCTTGATTGGATTATTTGTTCTTTGGGTGTTGAGTTTGATAAGCTCTTTATAGATTTTGGATACTAGCCCTTTATCTGATATGTCATTTGCAAATATTTTCTCCCATTCTGTCGGTTGTCTTTTGGTTTTGTGGACTGTTTCTTTTGCTGTGCAAAAGCTTTTTATCTTGATGAAATCCCAATAGTTCATTTTTGCCCTGGCTTCCCGTGCCTTGGCGATGTTTCTAGGAAGAAGTTGCTGTGGCTGAGGTCGAAGAGGTTGCTACCTGTGTTCTCCTTTAGGATTTTGATGGACTCCTGTCTCACGTTTAGGTCTTTCAACCATTTGGAGTCTATTTTTGTGTGTGGTGTAAGGAAATGGTCCAGTTCCATTTTTCTGCATGTGGCTGTCCAATTTTCCCAACACCATTTGTTGAAGAGACTGTCTTTTTTCCATTGGACATTCTTTCCTGCTTTGTCAAAGATAAGTTGACCATAGAGTTGAGGGTCCATTCCTGGGCTCTTGATTCTGTTCCATTGATCTATGTGTCTGTTTTTGTGCCAGTACCATACTGTCTTGATGATGACAGCTTTGTAATAGAGCTGGAAGTCCGGAATTGTGATGCCGCCAGCTTTGCTTTTCTTTTTCAATATTCCTCTGGCTATTCGGGGTCTCTTCTGGTTCCATACAAATTTTAGGATTATTTGTTCCATTTCTTTGAAAAAAGTGGATGGTATTTGGATGGGGATTGCATTGAATGTGTAGATTGCTCTAGGTAGCATTGACATCTTCACAATGTTGGTTCTCCCTATCCATGAGCATGGAACGTTTTTCCATTTCTTTGTGTCTTCTTCAATTTCTTTCCTGAGTATTTTCTAGTTTTCTGAGTACAGATCCTTTGCCTCTTTGGTTAAATTTATTCCTAGGTATCTTATGGTTTTGGGTGCAATTGTGAATGGGATCGACTCCTTGATTTGTCTCTCTTCTGTCTTGTTGTTGGTGTATAGGAATGCCACTGATTTCTGTGCATTGATGTTATAGCCTGCTACTTGACTGAATTCCTGTATGAGTTCTAGCAGTTTTGGGGTGGAGTCTTTTGGGTTTTCCACATACAGTATCATATCATCTTCAAAAAATGAGAGTCTGACTTCCTCTTTGCCGATTTGGATGCCTTTGATTTCTTTTTGTTGTCTGATTGCTGTGGCTAGGACTTCTAATACTATGTTGAATAGCAGTGGTGAGAGTGGACATCCCTGCCGCGTTCCTGACCTTAGGGGAAAAGCTCTCAGCCTTTCCCCATTGAGAATGATATTCGCTGTAGGTTTTTCATAGATGGCTTTTATGATATTGAGGTATGTACCCTCTATCCCTATACTCTGAAGAGTTTTGATCAAGAAAGGATGCTGTACTTTGTCAAATGCTTTTTCTGCATCTATTGAGAGGATCATATGATTCTTGTTCTTTCTTTTGTTAATGTATTGTATCACGTTGATTGATTTGCGGATGTTGAACCAGCCTTGCAGCCCAGGGATAAATCCCACTTGGTCGTGGTGAATAATCCTTTTAATGTATTGTTGGATCCTATTGGCTAGTATTTTGGTAAGAATTTTTGCATCCATGTTCATCAAGGATATTGGTCTGTAATTCTCCTTTTTGATGGGGTCTTTGTCTGGTTTTGGGATCAAGGTAATGGTGGCCTCATAAAATGAATTTGGAAGTTTTCCTTCCATTTCTATTTTTTGGAACAGTTTCAGGAGAATAGGTATTAATTCTTCTTAAATGTCTGATAGAATTCCCCTGGGAAGCCGTCTGGCCCTGGACTTTTGTTTCTTGGGAGATTTTTGATGACTGCTTCAATTTCCTTAGTGGTTATAGGTCTGTTCAGGTTTTCTATTTCTTCCTGGTTCGGTTTTGGTAGTTGATACATCTCTAGGAATGCACCCATTTCTTCCAGGTTATTTTGCTGGCATAGAGTTGCTCATAATATGTTCTTATAATTGTTTGTATTTCTTTGGTGTTGGTTGTGATCTCTCCTCTTTCATTCATGATTTTGTTGATTTGGGTCATTTCTCTTTTCTTTTTGATCAGTCTGGCCAGGGGTTTATCAATCTTGTTAATTCTTTCAAAGAACCAACGAACCTGGTTTCGTTGATCTGTTCTGCTGTTCTTTTGGTTTCTAGTTCATTGATTTCTGCTCTGATCTTTATTATTTCTCTTCTCCTTCTGGGTTTAGGCTTTATTTGCTGTTCTTTCTCCAGCTCCTTTAGGTGTAGGGTTATGCTGTGTATTTGAGACCTTTCTTGTTTCTTGAGAAAGGCTTGTATTGCTATATACTTTCCTCTCAGGACTGCCTTTGCTGTATCCCAAAGATTTTGGACAGTTGTGTTTTCATTTTCATTGGTTTCCATGAATTTTTTAAATTCTTCTTTAATTTCCTGGTTGACCCATTCATTCTTTAGTAGGATGCTCTTTAGCCTCCATGTATTTGAGTTCTTTCCGATTTTCCTCTTGTGATTGAGTTCTAGTTTCAAAGCATTGTGGTCTGAAAATATGCAGGGAATGATCCCAATCTTTTGGTACCGGTTGAGACCTGATTTGTGACCTAGGATGTGATCGATTCTGGAGAATGTTCCATGGGCACTAGAGAAGAATGTGTATTCCGTTGCTTTGGGATGGAATGTTCTGAATATGTCTGTGAAGTCCATTTGGTCCAGTGTGTCATTTAAAGTCTTTATTTCCTTGTTGATCTTTTGCTTAGATGATCTGTCCATTTCAGTCAGGGGGGTGTTAAAGTCCCCCACTATTATTGTATTGTTGTCAATGTGTTTCTTTGCTTTTGTTATTAATTGCCTTATATAATTGGCTGCTCCCATGTTCAGGGCATAGATATTTACAATTGTTAGATCTTCTTGTTGGATAGACCCTTTAAGTAGGATATAGTGTCTTTCCTCATCTCTTATTACAGTCTTTGTTTTAAAATCTAATTTGTCTGATATAAGGATTGCCACCCCAGCTTTCTTTTGGTGTCCATTAGCATGGTAAATGGTTTTCCACCCCCTCACTTTCAATCTGGGGGTGTCTTTGGGTCTAAAATGAGTCTCTTGCAGACAGCATATGGATGGGTCTTGTGTTTTAATCCAATCTGATAGCCTGTGTCTTTTGATTGGGGCATTTAGCCCATTTACATTCAGGGTAACTATTGAAAGGTATGAATTTAGTGCCATTGTATTGCCTGTAAGGTGACTGTTACTGTATGTTGTCTGTGTTCCTTTCTGATCTGTGCTGCTTTTAGGCTCTCTCTTTGCTTAGAGGACCCCTTTCAATATTTCTTGGAGGGCTGGTTTCGTGTTTGCAAATTCCTTTAGTTTTTGTTTGTTCTGGAAGCTTTTTATCTCTCCTTCGATTTTCAATGACAGCCTAGCTGGATATAGTATTCTTGGCTGCATATTTTTCTCGTTTAGTGCTCTGAAGATATCTTGCCAGTCCTTTCTGGCCTGCCAGGTCTCTGTGGATAGGTCTGTTGCCAATCTAATATTTTTACCATTGTAGGTTACATATCTCTTCTCCCGAGCTGCTTTCAGGATTTTCTCTTTGTCTCTGAGACTCGTAAGTTTTACTATTAGATGTCGGGGTGTTGACCTATTATTATTGATTTTGAGAGGGGTTCTCTATGCCTCCTGGATTTTGATGCCTGTTTCCTTCCTCACATTAGGGAAGTTCTCTGCTATTATTTGCTCCAATATACCTTCTGCCCCTCTCTCTCTTTCTTCTTCTTCTGGGATCCCAATTATTCTAATGTTGTTTCATCTTATCGTATCACTTATCCTTCGAATTCTGCCCTCGTGATCCTGTAGTTGTTTCTCTTTTTCTCAGCCTCTTTATTTTCCATCATTTGGTCTTCTATATCACTGATTCTCTCTTCTGCCTCATTTATCCTAGCAGTTAGTGCCCCCGTTTTTGATTGCACCTCATGAATAGCCTTTTTGATTTCGACTTGGTTAGATTTTAGTTCTTTTATTTCTCCAGAAAGGGTTTCTCTAATAACTTGCACGCTTTTTTCAAGCCCAGCTAGTATCTTTAAAGTCATGATTCTGAACTCTAGGTCTGACATCGTACTAATGTCCGTATTGAGTAGGTCCCTGGCTGACGGTACTACCTCTTGTTCTTTTTGCTGAGGTGATTTTTTTCATCTTGTCATTTTGTCCAGAGGAGAATAGATGAATGAGAGAACAAAATGCTAACAGGTTTACAACGTCCCCAGCAAATATACTGTATACAAATCAGAAAAGACCTGAAACCAGGGGAAAAGAAAGGGAAAGAAAGAAAAAAGAAAGAGAAAAAAAAGAAAAAAAGATAAAAACAAAAAGAACAATACAAAAAAAGCAGAATATGATCAAATATGATCAGGCTAGTGCATAGATCAGTGCCACACACTAGATTTTGGGCGTATTTTGGTCTGTTAGAAAAAAGTGCCTCCTAAAATTTTAAAGGAAGAAAGACATATATGTACAAAATAAGGGTTGATACAATGAAGAGATGGAAGATGACGGTAAAGATGAAAATTATAAACGATTTTATAAAAGGATTTGATAAGAAGTTTGAAAAAAGAGAGAAAAAGATTTAAGAAAAAGAAAAAAGGGAGAGAATGTGATCAGGCAGGAGACTAGAACAGAGCCATACACTAGTGATTTAGGGTATATTTTGATCTGTTAGAAGAAACTGTATCTCAGAATTTTAAAGAGAGAACAACTTATATATATATATGCCAAAAATAAGGGTAACTACTATGAAGGGTTAAAATATGACTCTAAAAATGAAAAATAAAAAATGTTTTTTTTTTAAAAAGAGATTGATAAGATGTTGGTTGAAAAAGGGAAAAAGAAAAATAAAAAAAAACAGGTAACAAAAATGAACTTTGATGAACTAATGAATCATGGTAAAAAAAGCCATGAATTCTATGTGCAGTATTCCCCTAGCGCTGGAGTTCTCCCGTTCTCCTTGATGGGTAAACTTGGTCTTGGCTTGCTGGCTGTTCGTGCTGATCTTCTGGGGGAGGGGCCTGCTGCTGTGGTTTCCAAATGTCTTTGCCGGAGGCTGAATTGCCCCGCCCTTGTCGGTCCGGGCTAAGCAAGCTGCTCGGGTTTGATCTCAGGAGATTTTGTTCCCTGCAAGCTCTCCGTACAGCCTTGGAGGACTAGGGCAAAAATGGTGGCCTCCCAATCTCCACCCGGAGGAGCTGAGAACTCGGGGGCCCGCTCCTCAGTGCGCCCCCAGAGAAAAGCAGTCACTCCCATGTCCCCGGCCGCACTCTGTGCTCACCCAGCCTGTGACCGAGCGTTGCTATCTCTGGTACCCAACCCCCTGTGGAGTCTCCAAACCCAGCAGATCCCTGCGGTGTGTTCCCGCTCCACTCCTCCCTGGGAAGGAAGGGGAGTCTCCCTGGCTTTGCCGGTTGTTGGGTCCCTGCTGGAGGAGCAGTGGCCTGACTGGGCCGTGGATCACAGTTTATGGCAACCCCGAGCTGAGAGCCCGTGCCTTGGCTCCGTCTCTGCAGTCGGCTTCCCCGCTCCGATACCTGGGAGCTCTGGCGCACTCAGGCACCCCCGGTCTTTCTGTGACCCCAAGGGTCCTGAGACCACACTGTCCCGGGAGGATTCCACCCCCTGCTTAGCACTGCAGCGACGTCCCTCAGCGGAGCCGACTTCTAACAGTTCTGATTTTGTGCTCCGCGGCTCTATCACTTGCCAGAAGCGGCCGGCAGAGGCCCCTCCCCCGCCGTCTATCCTCCTGAATATCACCTCGGATTCACTTCTCCGCACGTCCTACCTTCCAGTAAGTGGTCGCTTCTCTGTTCAGAGAGTTGTTGCTACTCTCCTCTTCGATCTCCTGTTGAGTTCGTAGGTGTTCAGAATGGTTTGATCCCTATTCAGCTGAATTCCTGAGACCAGACGAAATCTAGGTCTCCTACTCCTCTGCCATCTTGCTCCGCCCCGCACGATTGCCTTTAACACAAAATGTATACAGTTCTTTCTGAAACCCCTGGCTCTACCCCTCCCCCAAAGTAACACTGTCCAAGGAAACAGCCCTCTCACCCTGCCTGACAAAGACTGCCCTCGGAAGAGGCATCCTGACTGCAGGGAAGAGCCACCTCTTTGTCCCCAAGGACTCACACACAGGGTCTTCAGTCCATCCGAAAGACCAGTCCCAAAACACATCTGCCTTTTCTAGAGGCTGGAAACCTTAATTCACATGGCAAAATATATTAGCTCTTGTTGGATTTGCAATAATCCTTATGCTGCGTAAAGATTCCAAACTAGGGGTTATTCCTCACACAACTTCATGAAATCAGGAACATATAGTACCAGAATATTCTCAAATTTTATTTATTTCAAGGCACTTTCCACAAGAAAACGTAAAAAGAATAAACTATGTAAAACATTACATTTTAATAAACACAACGGCAAGATCCAAAGGAGACAAAGAAAAATCAAATTATACTTGATGTTCATTATCTCAAAATGGCTTAATTTAGTTTGCCGGCTGAAGACACAGAGACTGCAATAAGATGGCAGACAGGAAAAGTCCACAAAGCCACTCCTGCTGAAGGAGGTTCCCAGACAGGGACAGTGCAGGAGGCGTAAACCCAAACCCGGGCCACAGACAGAAGCGAGGACAACAGGGGCACAGCTGAGGGTCCCCATCACACCACACGTGGCTCCCACTAGCGGCAGCACCGGCCGGTGATGTCACTCACAGCCCCAACAGGTGGACGTTCACCAGCACTCCGTCCTACAGCCACTCACTCACATTTCTTGCGCGTGACAAACCCCATCCGGGCCCTGATGGCTCATGGGTGGCTCCCACATACAGAACTTCCCGTCACTACGCATCTGACACCCTCTAATGTGAAGAACGTGTCAGGGTGATTATATATTAATTATGCACGTAAATGATCTTATATACACGACTAATAAAAGCTGACTAGAAACATGCTGAATTCTCTGGTGCTTTTCAAACATGTAGGTTTACCCACACCTCTCTGCTGGTATTTCTCTTCCAGCTTCTGCTCTGTGTGACGATTAATTACCTGTATATCGTTAGTTTTTAAATTATAATCATTTGCAGCATAAGAGACAATCTGAATAGATCATCGCCCTTAGATGACACAAGAATAAAGACTATTAAAAGTGGAAGAAGTCCAAATTTCAACCCAGTTGCACAGTTGAGTCTGCCAAATCTTGTTAGATTTACTTGATTGAAAATCTCTTTCTCTGTGCCCTACGCAACTTTACAAAGTAATCCTTAGACTTGGATGCCCAGGGTGATGGCAGTATCATTTAGGGCTTGGTTATTAAGTTGTATGACCAATTTGTCAATGAAAGAAATTTGTATTCGTAGACAATTTATAACAAATCACTTGTACTTTTTTTCTTAGGATGTTATCACTGTCCCTGCTTTGGGCAACAAAATCTAATAAGGAAGTTATATGATTTCTAAGACCATGCTGTCGTCAATCCGTAATGGAGTTTGGACCGATACTGGGAACATCTAGATACTGATTCAAGACCATGTCAGTTCTCCAACAGAAATGTTTTTAACTTACCAGAATTTCAGTAAAATATGAATGATGGCAATCTTTTATTTTTGAAGAAAAATTTAACAATCTTTACATAAATAGCTGCTTGAGAATTGAAAAATGAAACAAGGTTAAAACCTAATGCAAGAGTGCTTATCTTAGGTTTTGTTGTATAAATTGAGTGAAATATAAAATAAAAGCATAAGTTGGGAGGAATTAAAAGGGGACACTAAAGAATATGTCACTTGCCCCCATATCTTTCTTGTTTTTCTGATCAGGTTACAGTTTTCGCTTTTTTTTTTTAACCTTTTCCCTATGAAATCCAGCCTCAACATTGGAAAGTGGAAAAAGCAATTTTGACACCCAGTGGAGAAAGAAAGGAAGGAAGAACAAAGAAAAAAAGGCATTAAGAAAGGAAGTAGGGCACCTGGGTGGCTGAGTCAGTTAAGTGTTCGACTTGGGTCATGGTCCCGGGTTCCTGGGATCGAGCCCCGCGTCGGGCTCCCTGCTCCTTGGGGAGCCTGCTTCTCCCTCTGCCGCTCCCCCTGCTTGTGTTCCCTCTCTCGCTGTGTCCGTCAAATAAATAAATAAAATCTTAAAAAAAAAAAAAAGAAGGACAGAAAGAAGGAAGGAAGGGAGGGAGGGAGGGCAGTAAGAAAAAAGGATAGAAGGAAGGAAAATCTGGACACAGAATATAACAGCAATGGACTAACTTCCAAAGGTTAAGGCCACATAGGCTGAAAACATTTGGGCTCTGATTTTAGAGGAACTCTGCCCATACCTAGAGGGACTTTTGACTAAAAACTGTGAAATTTAACATTCTGTTAGGAACGTTTAATGATATAAAGGAGTTTTATTAATGTATTCAAGGTCAAGAAATGTTTCTTTTAAAAATACAAGGATGTGAATCCCTTGTCAAACTCATTAACAGAAAATGATATCTTTATTGTCAGTGGATTCCAATCAGTTATTATCTAATGCAAAAATAATCCCAGGAGCTAAGATTAAGTATTGTTTAAATCATGGGACCAAGCCCTATAGTCGGACATGACCTCAGTAATGCAAATGTATTTGTGAATAGCTGGGAAGACAAATTCATTTATAACAACAGACAGTGTCAGGAGAAGATTAAAATATATATGCACCACATAGATGAAATAATTGTAATCAGGACAGTGGAATTACCACAATTGGAGAATTTCACTGAATAGCTGAATTCCATGTATAACACAATCAAATTTTCGGCCTCATTCAGTCTCACCAGTGTTCATTTCCTGGATGTTCTGATTAATTTAAACTCTGGTTAATTGAACACTGAAATATTCGGAAAACTATAGACAGGAACAATTTTTTGTGGACAAGTTCCACCTGTACTTGTAAGACTGAGAGGCCATATGGATAGAATGAGATAGGCAAGATGAATTATATTTTTACTAAATGTTTGTCTGAAAGTAAGAGATTTTATTTGTGAGGATGTAAAGGAAGGAGCTATAAAAATACTAAGGTTAAAGCATTTGTTTGTAAAGAGGAATATAAATAGTTATGAATGAATTTCAGTGTTCATTGGTAGAAAAGATTTTAGACAATTTATAAGTTGCAGTCTTGAACTAGGCTTGCATTCATGTGTTATTTTCTTATAAGGGGAATTTGCCATTCAAGTGCACTTTGAAAGTTAGTCATTCTTTTCATCATGCTTAATGGGTTAAAATTAGAAGTATTTTTTAAAACAGCTATCCATACTTAGGTACTTGTAGATTTATTGATTCTCAATTTTCAGATCTAGACAGATAATTAAAAAACACTGGTTACCTCAATCTATACATTTCTCCACTGTAGCCTATGTTCCCATGCCTTTAACTAAATTGCTCAGTAGTTCTGCATTGCTGCCAGTAGTCATCAGACAGTATTTTCACAATATAAATAACTGGAAGGATGATATTTTCATAGTTTTGGTAATTTACTGTTGATGAAGTTAATGTCATAGAACATGTTATTTCTTCAGGTAACATCACATCTTTGACCAGAATGTGGAAGCCAGTCCCAGTTATTTCGCTCCGTTACTAGAACAATGTATTGGTAGTCATAGATTCACAATGCTTAAAGGTTTATTAATTAAAGCTCTCTTAAAGATGAATTCACCCAGTCCTGAATCTACATAATGTCGACCAACCCTTTGCCACTATTATCATTTCAGTGGTAATGTTACTAATGTAAACATTTATCAGTAACATCAGTCTGTGTTATAACATGCCCATATGTGTTATCTTTTAATCCTTGTGACCATGAGCCATTGGCATATTATCCTGATTGGATTCAATAATCAATAGACATTCCAGAACATCTGAATTGTTGAGACAGGGCTCGTGAGGACTGTCTGAGGTCTGCCAGTAGTTATTAACAAGAGAGAGAAGCAGTAAAATAAGAGATGGGATGTTAAATGGAGATAAGCCTTGATGTTTACATCTGAAATAATTCTGTAAAAGGCATGAAAATATCAAATGTTATTCCCGGAAGTAACCTTGGTCTGTCCAGGCTGATACTCTTATTTACAGGTAAGGAGCCACAGTGGTTCATTGACTACTCCAAGATCACACAGCTAGTGAGGGAATATTCTCTGGGATCCCAAGTGAAAAGCAGCATAGCTGGAAGTGGAGGGAGTGAGAAGTAGATGGAACAGTTCATAAGACTATGTTAAGACTATGATGAAAGGACGTTGGAGCAAACAGTGAAAGAGCAAGAATGTGATGCTTAGAGAAGGTATTCAGAGGGTGGTGTCTTTTTTGTGTACATGCCCCCACCACACCATGCAGTATTCTGCCCCAGTGTTAGAACCTGCCTACATGTTTTTCTGAAGTCCTATGGTCTTTCTGTCTCTCCTACTCTCTAGTGACTCAACTGGCTGTGTGTGTGTGTGTGTGTGTGTGTGTGTGTGTGTGTGTGATTATTTACATTTTGGCTGTTACCTCATTTATTTACCCCCCTCATAATGACAACAGATTGAGAGTTAACAAAAGAGAAAGAAAGGGAGGCTCCGAGGGAGGGAGGAAGGAAGGAAGAACGAAGGAAGGAAGGAAGGAAGGAATCCTGCAATGTATGACAACTTGGATGAACCTTGAGGACATTATGCTAAGTGAAATAAGCCAGTCACAGAAGACAAATATTCTTTGATTTGATTGGATCATGTAAGCATGATTCTACTTATGTAAGGCATCTAAAATAGTCAAACTCATAGAAGTAGGAAATTGAATGGTGGTTTTCAGGAACTAGGGGGAGGGGGAAATGGGAAACTGCTAATCAACAGGTATTAAGTTTTAGTCATGCAAGATGAATAAATTCTACAGTTCTGTGCTTATAATTTACAGTCTGTATTATGCACTTAAAAATCTGTTTAAGATGGGGGCGCCTGGGTGGCTCAGTTGTTAAGCGTCTGCCTTTGTCTCGGGTCATGATCCCGGGGTCCTGGGATCAAGCCCTGCGTCGGGCTCCCTGCTCAGCAGGAAGCCTGCTTCTCCCTCTCCCACTCCCCCTGTTTGTGTTTCCTCTCTCACTGTGTCTCTGTCAAATAAATGAATAAAAGCTTTTAAAAGGGGCACCTGGGTGGCTCAGTCTTTAGGCGTCCGCCTTCGGCTCGGGTCATGATCCCAGGGTCCTGGGATCGAGCCCTGCATCGAGCTCCCTGCTCCATGGGAGGCCTGCTTCTCCCTCTCCCACTCCCCCTGCTTGTGTTCCCTGTCTCGCTGTGTCTCTCTCTGTCAAATAAATAAAATCTTAAAAAAAAAAAATCTTTAAAAAAACAATCTGTTTAAGAGGATAAGGTCTTATGTTAAGTGTTCCTATCACAATAAAATTATAAATAACTTGCTTCTAATCTCAAAAAGCATTTAAATTTCAGAATGAGTAAAAAAGAAAGATAGTTACCACAATTATTTAAAGAAAACTGGAAATGTTGTAGGTATTTTACTGATTACCTGTCCCTTAACTCTAATGAAACAATTAGACAAGTGTGCCTTGATCTATTTATTTTTCCTTTTTGGTTTTTGTAGAAATTGATGGAATCTTTGAACATCTGCTACAGGAAGATAATGAAACTAGTGATTTGGGACAGTAGAAGAACCCACGGGAGGAAGTTTCACATTTGGTGAGGCAAATATAATTTTTACAGGGCTTACTGCTTTTGAAAGCTCTTGAAAATTTGCTCAGTGGTTTTGTGACTCCTGGAGCATATCAAACATTGAAAAGCTATCAGTGAACAGGATGAGAAATTCTCTTTCAAATGCAGTTAGAGGCACTGTAAAAACTAGCAATTCTAAACCTACTGCAAAATCAAAATTGCTCAAAAGAACTACCATCCCAAAATGTTTGTTTCTCCTGTCAGTCAACCAAGATGAATGGTAAATTCAAAAAGTCTTACTATTATTGCTTTGTCCATCCATCTGTTTTTCTATCTGTTGTTCATTTATCCATCCAGTGTCTATGGTGTGCATGATGTAATGCTAGGTGGTATGCTAGAGTATTCTAGGTACTATAGAGCAACAGCATGCTCACAAATTTCCTTTGACTTTAGACTAAGTTCTTGATGCCTTTTCAATAAAATATGCCACAGAGAATGTAATGACTAAACATAATCCTTCCAAAGCAGAGCAGAATATGTGTGAATTATTAAGTCTTGGCTGTGTCTGAAGTTTTAGGGCTAAATGTTATAAATCATTTTTGTTTTAATGCAAGTAATACATTAATCTATTTAATTTGTTAAAAATTAAAATATTCCTGACAAAGCAAAAGTGCTGTTTCCCAGCCCGGGTGTTTGGTGTGTATCCTTACAGATGGAAATATACACATTTCCATAGTTTTTATGTCAGACTGTTGTATGTATTTTTCTGCATTCCTCTTTTTGCACTTAATACATCTAGGAGTTCATTCCTTCATCATTGCAGTCTCTGTGGTCACTAGGGAATGTACTTTTATCATAGGTTTAATAGTCTTATTCATGTATCAGGCAGAAAGAGAAACTATGATATTCATCTTGACTAATACTGAATGTTGTAAGGCAACTGTAGAGGGATTGACAATTTTCTGGTGGTTTTCATTCTCAATTTCTGTCCTACTGAAGAGTTGAAAAGTTAACATAGACAAAAATGTAAACATTGTTGCCTGCATAAGAAGGTTAAAATTGCAGTTCTCCTGATACAGTTGTCATTGGGGAAAATGTCATCTGAACTTTATAGTGACTGACAAATTGGCTTAGGACAGGCAATACATATCTTCTGGCTATAAATTCGAAGGTGATTGATAAGGGATATATCGTATTCTCTCTCTCTCTGGGATAATGAGTTTCATGGTTGATTAGCTTTGTGGCTGAGGTTAAACTCTTGTATATTAGAACAAGTGCCTCAGTAAAACCATTTGAAATCAGGCAATGCTGAATGCAAAGTTATTTTAATAGTTTTCTCCTCTTTGCAGGATGATTAATCCTATTACAGTTTCACCAA
This sequence comes from Zalophus californianus, assembly GCF_009762305.2. Classification (NCBI taxonomy): domain Eukaryota; kingdom Metazoa; phylum Chordata; class Mammalia; order Carnivora; family Otariidae; genus Zalophus; species Zalophus californianus. The sequence goes on along the minus strand of NC_045600.1, from coordinate 60,370,505 downwards.
TATATTTTATATTGAAAGTTTAATCATTTTCTAATAAATTACAAAGAATGGAAGAAGCAGCTGGTCTATTTCCTTCTGTTGTGCTAGTTCTCTTGCCTCCTTTGCACTCTGGTGAAAGATGTTGATGTATAATTTCCATAGATGCCATGATCAATTATGTCATTATAAATGGTTTATTCTAGCTGGGCATCCAGAACCACAGGAAAAAGAATACAATTTCATTCACAAAGAAGACTGAACCAACTTTAACTTCTGCATCAAGTGCTTGGAGTTGGTTAACTCTGCCAGTTGTGTTCAGTCCTGGGTAAAATGCGGTCTCATTCTGCAACTGTACTACCAAACCCTAGCTTCTCAATGTTAGCCAGACCTGCCTTCTATCCCCAGGGGCCTGAGTCTCCTCCCAAAGCCCAGGGGAGTGTAAACAAATCCCTGTCTCTCAGGGTTACATGAAAAGCCAAGTCACCATCCAACACAATAAAATAAGCTGGTGAAGGAAAGAACCAATCAAACCTCTTTGATTCTAAGACTTAGGGAAAGCTCTTAGAAAACCTCATAGTCTGCCCATCAGAGGAGAAAAAAGGCTCCAATTAAATGGGAAGAGTACTCATTTTAAGTACTCTAAAATGTTAAGATTTTTAAAATACAGTGCTTAACATTCTGTAGAGCTACAACAAAGAATATGCTAACCTTAGTATTTACATGCCAAGCTTCTGCCGAGCCATTTCATAATGTACCTTTTAAAAAATTTCAAGCTTTCTTACAAAAAGACACTGCCTCCCTCCCCTGCTGATGTCCGGCATGTTCCCAGGCATGTGAATTGTATAATTTTGAAATTCCAATAAGGCTGGTAGCTTGAAGGTAAAGCTCCCGCCAATAATACTATTGCACACGATGCTCGGAATGTTACTGCTGAATGGCTTATTTTCTATCATGATATTTTCTCTGTATGACTTAGGCTGAATAGACCGCTTTTTGTCAGGCCAGTTTCATGTACATTGTCTATGTTCTGGAAGGTGGAATCAACGGCCTGTTGGTTCCATTTCTATTATCCCTACCTATACAAAAGGATGTCCCCTCTTTAATAAACCATCATGTTCTTACATTCCTTCCATTATAACCTATTACTGGTAGTTTAATTAAGCTGTTGATTCTGGTATTTAATAAGTTAATTTCTATTTTTTACATGGCTGTAGAAATTCTTTGTTATTACCCTAATTATATGTTGGAATTAGAATCTTTCCAAAACTTTATAGATAACATAACCAGAGCACTGTCCACTGGAGTGAAATAATATTAGCAGAAACTCAAAGATTAAAAAAAAAGAAGGTTTTAAGACTAGCTTAGGACTGTAGTAAAAAAATACAAGTACCATAATTAGAAAGATAAAACTTTAGAGCTAAAACAGAGACCTTATGAGACTAACTAATTGACCCCTCATTTTATACATTAAGAAACATGAGGTGCAGAGAAATTAGAAGTCTGTCCCAAATCACATAACGGAATCAGTAGTAGAGGGTACCGAATGTGTCATTTGATTCAGTCAGAGATCTTCCAATTTTACATGTGGAATCTGGAATGCACCATTTTAAAACTCATCTGTGAGGCAAACATAGCACATTTTAAAATATTTTTCTAAATTTTTGAATCTATGGGTAATGTGTCCTAAATATATAATTGTAATATAAGATTAAAATAGCACTCAAAGATCTATTTATGTCGATTGCTAAATGATACACTTTAAAAAACATTTATGAATATGTATTACCATTATTAATGATGTCTTAGATCTCTAATGAGTATTGTGTGTGTGTGTGTGTGTGTGTGTGTGTGTGTGTGTGTGTGTGTGGTTGTAAGTACACAAATTCCTTTGTGAGAAAGAGGAGCAAATGGATTCAGGTACAATCAGAATCTCTGAAACTCTTTTGTCTATTTCTGGCATCTGCTTTGACCAGAATAGCTTTTTGAAGTTTAGAAGTGTTTGCTCTCTTTTTCTAGTTGGTGATTATATATTCAATGACAATTTAAAGCAAAGTAGGAATGTGGGGTAGGTTAACTTATTTGTCCTATCATCTTTCCACCTATAGATCTGGTTGGGTTTGGGAGAGCAATAAATAGCACTTTTTTGCCCTTGCAGGTTCTGAACAAAATAAATAGAAGAGCCAGCTGGGAGAGAAAAAGTGTCAGAGCTCTATGCCCATGGAAGGGAACATAAAGCATTGGGAAAAATGTCCCTTCTCCACTTAGTGACCTCCTACTGTGGCCCAGGCATTATGCAAGGCACTGAATATACAATAATAAGTAAAACATAGTCCTTGCCCTTTAAGAGCTCCTAGACAAGTGGATGAATTACATTTATAACAAAGACTTATGGTATAATATATTAACTGCTGTCATAGAGATATGCCAGAAATCTAGGACCATAAGGTCTAGAATGTTGAACTGTGCCTGGAAATGATATGGTGTATGCTGGGGAATAGGTCATGTCTTTTGAGATGTTCAGCTTTATGTTTGTGTCTTCAAAATGCTAGAGCTTTTTGATGCTGGGGAGGGTATTATTTATGCTTATTTCATTTTGGAAATGTTGTTAGCAAATAGAAGGTGCGTAACACATATTGAATGACTAATAGTATGAGTTCAAATCAATTTCTCAGTAGCAGCAAGGAAAGAATAGTCTCAGTTTAGTATTTGGAACAGAAACACCTATTAGTCTAACAATTGATTCAACCAATTCTTTTTAGTTAGATTTTCATTTGCTCATTGGAGTTGATGAAACTAGACATTAATTTTAACACCCTTTAAATACCCTAATCCTAAAATATTATGTACTATATTTTTAAACATTTTTTGCATTTAAATTCTAAGTTATTAGGTATCAAAATTAAAATTTTTAGTATTCTGTTCACACTGTGGTGCCTGGCATGTTGTATGCAACTAATATATTTTGATAATAACCCCAAGTTTAATCAACCGGAAAGAAACCCATTGGAATCAGAAACCTGTACCATATTTGAAGTGAGAAGGAGGAGAGCTTCCCTTGGGATCCTGGAATGAAATTTTGACACCAGGTGCCTTTTCCTAGGTTGCCCACTGTTTGTTGTGGCTTTGGGAAATAAAGAAAGGGTGAGATGGCCTATTTGATGGGTTGTCAGGCAGTTCTTTCTGAGGGTCCTACGGTTGTGAGTTTGTGAGTTTGCGGTTGTGAGTTTCCTAGACCTTTAGCAGTTATCACAGCATCATTGACTGTTGCCAGTGTCCAAAGCACTGAGTCTGGGTTACGAAGAGACATTTGGCTATTATGTTATTCTTTAAAAGTTAATTTAATCTTCTGTGTAGTTAAAATACCGTATGTTTCCAACCAAACAGTTTTCTGCCACTATAATCTTTGTAATAATTGTATTTTCAACTACATAAATAAATAGGCTGTAATGGGCTAGCCTAGGAACCTAACCACTGGTTATAATATTGTTTCCATGGAAATACAGATTTTTGAGTTCCACACAAAATAGCTTAATAAATGAACTTTTGGAATACAACCTTTTTGTAGGTTAAGGATTTCCTATGTTTGCATTTTCATTATTTCTTTTTTACTTTCTTTCCTGTTATCTCTCTCCAGTGCTGAGGTCTAAATGGTGATAGAGTGCGATTATAAACACACTGCCTAGCTGCCCTTCTTTTCAGGTAGCAGGCACTAAAATAGCATGATAGACTATAATAGGAAACAGAGATGATAATAGCTACACATTTCCTACTTTTCAGCAATGATAGGAAAATAATTGAGGCGATATTTGTGAATACTAGGAAGAATGTGCTATATAGAAATCTGAATGTCATTATTCTCCCACATGCTGTATGAAGAAGAAAAATGTAAACATCATTATTGTTCATCTTACTCCTTTTATGCCAGCTTGAGTGACCTTTCAGAGTCCTTTATTCTGAACAATCTAATGGGCATTTCTCAAATACCTATGGATGGTTCGCTCCTATAATGCCACTGCTTTCACTCATGAAATGTGTATAGTATCACTAACCAACTCCCCAATATGATTTTTATTTGTAAACTTAACAGGATGAAAAAAATTAGTTTCAACTCCTGGGGGAAATAACTGTCAACAGCAAGCAAAATGCATTCCTGGAATCAAAAACTAATGATGTAATATATGGTGATTAACATAACAATAAAAAATAAAAAAAATGCATTCCTGGACAAAAAGCTGGTGAAAGCAAGAGGTTCACTATCTGAGATGGCTGGGCGATGGGGAGGGGAATCCACAGAGAGTGCTCCAAGAGAACTTTCTCATAAACTCCTGACATGCATACCTAGGGAATTTTAGTAAATGTGAGGTATTAAACATGTTCCATCTGCCTTGTTCTTCCTCTCCAACTAGAAGCAAGAGCAAAGCTCTGGCAGAGGCTAGCGAGGAGAAAAATAAAAGCTGAAAGTTCTAATCAAAACTCTAATCAGAAAGATGACAACTGGTGAAGATTATTAAATTTTCTTTGCTCCCTTGATGAATTTAATAAAGAACTAATCAAAGATCATTAGAAGGCTTTTGTGCCTGGCTTGCATTGTAACTGGATTGCAATCTGAATTTGTGTTTTAGTGGGTTTCCAGGGCTGGATTGGACATGTAAATATATTTAAAACTATAGATGGTTAGATATATTTTTTTAGTATTTTTAGTTAATGTACTAACCCATGAAAATGTATAAGCTATTTATTGTGCTCATCTACTCTGACAACTAAAAATATAGAGGATTTTGATTTTGATCTTTAGTAATTAGAATTTAAAAAATTTATATCAGAGTCTAGCTCAAAAATTTCTAATGATCTTTGATTAGTTCTTTTCTTAAATTAACAGGAAAATAAAAAATGGTATCATTTAATTTCCAGGCATAAAAATATGTAAATAACTCTGTAACTACCAGAGCCACTAGAAATTTATAGAAAATTATGGTAATATCTGAAGAGGTTTCTCATTCCCCCCACCAATTCTGAACATTTGCTTAATGTTCCTTGTTTTCAAATGATCTCCCCATAGCCTTCCAACTACATTTTAAGTACTATATTTTAAGTACTGCATTTATAGTGTCTCATAAAGTATGTATTTTGATTTCTTTATTTATGACATCTGTACTCCATTCATTTCTTGGTGCTTAGTTTTATATACCTCAGTATCTGATTGGTCTAATGCAGTCTCCTCCTTACCCCCAATAGCACTTTAACCCAATAACTTAGGATTCCAGCCAATTCTTATGTTCTCCTATCCCAAAGAGCCTCCTCGTTTTGTCTTAGCAGCAAAATACTATGTTCATCATAAAATAATTGGCTCTCATTAATATAAAAAAAACGTAAGATTTGCTTTGAGTATGATCATGTCCTTATTTTTTTTTTAAGATTTTATTTATTTATTTGACAGAAAGAGACAGCGAGAGAGGGAACACAAGCAGGGGGAGTGGGAGAGGGAGAAGCAGGCTTCCCGCGGAGCAGGGAGCTCGATGCGGGGCTTGATCCGGAGCAGGGAGCTCGATGCGGGGCTTGATCCCAGGACCCTGGGATCGTGACCTGAGCTGAAGGCAGGCACTTAACGACTCAGCCATCCAGGTGCCCCTGATTATATCCTTATTAAAGTAGTTCTTAGGATTCTACCTATCTTTTTGCCAGAACAGAAAAACTGTTCTGGAGTTACCAAGATAAGTAAAGGATGAGTAAGACGAGTAGGTGCTTTAAAAAATGAAATAAAAATATTAAACCCTTACAGTGGGCCCTTTTATTCGATTCTCCATTTAAACTTTGATGAACTGTGTGCTTCCTCTTTAAAGCAAAATTAGGTATTTAAAAGGGATAACTCGGGTGCCTGGGTGGCTCAGTTGGTTAAGCAGCTGCCTTCGGCTCAGGTCATGATCCTGGAGTCCCGGCATTGAGTCCCGCATCGGGCTCCCTGCTCAGCAGGGAGTCTGCTTCTCCCTCTGACCCTACCCCCTCTCATGCTCTCTCTCTCAAATAAATAAATAAAATCTTAAATAAATAAAAGGGATAAGTCTAAGTACACATTAGAGGATAATCTGTTTCTGTACTAGTTCCTATGTTTCTTTTTATGAGTTAAAATAACTCCTGACTATTTCAAGGTTATAGAAGAATTTTCAAAAATATAAAACAAAAAGTGTGAAACTCTGCACACATTAGACAAGTCACTCTCTTACTAAGTATTTGTGGAATTATAATCCTGTTCTGTCAGCCAAAGGAAGTAGATGGGTACTATGAAAGTAGACTCTGAACTCTTTATATTCAATGTTAAGTTAAATTAAGTGGTAAATTCCCAGGCAAGATTGGAAAAGAATACCTTAATCTTAAAAACTTCCCAGCTACCATTCAGCATCATCCTGGTTACAAGGGCTGGATATTAAGATAGTTAATTCTTAGGTAGAGGTAATTTGAAATTAAGTCTGTTGGGAACTTCAGTTGCATCCTGAGCTCTGTCTTTACCATGATCCTGAGGAAATTTGTCCAATCATATTTCAGCTGCCCGTCTACTTTTGTTTACTATTTCTGTTGTTCTTCCTTTCTCTTATAGATCCAGTTTCTTTTTGACCTGAAAGATATCCTTCAGATAGTGCAGGTAGGCTGGAAACAAATCTTCTCAGCTTCCATTCTTCAGAAAGTGTTTTTTTTAATTCTTGCTTGGGAAAGCTATTTTTGTTAGATATGAAATTCTGGGTTGCTGGGTCTTTTTTCTTTCAGCACTTTAAAGAATTTATTTCATTGCCTCTGGCCTCCATTGTTTCTGATGAGAAGTCAGTGATTATTCTTATTCTTGGTCTCCTGTATAGAAAGTGCCTTCTTTTCTCTCTGGCTGCTTTCAAGATTTTATCTTTATCTTTGGTTTTCAGCAGTTTGGCTACGATGCATCTTGCTCTGGTTTTCTTTGTATTTCTCCTGTGTGGATTCATTGAAATTCTTGTATTTCTAAGTCAGGGTTTTTCTGACCCCTGGGAGTTTGGGGTCATTATTCATATTATTTTTGTCCTTATATTGTTATCTTCTGTTACTCAGTTACTCTCTTGCTAGGCTGACTGATACTCTCATAGGTCCCTGAGGCTTTTAAAATTTATTTTTATCTTAATTTTTTAAATAAACTTTATTTTTTAGAGCAGTTTTAGGTTCACAGCAAAACTGACTAGAAGGTACAGAGACTTCCCATATACTCTCTGCTCTCACATCATCAGCATCTCCCCACCAGAGTGGTACATTTATTACAATTGATGAACCCATATTGACACATCATTATCACCCAAAGTCCATAGTTTACATATGATTCACTCTTGTGTTATACCTTCTATGGATTTGAACACATTTTATAAGGACATGTATCCATAGTTATAGTATCATGCAGAGTAGTTTCACTGCCCCCCAGATTCTCTGTGTTCTACTTATTCATCCCTCCTTCCATCCCAGTCCCTGGTAAGCACTGATCTTTTTACTGTCTTTATAGTTCTGCCTTACCCAGAATGTCATATAGTTGGAATCATACAGTATATGTACCTTTTCAGATTAGCTTCTTTCACTTAGTAACATTCATTTAAGTTTTCTCCATGTCTTTTCATGGCTTGATAGCTCATTTCTTTTTAGCATTGGATGATATTCCATTGTCTGGCTGTATCACAGTTTATTCATTCATCTACTGAAAGACATCTTGGTTCCTTCCAAGTTATGGCAATTATGAATAAAGCTGATATAAACATCAATGTGCAGCTTTGGATAAATACCAAGGAGCACAACTGCTGGATCATATGATAAGAGTCTCCTTCTTTCTTTCTTTCTTTCTTTCTTTCTTTTCTTTCTTCCTTCCTTCCTTCCTTCCTTCCTTCCTTCCTTCCTTCCTTCCTTCCTCCCTCCCTCCCTCCCTCCCTCCCTCCCTCCCTTCCTCCCTCCCTCCCTCCCTCCCTCCCTCCCTTCCTTCCTTCCTTTCTTTCAGCGCATGCATGCACCCACATGTGGGCAGGGGAGAGGGAGAATCTTAAGTGGGCTCCACGCCCAGTGCAGAGTCCAGGGTGTGGCTCAGTCTCATGACCCTGTGATCATGACCTGAGCCAAAATCAAGAGTCGGAAGCTTCACTGACTGAGTCACCTAGGCATTCCCAAGAATGTGTTTCATTTTGTAAGAAACTGCCAAACTGTCTTCCAGAGTTACTGTACCAGTTTTCATTCCTACCATCAATGAATAAGAGTTCTTGTAGCTCCACATCCTTGTCAGCATTTGGTGTTGAGAGTGTTCTGGATTTTGGCCATTCTAATAATAGGTGTGTAGTGGTATCTCATTATTGTTTAATGTTTATTTTTCTACAGTCTTTTTTCTTTTTATTCTATGGATTTCTGTTGGCTGGTAGCTAAGTTCACTGTTCTACTAACTTTGACTTGCTGTTAAGCCCATCAATTTTTTATTTCAGTTACTGTACTTTTTAGTTCTAGAATTTTTGCTTGATTGATTGTATTTATAATCTCCATTTCCTCCTGAGAGTTCCTGTTTGATCTCCCAACTAAGATAGAATTTTTCGTTGAATTTTAACCTTTTAACCTAATTTTCCTTTAATCATTTATTATGTATAGTGATTTTTTATCAAATATTGGACTTTGTGGATAACAGATTCTAGTGATTCTAGATTATGTAATCTTCCTCTGAAGAAAGTTGATTCTTTTTTAAGCAGGCAGTTCATTTACTGGCTGATCACTTTAACTTGTATGATTTGGTGTTTTGCATTGTTAATGTAGATCTGTAGAAGCCCCAGGCATTTCCCAAACTTCTCTAACTTGGCAGTACTTACTTTTCCAAACTGTGCCTTCTCCACAGATCGTTTTGAGGTTTGGTTTGGTTTTAGACTTTATTAGAGTAGGTCTCTCTCTGTGGCATGTCCCTTATTCCTAAAATGTGACCTTATGGCGTTACAGCTAGATGTCAGCAGTTTAAATGAGGTGTCAATATCTCTTTACTCTGGCAAGGCTAGGACTCTGACATCCCCTCCCACTGTTCTTCCCCAAGCACTGCTCAACCTCTAGTATCTTGGTTTTACTTTCAACTCCACAGGAGCTGATAGGCTCAGGTTGCCTTACCCTGCACATGTATAATCCAGCTCCCAGCCATGGATTTTCAGGAGATCCCTAATAGGTTTCCCGGATCCCTTCTCTGCACTGCTCCCTCCTCCACAGGTTGTAACTGCTTCGGTTACCGTTAACTCTGATACCTGCCTGCTCAGCTCAGTAGGAGCACCATGTTCCACTCAGACTGCAGATAGCTATCCTGTGAGCAGGAGATTGTCTCCAGGCAGACAACTGGGGCAGTTGTGCTGCTTACCTCATGCATATCCCCTCTCAAGAATCACAGCCTTTCATTGCTTGTTAGATAGTGTCTGAAATCAGCTGACTCACATCTTTTGTCCAATTTGGGAATTGTTTGAGTTTCATTCAGGGTCAGTCACCCCATAATGGTTGTAAGTAGAAGTTCGAGGGTGAATTCTTGTTTGCAGTCCTACCTGAAATCACATTCTGCATTGGGCAGAAACACAGGCACCATGGCATTTTCTATGAGTTGTCATTAAATCTCCACCTCACTTAATAAAAACTCAAGTAAAAGTTCCTGTTAAATTATTTCAAACTCAAAATCACCTAGGCCATTCCCAGCAAAGTGCCTGGCACAAATGTGTTCTTTTATGAATTATTAAATTATTTGCTGTATATAAAAGAAAGTGGGAAGAAGAACCCACGCCATAGAAATATGACTTATCTATCAACTTACTCTAAGATCTAGTTCTAAATTTATATTTGTAACCTGCCTTGGCTATATCTTCTGAAAGATACTTTCTGAAATTAAATATCACTGTAGTTTTGTTACAAAATTCAACAGGTTTCCAGTTTGGCAACTGGGATGATAGCTTTGGAGGGCTTTCCTAATTTCCCAAAGAGCTTTACTTCCATAATTATATTGAATTCATCTAGAAAGAAAAAGAAACAATGACAGAAGGAAAATCTCAGCAAATAGCAGTTTGATAGTATCAAAGAGGTGGGAGGAGGATTTTCAATAAAGAAAATGATATAAATACATATACGTATACATAATATCATGAGTGATTAGATTGTCATTTTTCTAGAGAACAGTATTAAGGTCTCAGTGGACCAAAATGGTATACTGATACAGTATAATTATACCTTTGGGTGAAACATCAAAGATGCAGTAGCCGTGAGCTAATAACCAGGAGGCCACAACACAAGCTGAAATGTCATTGTCTAAAGAACACTAGCAGATTATAGACAAAGTGCTTATCAACGCGATTGAGTGTTCCCTCTCATTGCGAAGTCTTAGGTTTGATACTTGTTCCATTCAACCTTTGGTCTGGTGCCTCAAGTTGCCTTTTCCAGAACAATTTTCTCTCATACGTGGAGTAGAAGTAAGATGAAAAGAAATACATTAGGTCTCAGATCATTTTTTTTCTTTTTCTCCATTCATCTTTCAGTTACGAATCCTGTTTCGCTCTAGAGAAAAAATTTAATCCCCGTATTTTTTCCTGGGCCATCACTAATTCACCCCCCCAGTATATTTTATACTTCAGTTCTCAAAAATTTAAGATGCTTTAGGTACTGAGATGCTTGAAGAGGGAGTTTTTATGAGCTCCCTGGCCTCTGATATTTCTGCTGGAAAAAAAAAAAAATTCCTTCATGTTTGAAGGTATTGCAGACAAATTTCTGGAACTGAGCCTAGTCCTGCTTGCAACACTGTTCTAGATTGATGCAGAAATAGAGGTGGGGTAGCTATAACTACAAATATCCTGCAAAGAAATGAGAGAACAAATCACAGTATTAAAGTGAACCAACTCAATAGCATCTTTGGACATTACATAAATTCTGAATGTTGCATAATTACTTTCTGTTGAACTTTTTCTCGTTATTATATGTGATCATATGTGAGGTTTCCTGCCTTCACTACTTTAGTTTAATGGGACTAACTGCAGGGACACAGCTCTTCCTCAATTTTTTGTGCCTGTGGTGTAGTTCACTGCCAGTAACTGCTCGAGGCTATTGGTTTTTAAGCAGTGAGAAAGTATAATATTCCATATAAAGATTATTCATAAAACCAAAGTCCAAACTCCTTGATCCTTCCAAGGTCATCTTTTGTTTAATAATCATACTATATATTGTTGGAAGTTCAGTGTGTTCTCTAACTCCTCTGCTGATTCTTCAGTTGAGAGTTAGTCTTCCAAGTTTTTCTTGCTCCAAACTCTTGCTTCTGATTTCTTCTCTCCATCTGTCCATGGCTCTTACAGGCTGCCCCAGGCCATGCAAGTCTGCTTTGCTTCAAAATACAGACTCACTGCTCTCCCTTTCATGATGATGCTGTTTTGAATAGCAGTGTTTTATTTCGTTATTTGTGTTATATGCATAATATAGAGGAATTATAGCACAAAACAGGGAATCACTTAAAACTGAATACTGGGCAGTACTACTGCTAAAGTTATCTGAAATCTCTAGTTCAAGGACTCCTTCTTGACATCTATGCACTTCTGGGGCCTGCTCTTTGCTCTCTGGACTCTAACTAAGAAAACTTTTTGTTTTCAATCCCTCTTTCATGGTCTGATCCGCCTCAGCCCTGCAATGGTGGGAGGAACCCACTCCAAAATTCCTGTAACTTTATGATGCAGAGAAATTTGGCTCTCCCTTAGGCTTACCCTCTCCTGTCCAGACTCTCCTGGGGTCCATCTTCACTCGCTTAAAAAAGCCCATTGAATGCACTCCCAAATAAAAGAGCAGTTTTCTCTTCAAGAAGAATTCTGCTGCTGTCCTAGAGCAACCAACAAAAATGGCTGTCAGCTTTAAAAAAAAAAAACTTATTTTTAGTTATTGCCATTATTTCTCTAAAAATAAGTTTACATAATATTTTAAATATTTTAATAGAGTCATTTGATGGAAGATTTAACAAAGTGATAAATAAGGGTGGAGGGCCTTATCAAGGAAGGTGGTTCTGACTATGGCAGGAGAAGTTGTATGTAGAAGAAGGGGAAGAGTTTGTGATTACTCTCTCTTTCATGCAGCGACCTAAGCCATGTGTGGAAGATGATAGTAGACAGGCAGCAACAGTTGTCCAAGTTGTGTGCAGGTTCTCACAACTTGAAAAACAAAGCAATCTAAAGTTAAGTCACTGTGGAACCAGTGTCCACAAAGACAAGATGAAATTTCAGTTCAGGCTAGGGAGGGTGAGCAGGAATTCCTGGTGACTTCTCATATTCCAGGAAGGCAGTTGAGGCATGGGGCGCTGAAAGGCTACTCTCAGAGGCAGTCTCACTGCCTGGGTCACCTTAGGACTCCACTCACATGGGCCTGGTGCAGGGTGCAGGAGAGTGGGTTTTGTGGACTGGGGTTAGCCTGCATGTCATCTACATCCTCATTGTTATCGTATAAGATACTAAATTCTCTTTATTACTTCAATTAAAATAACTTTGTCAGGAGTACTTCTGTATTTCAGGGATTTCTGGGAATGTTGGGAAAGGGAAGTTTATCCTGTGGGAATACTCCATTAAATAAATTGCCTGGAGAAATTTATAAAAATTTTCAAGGTTGCTTACACAAGGCATATAATTATTACAAATATATAAAGAATGTATGACCATAATGTATGATAATTATACTTCGATAAAAAAAAAGAAAGTATGACTACTCTTAGGTATAATCTCCCTACACATTCCAACACTGTCTTAGTAACTATCTATGTATTTTGCATTCATTGCCTCATTTAAAAATAGATATGAAAGAATACCTAACAAAAGGTTTGTAAAAAGTTTTTGGAATCAGAATAGGAAGACTTTTTTCCTAGTGAGGACAGCTATTCAAAAACAGTAAAGTCAGATTCATGGTTCTTGTTTTGAATTTACTTTCTCTTGCCTTTTACATCACTGGTAACAAAACTTTCTGTTTACAACTTCACTTTCATACACATTGTCAACTGAATTATTTTTCTGTGTTCAATGTGATAATTTTTTTTTATGTTTTATAAAAGCCAAGCAAAACTTTTTAAAATGTCTATTTGTAGCATATGCTTAACCTAGTTGCCTTAACACTTTTCTGGAATATATCACGATGTAAAATGGTATATGGGTATTGTCTTTTCAGCTGGGTGATCTTGCATCATTGTAAAACCAGGTGAAGAGACATACCCTAAATGTTTATAACAGTTATCTTTAGGTCTGGATTGGCAATGATTTTTCTCTTTTCCAGTGTCCTTACTTGTTTTCCAAGTTTATTACATCCGTTCAAGTGTAGAAAATAAAGCTATAAAAGTACTATAAGGGAACATTAGTGAGTATTTTTATAACTTGTTGTTTGGGAAGGCCTAAGTAGGACACTAAAGTTGGAAACCATAAACTGAAAAACGTACATATTAAACACATCTACACTATTAACATTAAGCATGATAAATATAAGTTAACAAAATCATAACTGCTGTGGAAATAGTTATAAAATATATGACAGAAGTTAATGCTATTCATAAATATCTACTATAAATCAACAAATAATATGAACAACCCAAAAGAAAAATGCCAAAAGACAGGAACGGGCTCATGTAAATTACTAAAATGTATGAAAAGATATATACCCTCACTTACAAATAAATAAATACAAATGAAACTCCAAAAATAGTACTTTTTATCTTTCAAATTGACAGTTACTTAAAACAATGAAAATGTGTTGTGTTGACAAAATGTGGGGTAAGAGACATTCTTAACACGTTATTAGCAGAATATAAATTGGTTCAGTTTTCATAGAGCGTAGTTTGACATTATCAAAATTCAGGTGTTCATAACCTTTGACTCAATAATCCCATGTTTATGAATGTATCCTTTGGGGAAAGTTTAGTAAACATGTCATGCGAGCTGTTATGTTGTTCACTATTTGTGCTCCTTCCTTACTAGCATACACCTGACTTCCATATACATAGAGCCATGTGGCTACTTATTCCAATGGAATATGAATGGAAGTGATATAGGTCACCTCCAGGTTGAGGTGATTGTGAGCAGAGCACATTCTCAATTATTGCTTGATTTCCTCAACCATGGGCGGCATACAGAGGACCCAAAGAAGAGTGGAGTTGTAAGATGTAAGACTATGTGGAGCAGAGACCATTACCACTATTGCTTATCAATCTATGTTAGGCTGTGATGTATACAAGCAATAGGTTTTGTCTTTTAAGAAGCTGAGACATTGAGGTTGATTATCACAGAATAAAACTCTATTCAGATATATGCAATTTAATTCTGTTGAAAGATAACTGTTGCAGCATTATTTGTAATAGCTAGGAATTAAAAATAATCTAAATGTCCACTAATAAGTTATTTATAGAGCGATGTGTAGAGGATAATCTCATTTCTTTTGAGAGGCAGACAGGGTAGGGAGGGGCAGAGGGAAAGGCAGAGAAAGAATCTTAAGCAGGCTCCCACCTAGTGTGGAGCCTGACTTGGGGCTCTGATCTTACAACCCTGAGATCATGACCTGAGCCAAAAATCAAGAGTTGGATGCTTAACCTACTGAGTCATCCAAGTGCCCCAAGCATAATCTCATTTTTTATAAAAATTATATATGTATAGTTTCATCAGCAGAGTTAGTTGAAAAGGTGTCAGTTTGCTGATGATATTGCTATAGAGTATGGGGCAGTGGGAGATATACCTTTCCTGATGAGTATATTTTTCAAAAATTTGAATGTTTTTCAGAATTTCTTATTATTTTTATAATCAATAAAAAATAATACTCAATGTAAAAATTGTGCACATAGTTTAGTGACTTAGAGTGCCTTGAACATTTCCTGGAATAGGAGATAATAAAAACAAATAGTTAATAATTCTTATGTGTAGAAGTCAGTAATTACTGGAGAGTAATAATTGAAACAAAACAAACAAAACATGGCATATATCAAAAGGACAATAGTGCTTATCTTGAGTGGTGAAATGATAGATAAATTTTGTTATTTTTGCTTTGTGCTTTTCTGTGTTTTCCAAATGTTCTGTGTTAAGCATATAATACTTTTATAATTAAGTAGAAAGCTAAAGTGTAAATGTTGCAAATGTAATCAGAAAATGAGAAAGCTTTCAAATAAGACTACCCTTCTCTCCGTGCTAATCTCTTTTAAACCAGGGATGCATCCTCCAGAGATGTAAAAGCATTAACTTGACCTTCAGCAGTCCTTGTTGTACAGGTATACTTTTTCTGGCTCCTACCCACTAAAATGATCTTTTAGCCCACAATGATAGACCAGAACCTCAAGTAAACAAGACCTAGCTGGGTCTTGATTCAGGAAGAAATGATTTCTTTTAAAGAATTCAGGAACCCTGTTTGCTTAATGGATTATCATAGTGTGGCTATTACAGAGTGAGCGGATAGCAGACTGATAATTGCCAGTACTTTGCTAGCAATTGCGAGCTAATTATGCCTGATCTGAAAGAGAGAAATCAGGTAAGACAAATCACAAACAGAACATAAAAAGAAAACTCTCATCTCCTGTGTTCATCAGAGTGTGGCCGGTATAAAGGATTGTTCACCAAAGCTATTCCTTGAGTGATTATCTGAGAGAGCTATGGAACTACCTCCAAGACTCTGATGCTACTTGAGAACCCAGAGCTAAGAGCTATGGGAGCCAAAAGCTACACTGTGAGCTATTTGCTCTCTCTCTTGAAGCGAGCACCATTCATGTGTGTTAAGTGTAAGTTGGTCACCCTGCTAAAGGTGAAGGTTCAAGTGTTTGAAGAACAGCTTTCTATGTCATGACTTAGACGAGTAAAAAAAGAAAAAAGAGTTCCTCAGTAGAAAACAAAAGCAGGTGCAGAAAGTTCAAGTCCATAAGGAAAAAGAGAATCAAAGTGAGTGTTTAGAGGGGGTGAAGGAAGGACTGTGACAACAAGGACAAGTTCTTTCCAGAGGGTGATTCTGGGCTTCCCTTAGGTGCTGAGGGAGAGGTACCTAAATATGGAGATAGAAGAAGCCTCTTTAAAGTTGGTGTCCTCGGGGCGCCTGAGTGGCTCAGTCTGTTAAGCGTCTGCCTTCGGCTCAGGTCATGGTCCCAGGGTCCTGGGATCGGGCCCCGCATCGGGCTCCCTGCTCCACGGGAAGCCTGCTTCTCCCTCTCCCTCTCCCCCTGCTTGTGTTCCCTCTCTCGCTGTCTCTCTCTCTCTCTCTGTCAATTAAATAAATAAAATCTTTTAAAATAATAATAATAATAAATAAAATAAAATAAAATTGATGTCCTCAATCAGAAAACTGTGGTTCTTCTAGGTCACTGATTTTTTTTCTCCAATATTTTTGAAAAATTCCAACAGAGAAGGTAAAAGAATTTTCTAGTAAACACTCAAATTCCATCATCTAGGCCCTACTATTAACATCTTACTCTTATTGTTTTAGTGTGTGTATGTATACCCCACCTTCTATTCATCTTTTTTTTTGATGCATTTGAAAGTTTCAGACATTAGTATACTTCTCCTTAAATACTTAAGCATATACATCATAACTAGAATTGAAAATTGGTTTACAGTTTTGCTTTTGAGGTAACATTTACAAAGAATGAAATGCAGAGCTCTTAAGTGTACTATTCAGTTAATTTTAACAACTGCATACATCTTTTTAATTCAAATGCTTACTAGCAAGATACAGAACATTACCATCACTCCAGAAAGTTCTTTCATACCCCTTTCCAGTTAACCCCTACCTCCTCTCTACCAGAAGAAACCACCTTTTAAATTTTTTTCTACCATAGAACAGTTCTACTTGTTCTAGAATGTCAAATAAATGAAGTCATACAGTATATACTCTTGTATAAGGTTTCTTTTAGCATGTTTTTGAGATTCATCCCTATTGTTGCATATATCAATACTTTGTTCACTTTTATTCTTATTCCCAAGTCTTATTGCCATGGAATAAATATGTGACAGTGTGTTGGACCATTCTGCTATTGACAAATACCTGGCCTGTTTTCAGTGTTGGCTATTGTGAATAAAGTTGCTGTAAACATTCTTGTCCAAGTCTTTGTGTAAACATAATGTTTTCATTTCTATTGAGGGAATACTTAGGAGTGCAATTGCTAAGTGATTGAGTAGGGATATGTTTAGTTTTATGAGCAACTGTCAGACCTTTTTACAAAGTGCTTATACCATTTTATGCTCTCACAACTAGCGTATGAGGATTCCAGTTGCTCTGCATCCTCAACCAACTTTTAGTGCTATGAGTCTTTTGTGATTTTTGCCATTCTGGAGGGTGTGTAATGATATTTCATTGTGATTTCTAATCTGCATTGCGTAGGCCAGTGTTTTTCAAGCTTAGGGGTGCTTAAGATCCACCTGGAGTACTTATTAAACTATATACTCCTGGGCCCCACCTAGGGCATGTTTTATGTGTATTTTTGTACTTGTATTTTTGTTTGTTAAATCTGGTAACTGAAGCCCCAACATGGTTTTGAATTTAGTAGGTCTGGCCTGGGGCCCAAGTATCTGCCTCTTAACAAACTCTGGAGATTCTGATGAGTATGGTTCATAGACTAGCTCAGAGAAACTGGCCCTCTGGTAGTTGCAAAACTGATATTTGATATCTGATATCAATGTGTATTCACTTCTCCCTGGCAACTAGAATTGGTTTAATTCCTTCCAATGAAACAAAACATTTATTCTGGTTACTGAAGTTTTAATCTTAAAGAATTGAGAGCTCAGTAATGAACACATTGTCTTCCGTAGAATGAGAGAATCTAGATTATCTGAACCAAATTTCAAAACAAAGATGCTTTGAAAAACTATACTCAAAAAGAGAAAAATAAATCCATATTTTCAGATATCTGTCATCAGCATATTATTACCTTATGGATCAGGGATGGAGAAAATGGGTAGTATGGTTTTATTTTCATTAGTGGATTAATGTATTTGCTAGTTCTATGTTATACTAATACTGTTGTATGTGATACATTGAATGAGATATAAGCATTAAATAGCCTAATGGCAATTGGTAGGAAAAATTTTGGAAATGCACAAGCATTTTATTATTACTGCATTGGGTGCTAAGAGTGACAGGAAAAAAGGACAAAGCTGTTATTAACCCAAAGGGACAATAATAACATGTTATACATAGGCCTCAGCCAAAGGAAAGGTGTGCATAATGAAAATAATTAGAACAGTAATGTTGAATTTATCCAGTACCTTTTTATCAAGAGCTCAAAGGTTTTTTCATGAGTGATGGCTCATTAAATCTCGCAGCATTTCTCTAAGTTAGGCAGGGGATGGAATTACACCGTATTTTTTTCTAGCAGAGAAATTAAGGGCTAGAACCTGTAATAAAAAGAGAGGTATGAAAGAAAGAACCAAAGACAAGATGGCCCCAGGATTTCTAACTTCCTTTGTGTGTTCCAGTTCCCAACTCCTGCTTTAGTAAATTCATTCCCGGAACACATTTTGGGTTGCAAAATACGTACCATGTTGAACAAACAGATGGGATTCTTAGATTCATCTGGGTATAGGTGAACAGTAGCACTGGTCTGCATTTGGAGAATGTTGACAGGCAGAATTCCTTTCTTGAATTATCTAGTTCCTATTTCTTTTTTCTTTAAGTAAACTGTGACCGAAGAATGAAAAGTACTGTTTAAGGAGAATAAAGCAAAAGCAATCTCATTTCAGTTCTCAGAGCTTTACAGGTAAATGTCTTAATTAAACAGAAAGCTCAAACTCCCCATTTCTGCATGAGTGATTTCTTCCCTTTCCTCTTGCAATGAACACGTATGTGTCTCTTTAAGGATTTGTCTGGCCTGGTGGGTAACCTGGCTGCTGAGGCTGAATGTCATCACAGCTGCCTTTGCTAAGGCACTCAGCTTGCTCTTTGGAGCCTCTTCAGCTGTCAGACATCTGCAGCTCTGGACTGGTTATAACTAAACATTCCACGGAGAAGAATTATCTCTAGATCTCTGAGTAGAGAACCCCCTTTAGATGTTTGGTTTGGACAGGAGTCACTTTCCAAATTTGCGGTATTTGCCGGCATCTGTAGAAAAGTTTGCCATGATTCTGCAAATTTCATTTGGCAGGCGGAGAAGTGTGTGCAGGTTGAAGATGAATGTGTTCTCTCCCATTTGGAAACCTTGATATCTCCTCTTCATCCACTAGGATACTCTAGCTCTCTTTTTTCTTTCCTCACCTCTATAATAATTTTTGCTACCTTGACTACTCTTTCTTGTATCAAATTTATACCTACCTAGTCTTTTTTTTTAACATTTTATTTATTTGAGAAAGAGAAAGCGAGAGAGAGAGCACAAGCAGAGGGGCAGAGGCAGAAGGAGAAGCAGACTCCCTGCTGAGCAGGGAGCCCGATGTGGGACTTGATCCTAGGACCTGAGGTCACAACCTGAGCCAAAGGCACTCAACCAACTAAGCCACTGAGGCA
Organism: Zalophus californianus; assembly: GCF_009762305.2. Taxonomy (NCBI): domain Eukaryota; kingdom Metazoa; phylum Chordata; class Mammalia; order Carnivora; family Otariidae; genus Zalophus; species Zalophus californianus. The sequence goes on along the minus strand of NC_045600.1, from coordinate 60,351,071 downwards.
CCCCCCACCCCCCAACCCCCTGCCACCTAGTCTTTTTAATTTAGCCAGTTTTCCCAGCCAAGTTTAGGAAATATCGTGTTAGCTCTAGGCCATGCTATTTCCTCTCCTTCAGTAGAAGTAGGAACATTGGATCTTTATCTTCTTTATAGAACTTTTTGGGGCCTTCCTTTTTTAATATCCTGTAATCATCTCTGTTGCTCCGTATTGAACCCCTCCCAGTTCCCTATGACCCCGGTAAGATAGAGACTAAAGAGATTACACCACCTTTGTTAGGGTCTGGTTTCCAATGTCATATATCAGCATTGATTTTGGTTCAGAGATCACCAGATATAGTCAATCTCCCCCAAAATGGAACAGTTTTTAAGGTACAGCCCAGCACCACCTCCTCTTCTCACCTACTTTAATTTCAACTAGCTGCCCATTGGTCATTGACCCTTGAAGGAAGAATATCAAGTCGACACTTTTGTGCTCAATTATCTTTGACTTGCAGTATAAAATGAACCATTTACTGAACAGATGGGGAGGGAAACACTAAAAGCAAAAGCTATTAAAGAATTATAGACTTAAGAAGCCTCACAGTACCTGAGCATTTTACTCTGTAGTTGAAGAACCTATAAAATTGTACACACATTAGGGGAAAAGTTTCCACCCAGCATGCATTGATTTAACGGCATAACTCAGTAATGTAAAGTATGGACCTTGATTCTTAGGGCACATTTTGTTGTTATTCTGTCTTTCTTAATAGGATAGGGTTTAAAAATATGCTACTGTGCATACACAATAGCTGCCTTTCACTTATGCTTTTATCTGTGCAGAAATTATTCTGTCGGGCAAGAGATTAAAATAATGCATAACAACTTTTTAGAATTGCTAATCCAGGCAAACTTCTCTGAGAAAATTAGCCTTTGAAAAAATCATCTCAAACCTTCACGTAAACATGAAACACTAATAAAATTTACTTTTTCCTACAATGGACAATGATGAAAATGAGATAGATGTATGATTTTTTTTTTTCCTTAGGAAATCAGGTTAGTGCTGGGAGAAACCAGTGTATGCATTACAACTTTATATGGTACCCATAAGGTTGAATTTATGTGTGTGCATTTTGTTTCTAAACTAAAACAGAGATCAAATAAGGTTGATATTTTGAGCCAAGTGGGTAATAGGGTGGAATGTGAAATGGGTGTAGACTGGTGCTGTTGGAAAGGAGTTTTATGAGTCGTGAGGCTAGCATTGGGTCCTGGTTCTTCCTTGTGGCCTTGGAGAAGTCACTTCTTTCGTGGGGTTGGATGGGAGGCAGAGAAAGGAGATACTTTTGTGCCAAGAAAATGCTACAAACTTCACTTGACCTTGACTTTCTGTTTTTGGAGAGGAGGAAACATAGGCTTAGAGAACTTGTGAATTGTTCAGAGTTCCTTAGAAAGCCATTCGCTTTGCTGGAAGTGACATAGTCAATGCTTGACTATTTCTATGTTTTTTCCCTTAATTATGTTGTTCCTGTCGTGCTCGCACCATCTTCTGCTGGTGCCTTCAGACTTTGTCCAAGGGAATCTTCAGCCAGCCTTATTTACTAGTGAGTTGAAGCTCTAGCTGTGAAGCCTAGACTGGAATTCCTTATGTCTGTAATTTCTTTTTTCTCTTTTCACTGGGCCCTGCCTGGGCTTTCCTAATAACTCAGATTACCCCCAGTCTTTCCTTTCCTGATACCACCATGTCCTGCTTGGTTCTAGGATCCTTTCTTAAAGTCATGACTTCACACAAAGGGAACTCTTGACAATCCATGTCCTGATGTCCACTTGGAGGGCTCCATCCTCTATTTAGAACCACAAAAATCTCAGGGGTAAAGGCGACTGTCAGGGTAAGTTTTAGATCCATCTCCAAGAGTCCCATAGGCAGATAAAGTAATTCTAGAACTGAATGTGACCTTAGTTAATGTTCATTTTACAAGTGAAGAAACTGAAGTCCTGATTTGCCCAAGATGATAAAATAACTGAACAGCAGAGTGAAGACTGGAACCCAGGTCCTATGACTTCCAGTCTGGGGCTCTACTCTACCACATCAGACAGTAGTTAAAGCATTAAAGACCACTGCTGTCTTCCTTTGAAAAATCCCAGTACCATCCTCTTTTATAAATTTTAAAAATGGAACTCCACATTAACATTTTATCCTGAACTCTGTTTCCCTTTTTGCCCTGCTACAGGCATTGACACTTGAATGTCAAATCTTTTTTCTCTTTTGGTGAGAAGAATGGGTTGACCGAAGTACATGGGGACACATAAGTTGCTGCATGTTTTTTTTCTCTTATAAAATGACTTTGCCGTGGGTGCACTCTCCTGACCGTATAATCCAAGCGAAATTATTTCCCCTAGGATACCATACCATGTGCATCTGTCATAGTGCCACCCACACCTGTATCTTTTAGTCCAGTGGTACCCAAACTTAATGTGCAGAAGAACCACCTGGATGGCTTATTAAGCACGGATGGCTGGGCTCCAACTAGTTTTGATCCAGTAGGGTTGTTGTAGAGGCCGAAAATTTGCTTTTCTCAAAAGTTCCCAGATGCTTCTGCTGCCGCTTGTCCAGTGCTACATTCTGAGAACAACTGTTCTTCGAAAACAGCCTCCAAGCCCTCAGCTCAGAAGCAGTGGTAGACCTTTCTTTGGGAAGAAGTGGCCACCGATTGGTCCAGAGTGGACATCTGAGGAGATTAGCTGGTGATTAGCAAGAGGAGAATGTGTTTAGAAACACAGAGTATGGTTGAGAGAGAGAGGAAGCCAGTGTGAGAGAGATCGACCACACCTGAGGGGCTTTCATTCATGAAACGAAATGAACCCACCCTACAGAGAAATGATGATTATGGTCATTTTTCAGGACAACGTTGTTAGTTCTATGTGCTGTATATAATTGGAGCTATTGGAACCTACCCAGGGGTGGAGGTAAAGGTTCTTTAAAGAATTTTTTACACTCTCCTCTTCCTGGGACAGGGGTAGAAGTGGTAATATATGTCCCAAGAGTGCAGCTACAGAATTTGTATATAGGAATGACTTAAGGGCTTTAGTCTGACTAGAACTGAGACAACCAGAAAGACTTGCTGTGAAGTTCTATTTGCCTAGCAAGAGACTGTTTTTATTTAGATTATTTGTCTAATAGATGTGACTTAGAAGTGCTGATGGAAAGTATAGGTGGATGGATAATGAAGGCCTCGTTGACACCTCAACACTGCTATTGGTTTCTAGTAGGAAAAACAGCTTCAAATATCTCTATGCCATCCCTTGCCTTTTACCTCAGCAATGACCATTATTGCACAGTCTCTGCTTGCATCCCAGACCAGGGTTCTTTTCTGTCAGAGGTCCTGCACAGGCTCTCTGTGAAGTGCCTTTTCTAAAGGCACACCGTATGACTGGCTATGTCGTTGGGGAATTCATGCATAATGGATATATATAAAGAATATGTATAATCTAATAAGTCCTTGGATATCCTAGAGAAAGTCTTGGTTTCTCTTACTAATACAAGGATAACCAGACTATTAGGATCAGATTTCCACCATTGATGGTGATCTTGAAGATTTTTTAAAAGAGATTCGGTAGTTGGTACTGGTAAGTGTATGGTGAGATGGGCACTTTCATGTCTTGCTTTATGTGTATATAGTGATACAGCTTTTCTGGAAAGCAATTTGGCAATATTTATACATCAAGAGGCTAAACAGTTTCTATTCTTTGGCTTAGTAACTTCACTTCCAGGAATCTACCCTCAGGAAGTAAACAGGAGTGTAGACAAAGATCCATGTCAAAGACTTTTCTTGTAGCATTATTAACAATAGTTATAGTAGACATGGTGGGTTAAGGCTCAACATCCTTCCAACCTTGTTCTTGTCGGCCCCTCTGCTCTGCAGAGACTGGAAAGCTAATATCCCTTACCTATAGGATTGATATCCTGATTCCCAGATGCATCAGTTCTGTCATGGTGTTCTAGGAATCATTCCCAGGACCCAGCCTAGAGTTCTAATTCTTTGTATTAAATGCCTTTCTGCCTAACATAGGTAGAGAGGTTTCTGTCTCCTGACTCTTCATGAGGACTGGCTAAAATCTCCAGTAATAATGAAAGGTTAAATATAGTATATCCCTTTGATGGGCTATCTTGCAGAAATCAAAAATAACATTCTGAAGGAAGGAAGATGTAATGATACAGATGTTTATCTCATGGGGAAAAAAAAGAGAGGAGAGGAATTTTAAAGGAAAAAAACCTGCTGATAAAACATGATCTCAAGGGATGCCTGGGTGGCTCAGTTGGTTGGGTGTTTGCCTTTGGCTCAGGTCATGATCCCAGGGTCCTGGGATTGAGTCCCACAGGGAGCCTGCTTCTCCCTCTGCCTGCCTCTCTCTCTCTGACAAATAAATTAAAAATCTTAAAAAAACACCAAAAACATGATCTCAAACATTGGGAAGAAATTGAGTCCAAAATGTTAATAGTTACCTTTCGGTAGTAGGAGTATGAATGATTTTTATTTTATTTGTTATACTTTATTTTAATCTCCAGGTTGAATAATAAACCTTATTACTTGTGTGACCAGAAGGAAATAAAAATAATGAATGCCACGGGTTTTTTAGACAAACTATTTACTAACTCATAATGATGTAAATTTTTTTAAATGTTAAGTTGTTGGCTAATCTTATTCAAAAGCCATTAATTGGAACTCTTTGCTCACTAGTCTTATAACAAACATCATTTCTTTTCTATACTGATTTATTCATTGTCTTTCACAAAATGTGCTTACCAAGACCATGCCACAGTACATTTCATTGTTACCTGAAAATGGGTATTTGGTTGATGTCCAAAAGAATTTCACATCAGTATATTCAAATCATTCTCTTTTGCTTTCTATATTGTATAAAGGATAAAAAATAGAGGTACTAGGTAATAGATAATAGAAAATAATAGGATTCAATTTGTTAAAGACAGAATCAGTTGACACTCCCAGTTATACCAAACCGTAGCCTTGGGATACAGATTAACTCCATTTGGGAAGGAAGTAATTATGCTTTTATTCCTAATCTTAGCTTTAGAATTCATATTGTGATTACGATGTGTTAAACTAGATATTAAAGTTCTGATTAGTCTGTCATCAGAGAATCATGGATTTTAATCTTAAAAATTTGTCTTGCACAATACTCTGCTCTATTTAAACTATTTCTAGTAGATGAACCCCCCTCTCGTTGAACACCAACAATGGAGAATAGTCTACCCTCTTGGGTAATTTATTTTTCTTCCATTTATGGAAATTACTTTTTTAAATTTTTTAAAAGATTTTATTTATTTGACAGAGAGAGACAATGAGAGAGGGAACCCAAGCAGGGGGAGTGGGAGAGGGAGAAGCAGGCCTCCCACTGAGCACGGAGCCTGATGCGGGGCTCAATCCCAGGACCCTGGGATCATGACCTTAGCTGAAGGCAGACGCTTAATGACTGAGCCACCCAGGTGCCCCCCAAATTACTTTTTTATCTAAATTTCTTACTCCACTGTTTCAGCTTATATCTTTTGGGTCTAACCTTAATATTTAAAATTTATTATTAAATTACCTTTTGATACTCCATATCCCAGATTAAGAAATCTCAGTTTCCATTTTAAATCTTTTCACATTTTCCTCCCATTTCTTTCATAGTCCTGAGACACACCTCTGTTGTATCTAGTCCCCAAGAGAAATACATGAAGTTACGAAAGACCAGGTTCTTTCTATCAGTCAGTGCTCCATGGAGGACATGACAAAATAATCCTGAACTCTCTGTGGATGAGGAGAAAAAGAACAGGCGCAAGTAGTCCCTTATTTGTCTTCTTCCTTGGAGATGAAATGGGAGAAATGTGGCTACACAATTCTATAATTTTATTGGCTTTATGTGATAAAGTCCCACTTTTTTTCCTTTACTCTTGTTGCAAAACCAGATAGTATGTTGACTATGTACAAATGAAAATCCTGCTAAATACCTTAGAGTCCTTAATAAAGAAATGAGCAAACTGAAATGGTATGGAGGTGAAATATATCCCCTAAAAAAATAATGAAACCAGGGGAAACAAATACAGCTGAGGTTTTTGTATGTTGAGGAATGATTTTGTGATACACCATGTGGTGTTGAAAGTAAGCACTAGCTGCCAAGTTTTATAAAAGCAAGCATGAAGTTGATGTCAGATAAAGATTGACTATGATTTCAGAAGCCAAAAAAAAAAAAAAAAAAAACTTATTCAGAGAACAAGGGTGGTCCTAGTTACAAATACCACCATAATTATAGGTAACTAAATAACTGAATACTGAGACTGGCTTTTCTTACATAATTTTATTTCCAACAAGTGTTAGTTTAATTCCAACATGCGCTTCTGGAATTTTGCTATTCTAAAACAAATTTGTCAGAAGATTTCAGAAACTGAGAAGGGAAATTGGGCCTCTCCAGTGCGTTTTCTGAAATTCATTGAACCCTTAGGTTATTTGGATTGTGGTTTCTGTGTTTTAATTCAAGGCATGGTCAGTCTATTTGACAACACTGGGGATTTGCAGTGACAGCTAAAAATACAGCTGAAAAAAGTAAATAGGAAAAGTACTTAATGTTTGTGGTAAATGGAATCTAAATCATCCTTTCAATAAAGCCATCACAATTTCATGTTTTTGAAGGAACAAACACAATGCACTCTAGCTCAGATAAATGCATTTACCTAGGGAAAATCCAAGCAAACAGTAAAAGCTTGATTTTGTTTATTTCTTGTAGACTGAGCAAACTGTCCTCTAAAAACAGCTTAAATTTCCCTTAATAAGATTTAGATAGGGGTCTATTCCTCATGTTTGAGGTCAGCATTAGGTGTCGCTCCAAATATTCCTTGGTGCCACTGTCAAGAGTCAGAAATTGGGGTTGGATAGATGATAGCTTCTCACTTTGATCTGATGAGTTCTTGTTTTTTTGAATGAAGGAAATCCAGCAGGAGAATATGGTCAAAATTTGGGAGGGGCAGACATAATGCCATATTTCCATTGGAGTTCTCTGCTCTTCATTCCTGCCCAAAGATGCTGTCAGCAGAATTCCACCATGGCCTCTGAAGTTGTAAGTGTGTGGTCCTCCATACAGCACTGGGTATCTGTTTTCTTTCTTTTATGATTAGAGAGAAAGGATGAGAATCTACCAGAATACACATTATTGCAAACAGATCTTTTTTTCCTTCTAAATTTTTATTTAAATTGTAGCTAATTAACATACAGTGTAATATTGGTTTCAGGAATAGAATTAAGTGATTCATCACTTCCATGTAATACCCAGTGCTCATCATAACAAGTGCCCTCCTTAATACCCATCACCCATTTAGCCCATCCCCCACCCACCTCCCTCCAGTAGCCCTCAGTTTGTTCTCTGTCATTAAGAGTCTCTTATTATTTGCTTCCCTTTTTTCCCCTTCCCATATGTTCATCTGTTTTGTTTCCTAAATTCCACATATGAGTGAAGTCATATGGTATTTGTCTTTCTCTGACTGACTTATTTCTGTTAGCATAATACACTCTAACTCCATCTGTGTTGTTGCGAATGGCAAGTTTTCATTCTTTTTGATGACTAATAGTCCATTGTATATATATATATATATACTGCATCTTCTTTAGCCATTCATCAGTTGATGGATACTTGGGCTCTTTCCATAGTTTTGCTGGTGTTGATAATGCTGCTATAAACATTGGGGTTCATGTACTCCTTTGAATCTGTATTTTTGTACCCTTTGGCTAAATACCTAGTAGTGCAATTGCTGGATCATAGGGTAGTTCTATTTTTAACTTTTTGAGGAATCTCCATACTGTTTTCCAGAGTGGCTGCACCAGTTTGCATTCCCACCAACTCTGTAAGAGGGTTCCTCTTTCTTTGCATCATTGCCAAAATCTGTTTTTTCCTGTGTTGTTAATATTAGCCATTCTGACCCGTGTGAGATGGTATTTCATGGTGGCATTTCCCTGATGATGAGTGATGTTGAGCATCTTTTCACGTGTATGTTAGCCATCTGGATATCTTCTTTGGAAACATATCTATTCATGTATTCTGCCCATTTTTTAATTGGATTATTTTTTTGGGTATTCAGTTTGGTAAGTTCTTTATAGATTCTGGATACTAACCCTTGACCAGCTTTGTCATTTGCAGATATCTTCTCTTATTCCCATTAGTTGCCTTTTAGTTTTGTTGATTGTTTCCTTCGCTGTGCAGAAGCTTTAAAACTTGCTGAAGTCCCAGTGGTTCATTTTTACTTTTGTTTCCCTTGCCTCTGGGTACATGTCTAGTAAAAAGTTGCTGTGGCCAAGGTCAAAGAGATTGCTGCCTGTGTTCTCCTGTAGAATTTTGATGGATTCCTGTCTCACATTTAGGTCTATCATCCATTTTGAATTTATTTTTGCGTGCATTTTCATTCTTTTGTATGTTGCTGTCCAACACCATTTGTTGAAGATACAACAGCTCTTAATGTCAGTTTATTTCAGTTCTGCAAATGCTTTCTTTTTAAATATTCTACTTTTCTACTCACCCCCCCATATTCCCACAAACTTCTCATATAGAACTGAAGTTGAATTTACAAATATGGTGGCAAAAGAGCAGGATCAACAAATTTAGGGCATCCACCATCCATAAGACTAGTGCCTCATATAAGGGGTTGCTTAGGAAACACTTTTTGAGTGAATGCATGCATGAATGAATGAACCCTAAAATGCAAGACAGGTGAGAAGTGCCCTAGAGGAGCCAGAGAACTAGTCTTCTGGGTCTATAAAAAGTCTATTACTTTTTTGCTTTCTGGTGGGAACTGGCAACCCTGCATTTCTTAGACTAGCTTTGCTACTTTGTGGGCAGAACATAACTTACTTGAGGTGTAATGCCATTCTTGGCAATAAACACCAGCTATTATTATAGCCAATGCAGAGCTTCTCAGAAACCTAGGGAACAGATTTAACTGAGGTTCTTTTAATCAGTCCACCATCATTTATAAATGTTTGCTGGCCAGGGCACTATTTTTAGGTTAGGGTATGTTATACATATTCCTTGGCAAGGATGATTTATTTACATTTTGTGTTATCATAATGCATTGTGGTCTGTGAAGCATTACATTTAAATTGGAAATAAGCAAAGTAAATGGAGGTCTATAAGTGAATAACATCTGGGTTCTCAAACTCCTCGTAAAATGTTTAATGCAGTGTCCAGGACTCTAGCCCTACCCCCCCTACCCTGTAAGATTCCATTCAGTTTGGGGTTAAGGCCCAGAATCTGTACTTTAGCAAATTCAGGTGCTAGATGCAGAAGGTCCATGGATCTTACTTTAAGAAGCATGGGGGTGGGGGTGGGGACTGACTGGTTCAGTTGGTGGAGCATGCGACTCTTGATCTTGGGGGTTGTGACTTTGAGCCCTACATTGGGGTAGAGATTACTTAAAAATAAAATCTTAAAAAAAAGAGAGAGAAACATTAGTGTTCATGAAAGGGTCTTGTAAAATATGTACAAAAGAAAAGTTTAAATTGTTAGTAAACTGCATAGTAATAGCTAGCAGTCATTTACCAGATTTTGTGCCCCAGACTCATGATCTGGATTGCCTTATTACCCTATTTTCCAGATGAGGAAACTGAGGCATAGAGAGGATAGTAGATAGCATTGCCAGGACTCAACACTGGGTGGCTTGACCCATAGTGCACACCACATGTTATCTTGCCTCTCCCATTACCACTCGGCTTTCAGTGGATACTCCAGAAGTGAATACTTGATGCCTCTGGGAATTCTGCCTAGCACTGTTATTTCTGTTATTACACAGGTTTAAATACAGTTATACACAGAAGGTCTAAAACTGTTCATTCTTTGATTTATATGTTGATTAAAATTTAGCCAATTCAGGAGGAAAAAAAATTACTTGGGGATGGGGGATCATCATTCAGATTTTTCGTATTTGGTAGCTTCAAATGTTAATGCTGCTGAAGCAAATACAGATGAAACTTTGGTTGATTGACAGAATTTTGACTAAATTAGTCAGACATTGGACACCTGGGTGGCTCGGTGGGCTAAGTGTCTTCCTTCAGCTCCAGTTGTGATCCCGGGGTCCTGGTGATCAGTCCTGCTCTCTGGCTCCCTGCTCAGCGAGGAGTCTACTCCCTCTCCCTCTGACCCTCCCTTCTGCTCATGATCTCTCTCTCAAATTAATAAATTAAAAATCTGTAAAAAAAAATCAGACATTTGAGCATTATGAAAACAGTATTTTCCTTTAACACTCAATTATTGCCTTTTAAATGGATAAGCTAATATAAAAGTAATTATTGATACCTGACTAGAGGCTGTGATAGGTAACATAAATACATATATTATGGTACAGACAAAAAGCCTGATTTTCACATAAAAAGGTATTTTATTAATTTATTTACAATTCACTGTTTGATTAGTAAGTTAAAAAAATTCAAGTGTGTGGATTACTTAAAGGAACTCTTGTTTCTCCCTTATTTTCTTGATGTGTTTTTTTCCCTTTCTTTCTCCCCTCCCTTTGCTTTCTCTGTAACTGCTGGCACTTTAATGTAGAAAATAGGCTCATTCATCTTACCTTCTAACGAGCTTTGATTGTACCGTGTAAGAAAACCTGTAATATGGAAAGTTATTACCGTGTAATAACCTGTAACCATGTTAATGTTGGATTCTAAGAACCCCAGCATTTGTACTTTTGACTCTGTCATCTTTTATCATGTAACAAAAGACATAAAATCCAACAAAATGTACTATCTAAAAAAAATGCCTATAATTGCTTTGTTAATCCAAGAGTTGATTCCGTTACATGTAATTTCAGGTTTAAAAATAAGATCAAGGGCCACAGCTGGGGTTATGTATGCCCTGGGACACCCCTCCCTGCACTGTCTCTGAGTTCCCAGGTCTTCCATTGTCTTTCCTCATGCCCAGCAAGGTGCTGACACAGACTGTTTGGGGATGAATTGCTTGTACTGTGAGGAACTTGCGAGGTTTTGGCAGCGGTGACTTAGCCAGTGAAATGATATGTTGACATCTGTGATGTATCATCTTTTTATAGAGTCAGTGTGGTTTGCTGGAAAGGATACTTAGGTAGGGCCTCTGGAGATAGGAGTTGTCTCATTGCTTTTGGAACCTTAACAAAGTTTTCTTTAGCCCTTTAGGCTACAATTTCCTCTTAGATGAAATAAAACGCTTGAGCTACATGGTTTTTTGTTTTTTTTTTAAGTCTCTTCCAGCTTTAAAATTTATGTTTTAAAATGGAAGGCAGTGTATCTACCATTATTTTTTTTTACTTTTTTATTTTGAAATAATTTTAAACTTACAGAAAAGTTTCAAGAACAGTACAAAACTACTCCTGATTACCCTTCACTTAGATTAACCAGTTATTAACATTTTGCCTCATGTGCTTTATATATATATATATATATATATATATATATATAGCTTTACCATTTGCTTTATCATTTATATATATACATACATATATAATTATTGTTTTGAAACATTTGAGAGTGGTTACACACACTGTGCCCCTTTACCTCCATATACTTCAGAATGTATTTCCTAAGTATAATGATGTTTTCTTATATAACCATGATTTATTTATCAAATCCAAGAAAATTGCCATTGATTCAATACTATTATCCAACAAACAGTCCATATTTAAATTTTGTCAGTTGTCCCAATAATATATTCTATGTTGATTTTTTCCCCCTGGATCGACACAATCCAGCATAACACATTGCATGCAGTTGCCATGTCTCTTTAAAAAGTCTTCTTGAATCTGGAAGAGTCCTCTATGTTATGTATGACCTTGACATTTTAAAAAAAATTATAGGCCAATTTTTTTGTAGAAAGTCTCTTAATTTGGTTTTGCCTGATGTTTCCTCATGATTCTATTCAGGTTATGTATTTTTGGCAGGAATATTACACTAAGTAATATTGTGTTCTTCTCAGTGCATCACAGCAAGAGGCACAGGATACCATGAAGTTAAAATATTTTTAAGATGTGAATTTTGTGGGGGTAAATTTCTCTATTCTCATTGGATTTGGGCTCTATCTGCAAGACTATAAACAAATGAAAATATTTACTAAATTACCCAGATACTGGAATTCTCTGTATTAAATAAACCGATTGCCTGTATATTTTAGTTTTCATCTAAATAATTTTATTTGCATGTTAGAGAGTTTTGAAGTAACTATTCCAATTCTCAACTAAAGAAATCTCCGTTAAGTTTGAAAAGCGTTTGGAAAAGGTTTCAAAGGCATTTAGATGCCTTCATTCTGGAGCCCTCATGATATATTTTTTCCTGAAAGAAATAAATTCTAAAGATTACCTCATTAACATAATGCTAGAAAGTATTGTGAAGGCTAACCAGAAAATGAAATCAAACAATGGTGGAAGAAGAAAAAACAAGAACCTAGCTCCCCTGACTTGTACTCCAGTACTTTTTCACTACATTGTTGTTCCCATGAGTCACTGTTTGAAAGCAAATCTGGCTTTAAAAAACAATAAGAAAGCAATTAGTCGATGACTGTATGCATTTATCATATTTTATAGTGCCCTCAGAATAGCACTGTGGACCAGTTCCAATGATGATGCCCCTAATGAAAATAAAAATAACTGTCTTGGATTCAGTGGGCCACTTTGGGGCACTGTAGTGTTACTGATAAGCAGTAGATGGCACTGTTAATATACATTGATTTTATTATAAAATCTGGAAAAGGGAAGTAGTATTCCAGAGATTTACTATGTGGTTGTTCCAACTAAAGTTAGTGACACTTCACTTACTTGGTAAAATCCTACCAACTCTGTAATCTCTGTGATGTTTATTTTCCTCTTTCCTGACATGATCTGGCTGTGGAGGTTTTGGATTGTTTTTGTGTTTTGGGTTTTTTTGGCACATACAGTTAATACAATTTGTAAACTTTGCTCCAAGAGTTTGGTAATTCATTTAGTATTGGAAAGGCATTTATTTACCTCATGCTTGATATTGGAGACCTGGGAAGATATATGGTCTCTCTAATAACCTTTATATATTTTTTAGCTGAAAAACATACTTGAGAGCATTTCATACTGTTGACCTCTTAATATGATACTCACACAGAAAAATTTTTTAAGGCATTCAGTTTTCTGATGTTTGATTTAGTTGCTTAAAATAACTAGATAGTTAATTATTTTCATTTAGAAAAAGTATCAGGAGGATAGAAATGTTTCTTATTTCATGACATCATTTTTTGTGTTTTTTGGAATGAGTGGTTAAGATAGTTTATAAATCACACATAAAAGAAATCTCAAAAAAAAAAACCACGCTGGAAATAGCAGCATCTCCATAATTCTTAATGAATTCAAGCCTTGATTATTTGCATTGAATGCAAACTTTACTGGCTCATCATATCACCTTTTAAACACCTCACTTAAATTATGCAGGTAAAAATTTTATTCTGTCCCTCTATAGAAAAAAAAAACTTGAAGAAAAATAAAACTGTGTTTAACTAAGTGCCTCAGGTGAGAAAAATCACAAATAATGAAATAGTATTCATCTTTGCTTCTTTTAAAAAGAATAATTTAGTTTTTCATCTGAGATGGGAGAATATACCTTCTAGAACTATGACATCATATGAAATGTTGACATCTATTATCAACCTAATTAACTATTTGCCGTTCAAATTGTGGTGAAAGTACATTGAGACTTCTTTTGTACTCTTATCGCTTGTTTAATACCAAATTGCCTGGCATCTGTGTATCCAGGCTTTGATCTGATACTCTATCAGTTGTTGGCTCAGGCACAAGAGACTGCAGAGTACACAAAGCTGTCGCTGCAGACTCCAGGGAGAAAAAGCTGTGGATATACAGCCCTGATTAGCCAAGTCAGTCAATATTTGCATGATGCAATGATAATGCCTTCTTTATGTTAGATTGTTATTTCACTGAAGCAAGTAGGAAACTTCCTTTTCAAGAACTTGGTGTATTTTTTAGAAATTCTTCCCCTCCACCCTCAGGTACATATATAGCATATTTTCTTTCATCTCTTTCCATTTCCCTTCCTGCCTTCAACATTTGACCACACACAAATGCAATATGATACGTATTCTTCAGGAGCCCACATTATTTTTCAAGATTTATATGCAAAGGAATTTTGATAAAGATATAACCTTGCATGTAGTATGTCAAAATCCTAGAATCAGAATTGGCTGTTTTATTTTTATACGTTAAATATAAAAGCTGCTTGTTGTAGTCCTACTTTCTATTCTCTAAACTTCACTTAGTTGATTTGTAAACTCAAAACACTGATGTCTTAATTCTACTTTCTACTATAGACCTTGGACTGTGCATCTTTTAATTTTACTGAAGCGTTATGAGAAATAAATCTAAAAAATTAATATTTGAATGAAGGCAATAGAAAGCTATATTGAGCTCCCAACAAAAGTTGAAGATTTCTCGGGGTGCCTGGGTGGCTCAAGTCAGTTAACCATCTGGCTCTTGATCTCAGCTCAGGTCTTGATCTCAGGGTTGTGGGTTCAAGCGCTGTATTGGGCTCCATGCCTAGCGTGGGGCCCACTTGGAAAAAAAAAAGTTGAAAATTTCTCTGCCATCTTCTTTGTTTCATATTTGTTTTAGAATTCTTGGTCTTTGCAATGAAGTAATGATATTCATAAGATACTGTTTAGAACCTAGCAAAGTTTTTCAGTCACATTCTGTTATCTAAGATGCATTTTTCTCTTCATCCCTCTTTCCGCTTCTTTTCTTTTTAACAAAACAGCCAATCTGGTATCCCCTTTAAAGTCATTAACATTTATAGAGTGGCCTTCCAGGGCACACTATATTATTTGCTGTAGAGGACAAAAACAAGACTTTGTCCCTGCCTTCAGAGAGTACAGTTGAGTTAACCTGTAACCTCTAGTAGGTGGCATGAAGGAATATAGAGAGCATAACAAAGCTCTATATAATATGCTGTATCATAATATACTCTGGGTGTAGAGGAAGAAGTGGTCAATTCTACCTTGATGGGCTTAGAGGCAAAGGAAACACAGGAAAGGCTTTGTGAAGAAGGACATCCAGGCAAAGAAAGTGATATGAGCAAAAGTAAAGAGGTATGAAACAACCAGGATATTAGGGACATTTTAAGTATTAAAAATTTATCATGAGTTAGAGTAAGGAGGAAAAAACCTTGAGATACAAAAGGTTCCAGAAGTCAATAGAAGTCAATAGAAGTCAACAGAAGCCAACAGAAGCCAGATCACAGATGGCCTTACAAATGAGTTTGGGTTTTAATCTTAAAATGGTAAGATATTGTAGCAGTTTTGAATAGCAGGGCCATGGTTGGATTTATATTTTGGAAAGACATTATGACAGCAAGATGGAGGATAGGTCAGAAGGGTGAGACTAGAAGCAGGAGGAATAACTAGGAGATTATAACAATGATTAAACTAACCTTTTGGGGGCCTCAGATCCCTTTTTAGAATTACATATGCATATACAGACTTACATATAATACTTAAGTGACTTCCATATAATTCTTATGTATAATACTACGTGGCTCATGGATCTTTTGAAGTCCATCCATGGATTCATGTGAGCCCATGCATTCCAGGTTAAGAACTTGAATAGATGATGAGGGAATAAACATAGCAGCAATGAGGATAGAGAGAAACAGGTGGATATGAGAGGTGTAACTAAGATGCTATAAGACTTGTTTGACAGATTGAATATGAGAGTGAGGGATGGCAGAGTGTCTTAGATGACTCCCAGGATTCTAGCTACTGTAACTGGTTGGACAGTAGAGCTTCAGCCAAAACAAACAATATATAAAGAGAAACATCTTATTGAGATTGGTGGAATACCTGTGGAAGAGCCTGGTGGAGATGTTAGAATGGAGGTATAAATAAGGCTCTAGAGTTCAGTAGGGGGTTTGGACTGAAGATGTGGTTATTTTAGAATCTCAAACCTGTAAATAGAAATTAAATCCATAGGTTGAGCTCAACCAAGCCTCGAGGTAGAGTAAGAAAGAGAAGGCCAGGCAACGATTCTTGGGGAGCACTAACTGAAGGATCAAAGATAGAGGAGTAAGCAAAAGAGATTGAGAGTTAGAAGGAAAAAACAAGAAGAAGAGGATTAGAAGCCAAAGGAAGAAATAATATCAAGGAAAGAATGGTCCACAGCATCAAATATTTCAAGGACAAATAGAACAAGCACTTAAAAGATGTCATTGTGTATGACAGGTAGCTATTTGTGACTCCCACCGGAAGAGTTCCAATGGAACCGGGAGTGGGCAAAGGTAATAAGCTATACTGTTGGAAGTGACTACAGAATATTCCTCCAGGAACATTGACTGTGATAGTAAGATGAGTGATAGAGCTAAAAGAGAATGCATGGTATCACTGGGTCAAAATGCTTGTGCATTTTCAGCATGGGTAGAAATATCTGATTGCCTTCCCCCACAATGGTTATATCCATTCACTTCTACAATTGTGTATGAGAGTATACAATTTTCTATCCATTGACAACTGTATATTTTTTAAAGATTTTATTTATTAGAGAGAGAGTATGCACACAGAGAGAGAGAGAGAGAGAGAGAGAGAGAGAGCAGGGGCAGAGGGAGAAGTAGACTCCCCGCTGAGCAGGGAGCCCGATGCCATGCTGGATCCTAGGACCCTGGGATCATGACCTAAGCCGAAGGCAGCTGCTCAACTGACTGAGTCACCCAGGCTCCCCTGACAACTATATATTAACACTCTTTCTAACTTTTGCTATTAATTTGCAATTTTCTGTTATTAATGAAATTAAATATCTTTTTGTATTTTTTAACTCTGTATTTATTCACCCTTGTTTGTTTAAAATCTTTGTCCATTTTCCTATTGAGTTTGTCATTTTGTTGATGTGTAAGAACTCTTTATAATTACTGATATTGATATTTTTTCTGCTTGTACATGTTGAAAACATTTGAAGGCATTTCTTTCAAGCTGTGGTTTGTGTTTTAATTTTGTTTATGGTGACTTTATGTCAATCATATATGGCAATCCTTATAAAGTTTTAAAAATTCTCATTTATTTTATTCCAGTGCTTTAAATTTTATTATATGTGGGTCTTCATTATATCTAGAATTTATGTGTGTTACATAGTGAACAAATTTTATTCTTATAAAATAGATACTTTACTTTTCCAACACCATATTAAATACCTATTCTTTCCTGCTGGTTTGAAATGCCACCATTATTATGTATACAAAATTCCACATATTCAAGAGTCTGTTTTAGATTTTCTATTTGTTCCATTAGTATATTTTCATATTTCTGCACTAAGATTACACTGTTTTAAATAATGGAATTTCACAGTATGTTTGATAGCTGATAGAATAAATTGTCTTCATTTTTCCTTTTTCCCCAAAACTTTTGTAGGTTTATTTTTGCTCATTTTCCTTTTCAGATGAATTTTAGTATCAGCTGGTCACGTTCCATTAAAGATCCTATTAGAATTTTTATTAATATTACATTAGCTTTTAAATTAAAATCTTTATCATAGGAAGTCTTCCCAATCAGAAACTAGTCCATCCATTTTCTTGTAGCCTTTTTTTATTGTCATTTTCTTCTTCTGGGTCTTGCTTATTTCTTGTTGTATTTATTTCTAATGTTACAGTTTTTACTTCCTTTGTGCATGAAATACTTTTTCCAGCACATTGGTTATTACATATGTATATTTAAGAGTGTGTTTGGCCACAAACAATAGAAAACTCAAATGTGGCTTAAAGAAACAGGAGCTTATTTTTCTCACATAACAAAAAGTCCACAGGCAAGCAGCTGCCAGTGTTGGTTTAGCAGCTCGGTTAAGCAGGGGATGTGTCTCTTCTTTTATCTCTTGTGGCCTTATCTTCAAAAGATGTTCCGTGCAGATCTAGCCCCATGTCAGCATTTGTACAAGAAGGAGAAAGAGATGGGCAAGGTGTGATTCCTGTATCAGGAATGCAAAAAGCTCCGCAGCAGAGTTGGCCCACTCCTTAATAGCCAGAACTGTGTCACGTCACCACCTTCAAGTGGCAAGGGAGGCAGCAAGGGGAAAGGAGGAGGTGAATGACAGTTCGGTTAGCCATGCCACAGTGTCTCCCCACTTGGCTTCTAGTAAAGCTATTGATTCGTGTTCATTGATCTGATATCAGCGTGCTTGCTAAACACTTAGTAATTTTAGTAATGTTTCAGTTGACTGCCTTGTATCATCTAGGTAGAAGATTGTATGTCTACAAATAATAACAGCCTGTCTCTTCCTTTCAGGTAGATGCACCTCATTTCTTTTTTTCTCTCTTTTAATAGTTTTCTTATTTGGTCTTATTGCACTAGATAGTATTCTATTTTTGTCTAATGGATGCAATAGCCTCAGGTTTTTTTTGAAGAAACTAGAATTTACTTTTCCAGTTTTCTTTTATTCCTTTAATTATCTTTAATCCTCTAGGAAGCTTTTCATCATTATTCCTGTTGTTGTTAAGATGCTGTTAGTTTTCCTTCAATATCTCATAAACTTCACTTGTTCATTTAACATAATTGATGATGAAAGACTAGGCTCGTTAATGTAGGCAGCCAATACACCTCTCCTCTGAAGTGGTATTTATTGGTTTGTCCTATAAATAAGCCTGTCCCCTGACAAGGAGGGTTGACTGAGACTGGCAGACTTCTTTGGTGGTGCCTGGGCGCCGAGCCGCAGGTTAGAGACTAGTAGTCCCTTCAGCCCTTCCCCACTGCCAGAAGAAGGAGGGCTGAATTCTGAGGCTGAGGCTGAGGCAGGTAGCGCAGGTTCTTCCTGGGTGGAGGTGCTTCCTTAGCACACCTCTTTCCCTGTCAGTTCTAGTCAGGAGTTACTTACACTCTACTATCCTCCTTTTTCAGGGCCTTGCACCCACACGGGGAGCCCGTAGGCAAGATATTTCTTGAGAGAGATGTTCTGAGGGTTTAGCCAGGGGTTAAAAGCAGCTCTTGCCAGCAGCGCTGTATAAACAAGGGGAAAGGGAACACCTACTAGCCTTTGTTGTTCCAACAGCAGTTCTTTAGTGAACCTTCAAGACCCTTCTAGGGCCTACTCTTAAGCGTAAGACTTCTCTGAATCTGTACTTCTCTCCTGCGCCCGGTTTTGGCTGTGTTTCTTTCTCTCTGGTTTTATTTTCAGTCAGTACCATACCCCTTCCTTTTCTGTCTTATAGGTTCTTTAGAATTTTTTGTCTGCAGATGAAAATTTCCTTTATTTCTTTGTATACCCATGAATCTATTCTGTTAAAATATCTGTGTTTTCAGGGGGTGTGGCTAGGAGTACATGCATGTGTTTGGTCTGCCATCTTGATCCACACTTCCCTAGGGGGATACTTACAAAACTACATGTGGCCGATTGGTTGTCCTTCATAAAGCAAACAAAGTACAGCCGTGGGTTGATTCATTGTCAAATAACCATACTGTCCTCTGGAAATCTTTCAATAGTAAAAATCATGTGACTTTGATAAATAGCAATTCATTTGTAGGCCTTATTTTGAAGAAAGGAATGTTGATATCCTGAAGTACTAATTCAGTATCTCTCCAAGTGTTTTCCCCCCAAATTGGTGTGTGTTTGCACTCTGTGTGCTTGTCTCACCTTGCAGACAATTTCTTTAAAAACAAATTTTCTTTTAAATTAGTCACTTTCGGACAATACAAAATTTCCTAAATGTGATATTTAAATAACACTGATGCCTAGGAATTAATTATAAGCAGAAGTTCAGTTTACTGTATTTTTTATTATTTTCCTTTATTTTGGATGGGGAATGAGGGTAGAAGAATCTTCTCTGTTTTCTTTAAGATGAAATGTCCATTAAAGGAAGCTGTTACATTACCATAGCAACATATTTTATTTTATATTCAACTCACCTTTAGGGGTAACTGCCTATCCAGCAGGAAAACCCTGGAAGCCCATCTAATGACTAGCCTGATAAATTTCACTGCAAAATGAAGACCACTTCCATGCTGCCTGTGGAATATAAGACCAAGTCACCATCACCATAAACTCATGGCAGAATCTGTGGACTTATATTTGAAAATGAAAAGGGATAAAACATGCTTGTTTCAATGGTGGGCTCTCGTTTCTCATCCTCAAAAGCTTGGTGCTCATAATATTAAAATGCTACAAAAATTGTGCATGAAACAAGCATCCAGAGGTTCTAAGCAAAACACCATGACCTGAAATTAGGTAAGTTAAATGGCCCCTGTAATTTAAACTTTTATGTTACAGAACTACTAGAGATTCTACAAAGGAGAACACCTTCTTAATTCCTGCTATTTATTTGATTGATTCATTTTATTTGGAAGTGTCAGTAGTATTACAACCTATGGTGCAGATAAGACTGAGTAAATAATCATGCTAGAAATTAATTATTGAACAGCTCAGTAAAATATATTTAAAAACAACAGAGGTGTCCCTTAGCTTTTAGTTCCAGGACCTATTACTTTATTATTAGTGACTTAGAAATACCATATTTTTAGCACTTTCCTCAGAAGAGGAGAAGTTATTAAATACATGGCTATAACTCAGTCCTCTTTGGCCTAGTCTGTAAGCTAATAAAGTTTGGAGGGAGAATAAATTGGACTGTTATTAAAGATGGGGTTTTAGGATTCTTCAAGAGGAAACATCAATTTCATGTATGGCTTTTCATTCTGCTTAGTCTTAGGTTATGGATTCTACATTTATTACTGAATGGTTAATATACTTAGAACATGGCATCCCAATGACCAAGAGAGACTGTTAAGAGTCTCTGGACAAACATTCCTGCTGGGCCAGAAATGCCATCACAGTTTTCTCAAAAAATTGTCTCAGTGTTTGTCTTTATTCTAATTTAAATCACACGGTGATTTGCTAAAGCTTCAAAAATGCAGTTTAATCCTGTTCAGTTTCCAGAGAGGGGCGAACATACAATGAAATGAATTAGCTAGGCCAGTCATAATCAAACACTGTAGAAAGCCAGGCAGACCCACCATATGCTAAGGGTTTTGCAAATAGATATTCTGTCTGGGGAAAAATTGACACACTGTGTGTGTGTGTGCGTCTGCGTGTGCATATGTAATAACTGGTGGAGGTAAGATATCTATTAAGGAGCATTACCCCTTTCAGGAAATTTGTTCATATGACTCTCGACAAAGCAGCACCAAAATTGTCACTGTATTTTGTGAATAGTTAAATTCTTCTGGGAGACGAGGACAAAATTTTAAGTCACTATGAAGGAAGTCTCTTCTTGTCTCATATCTTGGTTAAAGATGGAACCCTTATTCTCTCTGAGGGTAATTTGTTCATCTGATAGAATGTCACTGAATCAGCAACAGTCACAGAATATTTTCTAAACTCAAGCTAAGAAATGCTGCTTTGAAGGGGCAGCAGGATAGCATTAAGAACAGAGGGTTTTGAGTAAGACAGTTTGGCCCTGTAGGCTGGCCTTGTTACTGATTACTTATGTGTCCTTGGGCAAGTGACTTAACTTCATTGAGCTTTGGTTTTTCTCATCTGTAAAATGGGGATAATAACCACATGATGTTGATGTTAGGATTAAGTAAGGTAAATAAGTGAAGTGTTTAGCACGTATTTACATTGTAAATATTCAATAAACATTAATTATTATTAATATTATTGCTATTATTATTACGGCAGTCAAAAATACACCAGGTTTTCTTCATGTTACAAATTCTTATTGTGCATTTACTATGTGTCAAGCCTTACTAAATACCGGGAATTAAGAATCTGCATCTCTCTTGGTTACAGACCGTGCTTTCTGCTTCCTGACCTTAATTCTTTAAAGGCAAAACTTTAGAGTGAATCATTCACTTAAACAGATCAACCCATTGCCACATTAAAAAAATTTTTTTAAGACTAATGTATTTTAGTGATTTTAATGAACAACTATAGCAGCAACAAATAAAGTCAAGGGGCACCTGGGTGGCTCAGTTGGTTAAGTTTCTGCCTTTTGGCTCTGGTCATGATCCCGGGGTCCTGGGGTTGAGCCCCCACATCAGGCTCCCTGCTTAGTGGGGAGTCTGCTTCTCCCTCTGCCTCTCCACGCCCCACCCCCGCTTGTGTGCTCTCTCAAAAAAATAAAATCTTAAAAAAAAAAAAAGAAATTCAAGTACACTTGAACTGATTTCTGTCTCAAATAAAATATTGGTAGTAGGGTTGCAATCAGGATTGTAGAAGAAACAGGCCCAGTATTACATGCCACTGCAATGCTTTCACGTGGATTATTATTTTTATTTTTACTTTTGCTCCCCTCCCCTTTTTAAGTCTGATACATGCTAAGATTTTCACATATATAGCTACCACCTGCTAAGATGTGGTTTTGCCTCTGTGCAAGCATGGAATCCCCTTGACAGTTACGTTTGCTTGTGTTCCTCTAGCAGCCAGAGGAAGAATCACATCAGACTGCGTGCAGGGTGTGAGCCATGTCCTACTCTGGGTCTCCCCAGTGAGTGCACTCCAAGGTCCACCTTCCTGGAGAATGAGCTTTGGAGCAGGGTGGACTGTGGGCTAGGAACTTGTCTGGGCTTCCCATTAATCTCTGAAGGTGGGAGGGTAATCCCTTCACAAATATGGGAATGGGGGCTGCTCTGAGGCTGGCAAATAATAAACAATGAGGGTTTTGTTTTGTTTTGTTTTGTTTTATCCTGGATTCCTCCAGCCCTCCTCTCTGTAGTTCTCAGCAATAACTTAGCCCTTGTCTTCCTCTCTGAAGGATTTAAATGGAATGACCTTAATTCTTGCTTTGTTTGCACTCTATCTTTTAAGGAGCTGCAATGAAGACCAAGACAAACAGTAGATTAACAGTGGTACCTTTTATAAAGCTGATTAGTTCCTAAAATATGCTGAAAGGAAACAAAACCAAAAAGGGGGGGAAAAAAGAGAGAGAGTGGAATGGGGGCTAAGACAGAAGCCTTTGTCGGTGAGTTTGAAATAGCTCCTTTCCTTTCAGTAGTTGCAGATATTGACCTTCCAGTAAAATACTTCTTTTGTGTATGAAGGTTTTGCCAGGATAGCATTTATAGTATTAAGCAGGTACCTAGTTAAGTGTTTCTAAACAAATATTACTTTACTGCTTAATTTTGGTTTAAGGGGAGAGTTGAACTGAGGATGAATTCAGAAAACATTTGATATGGCTCACGTGCTGCTCCTTGTAGCAGGGGCTATCAAGTGGCTGACAATGTCAAAATCAGAATTCCAAAGATGCTGTTCCATGTGGAGTCATTAAGAAAAGCACAGGCTCCTAGAATCTCTTTCAGCTCCTCTGGATTTGAAGGAATTTACAGAGAAACTTCCAGACACCTCAGCTATATCCAAATGAAAGCCAAAGCATTATAGTGTGGCAGAGCTGAAAATGTGTCACTGGAAAGAAAAAAAATATATTATAGCTCTACAGAAAATATTTCTAGAATCGGTTTCTGTTTCCTTGAAGGGATGTTACTGATTGTTCAATTTAATTTCAAGTTAAATAAAAATGTGAAAGGCTAGGGTGCATTAATAAGATGATCCATCTGCTTAGAATAATAGGATAATTCACATCTTCATTGTCAGAGCAGAAAGCCTCCGATAAGGTCAATCATTAAACTCAATATGTTTCATTCTTTGATGCCGTCTCACTTAGATTCTCAGTGCCACTTGTCTGTTCTTCTTTTCCACTATGCACCTATATTGCAAATTTAGTTCCATTAGGTAGATGCTTGCACCATTATGAAGCCTGATTCTATCATGTTTAAAGTGCCAAGCCATTTAAATACGGTGCAGTCTTTGGTCATATTTAATCCAAACATTTACACACATCCAGCTCCTTCTTATCTTTTTAAATAGGATGCAGGGCTTATTTTTAAATTACATCCTCATTCATGCTCTATAAAAGCATCAAGAAAAATTGTCCATGGGATTTAAATTCTGGTCCACAGGTGCTGCTTCCAATTCCTGGCATGGCCATTAAATCCTAGCCCTCGTGTAATTCTCGGCATGACACTCGGTGTTGAGGCACAAAAGATAAAATAGAAACGGCTATTTTTTTTCACTCCCAGAAATTATGCCACACTGAAGTGTACTGTAGCTTTTGCTTTCTTCTCTACACCTAATTTAAAGAGCATTTTAAAATAAGGGTCCCCAGAAAAGACATCAGTGGAAAGTTATAGTGCTTGAAATGAGGCAAGTACTTACCCAGACTGTGAAGTGTGCATGATTTCTTTCACCATGCGGGGAGGTTTCTGTTGATGTAATGAGTCTTACCCTAGCTTGGGTGCTAGGACTAATGCCAGTATATCCCAACAGTTCTGAATAACCCATGGTTCCCCTAAACCCTTGGGACTATCTTTCCCACCAATTCCCTCTCTTGTCAGTTTCTAGTGTCAATGTGCCCGGAAGATACAAGTGCTCTAGCTTTCTTTCTTCCACTGCTATATGTAGATATTGGTGCAGTAAGGAATCTATCTTGTTGATTTGGAAGAGCAGTTCAGCCAAACTACTTTGTACTTAGACAAGCAAACATACAACTTGGTATCCACCTAACTAATCTCATTGTGTACTTTAAAAAAAATTCCTCATGCTGCATTGGGGGCTGCAGGGGGCGTCTGTGTGAGAGAGATCCCCAAATGATCAGAACCGTGCAGTTGTCCTGGGCGCACTTCTTTGTAAGGCGGCCGTTTGCTCCACCCACCTAGAGAGCTCTTAGATAGCCTAAGAGGTTTGTGTGCGTTCTCACAAATTTTCAGAAGTTGCCCTGGGGAGAGAATAGAAAGAAAGCCCTTCAAAAAGAAAATTATTTTCAAAGTATCATCACCAGAAAAACACCCCTGCAATGGATATCTTTGAAGGTCGACTGCAATCTGAACTAATTGGGGAGGGAGGGGGAGAGCTTTCAGATTTGCTCACCTTTTGTAATGGGTCTCTGAGAAGCGATTGGTAGCCAAACGCTTCCTGCAGTGAGTGGTTTGGGCACTTTCTAACCAAAAGGAAAGGCTCCTCCAGTTTCTTCTTGTTCGTGTCACTGAGAGAGGTCACCACCTTCCCTCTTTTACTTGCCACTTCTGATTATTGGGTAGGTTTTGCTCCAAAAGTTATCTTTTGTTGAGAGGACATTAATCTTCTCCCCAGTGTTGAAATGCTTGGTAAGAAGGAGGGGTGGAAGCTGGAAAACTGATCTCAAAAACCTCAAGATCACAGCTGAAGAGTGTTATTTATAGACCTTTACTGAAAATCAACTTCAATCTGTGTGAATGTACTACATTAAACCAATAACAGACAACAAGCTTATGAATATTTGGCACAGTGATGAAATCGGCTGCAGCCCTTCTGCTGTGGGAAGGGAGAGAAACACAATCTAGGAAGTGCTGGTACTCCTCCTTGGAGTGTGTCTGTTGTGATTGCTAGCTGGTTTCCACAGATCCTTGCCGAATATTATGCCATTAAACAGTATGAAAGAAAATCAAAATATATGTTTACGGGGTACTAAATAGTAAGTGCCCTTTCAAATGCCTTTAATGGCTAGGCTTTAAAGTCATCGTGGAGTACCCTCAGAAAGGGAGAGCAGCGTGTTTCACAGATTTCTGTGGCTGTAAACCACTATGAGATGCTGAGTGAAAGCATGCTGAGATGTACGAACACCCCACACTCTGTACCCTTAAAGGCGTATTCAGAAAAAGAAAACAACTCTCTGCCATACATATTCTTCAATTTGTAGTTTTAATTGAAAAATTGGTGATGTCTCAGCTGTATTTTCCCAGAACTTGAGTGACAATCAGCGTCTGCTTCAATGTAATAATGGATATATTTCCTGGGGCAGTTAAGGAAGGCGTGTATATTTGGATGATGAGTTGGAGTGAGCAGTGGCTAAATACAGCAAAATACTTGTAGTGTGAAAATACAAATATCATTAAGAGCGTTTAAGTACAGTTCTCATAGTATACTCTTATTTTTAAGATTTTATTTATTTATTTGACAGAGAGAGAGAGACAGCGAGAGAGGGAACACAAGCAGGGGGAGTGGGAGAGGGAGAAGCAGGCTTCCCGCAGAGCAGGGAGCCTGATGTGGGGCTCGATCCCAGGACCCTGGGATCAGGACCTGAGCCGAAGGCAGATGCTTAACGACTGAGCCACCCAGGTGCCCTGTCATAGTATACTCTTGATTGTGTTTGTATTTGTTATGTTAGATGGACCAGTACTCAATGTATGACAGACACACAGGTCAAGGTAACTGAATACGAAGTCCAGAAATAGACCAGAAACATAGACTTTAGCATCTGGTAAAGGGAGTATATCAAGTCAGTGGGGAGAAAAGATGGATTATTCCAGAACCGGAGATAGGATAACTGGATAGCCATCTGGAAAAATCTAAAGTTGGACCTATATCTTATACCCTCCACAAGGATTAAGTTTAAATATTAATATTAAATATTTTAGAAAGGAAAAAGTTGAAAAAAGAAACCATACAAGTACAGCAAAAATGCATGGGAGGGTTTCTTCATAGCCTTGGAGCGGTGATGGAGAAATAAGACAGGACCACAAAAGGTTTATATGACTACATAAACATCAGAATTTCTCGATGGAAAAAACCTTCCTATGCAAAGTTAAAAGAGAGATGATAAGTTGGGAAAAATATTTGCCAACTCATAACACAACAGAGGACACATTTCTAAAAACATGGAGAGCTCCTAGAAATAAATAAGAAAAATAACAGCACCCTAAAAGAAATATGGGCAAAGTATCAAAAGAGAGGATTAACAGGAAAAGAAACACAATAGGCCCTAAAATATATGAAAAGATATTTGACCTCACTCATAATAGAAATTTAAATTAAAACTATAAAATGGTACAATTTTTTACCTATGGGATTGGCTGAATTTGAAAAGTTTGATATTATCCTTTGTTGGCAAGGTATGCGGAAACAGGTACTTTTGTACACTATTGAGGGAATGTAGATTGGAACTATTACAGAGGGCCTTTTGACAATTTTCATTACATTTACAAATGTAAATATATTCTTTAATCTAGAAATTTCACTTCTGAGATTTTATCTTTTACCTATATTTGTGCACATAAAAAATAACAAATATACAAGGTTATTTGTTATAAAAAGCAAAATGTTGAGAAGAACCTAAATGTCCATTAATAGAGGTTGCCTAAATAAATTATAGTACAGCTATACGGTAGAATACTATGCTGTTGTAAAAAAGAAGAAAAAGGAGAAGGGGGAAGATCTCTATGTTCTGATATGAAAAGACCACCTAATATACGGTTAAGTGAAAAGTGTAGAGCACTGAATAGCACACCACCACTATGGAAGAGATAGAATAAGAATCTCTATTAGTATTTTCTAATATTTGCATAAGGAATTCTGGAAGATTACAAAAGAATCTAACAACAATGGTTGTATGTGGAGGATTAAGAGAGAACTAGATAGATAGATTTCAGGGGGTGGGAGGGAAACCTGTCAGAGTAAACCATTTCATCTTTTTAAATTTTTTAAATCATATTTTACTAAATGTTACCTACTTAAAAATTTGTATCATTAAAATAATTAAATGAAACAGTTAAATAAAAATTAAATAATTCCAAAATCGAGTAAACAAACAAATGAAAAAGTTTGTAGTGACAAAAATTATACCAATACTAATGAAAGTAATTGCTGATTAATCAGGTATACGTCTACCAATGCAATGATGAAAAAAGATTAAGAGCAGTTTTTCATAGGAACTATTACTAATTTGGTCCCTGTGTATGTAATATCCCTTCATTTATCATATACCTATGATATGTCTCTCCATTTTCTGGTTAAAAAATCTGGAAAATTGAAAATTAAATTGAGGAATGATTATATTTATTTTGATTGGCTTCAAAAACATTTGTTACCTTTTGATGAAAACTTCTCCTTTGTAGTTAGCTCTAATCTTTAAAAAATGACTTCCACGTTCTCAAAGTAGAAATTGACCGTAAACGCTATCTTACCACCAAAAGAAAATTTGCCCAACTCTTAATTCTGCTTCAGTCCTAACTTCCAACTTGCTATCTTTGGGTTAAACAGAACATAAGGTTAAAGTAGCAGAGCCTTGAGAATCAGAGTTGATGCTACAATTGTATAGTTAAAAACTATATTTACTCTAAATTGCAAAAATGGTAGGTATTGTATGTGATGTTTAAGTTGCAGCAATTGTTCTAGTAATAAATGTAATATTCAGCAGCATTTTTCATAGATTACTCAGTTCATCATTAGTGCCATTTGCCTCTTTATAATAATGTGCACTTTCCTTTAGAAAGAGCTTGGTTATTTCTTTGGTTGGGCCTATTTGCTCCTTTTTTATGTGAGATTTTTCAATACTATGAAATGATGCAGAGCAAAAAAGGTCCATCCACTTCACTTGTGTTGCCTCCTGCGTTACCTAAACCACAACAGAACAATGACAGACAACAGAGCCTTTCTCCTCTCTAACAATTCAATCACCATGACAACCAGCAGAAGAACGTTGGGCCAGAAAAAAAGCATTGAGCTTGAGGGACTAGACTAATCAAAAAATGGAATAACATGGCAACAATTACCCTGATGAGTGAGAGGGAAGCTGCAGATGCATTCAGACACCTATGGCACTGCGGACTGCACGCATTCAGCATTTTGTGTTTAGTGTCTTGTGTTTTTGAGAGCAGGTAAATAGACAAGATCGAATTGTGTAACAGAATGTCAGTGCTCTAGTTAAATAGAAAATTCCTTTCCTTTGGCTGTGCTACTTCAAGCGCATTGAAGAGGGTTTAGGGGAGATGAGGTTTTGAAGTGAAATGTGTAATAGATACAATATGAGTGCCACAAGGCAACGTTATTTAGTTTTAAAAAAGTAAACTTGGGGATGTTTCCCCCCATCTACACCCCCCCTTATTTTTTTCAAATATATAGGCACAAATAAAGGGAGAATGCTCTTGGGTTAGTGGCTGACACTGTCTGAAATCCACCTTCATGTCAGGAACATACATGATTCACTCCTCGTAGCATGTTTCTGGGGTATATCGATTCCTTTTGACAAAATCAAGCACCATGATTTCAGCAGTGTCCGTTCTAATGTCTGGAGAAGGACTCTTAAGGGCATGATGGTTTTGTGGGTAGATAACAGGAGTTTAGGAGTACATGTTCTACCCATCTCCTGCTGCCACAACTGCCTCGGTTTACTTCCGACACAATTCTTGCCATCCCCGAAGAGATGAGTGTATTGTGTATGTCTCTCTTTTAAATGGCATTTATATTGACATTACCTCTTGATTGCAGATATAGTGGTTGGGTTGTAAATAAATTTTCCATACACTGACCTCAGCCTTGATTTTTCTGATTAAATTTTTCCCACAATTTTTGTACTTTTCTAAGTGCTGCGCTTAATCACTTTGGTGGATGTTTTTAATGGATCACATTATCTGGTTTTGATTTATCAAAGACAATTTTTTCTTCCACTCCCCTAAGCAGAAAAAAATCTAATTAGGATTATTTTATTAAGTCATAAGCAGGAACTGATAACCTCCTCTCAAAAAAAAAAAAAGTAAAATGTTTGTAATATTGCCATTTTCACAGAGAAATTGGAGGTAAGAGGAATGACACCTAACTTTTCATAAGGCTGAATTTAAATTATTTGTGTTGTGGTGGGGTTGTAAAGGCTGCAGTCTGCAACTTTGAACTAGTTCTGTCTCTACAGACTTCCTAGACTACAACATCTCCAGTTGTTACCTGTTTTAGAACTTAGGATATTTTCTTAATCTGATTATTTTGACTTCTGTGACTCAGTAGACCTATCTAAAATGGGCTGCTTTTTTATTCTATGCTATTTTTTTAAATGGCCGGCAGGGAAGGAGAAGAGGCAGCTTTATGAGTTTACTTTGAGCCTATAAGTAAATGTTTATTAATGATGAGAACTTTTCTACATAAATGAGTGAGTTATTCTCTTCATTTTGGTTTTGGTTAGGCCAACAGTTTCCAGCTAGAAATCGCTCACCGGGAAGATGATTTTATATTGTTTTTCCTGGATTAATTTTCCTTTTGCACAGGTAAGAAGAACGACATGGTCAGAATAATGATAGCCACTTGAAATGTTTTTTTACTCATAGTTCAGCTACTTCTCAAAAAGAGATTAAGGCAAGTTATGCAAGAAGGGAATTCTAATAAAACAAAGACTCATTGATAGAAACTAAAGGGCAGCAAACAAACATGAAGTGATAGCTGAAGAAAAATCGATATCAAGAAATCCTACCCAAAAAGAGTACAGTTTCCAGCTCTGAGCTTTCTAGCAGCCACGCAAAGAGAGAAACTCTATGAATTACAGAGCCCTCCTTGGCTTATCTTAAAAATCATGTTAGTTCTTTAAGAGAAACAACCCTTTACTGTCTCTAAACTCCTCCAGCTGGAATTTGTCCTGGGAAGTGGTGTGTGAGAGGCAGCCAGTGAATTTTCACAAGAAGTTGGCTTTCGGCAGCCCCTCTGGAGGAGGATTTGTCCTTCCGACTTTGGCTGATGTGCATCCTGAGCCAGCAGCAAAGTAGAATCATTCTTTTCCTTTCTGTGATCAGGGAGAGGTGAGCAAAGAGAAAAAGAACGAAATCCTCTGGTCATAAAGAAGAGTCCACATCCCCTGAAAGCGAGTTATAACAGCTTGTTTGGAAACCAACGAGTAGAGGAGGACTTGAATTTGACCAAAGTGTTTTTGTTTTTGTTTTTTAATCAAAGAGCTTCTTACTTTAAAGGTGAAGCATCTGATGACTGGATATTTGGAAGGGGCTCATCAGCCGCGGTGGGCCTCCTCCCAGAAAAAGGCCGGTTGAGCTACTGCCAGATTTCATGCCACATTCGAATGAAAAGCGAGGGTTTTTTATGAGATTATTGTGAAAAGGTGAGAAAACAACTAAATGGGCTTTGTAGGAGATAAACAGTGATATCTTGAGTAGACCACACTTTACAAAAGCCAGATCTTATTTTAGATAACATAAGCGTGATCATTCTTCCTACACAGTCCCTGATATTTTACTGTACTGCAAAGAAAATCTGCTTATCAGTTTTAACACCCTTCTCTGAGTTGCCAGATAAGAGGCCATAGCAGTCGGAAGAAATTTTTCTTTAAAATGTTTTTATTATGCTTGGTGACAATGCCGTTTCCACTCAGGACTTCTCTAGTGTGTATTTTTTTTTCCTATGGATGAAGCAGGAATCAACAAGGACTTTCGTTGTGCCTCAGGAGAACAATACAGGCATACAGACACTGAGCCTGGCACTGCAGTTAGCTCTGAAAATGCTTTAGGAAGCCAGTGGTGCTGTGCATGGCCATCAAGGCAAGAGACTTTATATTCTTGGAAATGCATTGCAGTACGACAGTTTGTGTGGGGATTCCAAACAGAGTTCATTCCTGTCTAGTTCTCCCTCTTTTTATTTCCCTTCAGTGGCCTTTTACATCCTGGAATATGTCTTAAGATGAGGCCTCTACTGAGGTTTCAGACTAAGGGAAAAAGCGGCCCCCATGCACACTGTTTTCATTGTAGGATTATGAGGCTGATGCTTATGGGGTCTACACTGTGCACGTACCAGCTGAGTCATTTCGCTCACATCATTGCCAACTCTCGCTGCAGCCCTATAGAAATAGGTAGTCTTGTCCTGCCTGAATTCTTGTATTAATCTGTCATTCATTCAACACAGGTTTGGAGAACGCATGCTACAGGCCAGTAGACCTAGTTGTAGATGTTGGGGACCCAGTGATAAATAAGATATGGCTCCCTGCAAGGAAATGGAAAAACTAACTAGCAAAACTATTAAAGGGACTTCACAGAGGAAAGTATAGAATCAGAATATGAAGCCATTTGTAGAATTCCTTCTCCAGGGTGCCTGGGTGGCTCAGATGGTTAAGCATCTGCCTTCGGCTCAGGTCATGATCGCAGGGTCCTGGGGTTGAGCCCCGCATCAGGCTCCCTGCTCAGCGGGGAGCCTGCTTCTCCCTCCGCTTCTCTCTCTCTCTCTGTCTCTCATGAATAAATAAATAAAATCTTTAAAAAAAAAAATTCCTTCTCCACACTGCTGCTTCTCTTGACTAGCTCCTGTCTTCTGATTTGTGATTTTCTGAGATTAAGAGCACCGATTTGGGGTTCAAGGCAAAGTTTGCCACATTTAACTGCATGATCTTAGGAAAATTATTTAACCTCTCTGGCCTTAATGATTTTTTTATCTGTAAAACAAGAATGCTAATTCCTACCCCATAACTTTATTCTGAGGCTTAAATGAGATTGTGTATATAAAGCTTAGCACTGTGCTGAGCACATAAAATGCTCAGCAAATGTAAAATATGATTATCATCATCTTCATTATGGCTTTCTCTTACATGGAGGGACTTCCGGGGCTGTTTGCTTTCACCTAGAATTAAAGTCTCTTCCCTTCCTTCCCTGGCTGGCTTTGCCTTCTGTAGCCTGTCAGAGTTTTTGCTCAGACCTAAGGTGACACTTGCCATGATTTTACTGTTCACACTGGGGGTCTACAGGAACAAAGATGGAGAGAAATGTCTTTGTGCTCAGGAATATCCGTGTGATCTTATATAATATTGCCAGGAAGAAAGGCCCCAAGAGAAGAACTCTGAAGACTTGAGTTTTAACATCTCTGATTCTTGAGACTCACACAGGAGTGAATTACCACCCTCTGTCCATATGTCTCTTTCTCTTTCAACTGGGAAATACATTAAGGAAATGACATGGTCTTACTCATCTTTGTCTTCCTAGTGTCTGTCATGGTGCTTAGCTTACAGTAAGTGCTTATTAAATATTGTGGAGTAACTGAAAACTGACTCTAAAATTTCCATTTATTTGTTGTTCTAAACTGGATACATTTCTGCATTTCAACAGTACCAGAGAAACATACCAAAATCTTATGTGAAACACTGGTTTTCTCCATGTGCTGGGATTTGGAAGTGATATTTTTTTCTTTGTGCTTTTAGAATTTGGCAGATTAATAACATTAATGGCAACTGATGTTATCGAGAAAAGATCTTTGGACTTGACTTGTGAGATGGAAGAGCTTGGTATTTCTAGACCAAAGAGTGACATGATGAGAGCTGGAGCCTCCAGAAATTCAAGGTAATGGTGGAGTGCAGAATTGTCCTTGCCCTCTCATCAGGTACTGAGCAGATCACAGTTAATATGCCTTTGGAGTTCAACTTATGTCACTCTTTTATGGAGCTCTTGCCTCTCTGAAGCCATTATTGCATTCAGCCTTCCAGTTAGGGGCCAGAGTGACCAATCCCATTGGATAGGGGTCAGAAAGATTATGCCTTTGGCCCAAGTTTAAGGTCGTACATTCTGCTTTCCTGTAATCTAATCTTCTGTACCATAACTCAGAGCAGTGTCTTATTCCTCTTTACCCAGGACAAATGTTTACTGATAGGAGCAATCAGTAGGAGCCAGGATGCCTAATTATATTTAGTTTACAAGCAGTGTCATTTTTCAATGGCTTGAGAAAGTTTCATTCTTTCTCCTTTCCTCTGCTGCAACTGACTCTCATGACTGGTTGTTTTCAGCAATGATCTACATACTCTTACCTCTTCTTCACAATTAGTGGGACATGAAGGTGTGTTTTGTAGACTCTGAACTCTGTTGCTTCCAAACTGGGCTGTGATATTGCTGTAAAGGTTATGAGTCACTGAGAAACAAGTTCAAGCCAATCCTTTGCCGCTATGACCTCACAAGTTATTTTGAAAAATGCATACTGAATCATCATGCTATCATCTGGGTCTGTACAGATGATAGCTGTGTCTTCTAGTACAGGTTCAGTGGCAGGCTGGTAGATTATTTGACTTTTTGGGGATCACAGGCACAGGCTCATCCTATCAGGCCATTATAAGGCTCTTTCTCTGGTAAAAACCAATTGCTGGGAATACAACACCCCAGATTAGGAAGAAGTGAGTGGATCTCATAGGCATGAGCGATTTGCAAACTGAATTAGTCTTGACTAGATTTTATATCTTTTTTTTAAGATTTTATTTATTTATTTGAGAGAGGGAGGGTAGGAGAGAGAATGTACAAGCAGGGGGAAGGGCAGAGTGAGAGGGAGAAGCAGACTCCCCGCTGGGCAGGGAGCCTGACATGGGACTCCATCCCAGGACCCTGAGATCATGACCTGAGCCAAAGGCAAACACTTAACTGACTAAGCCACCCAGGTGCCCCTAGATTTTATATCTCTTTAAAAAATTTATTAGTGGTAGCATGAACTAGATTCTCCCAAACATGTAGTTTATTATTTGATAGTAATTTAGGTAATTTGGCGAGATAAGTTAATCAAATAAATTTGATCTCTGCTAAAGCTTTAGCCAGAAATGTATCATCTTTTCCAGGCACATCCTTTTGCTTAGTTAACTTGCCTCTGTTTCTAAAAGATCTTCAAGGGGTGATGCTAATGGTGGGCTTCCAAGTTCCTGAAGATATCTTTTGTCAGAAGACACTTTGACGGGCACCAAGTGCTCTCCTGGAAGGGACTTCTTACCTAGATCCAGAAAAATCATCTTTTCAGGCCTTTTAGAAAGTTCAGAATCAAGCCCCCTGTTACTTTAGATAATTTAAAAATATATTCTGGAAAGTCTTTTTTTTTCTTTTAATATGGGAATAATTGAGCTTGTTTAACTTAATTGGCTCTTAGGAAGTTATAGTGGTATAGTGAGTTGAATGGTAACCCCTCAAAAGTTGTGCCACCCAGAACCTCAGAATGTGACCTTACTTGAAATAAAGGTCTTTGCAGATGTAATTAAGGTAGGGATCTCAAAATGAGATCATTCTGGATTACCAGTTTGGCCCTAAATCCAATGATAAATGTCCTTATAAAAGAAAGAAAAGGAGAGGACATGGAAACATAGAGGTGAATGTCATATGAGACAGAGATGGAGATTGGAGTTTTGCTGCCACAAGCCATGGAATGCCTAGGGTCACTAGAAATTGAAAGAGGTAAGGAAGGATTCTCTCCTAGTTCCTTCAGAGGAAGCTCAGTCCTGCTTATATCTTTTTTTTTTAAAGATTTATTTATTTATTTGAGAGAGTGAGAATGAGAGAGAGAGAGAGTACATGAGACAGGGGAGGGTTAGAGGAAGAAGCAGACTCCTCGCTGAGCAGGGAGCCTGATGTGGGACTCGATCCAGGGACTCCAGGATCATGACCTGAGCCGAAGGCAGATGCTTAACCAACTGAGCCACCTAGGCACCTGGTCCTGCTTATATCTTGATTTCAAACTTTTGGTTTCCAGCATCACTGAGTAAATAAATTTCTGTTAAGACAGGCGGTTTGTGGTAATTTGTTTTAGTAGCCCAGGAAAACAAATCCAAGCACATTCTTTGAGGTTCATGACCATAAGTGCCCCTAGGGTGGCAGATTGATTTGGGAAAATGTATTACTTAGCATCATTTTCTGAGAGGTTTGGATTTAGTTGGTTGGTTAGAGTTATATCATATTCTGTTGGCACCTGATAAGGCATCAGCATGTCTTAACTCACTCTAGAAAAGACCCCAAATCCAGGACACTAGCTGGCAGTTTTTGGTAAAGGACTGATTATGAATGTAAGAAGTTCTTTATGCATTTTTTGAGTAAGTAAACAAATAATCCCTAACACCTTTTCTACTGGGAGTTCGCCTTCTTGAAGAACCTGAGGAACACCAAAAGTGTGAACAATAATTAACTTTTGATTGCAGTGTACAGCCAAAAAGTCCTGTTTTGTTATCAGTTCTCTGAATCTCTAAGAGATTAAACATTTGATTAAACATATTTCAGCAACAGAAACTACTGAAATGGCTTTTGAACCATTTTAGTCACGTAGCTGTATATTTACCATCTACGCAATGAAACAATATCCTGTACTCTGCTCATTTGTTTATGTACTTAAAGGAACTGGGCTTCTACATCTATTCATTCCACCCTTTCTTGAACAACAAGGAAATTATTCAATTCAAGAAATATGTAGCCAGTGCCTATTATGTGCCCTGGACACTATTAGAACTGGTGAATTATAATAAATGTGAAAGGCAAAGAGCACAAGTGCTTCCAGGTTAATCTAGGAGGGAGAATGAACTAATCCTTGTATCAAAGACACCTGTACACCTAAGAGACACCTGGAGAGACATGCAAGCAAGTGTCACTGCACTGCTGATTTTCTCCTTTTCTCTGGCAGCTCCTTCTTGGTTTATCACCAGACCTCTACCTCCCCTGCCAGCCATTAATTGGAGGAGTCCTACAGGATTTGAGTAGAGGTCTCTTTTCTTTTCTCTTTACCTCCCGGGGCAAGAATGTCCATGTCCACTAACACTTCAGTTGCTACCAAGACCCTCAGCTACACATCTTCTGCCCAGAGCTTTTCTCACAGCCCTGGACTGCTGCATGCAACTTCATCTCTTGCATGTCTCAAAGATACCTGGCACTCAGCATGCCCAAACAAAACTTACTAGCATTGACCCCTCCCTCAGATCTGACCATTTTTCAATATTCCCCATGCCAGAGAATGACCAAGACAGAAACCAAAGAGTTAACTTTGATACTTCCCTCTTCCACATCCTTATCTCTAAACCGTCACAAAGTCCTATCAGTTTTACTTCCTGGATTTTTTTCAAGTTCATCTGTTTGTCTTCATTTCCACTGTCACATCTCGGATAAATGTTACAACCTAATCACAACAGTGACTTCCCATCACTTTTGCCATATTACATTGGTGAGAAGCAAGTCTTGGGTCCTGTTCACACTAAAGGGGACAGATTATAAAGGCACAACACCAGGGAGCCAAGGTCGTGGGGCCATATTGAGAATTCTTCCTATCATAGATCTCAACTCTAACTCACTTCCTCAGGAAAACCTCCTCCAACACCAGAATTGGGTCTAATCTCATTCTTACAAGTTCTCACAGTACCATATACCTCTTCTTCATAGCATTTATCACAACTGTAATTTTAACTTAGTTAAATGACTATTTGATTACTCTCTATCTCCCCCACCCCCCTTGTGAGGGGTTGTTTTATTCATTGTAGCATCAGGACTGGAACATTGTAGAAGCTCCAAACTGTTGAATAAGTTGACAGAAGAGTCATGGAATCTGTCTGTATTTTGTTGTCTTGATTCCTCATATAGAAATCAGAGAATATCTCATTTCTAGGCTGCTTGCTTAATGGGTTGCTTCTCACTCTGGCTGCAAGAATGATGTAATGGAGCAATGAAAGTTTTATTGAAAAGGGGAGTGGGGGGCGTCTGGGTTGCTCAGTTGGTTAAGCATCTAACTCTTGATTTCAGCTCAGGTCATGATCTCAGGGTCGTGAAATCGAGCTCCACGTTGGGCTCCATGCTCAGCACAGACTCTGCTTGTCCCTCTCTCTCCCCTAGCTTGCATTCTTTTGCTGTCTGACTCTCTCTCTCAAATAAATAAATAAATGAATAAATAAAATCTTTTAAAAAAAGAAAAAAGAAAGAAAAGGGGAAAGGGGGAGGGTGGGAAGGAAATTAAGTTTTTATCTTCCATAATGCAAACAGGTAAATCATGGTTTTTCAAAGTTGTAACCACAATAAGCATCCCAAATTGACAATAGATGTTAGAGGATGTCAGGGAAAGAGTGGTAACCTGGAATCAACAATAAAAGTTATTGTAACTAATTTATTTTTATCTTGTTTTCTGGGACTTCAAATTAGCTTGTGTTCAGGGGATCTATGCTAAGCCACTGACAGATACAGGTTGATATGGGAATTATGGCCAGATTCATGTTTGAGCAGTTTTAGAAAACAGACATTTGCTTGGTTACCTGTGAGGTACCTGGATGAGTTTTCCCTTTTCTGAGAATAGTGTTCCCATTTGTGGCCCACTACCACCTCCATAATTATCTCTGACAATTATGGAGCAGTAAATCTGTGCCAAGCCTGCACCAAACACTTTAGGTGTGTTATCTTGTTTACTTATTACAATCCCTATAAGTATGTAATGCCTACCTTATAATAGTGGTCCTCAAATTGTGACTAGCATCAGAATCAGCTGGTGGATGGTTAAAGCACAGATTGCTGGACCCTGCCTGCAGTTTCTGATTCCATAAATTTGGCGTGGGGCCTGAGAATTTGCCCCTTTAATCTTTAACAAGTTCTTAGATGTAGGTATGATGAAGCTGATCTGAGGACGACACTTTAAGAACTACTGTGAGGTAAGTATTGTCAGTCCCCATTTTACTAATAAAAAAACTGAGGCTTAGAGAAGTAAATACGGTTACGTGGCCAATAAGTTGTGTAGCCAGGATTCAAATCCAAGTTGGGCAGCCCAAAACCACCAGGTAACACTGCCAGAATCAAACATTCTTCTAAACTCTTACAAGTTTAGAAGGCCCAGAAATGTTGGGATAAATCAATCTTCAGATAAATTCAAGCATTCTTGATCACATTGGTTTGGTTAAAGTAACTACTCAAAAAGTCTTAAATGGTTATGTCATTAAGTTTCAGTATGTTTAAAATCTGAAATTATTTAAGACTTCATTAAAATAGTCTTTGAAAATCTTCATCAAGAAACATAGAGGAGTCAAAAAATAATTTGAATAGGTTTGACTCCAGAAGAAAATCTCTCATTCACTTCTTACAGAAGATGAAAGTAGATTGGCTAAGATCAGGTACAATTGCAAGCAAGTTCTTTTCTTAATGGGTATGAGAAAGGTCTAGCAAGCAGAGAGGAAAGCATACCCTCATTAGGTTCATTCTATGCAAATCTATACCTGGAGGCTTGGAGTTTTAAAGCGATAGATACTGTAGGTCAGAGGTAATTTTCAGGTCTTGTTTAAATATGACCTGGCTTGTGCTGTCAGTATTCACTTAGAAGTGGATCCTCGTTTCCATTCCCATCTCCCATCTCCTTCCTCTGGACCTCGCCCCTGGAGCTAACTTTATCCCAAAGACTTCAGGCTGGTTTTCCATCCTTAGGCTTGCCTCCCTAATGGTAACCAACAGAGTAACAAGTTTATCTTTCTTTAAACAATGTTTTTATAGGATTTTTTCCCCAACCTGCAAGTTTACAGAGCCATTATATTCAAGATTCATCAAGACATATCCCTTTTTCTTTCTATTCTTCATCTCACCAACCTCGCTTTTATTATTTCTTAATGAAATTTTTGCTCCAATAAACAAATCCCCTCTTCCTAAGCCTTTATACATTTTATTATTGCTTCTTCCTCCCCCACCCCGCAACAGTTACCATAATTCATTACCCTCAAACCCCTCTCAAAATCCCCTTCCTTTAGGTATTCTTTCATGATTGACTTCATCTATGGTATTATTCATTGGTCTTAATGGGCCAAGTTGGTACAAAATTAGTTTGAGTGTTGAAAGGTTGTTTCTCTAAGTACTCTTCAGCCATTCAATTAGTGTTTTCTCTCTCTCTCCAAACAGACTATAGGCCCTTTGAGAGCAGGGATTGTCTTTATTTCTTTTGTTAAGTGCCCACTGGACCTCATTCATTCATTCTTCATTCATTCATTCCTTATATTTTCATCAAGTACTTCATATATTCCAGACAATGGGCTCATCATACTGCTTTCAGGAAGGCTTGGTTGCTTTCATAAACCCTGCACTGCCCAGGAGCTCTCTAATCTGGAGCTTTGGACTTGGATGTGGTAGGTAGTTGTGAATTCCTTCCATTTACTTTTTCAGGGAAGTCTGA
Organism: Zalophus californianus; assembly: GCF_009762305.2. Lineage (NCBI taxonomy): Eukaryota > Metazoa > Chordata > Mammalia > Carnivora > Otariidae > Zalophus > Zalophus californianus. The sequence continues at coordinate 60,311,420 of NC_045600.1, read as the reverse complement.
AATATAGGTCAGGAAAAGAGAGAGGAGGAGGCTTGCTGGAAAGTCAGAGTGTTTTTGTGGTGGGGGACTGGTTGAGTAAGGTGAGGGAAGTTGAGTTGAGATCTGCATAACATTTCCTGTCATAGAACTTTTGGCAAATAGTAAATGAAAGAAAAGGTTCATTGTCAACAGCTTTGACTAAGGCAGGGACATTGTATTTTCAAGAGGCAGAGGCTAAATAATGAAAATCCAAAGAGTAGCTTTCTGAATTCATCCAACTTGGGAGTTTGATGACTTTGAGTAGTATCTCTGTTCCTGAGTCTATCTCATCTTTTGAAAAGTAAATATTAGAATTGGCACATTGGGGTACCTGGCTGGCTCAGTTGGTAGAGCATGTGACTCTTGATCTCAGGGTCGTGAGTTCAAGTCCCACTTTGGGTGTACAGCTTACTTAAAAAAAAAAAAAGAATTGGCACATTAACGGCCCTAAGCAATTCATAAATTAAAAGTAAGTTTCTTGAATGATTATAGCATTATATATACAGGCATTGATATTGTCCATGCATGTCTATATATGTAACATTGTCTATATAGAACAGTTACAAAGGCAAACAATTCAAAGCTCAGGAATTGGTTGTTATGTAGGGGTGCCTGGCTGGCTCAGTTGGTGGAACATACAACTCTTGGTCTTGGAGCTGTAGGCTTGAGCCCCACTTTGGGTGTAGAGATTACTTAAAAATAAATTTTTTTTAAAATAAATAAAATTAAAAAAAGAAATCTGTTATGTATATTAGAACTAATATATGTGTTTTAAAGCTAAGATAAAGAAGACAAGGGTATAACAAAATTCTATATTTTTGCTCATTCTAAGCAAATTTTTTGGCAACCATAAACACAAACCATCCCATTAGTAGAGTGCCAAGCACTGCCAGACAGTTGCAGCTCCTTGTTACCCTGTCCTGTTCTGTGTCTAGAACCATCAGGTCACCCCATCCCCCTGAGAAAGGGGCCAGAGTTCCTAGGCTTTGGTGAGTTTGTCCTGCATGAAGGGGACAAATACAGAGATCGCTGGGAGATGTCCTAGGAGTTAGAGCCTAGTAGTCAGCAGCCCTCTGGGCTGAACATCAGCTGCTGGAAGATAACCTTATAAAGAGAGAACTAGGAAATCTCTCCCAAATGTTTTCTCAGTGTTCATCTTTTTCTTTCCTTTCCTTTTTCTTTGCTGTCAACTTCACCCTCTTCCCCTTTGTTTCTCTGGCCCAAAACTATGCCAAAGCACACACTCATGGCTCCTTCCCTCATTCCATTTCAGCTAGAAGAGCTTTCTCAACATTAATGCTTCCCTTTCTAGAACCCTTTATTTAACCCAACTGGAGGACACTTCTAGAGTTGTCCTGTCCTTCCCTTCCAAGCTGATGGAAGAAGGCAAAAAACTTCATGCCGACAGAGGCAAGGTAGGCCACCCCAGGGAGGAATAGGCTAACGGATGTGACAGCCTCACTTTCCCTTTATGGCCCCCAAGCAATGGGGAAGACACCTATGTGAGGTTTCCCAAACAATCTATTCCACAAAGACCCAGGGTCAGTTGTTTCTACATACAAGGTTTATAGGCATGGTGCAGTGTAGGGACAACATAATTTACTTGGTAATCTTGCAAAGAAAATGATATTAACCACTAAGTGAACCTTGTTCTTTCTTGATGTACACCACCAACAATACAAAGTAAAACTCAAGTCTCATACTTTAATAAATTCCAAGCATACCGCATCATATTTGATGTAAATATTTTAAGTACATTATTATTAAGAGGAGAGTAATTTATTAAAATTTCATCCAATTTTTCAAAGCCTTCATGTTGAAAACTAATTTGTGGGGATTGGGGCAGGGATTAACTAAGAAGGAACATGAAGGAACTTTATGCAGTGAGGATAATGTTTTATATTTTGATAGGGGTTTGTGTTACACAGGTGTCTGCATTTGTCAAAACTCAGTGCATGTACGTTTAAGATTTGTGCATTTCATCATGTATAAATTTTATTTCAAAAGGGAAAAACCATAAATATAGAACTACAGTTAATGATATGCGTGCTGAAGTATTTAGACAGACGTGTACTGCAGTTTACTTTGAAAAACTTCAAAAAGGTGTACTGAGGAACGGGTAATAGTATGTGATAAGGCAAGTATGGAAATATGTTAATGGTAAAATCTAGATGGTGGGTAAATGGGTCCTCATTGTAAAAGTTTTAGAACTTTGATTTATGTTTGAAAATTTTAGTAATGTTGGGAAAAGTCATTGTTGAAAGAATTTAATATCATCCATCAGCCAACTGCTGTCATTTTGGAATATCCCAGTTATTCTAGCTCATAAACTAACATTATTATCCAACTCATTAATGCTTTATTTAAGCAACATTTTAAATGTATTTAAGAAATATCACCTGGCCCTGTGTCATCTCTGGATTAAAAAAATGTCTGTATGATCGCTCGGCATCAGGGAAATCCAAATCAAAACCTCAATGAGATACCACCTCACACCAGTCAGAATGGCTAAAATTAACAAGTCAGGAAACGACAGATGTTGACAGGGATGTGGAGAAAGGGGAACCCTCCTACAATGTTGGTGGGAATGCAAGTTGGTGCAACCACTCTGGAAAACAGTATGGAAGTTCCTCAAAAAGTTGAATATAGAGCTACCCTACGATCCAGCAATTGCACTACTGGGTATTTACCACAAAGATACAAATGTGGGGACCCGAAGGGGTACGTGCACCCCAATGTTTATAGCAGCAATGTCCACAATAGCCAAACTGTGGAAAGAGCGAAGATGTCCATCAACAGATGAATGGATAAAGAAGATGTGGTATATAGATATATATACAATGGAATATTATGCAGCCATCAAAAGGAATGAGATCTTGCCATTTGCAATGACGTGGATGGAACTGGAGGGTATTATGCTGAGTGAAATAAGTCAATCAGAGAAAGACATGTATCATATGACCTCACTGATATGAGGAATTCTTAATCTCAGGAAACAAACTGAGGGTTGCTGGAGTGGGGGTGGGGGGGATGGGGTAGCTGGGTGATAGACATTGGGGAGGGTATGTGCTATGGTGAGTGCAGTGAAATGTGCAAGACTGTTGAATCACAGATCTGTACCTCTAAAACAAATAATGCAATATATGTTAAGAAAAAAAAAGAAGAAGAAGATAGCTGGAGGGGAAGAATGAATGGGGGTAAATCAGAGGGGGAGACGAACCATGAGAGACGATGGACTGTGAAAAACAAACAGGGTTCTAGAGGGGAGGGGGGTGGGGGGATGGGCTAGCCTGGTGATGGGTATTAGAGAGGGCACGTTCTGCATGGAGCACTGGGTGTTATGCACAAACAATGAATCAGGGAACACTACATCAAAAACTAATGATGTAATGTATGGTGATTAACATAACAATAAAAAAATTTAAAAAAAATTTTAAAAGTCTGTATGGAAATGATGCCTTTCTTCCATTGTACACACACACTGATAGAGAACACTAGTTTTGAGGTGGGAGAAAGCAACATTTATTCATCCACAATACTGACCTATATTTTTCTATAATCACTGCTACATTAATCATCCATTAATTTTATCTGTTTAAGATATTTCTGTGGTTTTTCTCCTATAGAATACGAAAAAATTCAAAGGAAGTGACAATATAGGATTCTTTATTTTTGCTTCATCTTGTCATGTTTGTATTTTGTTTATCTTGTTTAGAAGAGGAAAGAATCCTTTCTAGAAATCAGATGTCAAATAATAAGGATTTTAGATGTAAAACATATACTACATTGTCTCTCAGTGATACCTCAATTTGTGGAGATTATACGTGGAGTCGTATGTAAAATTTTGGTGTCAAATGTCAGTTCATTGTCTTGGAAGATGTCAAACTGGGTTCTTGGAGGATGAATAGAAGTTCACTAAACATGAGAAAGAGGGAAGGAGAATGGCCAGTTTCATTTATATATCTTCCATAGTACCTACCAGAGTAAACACTAAATGAATGTTTAGTCCAAGTTGCAGAAGTTCAAAGGTCAAGTTCATAAAGATATTGGAAGTGAACCAACCTGATTAAAAATAAACTGTCATTTTACTTAGTGATCAAATTTCAGTGTAAGGAATTCTGAGACAATGAGAAACTTGGGTTTTTTTCCAAGATATGTGACTCTCCTTGGAGAAATGAGATCCTCTACCAGGAAACCAAATATTGTGGTTTGCCTGATTTCCTTAAAATAAATATTCCAGACTTAATCCATCTAAATAAATCAAAATGGTATCCCTGGGAGACCTAGGTGTTACAATTCTCGACAAACTTTTGGAACCCCTCTCTTGGGGTGGTAGTCAAAGCCTACACCACTTTCTTTTGAATATCTTCAGAGAAAATAGGTTTCATTTCTGAAGTAAGAAATTCATGCAGAGGCCAGCCAAATTGAGTAGGACTGGTTTTGGAAAGGGGTGCAGCTGTAAATTGATCCTGATTTTCTTGATATAAATTTGTTCTTCAGATTACCAAAGAAGAATTTCAAAAATATGCTTAGTGTCACTAGAATACATGCGTAAGCTCCTGCAGTGATTACTTTGAAAGGGGAAGCTTAGAAGAAAAAGAACATCTACAGTCATACCTAGCAGCCTGGGAAGCATAAGCACACCTGCGCACTGGGCAGCTCAGGCTCAGAGGGAAGCAGTGGCAGCTACACCTACCACTGCGCGTTGGATCCTGAAAAGCATGGGCTTCTGAGGCAGTTTGCAGGCACTTCCACGCCTCCTTGGGGCCTGATTCTACAAGAGCAGTTCTGGAAATATGGGGTAACATTTTGCTTTGTGGAAAAGCACAGAGGGGAGGTGGGCTAAGCCCTGTGGGAACTTTAGAAATGCCCCCCAAAATGTAGCAAGAAAGAGAAAGCAATCATTGTCCCTCAGGCCCTGGTATTCACCCAGATCCAGCTGCTGCAGAAGAGCAGGCAGGCGAGCGATGGTCCTCACGTGGTGAAAGAGAAATGTGGAAAATGGAAGCAGCCTCAGTTTTGTGTGCTCAGCTGAGCCCTGAAGTAGTGGCAAGAGTGTACTGTGCAGGGAGGCTTGAGAGCAAGATGGGGTGTGGGACGAGCCACGGCCAGCGCACTGAAAATAAAGAGGGTGGGAGAGATGATGTGGGTGGGGAGGCAGAATTCGTGTTAGTGGGTAGTAAGTCGGGTGACAAAAGAATCGGAGGAAATCAGGGGCCTTGAGCCTTCACGATTTCTCCCCTGCTGTCTACAACATTTCTTTGTGATGAAATGACATATTGCAGAGTCTAATTGCTGAAGGCTTGGGTACTTACATTTCTTCTGACTTTTGGTTTATCCAGATTTATTCTTCTTTAGTGACTGTTTCCCATCTGATTCCTGAGACATAGCGATTTACTTGGTACCTCATGTTTAAGTGACATCTTATCACCTTCTATTTTCCAGACAAATATTATGATAGCCTCGATACCTTGAAACACCACCACCACCTCCTATTTACCACCACACCCCCTCTGGTAACCAAAAATTTGCAAAAGCCATTCTCATGCTCAATTTTTTTTTTCTTTGCAAGTTCAGCATTTAAAGTCGGTCATTTGAAGTCGCCACAATTTTCGTGGATGAACTCCCAAGTAATTTGCCCTGATTCTGTCATCATTTCCTGAGGAATTCCCCTCCTCCTCATTCTTTCCCTCCTTCTTTAAGGATGTTGTTCCTTGCACTGGAGCTGGCTGACATTAAGTGCTCGATAAATGTATCACGAATGAATAAATGAATGGTCACTTCAAACACAAATCTTTGTGAGGTGGTTTAACCACCACACTTTCTAGAGGCATGGAGACAGCTGACTTTTTGAAGTCCCTTTAGTTGGTAGGCCTTAAATATTTAAAGACGTGCCATCAGAGAACTTTGAGTGAAAAAAATAATACTGTAGTCCACTGTCAGCATCATGTGAGGTGAATTGAAGAAGGATGGTGTGTGTAAAAAAATGTGTGTGTGTCTTGTGTATCCCACCATATAAACACGCATAAATCCAACCATCCCTCACGTGGTATTTGACGGAAATTCTTTTATAATGAATACTCAATACAGGGCTAAAGCATCCCCATTTCATGAAGAATCTTATGCCTTTTTATTCATAAGTGTAATTGCAACTCATGGACAAGATGAAGTCATGGATTGGTTAGAGCTAGAAGTAGGTCGATCTATAGGAGGGCCTCAAGTTATGGATAAGGAGACTCAGGCCCAGAAAAGTTCCATGGGCTCCCAAATCCACACAGGAGGCTGATGGCAAAGGGGAAACCAGACTTCCAGGTTTCCCGCCTCCTCTCCAGCCATGTCTGAGCAGCTTTTTCCTTATGGAGGATTGTCCCAGTGCTGAGAGTAGTCTGTCTTGGAAAAAGCTCCAAGGAACAAAAACATAATAGACTATTTTCTTTTCACAGAAGGGGGCTTATGACTTAATGGGATGGGAAAAATAAATAGAAAGATATAAAAAAAAATTGTCAGGAATATTCTTTCTTTTAAATTGCCATGAGCAGAGCAGTATCTATGAAGACTACACGTATCTAAACGGGTGGTGTTTTGTTTTGTTTAAAGATTCTGTTTATTTGACAGAGAGAGACACAGTGAGAGAGGGAACACAAGCAGGGGGAGTGGGAGAGGGAGAAGCAGACTTCCTGCGGAGCAGGGAGCCCGATGTGGGGCTCCATCCCAGGACCCCGGGGTCATGACCCGAGCTGAAGGCAGACGCTTAACGATTGAGCCACCCAGGAGCCCCTGTTTTGTATTTTAGATTAACAAATTTGGTATGCATTGGGGTTAACTAAGAGTTCCCTTTTAATGTAAATACTCTTGGGAAATGTCCTACCTTAAGTCTGTTTCAGTCAGTAGCTCACACAAGGAACAAGAACACGAATTTAATAAACATACTGGAATTTGGAATATAACTTAGAAAAGTAAGTTTTAAAAAGTATGTCAACAAGAAGAAAAAAAGCAATTAACTTCACAATTATGGGTTTCAAAGAATGACCTTTTCTTAACCTGTTCCTATTTTTACGTGTAATTACTTTTTTATAAGTTCTTCTATAGGTAAACAGTATTGTTTTCATTTCTATTGCTGTAATAAAATATTAGAGCTGACCAGTTGGTGGAGCAATTACATTTCCATAGCTCTTAATGGCTATTTTGCTTAGGTACTAGTAACTTAATTAGACTCAAGAAAGAGACTATTAATATTCTAAGGACTAACCAAACTGATCACAAACTTTCAGGAGAAATGACAGACAAAATCACGTTAACAACATCCGGCCCATTGAAGAAAACCTGTAATTAAATTAAAGTGGTAATTCCACTCATGACAGCTGGAGAGTCCCCTCTTAACTCACCTCCAAGAGGTAGGCCCCCTCCCTGCAAAGTCACAGTTACAGGTAGGTATGAGTAAGGAATGCAAAAAGGTCAGCCTTAGTAGTGCTTCAACCGCCGGAAGCATGAGGTTAATGCAATTTTAATTTTTAATGGCAAACCAGATACCCTTTTACAAGACCATCCAGTACAGGTTTCAATGTAATTATTAGCCTCTTTGGTTTAAGCAGCTGTCCTAGAGAGACTGCCTCTGGGAAAGCAATTTGCTCAATCCAGATTTCCTTCAAGAGAATGGTTAGCTGAATGTTTACCAAGTCAGCATTTAAGTCTCCCCAAATCATTGTAGCTCCTTAGAGTACTTGAAAACTTTATTCACTTGTGATATATTCAAATGAAAAATGTAAGAATCAGTATAGTTATGCTTACATGAACGATATAAATTTTATGAATCAACAAAAGACCATAAGGCAATATAAAATGCTAACAATGATTGTACTTGCATAGGGAGACAGTGATTTTTCCCTCATATTTTCTTTGATTTTCAAAATTTTCTAAAATAAATGTTTATTAGTTTACCTTAAAAGAAAACTATCTTAAGGTGTTATTCAAAACGTAGGAAATTAGTGCCAGTGAACTTGAAGGAATAATGATGTATATAGATGTATGTGAACAAATAGTACTATCTTAAAGCTATCTAAATGCATCCTTGTCACAGAGACCAGGCACTACTCTCTTAGCTGAAATCAGGGACTGACTTGCACATGTTGATCAAGTTATGTTGCTTGGCAAGCTGAAGAGAGAAGACAACTGACTGGCACAGGTTAGGGTTGGATTGGATGTTGTATTTTCTAAAATCCAACTTTCTTGCATACGTGTCAAATCCAGTTTCAAAACAAATATTTATTAAGTACTAGTATTAAGTACTAAAGTACTAAATATTTATTAAGTACTGCTTTAATTTTACTAGATAGTAAAGTTAAAACAGTAAACAAATACCCTTGCTCTCTGGAGCTCACATTTGAGACTGGGGGAGACTAAGAATAAACATATAAACAAAACTGTAGTATTTTTTTTAAAGAATTTATTTATTAGAGAAAGTATGTGTGCGCATGAGCAGGGGGAGAAGCAGAGGGGGAGGGAGAAGCAGACTCCCCGCTGAGCAGGGAGCCCGATGCGGGGCTCAATCCCAGGACCCTGGGATCATGACCTGAGCCAAAGGCAGACGCTCAACCAACTGAGCCACCCAGGTACTCCAAAACTGTAGTATTTTAGATGGTAATAAGAACAACAAAGAAAAATAAAGAAGGGGGATAAAGAGTGTCTGGAACGGGAAGAGGGAGGTCACTTTCTAAAATGATGGCCAGGGAAATGTCACCGATAAGGTGGTATTAAGCTAAGACCCAAAATAGCCAGGATGATATCTGGGGCAGGGGTTCTAGGTAGAGGAACCAGCAAGTTCAAGCATGCCTAGTGTATCCCTGGCCAGGAGACAGGTATGGCTGGAGCAGAGTGTGAAGAGGGGAGATTTGGGGAATGAGGTTAGTGGTATAATCAGGTACTAGACCACTTAGACCTTGTAGACCATTCAAAGAATTTGGGCTTTTACTGAGAAGGATGAAAAGCCATTGAAGGGTTTGGGACAGAGGAGTAACTTGATAGGATTTTTAAAGGATCACTCTGGCAGTTTGAGTGAGAATAGACTTTGGAGGGAGGAAAGCAATGGTAGAGGCAGGGAGATCAGTTAGAAGGCCATTTAAATAGTCAAGACAAAAAATACCAGTGGCTTAGACCATGGAAATAGCAATTGGAGGTAGTGCAAAATGACAGGATTCTGAATAAATCCTGAAGAGAGAGCCAGCATGATTGCTAACAGATTAAATATGAGACGAGAAAGAAAGGCGTCAAGGACAACCTCAGATTTGTGGTCTGAGTAGCTGGAAGAATAGAGTTGACATTCACTGCAATGGGGAAGACTGAGAACAAGTATGGCTGCAGGTGAGGATTTGGTTTTGAACATGTACGTTAAATGTGAGTTACTTATTAGATATCTAGATGGACATGTCACATAGACAACTGGATATACAAGTGTCAAATGGAGGGGAGATCTAGGCTGGAGATATAAATTGAGAAGTTGTCAGCAGGTAGATGGTATTGGAAGTTGTAAAACTGGATACCACTAACAAAGTGAGTGTGGATAAAGAGGAAGTCCAAGGACTGAGCTCTCCCACCTTTGGGTATGTAGAGGTTGGAGAGATGAAAAAATAATTGCCAAAAGAGACAAAGGAATGGACAGTGAAGTAGAAGAAAAAAAACACAATAATCAATAACATATTTTCTTTGATTTTCAAAATTTTCTAAAATAAATATTTATTAGTTTACCTTAAGAGAAAACTATCTTAAGGTGTTATTCAAAAGGTAGGAAATTAGTGCAGGAGAATGGGAATAAAGTACAAGGTAGAGATTAATTGGTTCCAGACACTTAAGAAAATCTTTATCCAGTCATTAGCTGACCACTAAACAACTGAACAGAGACTTCAGTGGCCACACATAACAAAGAATTCAGACTTTACGAAATTAGTTTGGGGAAATCACTAAAAAATGTTATATAAATGAGCCAAAGATGGCCTCTGTACATTGGCCCCTAGGTTATTTATTTCTTCCTTGGAGACTGAGATTTGTTAGCTCAAAAGCTCACTGGCACCACACTCAGGTTTTTACATATCCGTTTATTTTAGACATGGCCCAAACAAGCAAAATTTTAAACCATTTAGAACCTGCCTGTTTCACATTCTCTGCAAAACCTCACTGGACGGTTGTAACCCATTGGTAAGACTATAACCTTGGAGCTCTCTGACTCAGAGACTCCTCATTGTGTTGCTGAGCAAAGTTGTCTAGACCTGTACATCCTTTTTGAATAGTTAACATGAAAATTAACAAAATGTGATTTAAAAATAGATCAAAAATAGGAGAAATTGTGCCATGAAAGGACTAACAATAAACATCTGACCCATTTAAAGAATTAGGTTGAAATGATCAATGAAAATGTGATCCTTGAAATGAATACAATATATAAAACATTTTTTTGAGGAGAAGGGCAAGCGTGTGCGGGGAGGGAGTGGAGGCATAGGTGGTTGGGGTACGCAAAACAAAACAAAACAAAACAAAAAAACATTTTTTGAAAGAAAAATATTGTAAAAAATAGTTTTTAATGTAAAGCCAGGTCTAAAGCCACAGAAAATATTAATAGCTAAAGCATGTTTTGTGCTATGTGTCAGATATCAAATTCTAATTGCATGTTGCTTAAAAGACATGTATGTGAAACAAAATAGGGACCCATAAGAGGATGAACTCACATATAAATGTCGAAACAGAAATCCTGAAAAAAGAAATCCTGACTAAAATGTCAACAAATCAGCTACTGTTTACTTTGAGAATACAAGAATGGTCTAGCATTAGGTAATGGATCAATGCTATTTGTTACATGAACAGGTTAAAGGAAGAAAATAATATGATTGTGTCAAAAAGAATCTAAGAAAACTATTCAAAATAAGGAAATTATTAGAACTATAGGAATTAAATATTATGCATCTAATATGATGAAGAATGTCTCTGTCAGACTAAGTCGTGATAAAAATTCTAGAAGTATTTAAAAAAATTCTAGAGATATTTTTATAAAAGATAGGGGACAAAAAGAATGCTAACTGTTAACACTTCTTCATCATTTTTGATGTTTTTAAATGTGTCCACAAATTCTTTGAAACTCATCTTGAAAGCACATTCCCCAGCTCAATCAAGCCTTCACATGATTTGTGATCCTACCTGATATCTCGGCAGCAATCTCATGAGACATTTGGGTCAGAACTACGTAACTAATCTGCTCCTGGATTCCTGACCCTCAGAAACTGAGATAATAAATGTTTATTGTTTTAAGTTGCTAAGTTTTGGGGGATAATTTGTTACACAGCAATGTTGAACTAATATACCCTTGTTTAGGCAGCTCTAGTCAATATCAAATCAATTACATAATTCATAAAATGAGCTATGACTGTGGGAATGGAGAGACAAAAACAATGATTTTTGAAGATTATATGAATCGATGAGTGAAAATTTTTTAAGAAGCCAAAAACTAGAAGAAAATATAAGTGAATATTTCAGTGATCTTGAAATTGGTAAAATAAACAAATGCATTAAAGAATATAAAAGCAATAGTAAAAATCATCATCAAGATATCTAACATTTATTAAGCACATACTACATACTAGGTATTATGTCAAGGACTACAGTTCTGTAACTCATTGTCACAACAGTCCCATGAAGATGAGGAAATTGATGTTTAGAGAAGTTACTTTGCTCAAGTCTGTAGCTAATTTATTGGGTATAGGCCTGTCTAAATGCAAAGTCTCTGCTCACAAGTATTTTTGGAGTTCAAAACTAATTACGTTGAAGTACTGTTGGCAAACCATGGGAAAAGAGTTTCAACACATGTGACAAAGGGTAAGTGTTTAAAATATAAAATATATAAAACAAAAATGTTCTTCGCAATGTTACTTGTAAATGAAACAGAAAAACCCTAAGTATCCAACAGTAGAGAAGTGGTGAAATAAACTATACAAATTTCATAAAATTGAATTTTTTGCAATTATTAAACAATTATATTTTAAAATCCTTTACAATGAAAATGGAGCCACAGACCAGAAGAAAATATTCACAAAACATATGTCAAAGGACTGGAATCAGGATATTTAATGAACTCCTAAACTCAACAATAAAAAGACAAACCACCCAATTAAAAATAGGCAAAAGATTTTAGAAGACATATTAGAAAAAGAACAGTATGAATAGCAGATAAGCACATGAGAAAATGCTCATCATCATTAGTGATCAGAGCAATGCAAATTAAAATTAAAAGCATAATAAAATACCACTGTATACTCACCAGTATGTCTGTAGTCAAAAACACTACAGTATGAAATGTTGACAAGGTTGTAGACCAGTTGGAACTCTCATGCATTGCTATTGGAAATGTAAAATGGTACAATCAGTTTAGATAGTTTCATAGTTTCTTAAAAACTAAACATACTCACCCTAGATCCAGAAATTCCATGCTTAAATATTTACTCCTGTGAAAGAAAAGCTTACATACACAAAATAACTTGTCTAAGAATGTTTATGGCAGATTTATTCATAATGGTCAAAAACTGGGCTCAGCCCAGGTGTCCAATAGGAAAATGGATAAATTGGTATATTCATACAATGAAATAGTAACTAGCAGTAAAAAGGAACAAACAGCTGCTTGCGTATAACACAGAAAAATGGATAAATCTCAAAAAAAAAAAAAAACATGCTGAAAGACAACCCTCACACAGAAGAGTGCATACTGTATGATCCCAACCATACGAATTTCAGACTAGTCAATGATATGAAATTCACAACTTGGCAAAACTAGGGGTTGGCGACGCAGGCAGGGATTAATTGGACATAAGGGAACTTTCTGGGGTAAGGATAATGTTCTATATCTTAATGTGGGCTTGGGTTACACAGGTGTGCGTTTGCCAAAACTTAATGCATATATGCTTAAGATCTGTGTATTTCACTGTATGTAAATTTTACATAGAAACGCATTAGTTGGACTAATAGTTGGACTGTAGTTAAAAGTACGAATGCCAAAGTATTTAGAAGGAAGTGTAGAGATATCTGCAATGTCTGCAGTGCATCAAAAAGATAAGATGGGTTAATGAAGTGAACAGATGACTAAACGCGTGATAACACAAACATAGTCAAATGTTAATGGAAGAATCTCAGTGGTGGGTTTATGGCCATTCACCATAAAATTCTTTCAACTTTTCTGTCGGTTGAAAATTTTTATAATATGTTGGAAAAAATTATGTTTTCAGAGAAATCCAAACACCTTACCAAAAATTTTTAAAGCAGAATAGAATGTTGCATATGTAATATGATATAGTTTAGATGTGGAAGTAAGCACTAAAATAAAGGCAAAGTGGTTACCTTGGGGTTTTATGATAATGGGTAATTTTTATTTTTTTATATTTTCTTTACATTTTCTGAACTTTCTACAATAAATGTGAATGACTATTACTATCTGAAAAAAAAGATTTTTCACCTAACACTCTTAAAAACAGTTTCAAGGAGGCAGATTGTAATTTAGAGCCCAGAGGTACACTTTCCGATAGTCAGAACTGTATACAGATGGAACGGACCTCTGCAATGGTAGGAAGGTTTCCCATTCCCCAAGGACTCCTGTCCAAGCTGAAAGAGCCTAGGTAGAAATATTTTAGAGAGGGTTTAGCAAGGTATGAGGGATTTTAAGGTAGCCTCAAATTCTGAGACCTATAATGTGAAACAAAGTGCTATAGAAATGAAAAGATCTCTTGGGCTTTCCTAACCTATTCCAAACTCAGTCCTACTTCTTACAAAGAAAAATGCTAGTCTAAGCTTCCTGTACCAGAATACATACAACCTGATTCAGTATATAACTGGAAAGGCAAATCAGGGTTATTTTAAACATCTGAGCCGTGCTGTAGGTATGGTAGAGTCATAACAGTGCCCCATATTGCAGAGTGTTTTAGAGTGAGTGGAGCACTTCACTGTAACATTATCTCATCTAAGTCTATGACAGTCTGAGCCATGTTAGGGGGGAATGTGGTTTCCAACGCTGAAGGCAGTAGGATTGTTCAGGGACACCTGAGCACTGACTCTGTTTCCTTCTCTCATATGGGAGTGGTCCTTGTTGGTACTGCATTTGATTCAGGAACTAAGAAATCCTGGTATTTGTAAACATTTTCTTAAAGAGATGCACAAAGTTCATTCAAGTAGGCTTTTCTGGCTTAGTAGTATAATAAAAATTTGGGTTTTTTTTTTCCTTAGCCCTTTTAGCAGTCTGTCTGGAAGGAATGCCAGTATTAGCTAAATGCCCCATGAGGAACCTGGGGATAAAGGAAATGCTGAACAGAGGTGTAGTGCCTTCGCTCTTGCTCTGTGTGAGAGCCTCTGGGAGGTGTGTGTTTTGATGTGTAGGGGCTTTTCCTGTCAATTAGTAATGCACATTGATATTATTGTCTCTGTTTTTCCGTCTTTATTTTTTTGTAGACAAGGAAACTGAATTTCAGAGAGATTAGGTAGAGGAACCAGGACTAGAGGTGTGACACCAGTGCTATTGGTGGAATATAGATGAGAACAAATTTTTCCAAGCATTACTCAAAGTACTTCCCAGTCAAACCTATAAAATCATTTAGGTTTGCCAGCAGATATAAGAAACAAATCAACGGTACTAATACACACTTGAATTAAAGTTTTAAAAATGTCTGAATGCTATAAATGCTGCCTTGAGCATTCTAAAAGCTTTTTCCTATGAGGGCAAGACCATATGCATCCAGGATGATACATTAGGTGTTCTCTTTTTCCCAAATGATAGCAGAGAACTTGAAGAAAGAGCTTTGGCTTTTGTACTTTTGATTGATGCTCCATTTAAACTGGGACTTTTTTTGTCTGAGACATTCTGGCTGCCTGCCCTCTTTATAAAGAGAGGGCAATTGCATCAGAGATAGGCCAAGGAAGAGAGTTTGGAGTGAGTGTGCAAATACATTACCACCAATCAAATAACAATACAATAAGTAGTAGTAACATTTTTGGAAAGCTCCTAATGAAAAACAATGGGTGGAGGCAACAACATATTTCAGTAGTCCAAAATATTTACTTTGAAAAGAGATTCTATTCCAAAACTGGAGAACCTTCTACAAAATCTTTTAAAGCCAATACCAGCATAGATGACTTTTTCTAATTCATGCCTTCAAAGTTACAAATAAACAGTCCAAGATGAACCATGAGAGACGATGGACTCTGAAAAACGGAGGTTCTAGAGGGGAGGGGGGTGGGGGGATGGGTTAGCCTGGTGATGGGTATTAAAGAGGGCACATTCTGCGTGGAGCACTGGGTGTTATACGCAAACAATGAATCATGGAACACTACATCAAAAAAACAAAAAACAGTCCAGAATAGAGTACTTCTTTGTTTGATTAAGTTCAGTTAAGTGGAGTAAATCCTGACTTTACTGAGCCAAGGACCCCTCCTGCTGCAGCCCTAGAACTAAGAGGCCTAGCCCACTGCCTGTTCTGCAGTCAACAGCAATTGGTGTATTAGCTGCTGCTTCAACTTTCCCAGTTGCCACAGCCTTACCTAAGGACTTTGAAGAAAAAACTCCAGGGGGAGCAATGTCATCCCCATTTTTTCCAAATATTGAAGCCCATCAGCTCACCCAAAAATCTTCATTTCCAAACTATCTCCAAAACTCTGTGTGCAAACCGCAGCCGACTTTAGATAAAGCCTAGCTAACTGCTGAGGGCAGAGTTGACTGGGGAGAAGACTGCCCACTCCAGAATTTCAGGGCCCTAAGCAAGACTGCCTGCCTCCTTGCATTTGCTTCCCTTAAGTATTTCTCCAGCTCCATCCAGGGTTGCCTGAAGTCATTCAGTCATTCAATCAAACTGATAATTCAGTCAGTTTACTTCTTGAACTTGGCTTCTGTTAAAATACAGTACCCCTGGTGGAGTTAATAGCAACTTGCAACTTAGTGTGCAGATGTTTATAAGATTCCCTTAGGAAGAAAGTTGTGATGGAGCAGAACAGTACTTGTGCCCCTCCAGGAAAGCGGGGAAACAATGAGGAGGAGCAAAGTTTTCCCGGAGGGGAAGCTGGGAATATGGACACCTTTGGTTTACACCATTTTCTCCAGCTGCCCTTGGTCTTAAATGTTAAAATGCTCTCCATCTCTATCATGAGATCTTACCTACTTATCTGATAAACTATTCCAATCAAAAACCACATCAAATTTGTATGTGCCCAATGTCTATCTTGACCAAATAAAGGAAATGAATCATTTTGCAAAGCACACAGAGACCAGCCAAAGCAATCTGCAAATTGTGTAACTCTGTCCCAGCTCTCGGCTCTCTGTATTCAGCAAGGACCTTAAGAGAACCTCATTCTTGTTCTCCCTCTCAAATGCACACACCCAGATTTTTTTGGTGGATTTGCAACCTTCAGTTTGGGGAACTAGGAGGAAATAGTAACTCCATTTGTTTTGTGCTTTTTCCTAGTGTTTTGTCCTCATATTGAGATACAGTGGAATAGACTTTTAAC
The DNA here is from genome assembly GCF_009762305.2 of Zalophus californianus. NCBI lineage: Eukaryota > Metazoa > Chordata > Mammalia > Carnivora > Otariidae > Zalophus > Zalophus californianus. The sequence goes on along the minus strand of NC_045600.1, from coordinate 60,294,887 downwards.
GAGGAAAATGTGGAGGGTAAGAGAGTAACTCCTTTCCTTGTACACACAGAGGCTCATAAAAACCAGGTGACCAAGAGTTGGTGGCCCATGTAGCTCTGTTTTTATCACGGAATAAAAAAACCTGAGGGACAGGAGAGGGAACTGATTTTCCTGAGTCACCCGGCCAACCTATTGGCAAAGCTTGGAACTAGCCTCTGGTTTCAGATATTCTGTTTTATTGTTGTTTACTGAGTTGTACCAACTGTGGAAACTTAGTCTACTTTCTGTTTCTGAAGCTGTTTTAAAAGCAGCCAAAGTAAGCAGGTATATTATCTTTGCTAAGAGATGGTGTGATGTTCTCTCAGACTATACTTACCACTGAATTCAAGTACAGGATCTTTATAAAGTCTCTGTGCCATTATTAAACTTTTAACTTCAAAAGCATACGAGGTAGACATGATAGTATACTGTAAATGGAATTTAAAGGCAAATTCAATTTTCTTCTTAGAGCTGTCATGAACTTCAATTCTGCTGGCCATATTTCATTTGTCACAGGATCTGAAATGAGTACATATTGTGTGCAATTGTGTAATGTAGTTGTCCTAAACTTTAATACATTTACTTTTGAGTACCGTTTACAGATTGTTTCTCTAACACGCACAACCTGAGTTATTAAAGTTTAAAAGTGCACAAGGCCCTTATGAAGACCCTGTTTATAGCTCAAGTACAGAGCACAGGAATTCTGGCTAAATTACCTCTTTTTGCTGACAGCCCATTTTCCTTTAGGCTACAATATCCAGAGAACCGTATGTTCCTTTTCACTGAAAAGGAGAAATTCTTAAACTCTAGTGAATAACTGGTGCTAAAAGGCATGGCTTCGTTTTTAAAGTGCTTCCTGCTTAGAATACACACATAATGTCCAGATCTAACATAGGGAGATTAGGTATTGACAAAAGGCACTGAAGGAAAGTAGAAGCAATAAATCGGATGATTAGAAGGCTGACTATTCTGTAGATGCATGCCATTCAGTGGCTACCAGTTTAGATTCTAGCATTTCTTCAAGGCCTGTGCAAGCACATATTGAACATTCTTAGTTCACAGGGATACAGTTCTCTGAATTCCTAAAGCATCTGTAAAGTGATCCTGAACTCAGGGTCATCTGGCCAATTCATGGAAGAGTTGGCCTAGAACCCAGGACTGTTCTCTTTTTGCCAGACCCTGTCTTAGTCCTGATTTTCAAAGAAATTAAAAAGTAACATTTTTGTTGATCCTTAAAAGTATTGTGGGCCCTTGAAAGTATTGTGGGCCCAAGGCACTGTGCCTACTGTGCTCACTGGATATATCAGCGTTGGCTAGAAACTGTAAAATCTTCTAGTGGAGTGGGACCCCTGCCAGCCAGGGGAGAGCTCAGAAGCATGGATCTGGTACGTGAGGGCTCAGCCTAAACCCCTCCCGTGAAGTTCTAATGTATAAAGAGAAATACAAACTGTGTTGCTAAGGCCTCCAGCTCTAGCTCCTCCAGTGGCCCCCAGTACCTGTGAATCAAACTAATGTCTCCCACTTTTAGGTATCATGTCTAGCTGGGCTCCTCAATAGACTTACTTTATTTTATTTTAGAGAGGGAGAGCAGGGGGAGGGGAAGAAGAAGAGGGAGAGAAAGAATCTCAATTCAGGGCTCCATCTCACAGCTGAGATCATATCCGGAGCTGAAATCAAGAGTTGGATGCTTAATTGACTGAGCCACCCAGGTGCCCCTAGACAGTTTTTAAATTAGAATTTTATAATTTTATTGTTTCTTTAAAAATCTGATAATAGATATCATTGATGGAGTTCATATTGGAATTTCTCATTGATAAAGATGACTCTAGGCATATAATATGTATTGCATGCTTATATAATTTGGGATCTGTCACTTCTAGAGCAGCGCCATATTATACTTTTGATCTAAGAATCTTTCTATCAGTTTCACATATGAAAGACAATTTGGTTCTCATTAAATATAATCTACTTGGACCATAACCTACTGTCCCTTCTCACTCTGTATGATTTGAGTATTTACTTTGAAGAATGGAAATCTGAGGCTGCTCTTTTTTCTTCTCTGTAGAAAATTTTGTTTTTCTTGATTTGAAGAAGTGTGAGGAGAGGAGTGTTTTGGATATCGTCCATGAAGGATGAATCAAAGTAGTGGCCTTTTTTTTTTTTTTTTTAAGCCATGATACATTTAGATGGGCTCTTGTACCACCCTGCAGCACCCTGTTTGCTGACAGTGCAAATAGTGAAACCCCCAGACGTCGCTCTCTGCAGCAGGTTCTGTTCTTCCCACTTTCCCTGTTGTGCCCGAGCCTTGACTGCTTATTGGGAGGGAGTGCCCTTTCCAGAACTCTGCCTACCACTGCCCATGGGAATTTCCAACACCTTCAACTCTGTTTCTTTCTTACAGGTTTCTGGCAAAGGCATTTTGTAAATGTGAATAGTTGAGGAAATATGGGGTCAGTGGGGGACAATATTTCAGCTTCCAGCAAATGTGCTCCAGTTTAAGGGAAATGAGTACTCTTACACTGTTAGCAGGAGTGCAAGTTATTATAATGGTTTTGGAAAACCATTTCAAAATACACATTAAAGCTTTAAAAATGTAAATGCTCAAAATGTACACATATCATGATGAGCACTGAGTTGTGTATATAGATTTGTTGAATCACTATATTGTACACCTGAAATTAATATAACACTGTATGTTAACAATATTGGAATTAAAATAAAAAGCTTAATTTAAAAAAACTGTAGGGATGCCTGGGTAGCTCAGCGCGGAGCCTGCTTCTCCCTCTGCCTGCCGCTCCCCCTGCTTGTGCATTCTCTTTCTCTCTCTGACAAATAAATAAATAAAATCTTTTAAGAAAAAAAGTAAATGTCCTTTTTGGCCCCAGTAATTCTACTTTTAGGAATATACTGTAAGAAAATTATCTTGCACACATGCAAGTAATTTTGTTTGGGGTTGGTGACTTTTTGTAACAAAAGTTGGGAATAGTCTACATGACTAACAGAGATACTGATTAGATGCTAAGATTCCTAGATAGTGAAGTATCATAAAGCCATTAAGGTAATGTAATGAACACTGGGTGTTATATGCAACTGATGAATCACTGAACTCTACCTATGAAACTAATAATACACTATATGTTAATTTATTGAATTTAAATAAAATTTTTTAAAAATACCAATTTTAGAACCTAATCCTTAAAAAATAATGCAAAAAATATTTAAGTAACTATAAAATATTAATTATACAGTAGAAAAAGATATCAGACCTGCAAGTACAGCATTATGTAAAATTTGTTTAAAATTTGAAAAGGATATGTGTGTATTTATACACAGAAGTATATATTTATGGTTTTATACCAAGAGAAATATATATATTTTATGTATATAATCAAATGCCAAATTAAAAATGTCTAAAATTTTTATTATTTTTTTAAAGATTTTATTTATTTATTTGACAGAGAGAGATAGCGAGAGCAGGAACACAAGCAGGGGGAGTGGCAGAGGGAGAAGCAGGCTTCCCGCGGAGCAGGGAGCCCGATGCGGGGCTCAATCCCAGGACCTGGGGATCATGACCTGAGCCGAAGGCAGACGCTTAACGACTGAGCCCCCCAGGCTCCTCTAATATCTAAAATTTTTAGATGATAAAATAAATTTGGTATCTATACAGTCAAATGTATATCCATGCAAATAGATGTTTATTAGCATGGAAATATCTTCAACATGTATTAAAAGAGAAAATACAGTTGCATGGATTATAATGGATTCATTTTGTGAAATAATATATGTACATATTTATGCATGGTTTATATATCTGTAGTTTCACAGACGGAAGCTAGAAATGTATGCTTCTGATTTTTAACAATTTAAGAAAGGTATATATAGGAAAATATTTATAGTTGTTATCTCTAAGTAGTGAGATTATGGGTGATTTTCTCTTCCCTTTGTGTCTTTCTGGACTTTATATATTTTCTGCAGTACACACTAATTACTTTTGTGTTATCAGAGATATAAAAATGATTTATTTTAAAATGTAGTTTCTGCACAGTAGTGGAGAGCTGCCCAGTTATATCTGTCCTGAGCCAGAAAGGAAATATAGCCATGGTGAGGCTATGTTCCTCCCCACCACTTTCTGTGTGGTGTTTCAGTCAGGAATATTTTCAGCTCCAAGTAACAGAAAATCCGACAGTTAAAGACTGTAACAACATTTGTTTACCCATTATGTCTGGAGGTCGGCAATTTCAGGATTGGCCTGGCAGTTCAACTATTACCAGCTTTCTGTCTTTCTGTTCTGTGATCCTTGGACTATTGGCTTTGTATCTACATGGATGTCCCCACGTGGTCTTAAGACAGCCACTCTGGCACTTTGCCCGTGAAGGCACAAGGAAGGAGGAGGAGGCTGCATTGGCATGTCTACAAAGAAAGTGTTTCTGGGGCAGGGGAGAAGGGGCTTGGAAATAGTGTTGTATAAGCCAGTCAGAAATGTTGGCCGTAGGTGAGAAGGGGCTGTTCAGTTCGTTGAGACATTTCATAGGCTGATTATTATTTATCTCATTATAGCTTTCTCAGTTGTGTACTTAGTAAAAAAATTTCTCTAAGATGCCAGCAGTGAGTTGTTAGTTTTTTAGTCAGCGTAAATTTTCCTTTCTTTGTGTTTAGGGGAGTTTGGAGTATGCTATGCAGAAGACAACGGAAATTGAGTTGAGTTTTCAAACATTCACCACCTTTATCTCAGATAAGCATGTGAGATAAGTATGTATGGTTAATAAATAATTATGAAACTATTCTGCAAATTTTACATATGATGACACTGAGAGCCGGAGAGACTAAATGATAAAGAAGACAAATGGTCATAAGTCAGGATATTTGCATGATGCTGAAGGATAATTAACTATGAGTTAGACACAGCACAGTAGGTCCTTAGTACTTGTTGCAGATCAGACACCATACGTCTATTGAGTTTAGTCTAATGGTAAAAGAGCATTCATTTTTTTTAAGATTTTATTTATTTGAGGGGGTGGCATGAGCTGGGGTGGGGGCAGAGGGAGAGGGAGAGGCAGACTCCCCGCCGAGCAGGGAGCCCAACGTGGGGCTTGATCCCAGGACCCTGAGATCATGACCTGAGCTGAAGGCAGATGCTTAGCCCACTGAGCCACCTAGGCGCCTCAAAAGAGCATTTTAGAAATAAAAGACACACTCTCCAGAACACATTTTGGGGACCCAAGAATTTCTTTCATTTCACTGTGTCCATGTGACCTCAGCCCCCACCTTTCTCTGGTGTCAGTGTTGCCTTGAGTTAAGCAATTTTGCCATATTCTGCTATCTGTAAAATGGGCATGACTTTATATAGTACCTACCTTGCTAATGTTATTTGAATTAAGTTGGCGATGTACATAAAAGGCTTAAGATGAAAAGTTCTAGGCATTAATATTAGTTCTTCTAATGCTGTATTTAGTGCACAGTGGCTACTCCAACAAAACAAAATAAAGCAAAGAAAAAACCCTGAGAAAAGGTTGAAATTCCCTGTAATATGTAGCTGGTGATGTTACTAGCTAAATGGTTATGAGTAATTTTAGTATTCTCCCAAGTGTAATTTCCCAGAAAACAAAAATTAAATGAGTTTTGCTTAGAAATTGGATTTAGAGTTTAATTGACCTACAGGCTTTGAATATTCAAACAGCAAGATTTTATGTCATGTTAATATCACGTTTGCTGTATTATTCAGTTCATTCTAGCTTAATATTCCTTCTTACTGTTTCCCTGTCATTTCCTGCAGATAACATTGTTGAATGAAATAGTTATACTCCATCATATATATTATTTCATTTCTCAACTAAAATACTTCCTCAGCATTTATGAGCTGTCTCTCTACACAGTATAAATCTTTTTATCATGCCAGTCTGCATTCAAATTTTCCCCAGTGGTACCTTCTTTATTTTCTTTGGAAATCCTAATGAAAATGTGTTAATATAACAAACATAATACAACCGTTTGTATGTATGTTTACATAATACTTAATGCCATTTTCAAAGCATTTTTCATATCTGTTCATTTGATCTTCAATTGTGTGTGTATTTTTCCTGTAAAAATATCTGAATCATATATATTCATAGCATTTTTCCTTGCCAAATGAAAAAAAATTCTATAGTTATTTCATGATTTATAAAGTCTTTAGAAAAATATAATATTTTTATAATATTAACTTATGCTGAGAGGCAAGCACTAATTGGTTGACCCAACCAAGCCTTCCTCTTTTGGGAGAGTCAAGCATAGAAACTGAGTGAATTTTGGTTTGCTAACATTGAGCTCAGCATGAGCAGCTACTGCTTAGGCCTAATATGGTTACTTTAACATGACTTTTTGGCTGAACAAGTGACTGTAGAATAAAGTCTACATCTCCCAGTTCCGTGTTGCTAGGTATATGACTAAATGCTGGCAAATAAATTCTGGACCCCTGGTTAAGAGCTAAAGATGTTGAATGCATTTAATTTAAGAAAACACCAATAAATTTTCCAATCTCCAGTGACAGACTGTGGTCAAATGGAAGAAGGAAAGAATCAGTTGATTGTGATAGCTGTAAAGGAAGGCATTGGAATCTCTGATCCTGATAGTTTTTAAAATAAGGAAGGAGAGCCAATATAAAATATGAAGATTAATTATGAAGATTTTATAAAACATTTGTATCACTTCTTATATACATATTCTCCTGAACAGTTTTTTTAATTTTTTATTATGTTAATCACCATACACTACATCATTAGTTTTTGATGTAGTGTTCCACGATTCATTGTTTGCCTATAACACCCAGTGCTCCATGCAGAACATGCCCTCTTTAATACCCATCACCAGGCTAACCCATTCCCCCATCCCCCTCCCCTCTAGAACCCTCAGTTTGTTTTTCAGAGTCCATAGTCTCTCATGGTTCATCTCCCCCTCCGATTTCCCCCACTTCACTCTTCCCCTCCTGCTATCTTCTTCTTCTTCTTCTTTTTTTTTTTTTTAACATATAATGTATTATTTGTTTCAGAGGTACAGGTCTGTGATTCAACAGTCTTACACAATTCACAGCACTCACCATAGCACATACCCTCCCCAATGTCTATCACCCAGCCACCCCATCCCTCCCACCCCCCACCACTCCAGCAACCCTCAGTTTGTTTCCTGAGATTAAGAATTCCTCATATCAGTGAGGTCATATGATACATGTCTTTCTCTGATTGACTTATTTCACTCAGCATAATACCCTCCAATTCCATCCATGTCATTGCAAATGGCAAGATTTCATGCCTTTTGATGGCTGCATAATATTCCATTGTGTGTGTGTGTATGTGTGTGTGTGTGTGTGTGTGTGTGTGTGTGTGTGTATACCACATCTTCTTTATCCATTCATCTGTTGATGGACATCTTCACTCTTTCCACAGTTTGGCTATTGTGGACATTGCTGCTATAAACATCAGGGTGCACGTACCCTTTCGGATCCCTACATTTGTGTCTTTGGGGTAAATACCCAGTAGTGCAATTGCTGGATCGTAGGGTAGCTCTATATTCAACTTTTTGAGGAACCTCCATACTGTTTTCCAGAGTGGTTGCACCAGCTTGCATTCCCACCAACAGTGTAGGAGGGTTCCCCTTTCTCCGCATCCTCGCCAACATCTGTCGTTTCCTGACTTGTTAATTTTAGCCATTCTGACTAGTGTGAGTTGATATCTCACTGAGGTTTTGATTTGGATTTCCCTGATGCCGAGCGATGTTGAGCACTTTTTCATGTGTCTGTTGGCCATTTGGATATCTTCTTTGGAAAAATGTCTCTTCATGTCTTCTGCCCATTTCTTGATTGGATCATTTGTTCTTTGGGTGTTGAGTTTGATAAGTTCTGTATAGATTTTAGATACTAGCCCTTTATCTGATATGTCATTTGCAAATATCTTCTCTCATTCTGTCGGTTGTCTTTTGGTTTTGTGGACTGTTTCTTTTGCTGTGCAAAAGCTTTTTGTCTTGATGAAGTCCCAATAGTTCATTTTTGCCCTTGCTTCCCTTGCCTTTGGCGATGTTTCTAGGAAGAAGTTGCTGAGGTCGAAGAGGTTGCTGCCTGTGTTCTCCTTTAGGATTTTGATGGACTCCTATCTCACATTTAGGTCTTTCAACCATTTGGAGTCTATTTTTGTGTATCGTGTAAGGAAATGGTCCAGTTTCATTCTTCTGCATGTAGCTGTCCAGTTTTCCCAACACCATTTGTTGAAGAGACTGTCTTTTTTCCATTGGACATTCTTTCCTGCTTCATCAAAGATTAGTTGACCATAGAGTTGAGGGTCCCTTTCTGGGCTCTCTATTCTGTTCCATTGATCTGTGTGTCTGTTTTTGTGCCAGTACCATACTGTCTTGATGATGACAGCTTTGTAATAGAGCTGGAAGTCCAGAATTGTGATGCCGCCAGCTTTGCTCTTCTTTTTCAACATTCCTCTGGCTATTCGGGGTCTTTTCTGGTTCCATACAAATTTTAGGATTATTTGTTCCATTTCTTTGAAAAAAGTGGATGGTATTTTGTTAGGGATTGCATTGAATGTGTAGATTCCTCTAGGTAGCATTGACATCTTCACAATATTTGTTCTTCCAATCCATGAACATGGAATGTTTTTCCATTTCTTTATGTCTTCCTCAATTTCTTTCATGAGTATTTTATAGTTTTCTGAGTACAGATTCTTTGCCTCTTTGGTTAGATTTAGTCCTAGGTAACTTATGGTTTTGGGTGCAATTGTAAATGGGATCAACTCCTTATTTCTCTCTCTTCTGTCTTGTTGTTGGTGTATAGGAATGCCACTGATTTCTGTGCATTGATGTTATAGCCTGCCATTTGACTGAATTCCTGTATGAGTTCTAGCAGTTTTGGGGTGGAGTCTTTTGGGTTTTCCACATAAAGTATCATATCATCTGCAATCAGTGAGAGTTTGACTTCTTTGCCTATTTGGATGCCCTTTATTTCTTTTTGTTGTCTGATTGTTGTGGCTAGGACTTCTAATACTATGTTGAATAGCAGTGGTGAGAGTGGACATCCCTGCCGTGTTCCTGACCCTAGGGGTAAAGCTCTCAGTGTTTCCCCATTGAGAATGATATTCTCTGTGAGTTTTTCATAGATGGCTTTTATGATATTTAGGTATGTACCCTCTATCCCTATACTCTGAAGAGTTTTGATCAAGAAAGGATGCTGTACTTTGTCAAGTGCTTTTTCTGCATCTATTGAGAGGATCATATGGTTCTTGTTCTTTCTTTTATTAATGTATTGTATCACATTGATTGATTTGCGGAGTTTGAACCAACCTTGCAGCCCATGGATAAATCCCACTTGGTTGTGGTGAATAATCCCTTTAATGTACTGTTGGATCCTATTGGCTAGTATTTTGGTGAGAATTTTTGCATCCATGTTCATCAAGAATATTGGTCTGTAATTCTCCTTTTTGATGGGGTCTTTGTCTGGTTTGGGGATCAAGGAAATGGTGGCCTCATAAAACGAGTTTGGAAGTTTTCCTTCCATTTCTATTTTTTGGAACAGTTTCAGAAGAATAGGTATTAATTCTTCTTTAAATGTTTGGTAGAATTCCCCTGGGAAGCCATCTGGCTCTGGGCTTTTGTTTTTTGGGAGATTTTTGATGACTGCTTCAATTTCCTTAGTGGTTATAGGTCTGTTCAGGTTTTCTATTTCTTCCTGGTTCAGTTTTGGTAGTTGATACATCTCTAGGAATGCATCCATTTCTTCCAGATTATCTAATTTGCTGGCATATTGTTGCTCATAATATGTTCTTATAATTGTATTTCTTTGGTGTTGGTTGTGATCTCTCCTCTTTCATTCATGATTTTATTTATTTGGGTCATTTCTCTTTTCTTTTTGATAAGTCTGGCCAGGGGTTTATCAATCTTGTTAATTCTTTCAAAGAACCAGTTCGTAGTTTTGTTGATCTGTTCTACTGTTCTTTTGGTTTCTATTTCATTGATTTCTGCTCTGATCTTTATTCTTTCTCTTCTCCTGCTGGGTTTAGGCTTTATTTGCTGTTTTTTCTCTTGCTCCTTTAGGTGTAGGGTTAGGTTGTGTATTTGAGACCTTTCTTGTTTCTTGGGAAGGCTTGTATTGCTATCTGAACAGTTTTTATAATTTACACAAGTGTACATAAATTCTGAATGCCTTCTCTACCTTTTTCTCAACCTTGTCTGTATGGATACTTTTTCTCATCCTCTAAGATTCCACTCCAGTGTCACTCTGCCATGAAGCTCCTGAACCCTCACTCTGCCCCTTTTCTGAGCGCAGTTGACTAGAGGGAGTTTTGAAATTTGTAGCCCTCGTAGACACTTCTAGTCAAGATAGAAGCCAAAGCAAGGTGCCAATAGTCAGATGGGTTGTTACCAATAGTTTTTTCTTTAGAGAAGTCACCTACTGACCTTGCTGTCTAGCCAGGAGACATCAGTGTTGATTCTTTGACCTTTAACTTTAAAAAGGTGAGGAAAACATCCCTAGCACAATACTCAGAATAATGGGAAAAGGGGGGAAATTTGACCCTGCTCTTCACAGTTTCCTTGAGAATTTTTAGTAGTTTTATTGTGTCACCTTAAGTACTTTGGCTTTGACCCCCTGTATACCTCAAGGTCAGGTCAGCTTTGCTCATAGCTTATTGATTAAAGCCTTCAGACCATCAGCCTGATCTTTAACTGGTCTTAAGGACAAGCACCCACACCTGCATATTTGTTTCTTTGCAGGGGATGGGGGCTCCTTTTCAAACCTAAGTTTCAAAAGACAGTAGCTAGAATTTATGCTGAAGTGGAGTAACAGGCTTTGAAAGGAGCAGTGTCCTAATACAGGTGAAAAGCATGTATTGATTACCAAAAGAAAGTTAAAAGCAATTTTTCTCCCCATTTCGGCACATTGCAGCTTTTGGCCTATCCACTCGTAGCTAAAAAAGCATTCTTTCCTGATAATCAAGCTTCAGCTGTCTGAATTTCAGGCCGAGCCTCTCCTCCTGAGCTCTGCTGAAGAGCTGCTTTAATTAACCATTATACCACAGATGTTATTGATTTTTTTTTTTCCAAATCTGGTTGAAACATCATTGTGCTGGATCATGGCCAAAACTAAGGCCTGAATTTGTGTGTGTGCGCTGCTTTTACTCCTTCTGCATACCTTATTAGTCTCCATGTCTGTTAAGTGCAATCCGTAGTATTAACTCAGAAAATATAGAATTGATTTTTAGCCTAGCAGCTGTGATCTAAGGGCTCCTAATTTGAAATCTGAAAACCTCAGTTGCCGAGGAAGTCTTTCTGCTGTTACTCTACACTTCCTTGAAGTAAGCTTTTTATTCTTTAATTTAAAAAAGAAATCTCCTTCTGCCTTTTACTTCTCTCTGTTTCTTTCACACCCATTTGGAGGCTTCACAGGCCATTCTCTGCATTTTGAACGTTTGTGGTGAAAGGTCCCTGCACTTTACTCTTGCCTGTCCAGAATGTGTGACCTGCAATGTGGACCGTATAAAATTTTGGAAACTGAAGTGTCTTAGCACTCTCCATAGTTTGAAGAAAATTTGGAAGTTGGGCAACATCCACTTTGAGCAAATTGCAGGAGATCAGAAACAATGGGGCATCAGCATTCCTTTTACAATTCACCTCCCAGTGATGATAAACTCAAGGACCAATCACAGTAGGCTCCTCAATTCTGATAAGGTTTCTGTGAGTTTAGTGATACGTTCTTTAAGCATAATTTGAAGCTTTTAAAATACTGTAATGGCAGCTCTTGACCTTTAAAAAACATCACATGGAGCAAGAGGTGGTGAAAAATGTTTATTTACTCTGCATTAGTGGCTAAACTCCCATTCCCTTCTAGAACTGGTAGTTCTTTTATACTGGGGAACTCACGCATGTCACCCCTATTCTTCCAACACGAACCAGACAGGCCCACTTGAGCTTTAGAAACAATGGCCTGCAGTCGGTCCTATGCCTCAGTGAGAAACAACAATGCAGGCCTCTTGACGAATGCTGGCGTTGCGAGTGGAATCTTGCAGTTCAACATGTCTGCTGAACAGAAGTTGGAAAAAGAAAAGATCATCTTGTAAACAATTAATTAATGTTTGTCATGAATTATCATTTTTACTTCCTTCTCAAGAGGCTCAAAGGGAATAAAAAGGCATTTTTGCAGGTGGTGGCATTCAAAGTAAGGGCAATCAAAGGTTTGAGAGCTGAGGCACAGCACTCTGAGTCTCTAAGGGTGAATGGTGCCAGGATTAGAGCACAGCGGGGGGCTGAGGGCTTCAGGTGTGAAGCTTAATGTTTGTGATCAGCAAAAAAAGTCTTGAATTTATCTAAACTGCTCTTCTGCTAACAGTACTTCTAGCACATAAATGTTCTGAAACTGACAAGTGTTCTCATTGCTCTTCTAATGCAAACATGATCTGCATTTGAAAGATTCATCCCTTTTGCCTAATTTAGAATGTGCATCACAAAGAGCATTAGATGATGACCCCACAAAGAGATACACACACACACACACACACACACACACACACACACACACTTCAGACGTGCATGCCTCATGTGAATACACACATGCAAACAGTCTCTTTCTTGCCTGGATCTTCTCTGAAGCTCCCAGCAAGGATCCTGCAGGATTTTCTGTCGATTCCTAAACCAGAGATTGAAAACTAGGAGACTCAGTAGCCATCTGACCAGTGAGTTCCTGTGAATACTCTATAGGAATAATTCCTTTTCATTTGGTTTGGATAACTGCCTAGAATTTATCATGCTGCATTTTAATTTTCAGTCCTCCTGCCTTCCCCCCATCCCTTCTATCAGTAGAAAGACATAGAAGGGTATCCAATATGTAGAAATTTTAAACACACACACACACACAACCAATGATATTAAAATTTCCTAAAGAATTCTAAGGAATGTTGGCAACCACTAGGACCAGTAACCAAGGCAGGTGTTGTTGATGGTTAGAAGGTTGCTAATGTCCATGCAAATGTACCTGATTGCTTAATAAGTCCTCTCTATAACTGCTGCTGAACTCTAATTAAATACCCAATTTTCTCTCTATATTATCATCGATAGATGCCACCTACTTGAAGAGCTCCAAATGATAAGACATGACTTAGTGAAAATCAGTCATAAGCAAAACTTGGAAGGACCAAGATGGATTTGAGATTCTTGAGCTAATTTTAGCCTCAGCTTCCAAAATTCTTCACCATTCCGTAGTACCCATCCATTTTCTTTTCTGCATTTACATTTCGTATTGCTTTTAGTACTCACCATAGTCTGATAAACACAGGTTCTTGGGACATCAAATCTCTTTCTTACTGGAGGCACTGAGGTGTCTAAGATGACAAAGGAAAATGTAAGAACATGCTTGCCTCAGGAGCTAACAAAGCCTAGTGCCACTCTGAGCTTTGTGGCCACCATCCTAGACCGTGTCATGGTGTTTTCCCTTGAATCCAAGCATGTGATACAAACCCGTGGACTTAAATTTAGGAAAGGGCCAATCTGGAATATCATCAGGTAAGAGACATGAAAGGAGTTTAAGAAGGTTTAGAAGAGAAAGGGATCTAGAAAGAAAGAAAACCAACACAACGTCTGAGACAGAATGGAGGTGAAGGAGCCCCTTTCCTGAAATTTCTGGCAACTTCTGGTTTAATTTAATTTTGAAGAGTGAGGAAAATGACTTACCAGAAAAAGTAGATTAATTTATCATAATTATCACGGTTATTCAAACTCAGAAGTCTCCAAAGTATTGAGTTTGGTTCCACACTTTTTGTAAAGATGTTAAAATACCATTAAAAGCCTAATGCCAACTGCTTTAGAATCACATATAAAAATAGTGCAAATAGAAGTGCCTGGCTGCCTCGGTCAATATAACTCTTGAGTCAGCATGCAATTCCTGATCTCAGGGTCGTGAGTTCAAGTCCCACACTGGGCATAGAGTTTACTTTTAAAAAATCGTGCAAATAAACTAGAAATGATTGTGCTTAAACTGAAAAGAGAGTTCATGACCCCCAGTACCTGGTATGGAAAGGAACACCTCAGACTGACAGGTACTTTGGTATTATTCCTAAGTCCCAGGATCCTGGCCCTTTATCAGGGTCTATGGCTCTGCCTGGTGGCCTGGCCCATGCCCACACTGTCACTCTGAACCCATCTAATCTCCCCTAGCCCCTTGCTGAATGATGATCTGGATGTGGCACTATCTCCAAGACAGATAATTTGTTTGGGGAGAGAAAGCCCACCTTTATTCCATGCTTGCCTCACATGAGGCTTGATGTCACATGCTACCATTCATTCTGACCACTTTGTGTGGTTGAGATGGCACTCTCTAGGGCTTGGTTGGAGGGGGTGGTGCAGCCAAAAAGAGTGAAAAATTTAAAGTCTGTGCGGCTTTTATTGGTATTGGTATTGGATCAGTAATCTAGATCTAACGGGAAGGTGTTTTACTGTAGGATGTTTTTACAAAATTAAGAGCATTTAGCTTTAAAATAAATGGCATTGACAATCCAACCATTAAAAAAAATGTGCAAAGAAGTATTAGTCTAATTCCCTCTCCCAGCCAGGAATGACAAAAGTAGATGGCAGTGGCTTTTCCTTTTTTTTTCAAAGTAAACAAATAGATTTCCCCAGGTGTTTAGCTGTAAGTTGCATTAACCCAAAGCAACATAGTTTGAAAGAGTATTCCTAGGAATATATCTACTTCTTTCTATAGCAGAAAAACAGGATTTTTGAAATAAAATCTTCCTTTAAATTGCTAATGAGTACCACCCCAAACCCCCCAAGAATGAGTTGATGATGAAAGAATTAAAAATTACCACTTGAATGGCTTTCCTGGTTGGATCTGTCTTTTCCAAAGGGATTGACCTTTCTAGGACTACTGTCTTCCTGAGAGGTCCCACCTACCTTGTTACTATTTTAAGGAGATCTGTGAAAGGCTTCTTCTTTTGCTTCCCTACCCCCACCCCCATTATGCCACCACTGTGTGCTAGTGCTTGAAATTAATCAAGGGCCCCTTCTGGGAAAGAGATTCCTCTTTGAGAGAAACGGAACTGGACACTTCTCTGCCTTCCCGTGTCCTCTCGCCTTACCAGGCCCTGCTCCCCAAAGCTCCCCAGACAAAGCCCCAGAATTCTGGGGGAAGCCATAGACCTGTCTTTGCCAGACAGCTGCTGTTTGAACCCAGCTCTGACCGTAAAATCAAAAGTGGGTCCGAGGGAAGCGGTAAACACTGTGCAATGAGCCTTTTGAAGGCAGCTGATGCCTCATTTGGGGTGACATGTTGTGGCTGATGAGTGTGGATGATGTGGGGTTTTCGATAAGTGCCTCATCAGTATCCTCATCATGCCCGTGTTGCTCCGCCGCGGCGTGTGCCCTGACTTGATTGTAATTGCCCGAATCTGCTCCCGCTGCTCAGGCGCGCACAGTAATATGCAATAAAACAGCAAGAAGTGAATGTTAACCATCTGAGTTCTGACACGGCGGCTCTGCAGTTCAAGATCTCCATTAAGAACCAAAAAAAAAAAAAAAGGCCTGTAAGAAAAGAAGGAATCGAAAAATTCCCAGGGTCTGCTTCTGTGATCAAAGGGAAAGTCCAGAAATTAAGGTGTTTAGCTTTCCTAGTCCTCACAGGTAAAGGCTAACAGCTTGCTGGTATTTATAATTTAATTATTTTGATATCCCAGGAGCCCCTGCTTTGGCACATTCACCCCAAGGGTGTGCAGTGCTGTTGCCTTTTCCCAAGTGTCCACATGGTCTACTTTCTTCAGGGCTGGGGAGCCCTAGTCTCTCAGTGCCTGGGTATGCGGTGGGTTGTTTCAGATGCTGAATTCCTCAGACCCAATCTTCAGCAACTAGAAGAGGCAGACACCTGAAACAGTGCTTAAGCAAATCACCCATGGTTGACTGGCTTGGTTGTTAACATCACTAACATGCAGAGTGACAGATGTTGTCCCGTCTTGCTACCATTTCCACAAACCAGTGGAGACCTCATTCAGTACTTTGAGATGAAACTCCGATAGTGCCGCAGGAACCTGGGAAACCCGACTCTCGGAAGGTTAGATGATCCCCAGGACTATGCATTTAGTCTTCAATTGTAAGAAAGCCTCTGTCTGAAAAGGAGACATTGGTCAAGTGTGTGTGGAGCGAGCACCTTTCCTTTCTCAGGTGAAGGGGGAGTGGTTGTATTTATTTTTAAAGAAATAAGTAATTTTCATAGCTAAGTAAAGTTAGATATCATTTTCAGCCTGAATTTTAGCATAGGTCTAATGATAAATATGCACACTTGAAAATGTAATTGGCATATTATAAACCTACTTTTCTTAGCCTTTTCTTCTACCCTGGAACGAACCACAATTACTTATCATTTGGGAGTAAAAGCTACTATACAACCCTCTTGTCTACTTAGGAGCATTTCTTAAAGCATCTCAAAGAAGATATCATATTCTTTGCAGTTCCCTGTTAATTGAGTCCTTTGGAAGCCAGTGACAGTGCTAACTTGAGAATGAGATTTTAATTACATATGGAAACCTTTACCATTGTTTTTCATTTTAAACACAGTAGGGTTTGCTTGAAAGCATTTTTTCCTCCCCATTTCCAGTAGCACTGTCTTTTCAGAACTTTACAAATACTGTTTGTTCAAACTGTGGGTTTTCTCCTTGCTTTAAAAAAAAGAAAAAAGCCTCACATCTGAAATTAATGAATTCAGCCTGCACTCTCACTTGCAAGCTCTATACAGATGGAGTTTCATTAACTGTTTGAATGTCTATATCAGTAACTGCTCAAGAGAAACAATTCCTGCCCACATGGATAATTAATAGAGCACTTCACAGGAAAAGACTATCTCTTACTGAAACTACCTGGCCCTTGCTTAGCAAATCTGTCAGGTTTCACTTCTTCCTGCCTATGCCAGTCCTTCCTAAAAGAAGCCGGAAAGCTCCTCATCATTTGGAATGACTAACCGATTCCCTACAGCTGCTGCAGCAGCCCACCAGCTCTTGGGTATATTCCTGGTAGGTTCTGCTTGGGTCTGCACAGAGAGAATGTAATTACCTTGCCGCTGGTACCCTCAGTAATGCTGTAGAAGGCAGCATTTTCTCCACCCGAAGGACATGCCCTCGCCTGCTGCTTGCCAGACCCTCTCTTTGATAATGGCCTCATCCATCTTTTATTATAAGGCAAGATTTAACCCTGAGTTTTTGGTTCAAATTCTCATGTAGGGTCATTGCATTCCAGCTCTTAAACATCCCCTTCCTCCCATCCTACCCTGCAAATTCAGGTAGAGAATTTCCCTTTCCTGCCTTCCCCAGGTGTGCAGTGTTAGCCGCACTGTGCTTTCTCACAGCTGCTGCTATTTATCCAAGGAGTGGCTGAATTTCAGGTGGGTGATTCCAGGACAGAGTTCTGGTTCTTCCAACTAACTTGACATTCTATTGCAGTTTATAAGAGATATTCCCTTAACAGGTGACATACAAATAAAAGAGCTTTAGGGTTTTTAAACTCTTAAAGACAGACACATTAAATGAGTATAATTTTTTTAAAGATTTTATTTATTTATTTGAGAGAGAATGAGATAGAGAGCATGAGAGGGGGGAGGGTCAGAGGGAGAAGCAGACTCCCTGCTGAGCAGGGAGCCCGATGTGGATGTGTGACTCGATCCTGGGACTCCAGGATCATGACCTGAGCCGAAGGCAGTTGCTTAACCAAATGAGCCACCCAGGCTCCCCTAAATGAATATAATTTTAAAACAAGGGTTTTTTTTTTTAAGATTTCATTTATTTATTTGAGAGAGAATGAGCACAAGCAGGGTGGGAGGGAGGCAGAGGAAAAAGCAGACTCCCCACTGAGCAGGAAGCCCGATGGTGGGCTCCATCCCAGGATCACGACCTGAGCCCAAGGCAGACGCTTAACTGATTGAGCCCCCCGGAAGCCCTTAAAACAAGGTTTAAAAAAGCTAATAGAGGGGCGCCCGGGTGGCTCAGTTGGTTAAGCCACTGCCTTCGGCTCAGGTCATGATCCCGGGGTCCTGGGATCAAGTCCCACATCCGGCTCCTAAGGAGCCTGCTTCTCCCTCTGCCTGATACTCCCCCTGCTTGTGCTCTCTCTCTCTCTCTCTGTCAAATAAATAAATAAAATCTTTAAAAAAAATAAAGCTAAAAATAATTATTACAGAAGAATGGGAAAATGAGTAAATATATAATTTCCAGTGAAAGTGAGAGTTCCCTAAAGAAGGATGCTACAGGGAAGAAGTTAAAGCAGGAAATGTTATCAAATATATCAAATGTAACTTAGGCACTAGCAAATTTCTTCACAGAAACTGATGTTTGTGTCTTTTTTTCAGAAACTGATAATAAAGAATTTGCAAATAAGTGATTTATAAAATATTTTGCAGAGGGCGTTTTTAAGGTTCTGTCCTTAACTAATATCAATTGGTTACCCAAAGAAATGGTAAATTGAAAAGAAACTACATAGAACTTTCTAGATACAGAATATGTCTGAGTTTTAAAATGCTTATTCCTTCCAAGTATTTCATGTATGCGTGTGCTTACATAGTGTGTGTGTGTGTGTGTGTGTGTGTGTGTGTTCACATAAATCTAAGGTAAGATTTTGCAAGAGAGTTTGCTCCCAAAAGTAGTTTTCTACTATGGCAATTAAGAAAAAATAGTGAAAGGAAGAAAGTGAATTTTGAAATACAAAAACGCTTTTGTTAAATGGCAGGTTTAATCAGTAAGAATGCATAAGTCAGCTTTTAGATGGTGTGTCTTAGAGAACTTGATTGGATTCAGGCTGGTAAGTTCCGGCTGTGAATTCTACATAAGTTGAAGGATGTGCAAAAACTGCAGCATCAACAGTTCATTTCAGAACTGTTCTAGAAAAAAAAAAAAACTGCAGTAACATTTCAGCATTAATAGATGGGGTTGCCATGGGCACCAGAGAGCAGCTCAGGATCGGTACTGCTCCCTGAGGTTACTTGTGGGGGATGGGCATAAGCAGGAGGCACAATATATGGGGTCTGGCATTATCAGCTGAATGGTAGTTTGTTCATTCCATGAGCCTCTACAAAGGCTGTGTACTGTTGGTCAGGGGAAGAGAATGGCTCCCTATGCTTGTAATATGCTGGTAAAGTGAGAAATAACTGATGCCCTTGAAGTTACAAAGAGAGAAACTGAGGTTCCTTGCCCAGGTAATGTGAGAATCACTTGGTGATCGGATTCAGTTGCCCAGGTCTTGGTTCTGCTCCCAAGTACTGTAGCTTAGGGAAGTGACTGGCCAAGTGTCCTTCCTGATTGCAGGTTAGCTCAGGTCAGAATTAGCCCCAGGCTGTAAGTATGGACAGAATTCGATAAGCTTACGCGCCCTGGGCCAAAACCAGCAGAAGAGTCAGGGAAGGATTTGGATTGCTCCAGAGTGAAATCTAGAATTTGAGTTTATTCAAGAAGAGGCTTAAGGTGGCCCGAATAAATCACCCCTCCTGATGGTTGGGACTTCCCACCGCAGCCTTGGTCGACCCCAAATGGCCAGAAATATAATGTGTCCTCAGATTAGAACCACAATCCTGGCGTTGAAGAGAGGAGTTCAATTTACTATATCCGATTACATGAACATATAGAAGGAGCTTTCTTGATGAATGGTAAATTCATAAGAGAGGGTCTGTTAGTATTAGCATCATAAGGAGAGTGTCTTAAAGACAATGAAAATGGTGCTTGTTATCTGTGCAGCAGAGAAAATGAGCAAATAGGGAAGTTGATGACTAAGATATTCCCATCTTTCCAAAACTTGGGTCAAAAGAAATTAGGCAAGGATCTGATTTTTATTCCTTTCTTTTAGCCAATAAGGAGAATTTTTTTAAAAGAAAAAGAAATCCATGAAATAAACTAGAAATGTGCCTCTAGACAGACAAAGGGAATGCAAAATTAAATTCTTGATGTGAAAGGAAAGGCACAATGAAGCCTTCTAGATGAGATACCTTTGGAGAAAATTTCAATTTCACTGTTTTCTTGCTTGCTTGCTTTATTTTTTTTCACAGATATGCTCTGTGGAATGCCTGAAAGCCTTTTTATTATTTCTTATTTTCTTTTTTCTTTTACTATGTGGTATACATTCATTTTTTTTATCTCCCTTCCAGTGTTGAAGCAGTTACCATTTTTCTAGTTTTGTTTCTGACACCTAGCTGTGACCAACAATACCTTCCATTGAATCTTTTCTTTCACCTGCTCAGTTTTTCTTATTTTCCTCATCTCTCCTTTCCCTTCACCTCCTCCTTACCTCTTATTAACTCTTGCAGTTCCAGGTATAGTGTGACTCTAGTAAAGATACACTTCTCTCTCTCTCTCTCTTTTTTTTTTGCAAGCCTAACCTGTTTTTCTACATACACCCAAATTTCTTTTTTTTAAAGATTTTATTTATTCATTTGAGACACAGAGATACAAAGAGAGAGAGAGAGAGCATGAGCAGGGAGAGAGGGAGAGAGGGAGAGGGAGAAGCAGGCTCCCCGCTGAGCCAGGAGCCTGATGTGGGGCTCGATCCCAGGACCCCGGGATCATGACCTGAGCCGAAGGCAGACGCTTAACCATCTGAGCCACCCCGGCACCCTACATACACCCAAATTTCTATCCATGATTCTAATTAACTAGATTTATGGACTTGGTCTTTTTAGCAAACAGGGAATTTCTCTATTAATTTATCATACATTACATAGTTTTGATTTTGTTATGAGGGTGTTTGTAAGATACTTTTTTTCCTTAGAAGAATAGAGCATATTGTAGTCTGGGCATAGAACAGCTCCATAAAATATTGTATAACCTTGCTAAGTCACTGACTTCCAATTATACTGACTTCTAATAATACTGGATTGTGATATGATTTGAAATTGACATGATGTCCTCTGTCATTTTGTTCATACGGTTTTTCTTATGGGAAGGTGATGAGTATCCCATTGAGTGTCACTTATGTCAGGAAAACAGATCCTTAGGAAGCTAAATTTATGAGAGATGAACTAAAATTTTAAATTGCCAGATAATTTTAATTTCTTCCAGACACAAAAATGGCCATGATATTTGGGTACATTTATAATTTCTCACCATTAAAATCCCAAATTTATGAAGGAGAGTTATCTCATTTACAGTACCTTCCCTGTTTGTGAATATTTGCTTTTTTGTTGTATTCTTCCACAAGTTTATATTTTGATGTTTATTTTTCTATACAAAACTCTGAAACATAAGGGAAAGAAAATAATGTTCTTAAAAGCCAGGGAGTTTGCTTGTGGATATGGAAGTTGTACGTTTTTTAAATAATATAAAGTCAGAAAAAATATTAAATAAAAATAAAGTCAGAGAAGATGTAAAATCCCAGTGTGATTATCAGAAAAAAAGTTTTCCTTTAAATCTACCCAGAGAGGTTTTTTTTTTTTAAATTTTGACTAAATATTCAGTTTGTATAACACAAGAGTCTCTGTGAGTTGAGGAGCTTATTGAAGCATTGATTAATGTGGCAGTATATTTTGTATGAATCAACAATGAAATTTTTTACACACTTAACTTGGAAATTTCTTTTTTGGTTGCTTTTCCACTTGGAAGTAAGGCTTAAGGAGAGCACTTTTATTTTTTTCTCTTCCAAGGCAAGACTTGTTTTTAATACAACATAGAAGTGAATCTTTATAGAGGTAAAGCCGTCAGTGAATGGAAACTTTGAAAAACTTAGGGAAAAACTTTCTGGATATATCTCAGTGACAAAGGAAGGTTATTTTTGTGACAATACAGTCATTAATTCCTCCCAACTTACTTTAGGTCATTAAGTAGAGCAAATTTAACATAAATGAAATAATTCATCTTAAGCAAAAGACTATAATCAGAATTAAATTGAAATGTGAAATATTTAGGAAATCCTAGAAACTATTTAATGTAGGATTTTAAAAAACATTTTGAAAGTTACATTTTCCAAATTCAGAAAATGCATTAATTCTGCAGGCTCATGTATCCCTAAAAATCATGGAATTCAGAACTGATCTCCACCACACAATTCTAAAGTACTCACAAAACCAAAAATAGTCATGCACCAGAATATTTTTCATGCATCTCATATGATCTTTTTGATCCAAGTGTCATATTTAACATCAAAGTATGTATTTTTAAAAACTTATTAGAAAGTTATGGCAAATTATCTTTTTGTCTTAGGAACAGTTTCTTTTTTCATTTTAGTATTCTCTTCCTGTATTTTCTTAGTTGTCACTTAAGGCATCAACTTTCATTTTCATCAGTTGGACTTAAAAAATAATATTTTTATTTCCACCATATTCCGGGAGGGATTTTTAGCAGAAATGAATTGCAGAGCCTGTGAGTTTGGAATATGGCTTTTCTTTTATTCATGAATTTGGAGGTATTGTTCCAGTAAAATATGCTTTCAGGATTGCTGAGGATATCATATTCTCTTAATAGGCAACAGTAATTTTCTCCATCTACATTATGTCTCTCTGTGTCAGTCTAATAATTATATGCTATCAGTTTTGTGTCATTTCCTCCGGGATTCCCTGTCTACTGTGCACCACTTTTGACTGTTTCACTTCATTCAGCGTACTCTCTAATTGCCATATCAAAGGTTTACTTGAACTCATTTTTAAGTATAATGCATTTGACCATAAAATCATGCATTTGCAGTTGAGTATGCATTTATATCAAACTTATAGCTTAAATTTCACTTAGGAGAAAAGCCTCATATTTTAATGCAGGTTTTAAATGCAGATTTACTATAAAATAAGTGAATAATAATGCCAGGTTATTTTGGAAAGTGTTCTTTTATGCAATCGCTGCATTTAATACAATCACAAAATGGCTGCCCAACAGGTGGTCTTTTCAGAATGTTAAGCCACAACAATCAGAACAAAAAGGACACCAGAATCTAATGTTCTTCAGAATTTAAAAAGCTGTTCACTTTCTTTTGTTAATTTTCAGATTTAGCCATGTTCATTATTGTTGAGCCCCAAATGCAGGACATTCTTTTTTGACATTTTGCCCTAAATAGACACTGACCGAGGCTGACTCTCCAGCTAGCTGTTTTGTCACAAGCAAGCGGAAACTAGTCATGAACAATGAGTGTGCATTCTTGGTACTTAAATGGCTAAGGAAAGGACCAGTTTTGACATGCTGCAAATCTGGCAAAGTCTGGGTTAACAAAAGTGTGTTTGACAAAAGATAAAGTTTCTTTTCCTATATTTTCCCCAGAAGTAAGTATTTAATTATGTCCTAACACATTTTCCTCTTCTTTGCCTGGAGGATTATATGCCTTAGTGACAAGCTCATTCACCCTCTGAGGTTATCGTGTGGCATTATGGACCATACCATTCAAAAACCTTCTTAGGAAGAAACTATTCTTTAACCAATAATTATTCATGTAAGGGAAAAGGATTACAAAAATACATAATTTCATTGTGGACTTAGCATTACATTGTGGCTTTAGCATTTTATAAGGTAAAGTTATTGGAACTTCACAGAAGATTGATAAATATTGCAATTTATTTTTCTAAGCAAAAGATGAAGCTATATTAAATACAAGAAGAAAAACATTTCAAAGGATTTGCATTTATAAATACTCAAGTGAATAAAAGAAAATAATTTTTATACTTAAATGTGAGACTTAAAGTACACCTTAGAGGAAGTTGTTGAACATCTTATCTTTCCCTGTAAAACCTGTAGCCTTTCAAATTGAGGTTTTAAATATTAATATGTACAGAACATGGCATTGCTCATATTGCCAGAAAGCTAGATAATCCTTCACTTAGAGAAAGAGGCTAGTTACAGGTGTTCACGAGAAGGACATAAATATAGATCTTATGATACGAATAAATTGAATTAATATATATTTAATAAATTTCCATTCATCTGCAATAAATACATAGGAAAGTTAAAATAACCAAAGTGTTTTTGTCTGGGTAGTGTCACAGAAAGAAAGAAGCAATAAAAAAAAAAAACACCTTGCATTTCAGGGTTTTGTTTAAAAATACAACCTAGAAAATGTCATGGGCTGCTCTAGATTGAGCCAAGTCACCCTTACCTTCTGCATCAGTTGTACTATTTAAAGAACACTGATGCACAGAATGGTGAACAGCATTTAGAATTCTGACTTGTCTGCATAGTCATCAAAAATTGCATTACATCTGGTAGAATTTTTAAAAACCTCTTTACATTTTTGTATCTTAATCCTTGACACTCAGTAATGCATTATAAGTAGTAGAACTTTCAATTTTCAAGGTACACAGGCTTTAAAAAATGGGAGTTTATTGTGATGCTCATAGCTTTTATTGGACTGACCTAAACAACTTTAATTCTTTAAGGATTCCAAGGTTTTGTGGTTTAGAGAATGTCATCCTAAAATTCTATTTGATTTTTAAAGTAGACCTAAGTTTCCCCATGTATGTTTGGACTGATCTCAGAGAAAATCTGGTGAGAAGAGGGTTATGCCCAGACGGAAAATGGCTTATATCATGTCCATGGCTTATATCACTTCTACCCACATTCCTTTACCCAGAACTCAGTTGCATGGTCCCTATCTAACTGCAAGGAGTCTGAAAAATGTAGTCTTCCCTTATGCCCAGAGAAATAAAATGATATTAGTAAATCTCTAACAGATCTCAGCCACAGTGATCTTTAGCAAAAGATTAGAGATCATTTGCTTTTTCTCCCCATCACTTAGGGATACACATTTCACATTTCCAAGCTTAGCCTTTTTGCGCGTACATCTTAAGTGTCTTGACATCTCTGGTCTGTCTCGTAGACTGAGTTGATTATTACCACTTGAGGAGAAAAAATTAAAACACTCAGTTCTTCCAAAGCATTTTTAAGTGATCTGGATTTTAGGGAAACACCGCATCTTAGTGGCATAAAGAAAAAAGTGTCCTGCTATTTACCTAATAAACACTGACTCTTAAACTTAGATTTATCCAAACGTCAAGTCTAAACACAGAAAAAAATATATATATATATATAAATCTGTATAAGTCCATTTCTTAAAAAAATAGTGAAATGTTCTGAATAGACATTGTGGCATTTCAATGGTACTAATTATAAGTCAAAGCAAGATTATAAAGGTGTGAGTTCAGCATTACTAAAGTAGGTAAAAATCTATTCACTGAAAAAAATTAGAATCACTACTATCTGTGAACTATTCCAGTAGACTATGGCTCTCTGGATTATCAAGTGTATGTCTCTTTACTTATTTTTAACAGGTGATTATAATTTTTTATCCTCTGGTTTGAAAGTATGAGGAGAAGTATAAGTCTTCAGTGTGAAATTTAATATCATGTAGCATTGGAGATGACCTTTTATTATGTTCTTGGAAAGTTTGCAGTATATTGCAGAACTAGAACACTGTGCCATAATTAATTTGGGTAGCTAGTCCAGGCGCACAGACAGAAGTAATTCACTTGCACTTGTGAAACTGATTGGTAGAATCTATTTTACTGCTGAGACCAAATAGATTTTTCATGGTATTGTTATGCTAAGTTGAACATCACACCTTTTATGTTCTCTCCATTTGGCCTTGAATAAACATCAGTACAAAATTAATCTAAATGGTTTGCAAGTGGTCATGAGCAGTTGCCCATCTGCTTTGGACAGAATTATACAAAATCAATTACATGGACATAAAAGCTAAACAACTGTAGGTGAATCATCAACAAAATAAAATGAACTCTTAAGTTTTGTTCATCATATATAACCCCTTTAGTAACCAAAGATGGGTAAATTATACTCATTAACCTTGAAAAATCAGGTGATTTGTACATAATAGGTTTGAAACAATACCCTTCTGTTCCCGGTGATGATGAGTGTTTTGTCTGTGACACAGCATAGTTTAATAGGAGGTCTACAAAGAGGATTGTTCTGATATGGTTTGTTCCTTCCCAGAGAGATTGCTCCATAAAATTAGCTTGTATTTGTTTTTCATTTTAGAACTCAAGCTAAAAATCCAGTTGCCTAGATAAAAGTGAACATTGGCTATCTAAGGAGTAAAGTATGTATTTCATGTAAAGAAATCAGCGCTGGGGTGCCTGGGTGGCTCAGTCGGTTAAGCGTCTGACTTGATTTCGGCTTGGGTCGTGAGATGAAGCCCCACATCGGGTTCTGCGCTGAGTGTGAGCCTGCTTGAGACTCTCTCTCCCTCTCCCACTGTACCTCCACCCCTCTCTCTCTATAAGAAGGTAAAAGAGGAAGGAAGGGAGGGAGGGAAGGGAAGGGAAAAAAAGAAATCAGCACTGAACTTGTGGGCAGGGGCTTACCTTGAAAGAGGCCAAAGGAAACACTGTTTGAGCTTTAAATTGGATATTGTCAAGAAAGTCTTAAAGTATTTATCACTGCTATGAAAAACCTATCAATGAAGAAAACTTGCATGTTGGTATGAAGTTTGGCAAAATCTGAAACATTTAACTTTTCTGAGACTGTTCTTCTTCTGTAAAAGTAAACTTTACTGAGATTACTTTTCTAGCCATGAGACTGTTGTGGAGATCATTACTAGGGAGCCCTGAGGGACAGATTTTGGGTCCTGGTTCTCTGTTCTCTGTAAGATGAAACACTTCAGTATCCCTACTGTTGGTTGCCTGCCCCCTCCTCTGTCAGGGAAGCCTCCCGTTCACAAGATCTGGACTGAAAATTCCAGTGGCCATCTTCTCAGAATACTTTGGTAGGAGGCCATTGGCTACAAGTTCTCCCAACTGAGAGAAGCCTATGCATTAAAAAACAGGGTTGTATTACAGAAAGAGAGTATTATGTTGGCATAGGAAGAATGATTTGATTGCTTGACTGATTAAACTGAAATAGACTGTGTAAGTTGATAGTAATACCATGATGGTTAGATCTGTGTCAACTTGACTGGACTAAGGCATACCCAGAGAGCTGGTAAAACATTTCTAGGTCTATCTCTGAGGGTGTTTCTGAAAGAGATTAGCATTTAAATTGGTAGATAGTAAAGATCATCTTCACCATTGTTCAGTGGCATCATCCATTCTCTTGAGGAGTTAAAAGATAGAGGAAGGGCAAATTTGTTTTCTGTTGAGCTGGGAAATCCATCTTCTCCTGCCCTTGGACATAATTGCTCCTGGTTCTCAGTCTTTTGGGTTTGGGGAAGAACGATACCACTGACTTTCCTAAGCCTCTAGCTTGCAGAGGTCAGATCATTGGACCTCAATCTCTATAATCGTGTGAGCCAGTCCCTCTGAATAAGTCCCTACCTGTCTGTCTTTTTCTCCTATTGGTTCTGTTTCTCTGGAGAACCCTGACTAATACACATGCCTAAGATACCTCATCAGATGTTACCAGCTTGGACAAGAAATGCTTTTCTGTGCTGCACTTCGACTTATAATGACCACAGAAAAACTATTCTCTTTCCATCTCTATCTTTTGTCACTATTTTTCATTTGTTTCATGCTAACTTGTTTTGAGTATTTACTCTCTCCTAAAAGCTTTGCATCTTTCATATGCTTCATCCCCTACTCC
The DNA here is from genome assembly GCF_009762305.2 of Zalophus californianus. Classification (NCBI taxonomy): domain Eukaryota; kingdom Metazoa; phylum Chordata; class Mammalia; order Carnivora; family Otariidae; genus Zalophus; species Zalophus californianus. Next base: position 60,267,390 of record NC_045600.1, on the reverse strand, counting down.
CACACTTTCTTCTAAAGTGAGATGTGATATAAATCTAGCATACTCAAAGCCTTAAACTTTTAGCGTGTTCTGACAATATGTCTGGGCAGTCTTTCTAATTTCCATTTGCCATCTTTCTGCATTTTTTTTTTTTTACCAGCATCTGCACACATCTTGATTTCTTAATCACCCTGGGTTATTGCTTACCATTGTTATGTTTTCAGAGCTCTTCATGCATCAGGAATAATCCAGAGGACTTAAACTTGGCACTGGGGGAGTTAAAACACTTGAGGAGTAGTGTATGTTCTTAATTAATACAGAAAGAAGAATCACTTATAATTTATTAAAAAATATCCAATGCTGATCCAAATAATATTTTGGAGTAAATGGGTATGTAGTGAACAGTCTTCCATGGTTCCTCATTCACTGATTCTTCCTGCTGGTGTGAGGGCTGTTCAAAATAGCACTTCACTTTTTGGTTTATTTATTAAGATCCTGCACTCAACTATAAGAAATTAGCCTCCTAGAGGTGAATCACTTCCTACACAGCAAAGGAGAAATCTGTTCCTATAGCAAAGAAGAAAATCCTGCATCCATTCCCGAGACAGACAATAAAGAAAAGATCAAATAGATTTATTGCATAGCCTATTCCAAGTGTGAAATAGGGCAGCCTGATGTTTAAGTAATGTGGACGATAGTATCTGAAAGGGTGATCTCGTTACTACCCATTAGACAAGGGGTATGTCCGAGATGGGAACATGATGGTTTTTTTTGGTGAACTTTTAAACTCAAAGCTCTTTAGTAATTGAAAAATGAAATAGCTCAAGGAAAAGTGTTTTTCCCCACATAGTATATTCTGAAAGCTAATAGCATAACTGCACTGGAAGAGACATTGAGAGAGCTCTAGTCAAGCCCTGTGTCAGGTATGTTAAAATCATCCTGCTGCGAGTCAGTCTTGGCTTTAATTATCTGCAAAATGCTCTGGCAGTGGGAACGGTTCTCTTCCCTTCTGTTCTTATCCAGGGTACTGGCTGTTGGTTTATTGAATCAGAATTTTCAAAGACTTTCCACTTCCATTTCCAGGTAGCTAATCCCAGTTTGACTCTGAGTTTCTCAGAAAAAAATATATTCCTCAATAAAGTCCACCCTGGGGACAAAGGTGTACTGATTTGCCCTTGACCTGCCTGCCTAAGTGGTTCTATCCACAAACCCAAAGAAGAGGCCAGACGGGGTTAAGAGAATTACTAAATTTGGTCTTGCCTCTCTCCCCCTCCTTCTCGTCCATCTTTTCTCTTTGCTTCTTTGTTAATAATAATAGAAGGACACAAAAACATCTACCCATATTTAGAAGAGTATTAAAAAATTCAAATGAGTAAATTTGAAGATCTAATTGGCTTTATTCAATGATTCATGAATCAGGCAGCATCTCATCTGGCAAGGAGAAAGGAGCTCTGAGGAGCTATACAAAATGGAAGGCTTTTATAGGCAGAAGGGGGGAAAGAGTGGATTGTCTCAGGCAAGGTCATTTTCTTTTAGGGCATGAAAAGGGTCTGTCAGGCAGATTACCTCACTGGTGCTGACCAGGAAATTCCAGACTGACCAGTAAGGTTACATTCCTGGGAGGGACTGATACTGTAATTAGGTTAGGTGTTAAGTCTTGGTTTGCTGATGTGGAGCTCAGTACAAGTGACTCCATTTCATCTTGGACCTGTTGTTTCTTTTTAACAGGAAACCTCCCACATAGCTCACACCATGCCCCATGGAGAGGGTGTGTGTATACAGTTATATATGTAAAACTTTCACTGCATCATCACTTTGTTTGACTAAGCAGTTTTCTGCCTGTTCAGATATAGGCAGTAGAAAACTTATTAGATAGGTATTAGTGTGAGGGCTCTCCCCTCATCCTTACTTTTCATAACACTGCAACAATTATTCAAGAAACATTGAGTAGTGACTGTGGACAGAACATGCCATGGTATGTTGAATATATAGACCCTGTCTTCTTTACCTCAACAGATTCACCTGCCTCCTGGCTAGCTAGCCTTCTCTTTGAGATATATTTACCCTGGGCCAGCATTCTCCCCTTGCACACCCCCCTGTCAAAGTGTACCACATCTGTGTGCCATTCCCTGTAGTTTTTGGTAGGTGATTGGCCAATTAATGAGGTAAGTGGGTAATGACACAACCATGCACATTAATCCAAGATCTCTACCAAGTAATAGGGAAGCTAATTTGAGGAAGGAGACATTGGCTGTGTTCCTCAAATCTCAGGATGTGGGTGATCATTGGCTGCTTAACTGGCCCCAGATTACCCTGTGTCTTTGAAAGGGTATGAAGTAATGCTTCAGAGTGACTGGATCACTCTCCAAAAACAGTTGCTCTTCTAGAATTTTTGACACAAACCTGGATAAAGGTTTTTTTTTTTGGTGACAGGAGACCCCTCTGTTCCCTTCTACTAAAAATAGCTGGCTTTCAGGGGTCTGCATGCTGATCAAGCTTCCTTGGCCAAAAGCAAATACCAGGCTAGATGAGAGGGGTTGTATTAAATAAGTTAATAAGTGGATTTCTTTTCTGTAGCCTTTCATCTTTAATATTAGTACCTCAGCAGGAAGGCCATCTCTTGAATTCTGTAGTTCAGTCGAAAGTATGTTTGTGGTTGTACTTGTGGTAGTCCAAAAATTGCAAAGTTGATTATCTTCAGAGCTTTATATCTCTTCATTTGGGAAGCAAATTGCCTTTTTTTGCTCTCCTCAAAAGCATAATTCCTCAATTTTATTTTTCCAGTTAATTTTTTGCCTTCGCTCTAGCTGACCATTTTCTTTCTTTCTTTATTTTTATTTATTTTTATTCAAGATTACCTCGGCCTTTCCCCTACCTAGCTGCTGTCTAACATGGCTGTCCTATAAATATATTGACAGCTTTTTGTAGAGGCAAGAACATGGGCTTGAGAGAGCATGAGGGCAGGTTAACCAACTCTGTCTTTTATGGAGGTCAGGACTCACCTTTCTGAGTCTCAAATCCCTGATCTGCAAATAGGGATAGTAGTACAATAACCTCTCAGCTTATTGTAAAGATTAAATGAAATAATGCATGAGAAGGCCTTTATGCTTTGTGTGGTTTGAGGAAGCACTCAGAATTGTTAGTTCATGCCAGCTCTTTTTCTCTGTTCAGTAGTGGAAATTCACAGGACTGAATGCAGTTGCAGATGTTTGCTCTACATATACTAACATTAAAAAGTACATTTAAACACACCATGATAAAAATATTTAAAACAGATCTACTGTGGTTTCCTCAAAGGGGTCCTTTTCTGACTTTGAGGCCCACAGGTTAAGGTTATGACCCTGTTTATAGTAATAACTTCTTAATGAAGTGTAATGTACCTAAGCATAGTAATCTCTTCTCCACACTGTAGCCAGAAGCTAGGGTAATTTTTTCTAACATACTAGTCTGATGGGACCACCTGCCTGCTCCTCCCACTGGCTCTTTAAACTGATTTACCAGGCCCTTTGTACATGGGCTCTTCTTCCCTCTCACGGATCTCTCTCCCACTCTCCCCTCCCCAGTGCATGACGCAGTGCTCTGCGCAAGGTGGCTAAACAAGGACAGTGTGTTGAATGAGTAAGTAAACGAATGAATCAACAAAGAGCAAGGTGGTTACATATTCTAGAGCTCTTATTGAACTATAGAATTCAACAGATGGCCTTCTTGCTGCTGCAGAAAAAAGGTTTATTTGTTAAAAATATATATATTTGACTGCTTTCAAAGAAAGGATCTAATTGGGAAGTACCACAGTGTTTGAATTTTTTTTTTTTTAAGTTAATTTCCCCCCCATGGGAATTTTCTATCTTGTCAGTTATATGTCTGGTGTATTTTCTGGAGGAGAAACTTCTACATTTATAGCAAAGAGTTAGCTTTAAATGGAAATCAGTGACATTAACATATGTGTATATGCATTGGTTGTGTAAGAATAGTTAAGAGTGGAGACAGAAGCGCCTAGTTTCCCCAAGTGTTTTCATGGAAAGCTTTGAACTCTTCAAATCAGTGGAAAAGAAATGTGCTGAAAAATAAAATTCTTTGACCACAAATTAAATCTTCCTTTTAATCTCGGAACTGCTTACATGGAGATGATTTTCCAGAGGAGGGAGACAGACAGTAAATGTGATATTTAAGTAAATTATGTAGTTGGTTAGAAGAAACTGAATGTTATGAGGAAAGAAAAAAAAAAATAGAGCAGGTGAGAGGAATCTGGAGTCTGGGGGAAGAGGGAAGACATGATATACTTGAGTCAGGGTAGAACCCATTGTGGGGTTGCTAGATTTAGAATAAAAAAAAAAAGGATTTCCAGTTAAATGTAAATTTCAGATAAACAATGAAAAATTTTTTAAATATACAGTTGTCCCATGCAGTATTTGGGATGTACTTACACTGAGATGCTATTCATTACTTATCTGAAATTCTGAAATTCAAATGTAACTGGTGCCTTGTAGGTTTGCTGGCACAACTGCCCCCACCCCATTATTAAGAGTGAGATTTGAGCAAAGATATGAAGGGGATATGAGACAGCAGTCTAGGGCAAGGTAGGTGGGAGTATGGCAGGTGCGTTCCCGGCAACAAGGAACCGAGGAGTAATAAGGAGATGAGAAAGAAGGGAGTGGGTAGATCATGGGAACTTACAGGCCTTTGGAAAGATTTTGCTGTCTCTCTTGAGTGAACTAAGTAAAAATCCACTGTAGGGTTTTTAAGCAAAGACGTGAAGTGAACTGACTTATTTTAAAGGATCACTCTGGCTGATGTAAATAGAGAACAGAGGGGCAAGGGCCAGAAGCAAGAAGAACCCAGGAGAATTTTGGTGTAATCTAGAAGAATAGTGTGATTGTGGCTCAAACCGATGTGATAGTGATGTGGAAATGTTGGGGTTCCAAGCAAACAGTCAAGAAAGAATTCTTGAAGTGTCTTTCCGTGCAAAAGGTGGTTTTATTACAGCACGGGGACAGGACCCGTGGGCACGGGGGGCGGGGGGTACTGTGGTGGTGATGACAGGTGACTGATTACATACTTTCAAATCGGGAGGGGGTTTGGGATAGCGTAAGTCTCTAAGGAATTTTGGAAGCAAGGTTTCTAGGACCTTGAGGGGTCTAGCTGTTGTAAGGAAAAGGTCATTTCCTGTCACCTATCCATCACCTTTCAAATACTGAGGTAAGGGTGATAGATTTAAAACATTTCTTCATTTTTTAATCCTCCTGAAACCCAGGAAAGTGGGAAGAGTTGTTTTTCCGACACAAGGTCCCTTCTAGTGAGATTTTTCTCAAATTTGTCATTGAGGATCTCATTCTAGATAATCCTGTTTTGTTTTTTTCTTTTTCTCTTCTTTTCCTTTTTTTTTTTTTTTGTAACCTTGTTCTTTTTAAATTTGACTTTGGCTCTTTCAGAATCAGGATATAAATAGGATTTAAAGTCACACAAGTGTCTAGGCCAAGGCCTGCTGGATTCTGAGTTTATAGGAAATATATAGCAATTTCTAATAGGAGAGGTGATAGGACCATTTGGAAAAAGGAACGTTTTGAACCTAATATATCCAAGGTCCGGAGATTTCAAGGACCTAACAACTGGGTCTGGCTTGGAGAAGATAAGATCTAAAAGAAGACGTTAGGGCGCCTGGGTGGCTCAGTTGGTTAAGCGACTGCCTTCAGCTCAGGTCATGACCCTGGAGTCCTGGGATCGAGTCCCATATCGGGCTCCCAGCTCAGCGAGGAGTCTGCTTCTCCCTCTGACCCTCCCCCCTCTCGTGTTCTATCTCATTCTCTCTCTCAAATAAATAAAATCTTTAAAAATAAATAAATAATAAAGTAAAAGAAGATGTTATATTTTAATTTATTCACAAGAGAGATCCCAACTTTTTTTTTACAGTTTTTTAAATGGGTTTTACAGTATCAAATAATTTTAAGTTACATGAAAGTTTGTTAAATAGCTCCAAAAGCATTGGATTAGAAATGAAGTAATTTGGTTTTAATCCTGATTATTTTACTACTTAGCTGTGAAGTCTTTGGGCAAGTCTTTAACTTTTGACACATCCCAGTTCTCACATTTAAAATGAGGAATTAATTTTGCAGCTGTTTACCCCTTCCCAGAGTAAGAATGAGATATAATTCAGATTAACATATGAGAAAGCACTTTGAAAGCATAAAGTACTCTACAAATTCAAGGGATTATTTCCCTATTGTCAGCGGTATTATTTAATCCAAGAAGAATTCCTTCTAATCATCGACATAAAACATAAAATTTGGCTATTGGCAAAATATAAAACAGTCAGGGACGTACTTGTATTTCTTGAAAGAAGATAATGTTCTTTCAGTAATGGTGTTTCATTGATGAAATGAGCAAGAGTTTAAATATTGAGTGATGGCTAATTTCTGTTACATTTCCCATTTGAAATTTTAGGTTTGTAGTTATTTTGCTGAGAGCAAGAAATTATCAGGAAGACTTTATTGGGGGGGAATAGGTACCTCCCAACGTTGATCTTGTCTCCCAGTCGCAGATAGCTAGTGTAGTCTGATGGGAACACTAAAAACAAATCAGTCGATCAATTTATTAACACAGAGATTTAAATTTTGCATATATATCATTGTCTGCATATTCCTGAGCTTTACATAATACTTGTCCTTTGGTTTGTTTGTATTTGTCTTTTCACTTAAAAGTAGAGAACATTTGGCCTGTGGGTGCTCAATAGTTTTAATTGAGCTTAAGTAGTCTAAGCCAGGTATGGAAATGTAATTCCCCTTGCCAGTGATTGGTTTTAGGAAGGCACAGGTGATACGGTTCTGGCCAATGAGATGTAGAGGGGGTCTCATAAGAAAAGAGATACCTGAGAAGAAGTGCCGACATTGTCCCACAGTGCTTCTTCTGCTGTCCTGCTACAGAAGATGTGACACCTGGAAGTGTGGCAGCCATGTTGTCACCATGAAGACTTGGAAGTGACAGCAGAAAGATGGGAAGAATCTAGGTCTTCAGTGACAATTACTGAACTAGTGAATTAACCAAGCTTGATTTTTTTTTTCTTTATGTGTAATAGTAACCCCTTTCATTGTTTAAGCCAGTTGAGTAGAAGTTTTCTGTAATTTGTGTACAAAACTCTTGATTATGTTAGTTATGCTTCTTGAGCATTTCCAGATACCCCTAGTTTTCTTGAAAAGGAGCAACTAGGGCTGTTGTCAGTGCTGTGGATAAGGGCATACATTGGTTAAGGCTTGAGGGCAGAGATTCCATCTGTTTTATGTATCTGTGTGTACCCAGCCCATTGTAGTGCTTCTTATTCAATAAATGTTAAGTGAATAAATTTTCCATAATTCCTTTTTTGTTGTTTTTCCATCCTGGTACACTGGACTGATAGCTTCAGGCAACAGACTAAGGTTAACAGAATGCCCTTTCAATTCCCTTGTTCCAACTTTACCTTATAAAGGCAAATAAAGGTCAGAGGTCAGGACTTTTCAAGCATCAGTCATATTTTTTTCTCCAGATTTGTTAATTGGCATGAGAATTCATCTATGCTTGTCTTTCTATTGAGATCAGGATTCCAAGAGCAAGAAGAAGAAAAAAAAAGGCAGTGAATAGCAGCTATGTAATAGGCTGCCACATGAAGGCTAAATTTCTTTAGCAACAGTGAATTTCAAAGGATACTTCCCATGCTATTAAGCCCTAAATGTTAAAATCAACTGAGATGGTACAGGAAAGAAACAGAATTGTCACCGTTAAACATGAACATACGTTTTATGCTTGGTCATACTTTTCTGTCAACAACTAGATATGTCTAGTTCTATCTGTAATATTTTCATTTATAAATAATCTGCATCCCTTTAAAAAAATAAGATTCTAGTAAATCTCTGGGGTAGTTTGTTTTCCAAGGTTGGAAGATATGCGCATGAAAAGCTACCACTCCAGAGGCTGTGTTGCAAAGTTCAGGGTACCATCCAAGAAATAAAAACAGAAGAAACACTTTAGATGTCCCTCATGAAGTCCCCCAAATGAAGGACACAATCTAGTTTATTTATACATTTGAAATGTTAAATTGTAGTTAAAATAGGCAAAGTATAGTTACAAAAATCAATGTGGTTAAAACTCAAAAACAGTGTTCAGTGAAAAGTAGTTAAGTACCAAGCATGATACAATTAATGTAGTATGTTAAAAACAGAACAATAGTAAAAAATGCATAAGAATGATGCACAGGAACTTCAGGATTATGGTTCCCTTCTATAAAAAGAGACAGACAGAGGGGAGGAGAGGGAGGACTAAGGAGGGAGGGAGGGGCAGTTGGGTTTTGCTGTAACTGTTCTTGGTCTGTTCCTTTAAAAATAAAAACTTGAGGGCACCTGGTTGGCTCAGTTGGTTAAGCGACTGCCTTCGGCTCAGGTCATGATCCTGGAGTCCCGGGATCGAGTCCCACCTCGGGCTCCCTGCTCAGCAGGGAGTCTGCTTCTCCCTCTGACCCTCTTCCCTCGCGTGCTCTCTCTCACTCTCTCTCTCTCTCTCAAATAAATAAATAAAATCTTTAAAAAAAATAAATAAAAATAAAAACTTGAAATATATATGGCAAGTGTTAGCATCTGTTAAAACTGGGTGGTTGTCTGATATTTATTATTGCCTATACTCTTCTATATGTTTGAAATAGTTCATACTTTAAAAAAAGCTAATTCCACAATTCTAGAGTAGCAAAATCTATTAATAACCCCTCTGTTTGATAATAATAAACTTATTATTGCTTTTAATTTTAAGATAACTTGGAAAAAAATTGTTTCCTAGTGATTTATAGCAGTGTAAAGGTCATCATCCTAGAAAGGCCATTTAAAGACATGAAAATAGTACTCACAGTAATAAATTCCTCTGACAGCTCTGTGCTTACCAAGAGCTGCAAGTTCTAAGAGCTACATTTGAAGCATTTTGTCCTATAAGGATGGGTTGTTTTTGAAATGATCCCAACTTTTTACACAGGGAAAGCAGTGTGCCAGCTACTTAAATTACTTTTTTAAAAAGCAGAAGCATGCGAACATTTTGCAATCTAGGGATTTTCTGTTTTATTCATTCCTTTTGACTAAAGTTTCCTAGAAGTGTGTGAGAAAGTGATCTCATAGGTCTTAAATTTCTTGGAACCATTTTTTAAAATTAAATCTTTGAAAGTAATTTTAGCTTGCCTATGTATATGATTTTTTTTTTAACTTTGGTACTATTATAAAAAATTGTTAGGCATATATGAATTTTATGAAGATCTTCAGATTTTATTTTTTATTTTTAAAGATTTTATTCATTTATTTATTAGAGAGCAAGAGAGAGAGAGAAACAGCACAAGAGGGGAGAGGGTCAGAGGGAGAAGTAGGCTCCCCGCTGAGCTGGGAGCCCGATGTGGGACTCGATCCCAGGACTCCGGGATCATGACCTGAGCCGAAGGCAGTCGTTTAACCAACTGAGCCACCCAGGTGCCCCAAAGATCTTCAGATTTTAAAAATGCATCTTAACTTTCAATATACCAGGAAAAATAGTCATTGCCATTCACCATCTGGGTCCAGTGAATCTTAAAATTAAAAATATATGTATATTTAATTCATTTTATGAGTAATTTACCAAGTATAAAGGGGTAGTTCAGTTAGAAACTTTAATAAGAATTTAAGCATTGTAAACACAATTTTATTTCATATATTCTGGCTTTGAAGATATATATATATATATATGCACACACATATTTTAGAGTTACATAAATATGAAACAGGCAATTTCAGTTGAATGTGACCAACTGCTCATCACTTGCCATGTGTGAACCTGGAACATATCCATCTTAGAAATAGTAACTCTAGATTCCAAATACATTTCTATTAGGTTCAAGTTTATCTTTACTTCTGGTTCTTACACTTGCATCCTGAAAATGCAAAACTGGTGACACGATTTTGTTGAAGAAGGATGGCAATTATTGGAAAACATTTTAATTTTTAGATTTATAAGCAATGACAATGACTAATCCAATAATTTTTTCATTTCCACATCACTTAATTCTTTTCAGTCACCTTTGTATACATAGTTGTCTTCAGCATTTTTCATCTTAGGAACTATAAAGTAAATTTTGGTGCATAAGCATCATAAAAAGTGAAAGAATACAGCCACACCACCCATTTAGCAAAATTAAATGGTGCAGGTCCTTGTAAAATTTGCATGATGAAGCCCATCCTGTTGAATAAGTGGATGAGAATACCAGATTTTCTAATTGTCCTTAGAAATATATGGTTCACTCCTCCATTCTTAAGTTTCAGAGAACTGATTTAGAATCACGGTCTGAGATTTTGCTTGCCTGGTCAATCTCATCAGCATCATTAGGGTCCAGAGTACTGCCCTCTGTCTCTTTGCATTTACCTTCTGATTCCTTTAATAATTGTAGAAATTCTTCTGTTAATTTCCTTCTACTTGCCATTATAGTCAAAACAAAGAATTCTAAACTGTTAACCATAATCATCAAAAGCCTTTAAAAAAAAAACCAAATTCTAAAAATGGTGTCTCTCCAAACTTTTATATCTTCTTGAAAGATAATGCAGTACTTTGGGCAATGCTATATGAAAACTGAAGGATGATCATTTATTTACTATTACATACTATTACATTCTTATAGGGGATTCCATCATTTTCCATTTCCTTACTATTTTAGTCTTTTAAAGCCTAGTTGGAAATAATTGATTCGTAATGATTAAATAATTCCTGGGATGATGAAATAAAATATTTCAAAAGATGTAGGAAGAATTAAATCACTGAGATCCCATAATGTATCTTAGAGTTATAAAAGGGTCCAGTGGACCTATATGGGAATTGAAAGATAAAAGTTTTTAAAAAGCACATTTTCTCTTTATCCCTTGGAGAATATTAAGACTAAAAGTCATGAAATATCAATCTTTATAAAGTTAGGACTGCTCAGAAAAAGAAACCCAGAACTAAAATTTTGTTCAATGGGCCCATGTAGTATCTCAGATAAAGTCATGGGGTCTGGGGGTGGAAGTATTTCTTAAGAGAACTAAAAACTTTATAAAGGGCCTAGATCAGAGATCAGAGATCAGCAGGGGCAGTTTCAGCCCATGCTTTCTTTGCTGAAAATGCTCCTCATCCCTCAAAGGACTGGGTGCATGTGGACCTCTTTGTTCTAGAATATCCTAACTCAGGCCACAGGTAATTGGTCCAGGGGTTGACAGTTTTGAATACAAATTCCTTTTTTCAGATTTTGAATCATAATAAACAAACATGGGGCACTGGAGCTAGAGGTAGGTCAGAGATAGCAGTACCACAGACCCCAAAGTCTTAAGCAAGACTAGATTGCAAAGCAGCAGAAAAGAAGACATTTTCAGAGAAATCAAGCTACAAGCAGAATGAAGTAGATATTCAGAATCCAGACAATGCGACCCAGTGAGGGTGAGATGGTGACAAAACCTGGCTGAACTTCCTGCAATTTGAATTTTTGTAATTCTTTATAATACCCCCTTTATGTAAGTTAGAGTTGGGTTTCTGTTTCTTGAGAATGACAGATCCCTAAAACAGAAATTAGTGCCAGCAGTGGGATCGCAAGTAATAGACTCTGAGTGCAAATGAACTAGCTGTGGAGTCAAGGCAGAGGGATGGGGTAAAGGCAGGAGTGACAGAAAGGATTCCCTATTCCACGGAAAACTGGTAGAATGGAGGTAAGAGATGGCAAAATGGCTAAACAATTGTATAAAATCTCTTGGCACCCAAACCACATGTCAAGAAAGGCAAAGCTTCAGATTTAAAAGTTGTCAAATGATGGGCGCCTGGGTGGCTCAGTTGGTTAAGCGACTGCCTTCGGCTCAGGTCATGATCCTGGAGTCCTGGGATTGAGTCCCACATCGGGCTCCCTGCTCAGCAGAGAGTCTGCTTCTCCCTCTGACCCTCCCCCCTCTCATGTGCTCTCTCTCTCTCAAATAAATAAATAAAATCTTTAAAAATAAAGTTGTCAAATGTTGAAATGTAGGAGTGTTAGGTTAATTCCCTGTGTACATGATTAAAATGCAGTGGTGAAAAATTTTCTGTACCAGGTTGTCTGGCTAAAAGCAGATAGGGAAAGGCAGGAATTATGTATGTTACTTAAAGGGAAGTCTTTCTACTGAGAGTGTTGAAGATGAGGTTCAGATACTCCCTAGGAATTTGGAAAAGCTCAGGGCTCAGGAGCCTAACAACTGAAGGTATCTAGCAGTAGCTAGAATAGTCTGGGAAACCTAGCCCTTTTCTGCAGGATAAACATGTTGATTACTATCAGCCCTAGTAAATCACTTCCTTAGACCGGAATGTAATCTGTGGAGGGAAGGGATTTTTAGGGGTAGACTGTGGAAGAAGTGCTTTCTGTTCTGCAGCCTTTTCCCACTTTTCTCCTTATTCTCTTGAGGACAGGGCCATAAGAACAATAGGTCTAAGAAGAGCTGAATTAACAAAAATCCTGAGGGAATGGTCATTAGGTAGCCTGGTAATTAAGGAAGCAAGCTTACCCCCACAGAAATTCCTGGCATTGCCTTTTAGTCAAGGATGTACTCAAGAGCGATTGAAAGCTCACTAAAATTCTGGAGTAGTTATCATTAGAAGAACCTTAGTCTTGAACAAGTACCTATACCAACTCACAGCAACATGGTGTTTAGTCCTAGTCTCTTCTGGAGGCTCTGACTCAAGTAGAAAGGAAGCTGGCCCCAGACAATACTTACTAAAGTGGAGAGGTCGACGCGAATGTCCTTCATGCCTGAAGGACAATGGGAAAAGGAAATCCTTCTAATGGACAGATCCTGGGACCGTCAAGGCATGATTTAGGAACTTATTCTGCTGCCAAGAGGGTCAAGAAACAGACTCGGGACCTTTATTATTTAGGGGCAGACTAGTGACCAGTATTTGATCCTTTTTTCCTAGGTTTTTTCCCTACCTCTAAGTCAGCTTTTTTAATCGATCATTTTCATTGACGTTTTTCCTATTGTATTTTTGGCGTAAACCCAGAGGAGGCCATTCTGGCAGGGTGGTGATTATGGTAACCAGATGGGGACTGAGCAGCAGCCACTTGTAGCTGCACCTAGAATACTGGATCACGTTAGGCAAGACTATGTATCTTGAAGGATGAGGTGTTATGCAGAAAAGAGTAAGATGTTAGTGGAACTGACCTAGTTAGTCCACATCCACTTCCTGGGAATGATTCCAAAGCCATTTTTACCAGGTGGACACCACTTTCAGGGCTTCCACAAATGGTTGTGCAAGGATGTGTGCATACTGCCTATTTCTATGAGGTCCTGCCCCATCATCCTGGCCACAACTGACTGAGACCAATGATCACACTGAGTGAGGCTTCAGTCTCAGGAGCTGAACTAAGAGATACAAGAGGTAAGGAGCAGTCAGTGGAGTTGTGAGGTTCTAGAGTTGGGTTCAGAGTCTGCATCATGGCAACTCAAAGGCATGAATGCCAAGACTATGGAGACAGGGCTAACATGTTACCCTGTATGGAGGAGCAGTAATGAAGAGGCTTTCAGAGAAATCAGTTCACAGAGAATAAAGCAGACACATAGATGCTTAGGTGTGAAAAAGAACAAAGGAGAGAGACAGGGAAAGAGGCACAGAGGAAGAGGGCGAGCAGAAAAGAAGGAAGGTAGGGGATAGAGACAGAACTAGACATAGGAACAGCCAGAGGCAAGTGCAGACACAGAGAAAGTTATGAACTACTGGTGACCTCCTAGACACCACAATGTCCAGCTATTCTTCCTGCAATTAAATTCCAGATTTTGGATTCTTTTTTACAACTTCCAGTTTACAGGCTATTTTAGGTAGATTTTCTGATTCTTGCAGCCAAAACAATTCTTGACCTAAATATCTGCTCCTTGATTGTAGCTGCATCTTATTAAATGTTTAATTTGCAACTATGGAAATACATATACTGCCTAACATAACTGGGACACTGTAAAAAAGTGAGGCTTTCGGAGAGAGGGACTGTTTGTAACATCTAAAGACTTTCAAAAACAGACTTGGTTTTATACAGTAATAATAGCTAACATTTACTGAGCACTTCCCTTGGGCCAGTTTCAAAAGCTGTGCATGAATGATCTCACCTGTTCATGACAACTCTAGGTTTTGCTGCTATCAATCCCATTCTGCAGATACAGAAATTAAGGCACAAAGAGATTAACTTGCTTAAGGACACACAGCCAGTAAGGGAATACAGGTGGGATCTATTGTTTATTTGCATTAAAATTGACATTTGAAAAAAAAAGTGTATGCAGTCATTTAAATTCATTTCAGTTGATAAATATTTGTTGAATGCTCTTATGTACAAAGTATGGATTTAAACTAGTAAACTGGTTAACGGTGATGTTACAAATATAAAGTCCTTTTAAATAATCACTATGCAAAATAAATCTTCCTTTCTGTGGTACATACACACACACACACAAAGATGTGCTTTCAAATTAAGTTTTCCAATTTCCAAAATACCTCCTTTAAAACAGAAGGGAATACATTCTGACAATTATGTTTTTAATGCCTTAACCATTTCAAAATTCACTGGAATATCTGAAGATAACTCTGTGCAGGCTGGACTCAGGTGAAAAGAAAGCTTGACTTCAGAAGGAAGTCTACACTGATGAATACATATCCATTTAATTAACTGCAGTGTACGTTACATGTATATAAAAAAGTCAAATGACAAGAATGAGAGGAGTTTTTCACGGAAGGTGGTGAGTAGCCAGGGATTCTGCTTCTCTTGATTTTCTGAGCAGGGCTTGTTTGAGGGCACTAATTTTTTCATCAAGTTCAGCCAGTGAATAGTTCTGCTGTAAAGAACAAGAATACAGATTGCTGAATATGACTCTGAAGTATCTTAATGCAGACAAAGTGCTAAATGAACTATAACTATTTAAAATATGGTAAATGTCTTTTTTTTCCTTCATGAGAATAATTTTTAAATTGAACTATATATGTTGACTATATCATAAATTTAAAGGCATAAAACAATAAAGCTTAAATATTTCTTACTTTCTTTCTCTTTCCTAATGACAAAGCGCTCCTGGACCTCTTATGCTTTGAAAGGATTGTAAAAATTTTTTCTTTAACCTACTATTCTCATAATCAATAGTAAAAAACTTTAGGATTAGCTTAATTGCTGGAAATTCTTTTGATGGGTCAACTGCAATCAACTACCTCTCCTGGAAAAAATGGATGCTCTCAAAATTTCCTCAAATTTTACAATTAAAAAATAAGTAGTATGTTACTCTTAAAAAATAAATCAAAGGGGTGCCTCGGTGGCTCAGTCGGTTTAAGCGTTCTGCTTTCGGGCTCAGGTCATGATCTCAGAGTCCTGGGATGGAGTCCTGCATGAGGCTCCTTGCTCAGCGGGGGAGCCTGCTTCTCAGTCTCCCCCTGCTTGTGCTCTCTCTCTGTCAAATAAATAAGTAAAATCTTTAAAGAAAAAAATATTTTTTTTTAGTTTTCTCCAACTTAAAAATTTTACATTACTGCCATAACAGCTACCAGAACCTCACTAATTAAGATTCAACCTAATTAATATAGTAGTACTATGGACAGTGATGGGCTGAAGTCAACCTCTGCCAAACACTTTTTTTTTTTTAGTGTTCCATGATTCATTGCTTGTGCATAACACCCAGTGATCCACGCAGAACGTGCCCTCTTTAATATCCATCACAGGCTAACCCATTCCCCCACCCCCCCTCACCCTTTTTTGATTTAGATGCTGCTAGTTAGTAGTGTCAGCAAGTGAGGAGGGGGAGGGGCGCCTGGCTGGCTCAGTAGGTAGAGAATGCTGCTCTTGATCTTGGGGGTCCTGAGTTCAACCCCGAAGTTGGGTGTAGAGATTACTTAAAAGTTGGAGAGGGTGGGCTGGGTCGCTCAGTCGGTGAAAGGTCAGATTTGGTTTCAGCTTAGGTCATGATTTCAAGTTCGTGATTTCAGGGTCCTAAGATCAAACCCCAGGGGCATAGGGCTCTGGGCTCAGCAGGTGTGTGTGTGTGTGTGTGTGTGTGTGTGTGTGTGTGTGTGTGTGTGTGTGTGTGTGTGTGTGTGTGTGTGTGTGTGTGTGTGTGTGTGTGTGTGTGTGTGTGTGTGTGTGTGTGTGTGTGTGTGTGTGTTTCTCTCCCTCCCCTTCTGCCCCTCCCCGTGTGTGTGTGTGTGTGTGTGTGTGTGAGATTCTCTCTCCCTCCCCTTCTGCCCCTCCCCGTGTGTGTGTGTGTGTGTGTGTGTGTGTGTGTGTGTGTGTGTGTGATTCTCTCCCTCCCCTTCTGCCCCTCCCCGTGTGTGTGTGTGTGTGTGTGTGTGAGATTCTCTCTCCCTCCCCTTCTGCCCCTCCCCGTGTGTGTGTGTGTGTGTGTGTGTGTGTGTGTGTGAGATTCTCTCTCCCTCCCCTTCTGCCCCTCCCCTTCTTGTGAGCTCTCTCTCAAATAAATAAATCTTTAAAAAAAGGGGGGGGGAATTATCTCAGCATTTTATTATTTTTCAGCATTTTGTAACTGATACTTTTGCTACAAGTAACAGCTAGACACTTTTATATTTGACCCCTCTGATTCCATGCCCTTGAAATAAAATTATTTCTTTAATTCAAATTCATAAATTTATACTGCCCTTTTTTTTCAGTCCTAAATGCCAGGGTATGATCTAAAAGCAACCAGAGCAGTAACTTTTATTGATAAGAGAGGTATAAAACTAATCAAACTACTTCAGAAGCCACAATGAAAATTCAGTAACTTACTTGAGGTGGTTGAACTTTTCTTCTTTTTCCAGAAAAGCTCTAGATTAAAAGTAAAAAAAGTAAGTAATCAATGCTTAGAAAATTGAAACAATTTTCCTTTATAGAATACTAACAAAATATGGAGAACCCTGGCAGAAACACAGCCCACAACTCTCCACAAACACTAGCTGCCACTGAAATCTGTCTGCTTGTATCTTGGAGGGTACCCTCCAAACAATGATATTAAAAGTACACAGTAGTAACATCGAAGCAACATGCTCCTCCTGGCTCCTTCCCAGCTTCTAATGAGGGTTAATTATGGAAGGAGATGCTCTGGGGGGTTTTTACTTAGTTTCCTTTTTTATAGCCTTTCATCCCAGAATACTGAACAAGTGAAGTGAAGCAGCATTAGACAGAGGAAAACACAATTTAGAGTCCCAGGCCAAGGGGTGCAAAGACACACATGCACACAGACCGCTGACTAATGATCACTGGTTATCTGTGCAAGTGTGCTTCTCCGTGGGACTCACGGGAATGCTGATCGTACCCCCACTGGTCTTGTCAGTGACTGGAATGGGCGTGGGCCCAGTTCTGGCCAATGGGTAAGAGGTCTGCTGGGGATTAGGGGGAGAGCTTCTGGAAAAAACTTCCTCACTTCTAAGAGAAAGCCCTCAAAGGAGGCAGTTCCTCTGGACAATGCTGTATCCAAATAGGACACCTGAAAGTAGCTGTCTTGCCATCTGCCTGGGGAAAAAGCCAACACCAAGCAGAACTGGGGGGGGAAAGGTCCCAATTCTTTGACAACCATGATATTTAGCCAATGAATCCATTACTGTGAAGGGTGTACTTATGCTGAACTTGCTACTTTATAACTTGCGCACTCTTTAAGCCAGTTTGAGTTTAAACGTCTACAATTTAAGCTGACAACATTCTCACTGATATGCTGCCGAGCCTTTTAAACCCTGACCAAATGAGTTTTTTTAGATTTTGTTCTTAGTCTCACAGAACCCCAAACTTCTGAATGGCAAATTAGTATTTTGGTACATTTGACAAAGAAACTGTCAATGTAGGTGGCAAAAATTTTCTCATGAACATTTCTGACCACTGAGATTTAGAAGAGAAGGTAAAAATTCACATTTCCCTTTGTGTCAGAAGGTGTTTCAAAGAATTCCAAGGTGTGCCCCTTATCAGTAGTTACAGTAAGTGGGAAATCATTAAGTGTTGGAATTATTAAATATGGGGGGAAAGGTGCTTATATAAACAGGTTCCTTCCTTTGCCAAACTGAGCTGGATAGCTGTGATGGGGCCCATAGGGAGGTAAGGGCTTAATGTTTAATTTTGGTCAGAAGACTCCTCAGTTTTCTACCTTACCAAGAGGTGCCTTTTTACATGTACCAGATTAAAATATACTTCCCCCTGTAAAAAAATTAATTAAATAAAATGTACTTCTCCTTGTCTGCCCAAGAATTTAGTCTATACGATATTGATAGTTTCCATGTCACTGAACAATCAGATTATTATAATATCACAAAACCAAAGTAAAAAGTATCAGAATGAGGAGAATAAGGACATCAATGATTCAGTAACTTGGAAACAGCAAAATGGGGTCTTTGGGGGCTTATTTTAGGTGTAGTGTCTTAAGTATTTCTTCCCTTTTGAGTCCCATCCCACCACTTTGATTCGGATCTTCATTTCTCCCCAGTATGGACAATGATATGTTTCCTAAACTCTCTTCCCTGATTCTAATCTCTCTCCAACTCAGACTTCATAATGCCACCACATAGGAACCTAAATTATAGGTTTCTCTTTCTCAAAAACTTAATTGTGCACTAGTGATACTGGCAATGCAAACTGGTTAGTGTGGCCTTCAAGGCCCTCCAAAATACATTTGCAATTTAGTTTTCCAGCCAGATCCAGCTGCCACCTCATGTTTCAGGCCCACCATGCACTTGGACACGTACATGGCCTGTGCACATGCAGCTGACTCCCCTCTCCCTATTCTTTACAACCAGGAGTTACTATTATAGACTAGAGCTAAGATTCCACCTAGTCAGTGCTTTGGAACAAAGTTAACACACCTTCAAAAGTCCAATAGTGAATTATCAGCCAAACCCTATCCATTCGCACATTTATTCAGTGCCTACTACGGTCTATATGTTCAAAGATGAATAAGACACAGTGCCTGCCCTTCAGAGGTCCGAAATATAGTGTGGAAAAACAGATGTGTAAACATATAAGTGAGAAGTGCTATAAAATGAACAAAGTGCTATAAAAATGTACTTGTGAAGCATATTATATTTACTGTTTCAAGGGTCATAATTTAAAATCAGTAAGTAATTCTTTGGAAATACTCAAAGATTGTATGTCTTAAATAGTTTATTAAGTGATGCCCTTAAAAATTTTAAAACATTACCACATTCAAATCTTTCCATGTTGAATGTGAACAGTAAAGATCTTTCCAACTGTTACATTAAAAGGTGCAACAAAATACTAATCTTTGTTATACTTCCTGCTTTATATACATTTTTTTTTTGGAGTTCTGGGTCCGTTTCATTACTGAAAAGAACTTCACATAGTCTACTTTTGTATCTTTGTTATAATTCCTGCTTTATATACATTTTTCTGGAGTTTTATGTCTGCTTCATAACTGAAAAGAACTTCACATAGTCTATTTTTGTTCTATGAATCAAATACAATTTCCGTATTTTTCTGTTAGCTTTTCCCTTTTCATATGCTGTGCTTCAGTGTTACCCATAACAAATCTTTATTCAACTACGAGTCTTCCCTGTGTTTAGAATTCACCTACATGCAAATCTGAATTAAACATATTTCATTTAAAATCTTTTCAGAGTTCAGAATTCAGTTTCTACAAAAATTCAATCCTTAAGAAATTTAACGGGCTTAAATTTCTCTTACTAACTTTAGAAGCTAGAAGACTATACAGCATATGTAGTCTTTTCTGTACACCTTTGAAAGATATGTAAAGATATGTAATTGCCATGTGTGTCCTCCCAGCATGAGGATGGTGAGAGTGATAAATAACATGCTATGTCCTCTGCAGGGTGTGTGTGTAACTCCTCTCATACTCATGGACATTCCTACGTTCCTAGTGCTGGATCTATTGCAAGCAAGGAGTGCAGGAGCTGAAGACGGCACCTTCATTCTATTACAGACGGGTGAGGGAGTGAGATCTTCCTTCCCTTTGGGCCTGTGCCATATTTATTCATAGACCTTGAGGACAGAGTTAATCTGAATGTTTAAACCTTTTCAGTGTTTTGTGCTTCCTTGTAGCTCACTATTAACTTGGACATGTCATTTCCAATACTAATCCAGAGTGATCCTTCTAATCAAATATATATTGTTTAATAGAATTAGAAATATTTTTTTGAAGTACCAGTTTTATCACAGGTACGGCAACCTAACACATCCAGGCCAATTCTGTTTACATTTGAAATGCTTCCTGCTGCTGAACAGTCTACCAAGTTGTAGACTTTAGGCCTCTGATAGTCTTAGTGTTCTTCCCCATTCTCTGTTTTAACTATCACCTCTACACAGACTCTCCCAGTTATACAAGTCCTACTCTTGAAAAGCTTACCTGATGGTTCTATCTGTATATCCTGATAGGACTTTAAATTCATATTTTCTCCCCAAGTATCTCCTCCTTCAGATTTTCTTATTTCTGTCAATGATGGTATATAATTTTTCCAATCAGAAAGTGGACTCACCCTTGCTCTATGTCTCTTTCCACAGCCAATCAATTATCAGTATTTGTCAACTTTATTTCCTATCATCTCTTGTGTTAATCTTTTCTATTCTCACTCTCTTATCCTTCGTTTAGGATCTCACTTCACATCTAAGCTAGTATAATACTGTCTCCTTAATCTTAGTCTCTCCCTTCTCATTTACCTTCCAGAACAGTATTAGATAAATCTTCT
Organism: Zalophus californianus; assembly: GCF_009762305.2. NCBI lineage: Eukaryota > Metazoa > Chordata > Mammalia > Carnivora > Otariidae > Zalophus > Zalophus californianus. The sequence continues at coordinate 60,246,744 of NC_045600.1, read as the reverse complement.
AAATGATTTGCACAAGTTACCTCCCTGCTCAAGTGCTTTCAACAGCATTTAAACTTAAAATACTTTAAACTTCCGGGTATAGCATTTAAGGTCCTCTATAATCTGACTATTCTACCTCTTTAACCAAATACTCTAAACATTTTATGCTGTCTATAAGAGATCCCCCAAAACAAGATTATGATTTGAAGGGCTGTTCTTTTGTTAACCAAGTTCAATAATAGGTAGATGTCAAGCTTTGTAAGTCAAAATCAAAGAGATTAATGAAGGAGCAAGATCTCTCTGGAGGTATCTAATACTAAGATACTCTCTTGTAAGTTCAATTCTATGTTAACAAGGACTATATTAACAAAGTACGAAATTGAAATAGAAAAATAACCTGCTAGGGATTACTTAATGAAGGCAGCTTGAATGGGAACAATATACAGTAGACTGTTACAGGAAAAAGCATAAAGTCTTTATCAAGTTTTCTAGGAAGATACATTCAAAGAATAATCCTAAAATTAGAAAGACCTTTGTAATTATTTAGTACAACCAAGAAATCTTCTAAATTAGACAACTAAAAGCCAAAGGAACTTTGTGACTTATCTACATTTATATAGCTACTTCATACACGGTTTCTGAAACTAACTAAATGCTAGTAGTTACTGAGGTTTTACCATGTGCTAGGCAGTGTGCTAGGTGCTTGACTGGTATTATCTCACTTAATCCTTGCTTCAACCCTTAGAACTTTAGTAAACCTCATTTTACATTTGAGGGGAATAATCACTAAAACTCTTTTTCTCTCTAAATTTTTGATCTTTGGGTTTCACTGCTCACATTTGTTATGTAACCTGCCTTCTTCATCTGGAAATACTTCTTTTCTGTACCTTACTCTAATACCCAGTTTGCCACTTTGGAAAAACTGCTGCTATACCTAAAATAATTTTAATTATATTTTTACCAGTGACTTATAATAATTCATGCTAACATGAGTTATTTTACATAGTTTTTGAGATAGGAGTTTTAGTAAAATTTTCACTAAAAATTTAGTGAACTGGGTGCCTGGATGGCTCAGTTGGTTAAGCAGCTGCCTTCGGCTCAGGTCATGATCCCAGGGTCCTGGGATACAGCCCCACGTTGGGCTCCTTGCTCAGCTGGGAGCCTGCTTCTCCTCTGCCTGCCGCTCCCCCTGCTTGTGCTTGCTCTCTGGCTCTCTCTGTGTCAAATAAATAAATAAAATCTTTAAAAAAAATTAAAATTAAAAAAAAATTTACTAAATTAAAAAATTTTGTTCACTTTTACATTATTTAGTTCTTTCTAATATGGCGCTGCTTAAAAAAAAAAAAAAAGAAAACCAAAAATAAAGTTTAAAAATATGCCCCCCCAAAAAAGAAAACCAAACCTCAGAAAAGGCAGGTGTTATGTATAATCACCCCAAAAAACTGAGGAAAATAACACAATGACCTCAGGATCACTTGTCTAAAACCTGCTGATGTGACAAAATAGAGACTTATCAGCACAACATTGTTTCTTAATGTCCTTGGAAAAGGGGATAAGAATGAATGAATAAATAAGTGCTAGAGTTGAGGAATTAGACAAATATTGACTAGTCTTTCAAAAAGTTTGTTGGTTAAGGTAAAGAAAAAGATAGGGTGGCAGATGGAGGTGTGTGTTTGTCTGGTATGGAAGAGAAATGCAAACATGTATGAGCTGAAGGAAGGAGTCTGTGGACAGGGAGGGATTAAAGAGACAGAAAGGGTAACTGACAGAGCAGGGTCCCAGAGGAAGCCTTTGTTCTACAAGATAGCATGGTCATAGTGACAGGATTGACAACTACCTAGGCTGATTTATTATGCCATGGAAATGGCTCAAGTTCGAGAATTTGGGTAATATATAATAAAAGTACCCCCTTTAAAATAATTACGAGTCTATATATAATACTTGGAATCACAATTTTTTAAAAAAACTAGGTAACTCCCTACATAGGACTATGTTCATCATCGAATTATTAAAACGGTGTTTCGCCTGTAGCAGATAAATTACTGAACTGTGATACGATGAAGCATCGTAAAATAAACAATATATATATTTTTAAAGACACTTATACTTACTATAGATTGAAAATATTCAGGAGAGATTCCTTCCAGTTCAAGGATTTTATCCTCAAGTTTTTTAATTCTCTGATAAATGTCTCTTGGCACTGGACCACCTAAATACATTAAGAAAAAATTCTGAGATACTACTGAATAATTCTTCTTACAAATTTTATTCTTAAAATACCATGCAGGCAGGGGTGCCTGCATGGCTCAGTCTGTTAAGCAGATGACTCTTGATTTTGGCTCAGGTCATGATCTCAGGATCCTCGGATCGAGCCCCATGTCGGGCTCCCTGCTCAGCCAGGAGTCCGCTTCAGGATTCTCTCTCCTTCTGCCCCTCCCACTGCTCTCTCTCAAAAAAACAAAAACAAACAAACAAAAACATGCAAAGAAGATACTTACACGGAGGAATGGGAAATATTTAAGCTTGAGAAGATAATGAACAAGAGTAAAATGAAATGAAATCCTTAGCTCACATTTTCAATATTATACATTATGGGGTATATTATTCTATTGTACCTCTCCTCAAGCCCCATTTATGCTTCCTGTTTTGCCAGGAGTTTTATTTTATGTTAAATTCATTACAAGCTACTGAAGAGTTCCTGTACAGAAACAATTTGTACTTCTGACAGATTTTGATAGACACTTGGGAGGAGAAAAATGTACAGGGACACCTAACAGTTCAATTCAGTGACTGCAGTATGTCTTTATCACTTTCTTCTATTTATATTTCTCCTTACATGCCACATTTCCTCCTTTAACCTAAAAGAATATTAAAGAGGAGCTTTATCATAATTCTTAATTAACAAACTTTCTGTGGAGGGGGAAGATAAATTAAGGTTATTCAAATTTCAAGGTTATGATTGTATTCCAAATCCTCTTATTTCTTGCACCACAATGTGACCATTCTGTCTAGACCCCCACCACCTCTCTACGGATACCACAACCTTCAAATTGGTCTCCTTGTTTCTGCCTTGCTCCCATAGTCTATTCTCAACACAGCAGTGACCCTTTTAAAATGTAAAAGTCAGATAGTGTCATTTCTCTGCTCAAACCTTCTAGTACCTTTGCATCTCACTCAGACTAAAAACCAGAACCTTTACTTACAGTAGTATCCAAGGTCCTACGCAATTTGGACATTCTCTCCACACCCTTATCATTCTAGCCACTTGATTCCTTTTTTCTGTTATTCAAGTAGGCCAAGCACTCTCACATGTGGTTTCCTCTGCCTCCATATTCACAAGGCTTGGTCTCACCAACTTTAGGTCTGGGCTCAAAAGTTACCTTATCAGCAAGGCCTTTTCTGACCACTCTTTAAAAAATACCAGTGGTGTTGGTGGGAATGCAAGCTGGTGCAACCACTCTGGAAAACTGTATGGAGGTTCCTCAAACAGTTGAAAATAGAGCTACCATACGATCCAGCAATTGCACTACTGGGTATTTACCACAAAGATACAAATGTAGGGATCCGAAGGGATACGTGCACCCCAATGTTTATAGCAGCAATGTCCACAATAGCCAAACTGTGGAAAGAGCTAAGATGTCCATCGACAGATGAATGGATAAAGAAGATGTGGTATATATACATAATGGAATATTATGCAGCCATCAAAAGGAATGAGATCTTGCCATTTGCAACGACGTGGATGGAACTGGAGGGTGTTATGCTGAGTGAAATAAGTCAATCAGAGAAAGACATGTATCATATGAGCTCACTGATATGAGGATTTCTTAATCTCAGGAAACAAACTGAGGGTTGCTGGAGTGGTGGGGGGTGGGAGGGATTGGGTGGCTGGGTGATAGACATTGGGGAGGGTATGTGCTATGGTGAGCACTGTGAATTGTACAAGACTGATGAATCATGGATCTGTACTTCTGAAACAAATAATGCAATATATGTTAAGAAAAAAAAAGAAGAAGATAGCAGGAGGGGAAGAATGAAGGGGAGTAAGTCGGAGAGGGAGACGAACCATGAGAGACGATGGACTCTGAAAAACAAACAGGGTTCTAGAGGGGAAGGGGGTGGGGGGATGGGTTAGCCTGGTGATGGGTATTAAAGAGGGCACATTCTGCGTGGAGCACTGGGTGTTATGCACAAACAATGAATCATGGAACACTACATCAAAAACTAATGATGTAATTATGGTGATTAACATAACAATAAAAATTATTAAAAAAAAATACCAGTGTTACACGCCCGCCCCCCCACTGCAATCCCTATCCTTTCTCTAATTTTTTTCCAAACCATTACTACTACTGGATAGTTCTATGTTTTATTTATTGCCCATTTCTCCACTTTAATGTAAGCTCCAGGAGGGCATAATTTTGTTTTGCTCATTGCGTATGGCTCTGCAGCTTGTGCACTGCACAAACCTAGGAACCATCAGTTCACAAACTAAACAGGTGCTCAATATTTACTAACTGAATGAATACATAATTAGATAATCATTATGCAATTAAAGTATATGGGCAAATTTTCATATCAAAAGTATCAACTTGTTAAATACAAAAAATCTAGAAGTAGGTTTCTTTTTTGAGAATGTTTACCTTAGAATCTGGGTCATTCTTGCTCTTGAGTAAGGTAAAATGAGTAACTTATTCAATTGACTTTGCTCTTGCTGCCCTCTTTACCTAGAATGCCCTATGGCTCACCTCTGTATCTTTCAAGAGCCAGTTCAAACTTCACTGATTCAGTGAAGCACTGCCTAAAATCTCTTCACATGGAGGCTCCTTGTGCCCCACCATACGCTTCCTTCATAGCCCCCATAACATTCCACTTCAATATTATTCTTTCTTCCAGATTATAAAGTTCTTGAAGCTAGGGACCACAACTGTATCATTTTAGTATCCCTTGTGTCTAAAATAGCACTTGGTACATAGCAGGCATTCAAAAGATATTTTTCAATTAACTACCTGATATTATTAGACTTTTATATATAGAGAGAGAGAGAGCGAGCCCGCGCAAGCCAGGGGAGGGGAGAGGCAGAGAGAGGGAGATGTGGCGGGGGGGGGGGGGGGATCCCAAGCAGGTTCCATGCCTGGTGTGCAGAACCTGATGGGGCTCAATCTCATGACCCTGAGATTATGACCTGAGCCAAAAATCAAGAGTCGGACGCTTAACTGACTGAGTCACCCAGGCACCCTGATACTATTAGACTTAATAAGCCAATCCATCCTTTTTTCAGTTTTTTTTTTAATCCATTTAGTTATGGGGGAGGGGATTAATTTTTAATGCTAATCTCTTATTACCCTTGAAGTTTTACTCAGTCTCATCTTCTTTTACTTCCACTCAGCAAATACTCCAGCTAGACTGGACTCAGAAATTCCCCAACCAGATTTGTGTGCCTCAGGGCTTTTTGCAGATGGTGTTCCCTCTTTTTGGAATAATTTGCTCCTGCCTGCTGACAAATTCCTACTAATCTTTCAAGGGTGCAAATGTCACTTCACCAGGGGTACCATCTCTTGACTTCCCCTGAAAGAGGTGAACACTAACTTTGTGTACCCACTGTACTTTACATATGATCTGAAAAGGTGAAATGAGCAATCGTTCATTTAAAAACTCCTGAATACCCGTTTTGTGCCAGACACTGCACTAAGCACAAAGGTAATGAACATGAGTTTGCTCTCGCAGACCTTACTATCTATCAAGGGAAACAGATATTAAACACACACAACTGTGATAACTGCTATAAAGGAGGGCAGGGAGTACCAGGTACTACTGAGACTACATGAAAAGGGAGTCCATACCAGTCTGGGATCAGGAGGGGAAAGTGTGGGCAGGAGAGAAAGCCTTGGTGCAGGCCCTAGGACAGCAAAATGAGTGGGAGTTGGGAAGCCCAGAGATGGGGCTGGAACTATAGATGTAGATCATGCTACTTAAAATTACAATCCCCTCCCATCTCAAGCTCCTTTCTCTTCTCTTGGTCAAGCTGCTTTTATCTGTAGCTCTTCTTGTGTAGCATATAATTTATATACTAGAATTTTTGTTCACATGCATTCTCAGTGCCTAGAATAGCACCTGGCTTATAGTAGGAACTTAATACCTATTTGTGGAATAAATGAATAAATACTAAGTTTGGTATGCATACAAGGGTAAGAGGAAACCATGAAAGAATTTTTAGCTGGGGAGTAGCAAGATCAGTAAGATCAGAACTTCAGGAAAAGCAATTTGGCCACTGGTACAGAATTGGTCTCGAGGAAGAAATCTAGTGGCAAAGTAACCAGCTGATATCCTTCCATCAGTCCAAGGCAGAGAACACAGTGACTTCAACTACAGTAGTAGCTGTGGAAGTAGAAAGAAGTAGGTAGATCTGGGAGATAATTAGAAGACAGAATCAACAGGATCTGGTGACTAAATGGGGAGGGAGACTCAGGCTTTGCAGCCAGTTAAGACTGAGGTTTGATTTCTACTCGTCATTACTACCTTGGGCATGTTGCTTGAGCTCTCTGAACTTAGTTTCTTTATCTGACAATAACAGCACCAACAACTCACAAGGGTACTGAGAGTACTGTTAAATATTAAGTTAGTTGACATGTATTAATACTTTGAGAGTGACTGGCACTTAGTATTATTCAATAAATGTCAGTTCACTTCCCCTATGGCATTTACGGATTTATATGCTTATTCTGACTGAATAGATCCTTGAGGACTAAGATCACACTTAGCAATACTTTGTACCTAGCACAGTGGGTGAGAAGAATGAGACACAGTCGTGGTTATGAAATTGGTGGCAGGAAAAAGATTACATTAATTTTCAGCTGTGACTTAATAAACTGAGAATGTCAGGACCTATTTGGAATCTATTCCCATTCTACTAACAGTCTCAAACTGGTGAGAAGTTTAAGAGGAGGAAGAAGAGCATAAACACATGAACTGTGGATTCCCTGAGAGTAAGGACTATGCTTATTCATTTTTGTACCAACCAGAACAATGTTTTGTACATGGCAGATACTCAATGAAAATTTTGTAACTAAATAAATTGGAGTTTAACTACTGACAAAGGTACATTTATAGGGCACCGACCAGCATTCCGCTTACCTGTCTGCAATCTCAAGTGAGCCTCAATATTTTGTAGTCGTTCTTCGACAGCCTGATTACCACAATCTCGGAGCAAGCTGTTATGTTTATGACCTGACCCTTGAATTCCTTCAGGTCTAGTCTGTGGTCCATATGTATTCACAACTCTAGAAACTAAATTAAGAAACTTTTGAAATATAAATTTAATAGGCTTAAAAGTCAGAAATTCTATCTCCCTAACAGTACCTCATATTCTTTTTATAAAGACCATCTGACCATCAAGCCAAGTACAAAGCCAAGACTTTTTATTTTATTTTAAAATAAACAAAATTTAGATAGGAAGTGATTTCTACTTCATTTTGCTTATAATCTAGAATAAGCTTCTGACAATGATGAAGATATGCAGTGGATACTTACCTTTTACATGACTTTTAAATCCCGGGTAAGGAGTAAAAACGGCATCAGTTCTTGCACAACTGTTTTCTTAGGAGAATTTAGATGAGTATAAGTTTAAGTACATTCTTAACTTTAAATGTATGAGATTTTGACAAATTTCCAATACATAGTAACATACTAATAAGAGAATTATCATTTTAAATAATAGTAATTAAATCACCATCTCATACAGGATAAAATATAGTGAACTTTCCCCTCTAAAATTTATAATCTTTAATCTTATCTAATTTTCAGATTTGCATATAGAAAAGTCCTTAGCATTAAATGGCGTAATTTAATTTTTAATAAATACCAATATCCCCCCCAAACCATCTGGGTCTTTGGAGAAAATACTTTATATTTTATAGAGAGCATTTTAATTCTAAGCCAAAGAGACATTATTCCCTTTATTTTATCATAGAAATAAATAGAACTCATTACTTTTCCTGAAAAACCTTTTTAAAAAAATTCAGCATTTTAGTATTACTTACTGATCAAATTAAGGATCATCTAATAAAAAGGATTAATTATACATTTAACATATTTTTATTTCAGAACTCCAAAGAGATCTTGAAACCTCAAAAATAACACATACTTTTCCACTTTATTTAGGTTTCCAGTGCTCATTTAAAAAAATCTCTAACAAAAAGCTATCTCTCTTTCCAGACCACTCTTTTCAAAAAATGCAATTTTAGGAAAAATAAGTTGTAAAAATTTGTTCCAATTTTTTTCTAAGTTGAAAGGTATAATTTTTTTTTCAAATTAAGTTATCAACAAATAAATTACAAACCCAGGGGGAAAACTGGAATAATGCTAACATAATATAAAAATGTTTCAAATATTATAAAGTATTTAAAATGACATTAAGTAAAACCATGCATTGCAGTAAATTTCCTGAAAAATTCTCCTGATTTATAATAAAAAATAGATGGTAAAAGAGATACTGAAAGAAAATTTTTTTTTCCCCTATGGAATTTAAAAAAAAAAAAACCTATTGTTTATACTTAAGTCAGACTGACAGGTATCAAAGGAATACACTAACACATTACAATACATTCATATTTTTTTCAGTCTAAGTTTCCTTTATAGTTCTGCTGACAAATCAAATTATGTGAATGTAATTCCAAATTCATCTTTTATATATAGATACTAAACAGAATCATTTTCTTTTTCTTTCCTTTTTCTTTTGAGACACATCAATATACGTTTAAAGGGCCATGACTTCTCCATTCTCTTTTTACCATCTCACGGGGCTAAGGGTTAAAAAAAGAAGCTATCATCCGTTCCAGAGTTATATTCCAAGTATATAGATTAACTGACCCATCAGTGAGAAATTCAGCATGGTGTGAAGATAGTGAATGTATGAGTGCTAGTCCCTCTCCACAGCAATTCTTGCTAGCACTGTTTTGAGCCAGCAAGGGATTGAATGGGCCAAGGAATCCTGCTGAGCATTTCAATTCTTGTCAATTTCTATCCCCTGGAGGTTTATAATAATAGAGTTAGCAGGGAGAACGAGGAATAACATTAGTGACACATGTGCTTACTCCCTCAACAAACCCCTTCTCATGGGTTGCTTGCAGTTGGATGGATTGTAGTATCTGAGATTATGCCACTACTGTACCTGTTCTGAAAAGCTAACAAGAAAATATACTAAGTCTAGAGATAAGCATGTATAATGTTAATAGCAGAAAAGGCTGAATTTAGGACCCACTTGAGCCTGTATTATTTCATTATTAAGAGAATCAATGTACCAATGTAAGAGTCAATTCTAGGTTCATCTGACAATTCTGTATTCATAATAATTAGCTAAGAGATGTTAGAGGCAACAAGAAAAATGTTCATTCCAATTAGGAACTCTTCTCCATAATTTTTTCTAAGAACTACTTGTTCTGATTATTACTATGATGCCTGAGTAAGATCTATGCCAGTGTTCTGCAGTATTCTGTAGCATATCTGCAGATCTGTAAATATACCATAGCATCAAGTAAAGAGGAAAAGGAGAATCTGATGAAAAACAGCAAATGTATACACTATGAGAAAAAGGAAAAAAGCATTAAGACACCACAGTCTTGATGATAGACTGCTTTTATCGTGACAGAAAACATTTCAAAAAGCTCAGGAGTAGTGAGAAAACTGCTCCCTCTTGAGGAGTATTAACTTTACTAAGTTTACTTATATATTAATACAATTTCAAAAGTACACTTACAGGCTCGAAATTTATGTAACTTAGTTCCTCCTTATTAGTGAGACTGAAAAATGCTGCCACCCATACTTCATCTTCTTCATTTCCCAAAGAAACCTTAAAAAACAATCTTCACCTGTGGTAAATATTAGCCCTTTTATGTCTGCATTTATTAGATTTTTGCTAACCAAAATGAAACCCATTTTTTTTGAAGATTTTTATTTTATTTTTCTTTTTATTTGAGAGAGAGAGCGAGAGAGCACAAGAGGGGGTAGAGTCAGAGGGAGAAGTAGACTCCCTGCCGAGAAGGGAGCCTGTTGCGGGACTCGTTCCCGGGACTCCGGGATCATGATCTGAGCCGAAGGCAGCCGCCTAACCAACTGAGCCACCCAGGCACCCTGAAGCCCATTTTTGCAATATAGTCTTATTAAATAGAATTTCTGCTGCCTTAGTTTCTAAATAAACCTGTGAAATAAATTGTGATTTAATGTTATTCATTTTTAAACACAAATGAAAAATCAGAGCAACTCTAAAAACTGTGCTTAAAATCCTTTGAAAATTAACTTCTTCCAAGTAGTTACCTTGATTACAATCAATAACATTGCAAAATTCCCTGACGTTGTTTTCATTGATTTCAGCTTGCTTTCTTTCAATAAATGCAGATATTCGTCTGTCAATCTATAAACGATAACGCATGTTTTAACAATTTGAGCATAAGATTTAAAATAATATTCCCCCCCCAAATAAAACCTTCTTACTTCAGCTTTTCCAGCCTTTATTTGAACTACTTCTGGATCAAAATGGATCTGTGTCTTTTTCACATCTCCTAAATCACAATCTTTGTGCTTTTCTTCCTCTTGTAGGTCACTAATGGGAAATTTGGCATTTACTTCATTCTTGTTCCCCGTTTCTGTTTTTTCTATCTCTCCAACAACAGTTGTATTCTCCTCTTTAATCAGAGGCTGAAGTTTTGCTAAAAAAGGCTGAGAAGAACACAATTCCATCTGCAGAGGTTCAAACTAATCAAAATTAATTATACATTTAACATTTATATAAATTTCTGCTAAGTAAACACAATATTTAGTATCAATTAACTACATATAAAATGTTGGCATATCAGGATACATAGATCTGATCACATGTCAGTGTTTGCTGTTCTCTGCTATTGTGACATTATCATTTGGTATAAATCTGTTAAAAAAAAAAGAAAGAAAGAAAACCTAAGTAAATTTAAAATTTTCTTTGAGGGAATCATTCTGTCACTCATCTTCTATTTTGTGCCAAATCAAAGCCTCAGCCTCTGGCACCAATGCCACTTAATTAACATGTCATTCAAATGCCTCCTCAGAACACTAAGGCTTAGTATTTTTCCTCCTTAACATGAGAGCCAGTGCTCTCACTCAGCAAAGCCCTGCATTATCACTGTATCACTGGAGATTCTCCACTTGAAACTGCAGTTGGCCAAAGTGAATGAGAGAGAGCATAGACATGAAATATATAGGTGTTATGCTGAGTGAACACTCAGGCTTTTCCTGACATGGCAAGACATCTTCTTAGGTCATGAAATTAAATTTTTAAAAAGAAAATGAACAAGAAAAAAAAAAAACTACCAAGTTCCACAGCCGAAAAGAGATATATGCCTATCACTATACTAGAGGGGGTTAAAAAAAAACAAAAAACAACCCTATTGTATAATGTAAATTATACTACTCAGCCCCCCTCCTCCATTAATCAGGCCTCAACTGAGTTCTATCACTCATTATTTCTGTCCTTTAATATTAGGGTTAACTATTTCAACATGAAACAGTTAAAATTTCCCATAAAGTCACTGAACAGAGGGCTAAAAATTAATGTTTATTCCATTAATCAAAGCATACCCATACTTGTCAGTGTTCCAGTTATTTTTTCATACCTGTAATTTTGCTTCCGTTGTTTACTCTACCAGGTACTCTTCTGAAACCTTATAACATCTTAATAGCAGTAAAATGGCCAATCCAAATAGTTCTTCCACTCACCTTTTGACACTTTGTATTTTATACTTTGATTAGAGGTAAACTGCAAACTTACAATTACAATTGCAGAGATGTTCAATTGGAAACCAGCAAGGTCATAATACTGTTCAATTACTGAACTGAAATATTAAAAAAATATAGCAGTACTATTTTAAATAATTCAATGTTGATTTCTAAAATAGAGGATGAATTATTTCAAACTGTTAAGAAAAAGAAAAGATAAAATAGTGACTGGCTACTTACTAAGATGAGACATTAATGTCACAGAAATTACTTTCTTTTTAAAAACTATGCTGAAACTGTTTAATTGCAATAGACACTCCAGGATGTGTCATGCTGGGATAATGCCACTTCTTGAACCACTGAAAGCACTCCATGAGCCTCCAAACTCACCCAAGGCATGGAATCATTATCATAGCATGACACACACCTGCCGTGTCTTATTGCTTAATTATAACCCACCATAGATGCAACTGTATTGAATTTTCAGTGCAAGTCTAGAATTGAATAGAATTGCATTCATTCAGTCTTCATAGCCACATCGGCCTATTGAACTATATTCCTGAGACTGTCCAGATCGCTATATAAATTAACAGATTTGGATCTAAAGTGGCTGAAGTAACCTTTTATTGATAACACTATTAATACAGTGGTAAGAACTGACAAATACTCTAGCTTATAATTTAACTATAATTAATTTCTATTCTCAATACTGACTTAACATTTTTAACAAGAAATTTACCTGTAAATATAAAACATGATGCTCAAGTGCACTAAAGAGCAAAGCGGGCTGGAATGCCGAGAGGCTCTGGAGCTTGTTCCAATCGATTGTAATTTTCACCACATCATCTCTGAGGTTAAGCTTCAAAGGGGCAAACCAGCAACATCACAAAAATTACACGATTAAGCTGTGTATATGGGATGTCACAAAAATAATATTTCTTTAGAGTAACATGCCTATTTAGCTCAAAGTTATCAGATTTTTAATGATACATTAAAATGCTCTACCTAGTTATCATTTTAAAAGGCCAAGAAAGGTGTAATTTTCATAGAAAAAAATGCAATGATATCTCATTCTAATTCTATTCTTGGGTCTGTGTAATGGGACCATCTTACAGGTGAAACCATCCACGAAAGATGGAAAGATGAGGCTTTTTTGATACTTCATTATCTAAAACCTTTGGATGAGGGCCAAGTATTTCTAGCTCAGAGCACTAAACAGAAGGGGCAGGCACATTTATGAAAGTTCTGATATAAACATTTCTTTTTGTTAAATATGTACACAAAGACATAACTGACATATATCATCACTATTCTGATGTTTTCTGAATCACATTTTTATTGCTTTCAACTTTAACCTATTTTAAAATAATTTAAAAATCAACATTATTCATACATATTATAAAGCCTAGGGATAAATGGCAACATGTTTATCTACTTTAAATAAAAAACTAATCTAGCTGTGGAAATCTGAAAGTGAAAAACAGTCTTCCACAATAGTGAAATAAATGGTCAGAGACTGAATGGAATGGCTAGATCTTTCGCTAAATAGTATTTTCTAATACTTGTGAGGGCTTGTCATATAAAAGTTCTTATAAGTTGGCTATGTGTGACCTATTAGAATAAATTATATACAGAAAACTACCAAGAACCCAAATATAAAATTAATATCAAAATCAGTGAAAATCTTAGAGGGAAAGCCTCCGTCTCTAGGCTTTCAAGTGAATAAAAGTGAACCTCCATAAACTTTTCTAGGTATATGTGTTTATAGCATACTATAAAGATATGCTGCATGGTAGAATTGTTTATTGTTTTTTTCAGAAATCATTTATTAAAAGTCATGTTTTCTACAAAATAAAGGCAAGTATTACATTAGTTCAAATACAGATGTTATGAGTTGTGATTATAATAAAACAAAAAGATGAATCACTGTACAAAAAACCAGAGATCCAAAGTTACCAAAAGAGGCACTATATTGAATACTGTATGACAAAAATTTACCACCCTTTACATGAGACAAGAAACATTAAAAGTCTATATCAGATAAGTATAAAGAAATAGGAAGTCTTGGATAGGCTGCACTGGCAAAGATTAGTTTATAATCACTAAGGTTTTACATTAAGATTACTGCATTAATCTTAGTTTATATTAATGCCCATAAAAATTTCATTAGACAACAACTTAGGTATGGAAGTAAACTATTACTGTACTTCTACAGTCCTCTAAGACTGTGAAAATCAGTTGATAACAAATTTATGAATAGAGTTTAGGGATAACACAGACAAATCCTCAACCAAAGTAAAGCATCAAATTTTCTAGAGAAAATAATAACTTACAGAAAATAAATCTTAATGTTGGGATCATATTCTTTCAATTTAACATAATTATGTAAGCCTTTCAAGCACAATTAAAGGTACTTGGTTTTTTTTAAGAAAACCACATAATAATGATATTAACTTTAAAATTATCCCAATATATCCAACTATTTATTCAACAAATTCCCTATTAGTAATATGAGTTCTATGCATTTTTACTCTTTATACTTGTAAACCATTCACTCAAAAATGTATTAGTCTGACATTAATAAGGACTATTTAAATATGCATTTTCAATAAAAACTTAAATTAATATGAAAATCCAAGCTAACAATAAATAATGCTTCAACTTGGTAAAATGAGCCATGCAGAGGCAAGCAATAAGGTTAAAACCAGTAAATTTGAAATCTGGGATACTTTTTAACATTCAATTTTATGTTTCCTATTGAGGAGAGCCAACAATATAATGATACTATGCAGAATGAAATTAAGCATATGGAAACTTTTTTTTAAACTTACATTTAAAAAAACATCCTGTAAACTTGTTGCAAAAGTAAATAGTGATTTTCCTCCAGGGGCAATTTTATAAGTATTGTGGCTTTCATTCTTATCTTTTAACAATACATCTCAAAATATAAAGAGTAACATCAAAATGGTTAGTATTTAACCGATGAGACAATGATTTAATTTTTTGACACTCGTATAGATGGCTCCTTCACTGTGTCACGTTATCTTTCCAAATATTTACTCCAAACATTTTTGACAGGTGACATAACTTTAATCATAAATATGTATTAAAATTTGTAAATGAGTTTTAAAAATTCAATATGCAATATATTTCAAAAGAAATGTTTATTTCTTAATGTTACTTTAAAAATATCTCACCACTGAAAATAAAACTTCTGTAAATTATAGGTGAGCATAAACTTTTTTCATCCTGACATTAAAATACAAATAAACCTTAAAATTCCAATGTCCAGGACATAAAACGTTCTTAAACCGTTAAACCATTACAGCTGTTGGGTGATAAGACTAAAATATCAATGTCCCCAGGTCTTTAAAAAATTTTAGTAAGTCCATGGCAAACAACTGAGTTCAAAAGTTACAACTTTTAGCAGATTCTATTAATAATTGTTCTGTTACACCAAACAAAATTTTAACTTAGAGTAATGCTTTTTTTAAGGCACGACAAACATACTACAATTTTAAAAATACTGAAATAACCTTTTAAAAAATTTATTCTCCATCCACCCACGGCTTTTAAAAATAATTTTTTTTTACAAATCAGACAAATGTTCTGCTTTCATAAAGTTAACATTATCTTTGACATAAAAGTCTGCTGTGCCTACTACATGCACTAGTACCGACCCCATAACAAACTTTTAGAGCTGGAAAATATTCCAAGATACAAGAGAAAAGATTTCCTTTTTAAAAGCAAACAAACTTATTTTCAAGTTGTTTCTCATTTATAGTATGCTTTGCATTTTACTTCATGAAACGAAGTAGTGAGTTGATTGGAATAGAATGTAAGGAGTACTTTTATTTAAGTCCAATTTATTATGACATTTCTGCAGAAGCTATTTATCAGCCAGTTAAATTAGTTAATAATTAAATGATTAAACAACAGTTCTGATGCAAACTGTATCAACCATGGATAACTTATCCAACTTTATGCAAGAAGTATTTACATTAATTCCTTTTATTTTCCTCCCCATATGAAAGGGTAAGAGATGCACACAACGACCAGAAGGAAAAAAAGAAAGAAACCAAGTGACTCCTAAAAGCAAATCACCCAAAAAAGGCGGGCAGAGCTTTTCCAAAATTCTCAGGCCGTACAAACCTATCAATTTCTATAATGAATTCACTGAAGGAAAGGGGATCGTGAGCGCCAGGCACCTTCCAAACCCACAAAGCTTTTTTACACGTTCATTCTCTCCAAGCCAGTTCTTCTCGGAGCGGGTTTTTCACTTACACTACGCTCTCTCACTCTCGGGGAGAAGAGTTGCAAGGAAATCTGATCTGCAACCCATCCTGAACTAAGCCCGTACGGCCATCCTCACTCCGACCGCAGACTGCTGGGCTCGGGCTCCTCCTCC
Source organism: Zalophus californianus (assembly GCF_009762305.2). Classification (NCBI taxonomy): domain Eukaryota; kingdom Metazoa; phylum Chordata; class Mammalia; order Carnivora; family Otariidae; genus Zalophus; species Zalophus californianus. The sequence continues at coordinate 60,230,612 of NC_045600.1, read as the reverse complement.
GGCCTCAGCTAGTCTCTCCCGATCCCCAGCAGCCCTCCACAGCCCCCCGGCAGCCCTCCGCAGCCCCCGCCTCCGCTAGAGGAAAAAAGGGGGGAGGGGCCGGATAGTTCCCACACCCCTACTCCCACAGATCACCACTCACTTGTCCCACCAGGCTATGCAGAGAGCGAAAGAATTCGCAGAGCACCTCTTGGGAGAGATTGGGGCTGCAGCTCCGCTCCAGACTCCTGTCACCATTGCTCGAGCGACTAAGCTCAGCGGCAGCGGCCATGACACCTTCGCAGGCTACCCCCGCCACCACCAAGCTGTGCTCACAACCCCCCTTCCTGCTTTCGTCGCTGGCAGATGACGTAAAAAACACAGCGTCTCATTTAGACCGGGCCTTTGAGGACCACCTCTCGTTATGACTGACAAGACGGTGCACCAATCAGGTGCAGCTATATCGTTACTCCAAGGACCAGGAGCCGGTAATTGCCGACCTGAGTGAGGCTGTGTACAGCGTTTGGGATGGTGATTGGGGAGATCGTCTACTGAGGGTTAGCATCCAAAGCCCATCTTTATTTTTAGATGTTGCTAATGAGTGTTGGTAAGAGGAAACTTATAGTTAAATTTAGAGTTTTAGAAGTTAAATTTTTAAATTAAAATTTTTAACATGGCGCTGTGGAGTGGTCTGAGGAAAGATTGTTGGTCGGGGATGCAGCAGTATCCACACCTGCTTGTAAACTTTGGAAAACTCTTTCACATAGAATTGTCATACTTAGAACATTTTCACCTCTACAGGGTTGTTCAAAACTTACGTAAATTAACGTCACTAATTTTTCATGTGAGGGAGCGGAGGATATGAAAGAACAAGAGAATGCCCTACTATTCCTCGTGTACTATCAAGGGCATGACACTAATTACTTTAAATCTGCAAAATAATTATGTTAAGTTTTAAAACGTACATCAGTTGATATTCGTATCTGGGTGATACTGTAGAGACACTCGCCCTAAAGCTTTCCAAGAAGTCAGACACTCAATACGATTCTAACCGTTTAACCCAAGTAAGTAATTGCATGCAACACAGTATTTGAAACTAGAAGGAAGACATAAATCCGAAATGAAATTTGACAACGTGTATTATTTATCAGCTTTATTAAAAGATATTTGAAGGACTTATAGTCAGAGTCTAAAAAGTTTTGTTGTCCAATTGAAAAAAATTTTTAAATGTTAAGCTCTATTCAAAAACAAAACCGATCAGTTCATAGATAAGGGACGAGGTATTTAAAATTCTTAACCCTAATAGTCTAATGCATTTACAGTAGAGGAAGCAAAGGTGGAAACTTGCACAATATGTATTCTTCAGTTTTAGAGTAGGCTGAATGAAAGCAGAATAAGCATCAAGAATCTGGAATAGGGCAGTAGAGATAAAAGAACGCCTTTGACCTGTCCCTAGGCAGCCTCTTAATTAGGCTTTCATTTCCAAAGATCACCAGGCTTGACAGGATCTTGAGAAATCTTGTCTGTTCCCTTCCTCACAGCAAGATATACAATTTATAATCCCGCCTATGTCTAGAAACATGCAGAAAAAGGTTTCATAATATGTAATCCCAAATTGAGCAACCTTCTCACTCAAGGCACTCATCTCCATATCTAACTAAAATTCATGATTCTTTGCAGTGCTAGCAAATTTTCTTTGCCTCTGGTTCTCTTTTTAGAGGAGAATAATTAAAACAGTAACTAGAATTTTTTTTGTAACAAATCAGCAACCAGTTTCAGATCATTTGTTTTCATCTAGGTGTGAAGGTTTTTTTGTTTTTGCTTTTTACCAATATTCAGGACACTGGTAGGAAACAGTTGGGGACATGCTTTGTATATTATAAGAATACCATCTTTAATAAGGCACTGCTCATTCCTGTCTATGCCATCACTGATTTTGAAATTTCAAGTGTTACTTGTTCCCTTGAGCCTCTATTATAGAAATGATGGCCATTTGATTTTTATATAATTTCTCTATGTAATTCTGTGTTTCGATATCCAGACTTCCACTTATATCTTCGTATTGCTTACTGAGATAATACTTGGAATTTAACTCTTTTATGCATTATTTCTACTTTCTAAGGACCTTTCTTACTCCTTCCTGATGCTTATTACCTTCATTTTAGAAAATTTCTTATTTTCTTCTATTTATTTTAAATAGAAGTGTTCATAGGCAGAAAAGATGTGGATTTCCTTGGGCTAACTTTAAATAGAAATATGTAGATAGTAATGTATAACAAAAATATGATGAAAGCTATGACATTTAGAAAGGGAATAAAGGAAATAATTTTCCCCTTGTAGAAGACTAATTGTAGTTTATAAAGTGGGTTCCTGAAAAATCTGCTACCTGGCAGAAATGATTCAAAGTGTTGGTCTTAGCATTACCAACAAAATTAGAAATACTGTCCTGCAAGTTTATGATAAGAATTAACTGAGAGGATAGAAAGTATAAATGAAATCTGGGCTATCTATCTTAACAAAAATGTCATTTATGAAGAGCCTAAAGGTACAACTCCACCACATAATCCAGTGCACAGCAAAATGCCTGTAGTATTAATAGTGCTCAACAGATGTTTGTTCAATGTATATATTACAAATTTTAACTAATTCATCAAAGGAAAAATAAATGTTATTTATCTTCTCTGTCTCCCCATCACCTGATGGATAAGTGTAAGTTCCTTAGAATGGCATCTTAGGCTCTTCTCATGATCTGGGCTTTGCCTAAATTTCCAGCCTCATTTTCTGCCACAAACCATCTGGTGCTTAATGCTCCTGAAACTGCTCTTAGTTCTTCAAAATTTTACTATTTTTTGCCTCCATGGTTTTTGTTTTGTTTTGTTTGTTTGTTTGTTTTTTAATTTATGCCCTTGCCTCTGGTCTGCTTGTAAAACTCCTACTATTCCTCCTTCAAACTACAGCTCAGAAATCTCTGGGAAGTCTTTCCTTAATTCTTCTCATAGAGAGTTTATCTTTTCTGCTAAACTACTCCTACAACTTGTATATACTTTCCATTATTGTACTTATATTGATATTGAAATTTCCTTGACTCTGAATCTGTCTCCCCATTGAACTATGAGCATTTATATGTATCATGTTCGTGTATTTACGGTTTGCTATAGTACCTGGCATACAGCAAGTATATGCTTGTTGATCTGAATTTATTTGCCTGTCTAGGGTGAACAGATATGTAAAATGGAAACAAAAACAAGTTTCTGCCCTTGAGAGGAAATTGTAACACATGGTAAGAATGATATACAAATTCATTTCAAATAACAAAGCATGTCTGTTATCCTCTTCTGGAATAATACCAAATTCAAAGTGCCCCAATTTTTCTTAATGAGTAAATATAGCTAGCCTCCATAACCATTCTCATGAATGATAGCCATACCAATTAATTGTACCTTCTATATGCTAGACACTCTGATCAGCATGAGAGATATAAAGATGAATCAGACAAGGACTCTCTCAAAGAGCTCCAATTTTAGTGGGCTAGGCATATTTGTAAACAAGCAACTATGATATAATGTGAGAATGATCATTTTAGATGTATAAAGCAATACTACCAGTTAGTTCCTGTGGGGACGTGTTTGGATTCAGTGTCAGGAAAAGCTCTAAACACTTGATGTATAACATGGATTGAGGCTCAAATGATGAGTATAAATTTCTCAATTTAGATAAAGCATGAGCAGCAACTTGAACATGCTTAATGTGTTTAGGGAGGACACACTGAATAGAGAAGTATGGCTAAGCCAGCATTTCCCAAAGTTTATTCTGCTGAATACTAGTCCTGTAAGATGCTTCTTTTTTTTAATAGTTTTTTTTTAAGATTATTTATTTATTTATTTATTTGAGAGAGAGAATGAGAGAGAGAGAGAGCACAAGAGGGGGTAGGGTCAGAGGGAGAAGCAGACTCCCTGCTGAGCAGGGAGCCCGATGTGGGACTCGATCCCGGGACTCCAGGATCATGACCTGAGCCGAAGGCAGTCACTTAACCAACTGAGCCACCCAGGCGCCCTAAGATGCTTCTTTTAACAAAAGTTTCCATGGCCAAGTATGTTGGAGTAATATCAACTAATTGTGTTACCATTTCATGAAATGGATCACAACATTCCACTTTCTATTAGCAAGGAGCTCACACTACAATCAAGTCCAAGGACACAACTAAACAAATACTACAATCCCATCTTTGAGGATTTGTTTACTGGGACTCTCCATACCAGTTTCTGAGTCAGTCAGGGTTTAGTTAGAAAATAGAAACCATACCTGCTATTTGAACAGAGAAAATGTTAATAAAAATTGTTATTAGGGTAAATTGTTAACTCAAGAGGTAATAAGAAAACAATAATATATCACAAAGTTAGCAAATTCAGGAAGCAGCTAACCCCTCTAGGGCAGGCGGAACAAAGGGAAGAGCTTGGAATTATTAAAATTTAGGAGCTTTGAGGCACATCCCTGTGGAGTCTCTCATCTGGGATTGATGTCTTAAGAGGTGAGAGGTCGTGATGAGGCTGATTTGGCAAGTGTTTAAAACTGCAAAGAGAACATCCAAGCACTGCAGAACAACACTACACAGTCTAACATACATGCAGCTGAGATCCCTAAAGAAAAATAGAGATTGGGGCAGAAGAAACATTTCGAGAGATGATGGCTGAGAAATTTCCAAAAGTAATGAAAACATCAAACAACAGATCCAAGAAACCCAGAGAACTTCAGTAGTAGTTGTATACTGCTGTGTAACAAATTACCCCCAAATTTAGTGGCTTAAAACAACAAAAATTTCTTGTCTTCTAGTTTCTGTGGGTCAGAAATTTAGGAGTGGCTTTGCTTGGTGGTTTTGTCACCCACTGTGGAGAAAGCCAGCAAGGCAAAAGCCATAGTGCCTTTTAGGACCTAGTCTTTCAAGTCACACACTGTCACTTCCATCTGGTTCTGTTTGTCAGTAGCAAGTTATGATGTTTGGCCCATACTCAAAGGAGGGAGATTAGGTTCCACACCTCCATTTCAAATATGAAGGAGAAATGAAGACTTTTTTATGTAAACAAAACGAAGATATTTGATTATCAGCAGACTGCACTATAAGAAATGTTAAAGGAAGCCTTTCAGGCAAAAGGACAATGATACCAGAAAGAAATTTGTATCTATACAATGAAATAAAGATCTTAAGAAATAGTTAAAATTAAAATGACATATAAAAGACATTCTTTCCTGGGGTGACTGGGTGGCTAAGTCAGTTACGTGTCCCACCTGATTTCAGCTCAGGTCTTGATCTCAGAGTCGTGAGTTTGTGCCCCATGTTGAGCTCCACACTGGGTGTGGAGCCTACTTAAAAAAAAAAAGGATAATTTTTCCTTATTTTTACTTGTTCTAAAGATAGTTAACTGTCTAAAACAAAAATAATGGCAAATTCATTGTGGAGTTATAGCATATATAAAAGGAATGTGTGACAGCAATAGCACAAAAATTGGGAGGGAGGAATTTTAAGTGTACACTTGTAAGCTTTCTGCCTTATACATGGAGCAATATAATATTTGAAATAAACTGTGATAAATTAAAGATGTAAATTATAAGCCCTAAGGCAACCACTAAAATATTTTTATAGAAATATAATTAATAAGCTAATAATGGAAATATGAAGGAATCATAAAAATAATTCAAAAAAGTCAGAAAAAGAAGAAGAAAGAAACAAAAAAGAGATGGGGCAAATAGAAAATAACAAAAATATAATTATATTATATTTTTAATATCAGACAATGTAGGTATCATAAGAGCAGTCTATAATTTTAAAAGGGTCTATTCACCAAGAAGACTTAACAGTACTGTTTGTGTACCAACAACAGTTCTTCCAAAATACTTCATACTTTCAGCAAAAACTGATAGAACTGAAAGGAGAAAGATATAAATCCACAATTATATTTGGAGACTTCAACATCCTTCTCTCAATAATTGGTAAAAAATATAGAAAAACAGTATGTACGTTGCTAATTTTAGTAGAAGATATACCAACTAAAAGAAAATGGCTCATTCAAGGGAAGAAAGGCATATTTTACATTTATTTTATTACAGTTATTAATCACCTTACTTATTTTTGTAAATGCTTACCTTATAGTAAAATGTTTTTTTTCCTTGAAAAGTCATGTAAATCAAGCTTTACAAATTCAATCCCACTTTTCCCCTTTGACCTGTAATTTAATTTTAGAGAGAGTCTTCATTTCTAATTCATTTTCACAAGTCAGTAGTTATTAAGATTTAAGTTTCCCAATAAAGATACAAAATCTATATGAAGAAAACTGTAAAGTGCTTTTGAGAAATACAAAGTAGACTTGAACAAATTAAAAGATCTCCTACATTCTTGGCTAAGGATTAAGTATCATGAGGTTGACAGTTCTTCCCATATGAATGTATAATGTTAATACAATTCCAATAAAAATCTCAAACATATTTTTTTCTGGATCTGGAAAGTTCATTTTAAAGTTAATATGGAGGGGCTCCTGGGTGTTAGGTATCTGCCCTCAGCCCAGGTCATGGTCCCAGGGTTCTGGGATCGAGCCCTGCATCGGGCTCTCTGCTCAGCATTCCCACCTGCATCTCCCTCTCCTACTCCCCCTGCTTGTGTTCCCTCTCTTGCTCTCTCTCTCTCTGTCAAATAAATAAATAAATAAAATCTTTTAAAAAAATTAAGTTAATATGGAAAAATAAACAGACAAGAATAGTCAGGAAAATCTCCATATGTTATGCTCCCTCAAAAAATTATTATTGAACCTTACACAGTCATTTATCCTTTAAAGAAACAAAAAAAAATGTATTTTATATTTACCCACATATTCATCCTTTCTGCTGCTCTTCATTCCTTTGTGTGGATCCAAATTTTCATCTGGTATTATTTCCTGCTTGCTTGAAGAGCTTCCTTTAACTTTTCCTGAGTGAAGATCTGTTGATAATGACTTCTGTTCAGTTTTTGTTTTTCTGAAAAACTATTTTGCTTTCAATTTTTAATATGTTTACTGGGCGAAGAAATCTGAGTTTTTTTTTTTTTTTCAGTACTTTAGAGATGTGTCTCCATTATTTTTTTGGCTTTCATAGTTTGTTGAGAAGTCTGATGTATATGTGTCTTTTTTTCCTTTGGCTGCTTTTTTTTTTTTTTTTTAAGATTTTATTTATTTGTTTGACAGAGAGAGACACAGCGAGAGGGAACACAAGCAGGGGGAGTGGGAGAGGGAGAAGCAGGCTTCCCACCGAGCAGGGAGCCTGATGCAGGACTCGATCCCAGGACTCCAGGACCACAACCCGAGCCAAAGGCAGACACCCAACCACTGAGTCACCCAGGTGCCCCTCGTTGGCTGCTTTTAACATTTTTCTTTTTGTAGCTGGTTTTCAGCAATTTTGTCTATGCTGTGCCTTCGCATAGTTTTCTTTATTTTTATTTCAATTGGAGTTCATTGAGCTTCCCGGATCTGTGGGTTTATAGTTTTCATCAGTTTTAGAAAATTTAAACTTTTATTCTTTAAATATTTTTTCTATCATCTCCTGTCTCTATTTTCCTTTCGGGGCTCCAGTTCTATTTCTGCTAGGCCACCTGGTATTATCCCAGAAGTCTATTCATTTCTTTTCCAGTCTTTTTCCCTTGGTGCTACATTTTGGATAATTTCTGTTGCTGTCTTCAAGTTCACTGGTATCATCTTCTGAAGTGTTTAATTTGTTTTAAATCCCATTCAGTGTACTTTTCATTTTTTATATTGTACTTCTCTGAAATTTCCATTTGAATCGTTATATCTTACATATCTCTTCTCATCATGGTCATGTTTGCTCATATTTTCTTGAACATATAGAGTATATTTACATTAGCTATTTTAAATATCTTTGTTATTTACATCACTCTTATTTCTGGGTCTGTTTCTACTGATTTATTTTTGTTATGGTTATGGGTCATATTTTTCTGATTTTTTGATTGCCAGACATTATAAATTTTACATTGTTGCTTTATGGGTTTTGAAGCATTCATTTAAATAGGGTTTTATTTTGATGCACAGTTAAGTTATATGTAATCGGTTAGATACTTGGTTTTAAGCTTTGTCTTGGAATGTTTAGAGTAGCCTTAGGATAGGGCTAAATTAGCCCCACAATGAAGGTGATACCCATTCTGAGTGTTCTAGTTAATGTTCTTTGTATTGCAAGAGCTTTTCACTCTTTTTGGTGAAAACAAAGTATTCTTATCCCTTTCCTTCTATGAACACTGGGAACTGTTTTGCCTATTAGTTTCCAGCCTTGACTACTTTCCTCTCACATATACCTGAATCAGCCAAAGACACAAGGAGACCCCTCTGCAGATCTCCAGAACCCTCTCTGCAGAGCTCCCTTTTCTCTGGTACTCTGTTCCACCGACTCTCACTGCCTTGACTCCCCAAACTCTGTTTGCTGTCTCCTCAACCCAGTGAGACAACCAGACTTTATTTGCATTCTACCTTCCTGACCTGCAGACTGGAAACTGTCTCTGGGCAGTAAACTGGTGCAATTATTGGGCTCAACTTCTTCATTTTCTTTCTTGCAGGGATCACAGTTCTATACTTCCTATTATCCAATAGCTAAAAACAGTTGCTTTTTTTTTTTTCCTGTTTTAGCTTCCCCCCCCCCCCAGTTGTTTAAGTGGGAGGATAAATCTGGACCCTATTACTCCATCTTGGTCAGATGTAGAGGTCTGTCACTTTTATTAGGCCTTTTGATTCCCTTATGGGTCATGCAATGGTTGTGACACTTGGTACAGGTAACACCCTTCAGAATTGAGAAAGCCAAATTTATGCTAAGCCATTAGTACCAACAAGGCTATGTTTTCATTGTAGGGAGAGGGTGTTGGGAAAAGCACAGACGATTCCCAGATGTCCCTGACAATGGCGCGACTTCTAATTTTCCACTGTTTTTAAAAGTTCATTCTCTGACTGATTTAACACCCCTTATAGAGTGGTTCTGTTTGTTTCAAGAACTACAATTACAGGGCGCCTGGGTGGCTCAGTTGGTTAAGCGACTGCCTTCGGCTCAGGTCATGATCCTGGAGTCCCGGGATCAAGTCCCGCATCGGGCTCCCTGCTCAGCAGGGAGTCTGCTTCTCCCTCTGACCCTCTTCCCTCTCATGCTATCTTTCATTCTCTCTCTCTCAAATAAATAAATAAAATCTTTAAAAAAAAAAAAAAAAAAAAAAAAAAAAAAAAGAACTACAATTACAAGTCCACTTCTCTAAACATCTTAAAGATCTGTGGGTGTTAAACTTTCTATATTCTCATATGTCTGAAAAATCTTTATTTTGTCATCACTCTTGAGTGATAGTTTGACTTGTCAAAGGTTTCTAGGTTCAAAGTTGTTTTTATTATTTTTCCTCAGTACCTTGCAAGTATTTTTCCAGGTTTTGTTTTTTTCCTACTACTAATATTACTGATGAGAAATATAATGACAATATTTTCTCATTTTTTATAGTATTTAGTATTTTTTCTTTGGAAGCTTGACAATATACTTTACTTTTCACAAGTTTCACCATGAATTTAGATATGTTTTTATTATTTTGTTTTGTTTTTAAGATTTTTTAAAATTTATTTGACAGAGAGACACAGTGAGAGAGGGAACACAAACAGGGGGAGTGGGAGAGGGAGAAGCAAGCTTCCCGCTGAGCAGGGAGCCCGATGTAGAGCTTGACCCCAGGACCCTGCGATCATGACCTGAGCCGGAGGCAGATGCTTAATGACTGAGCCACCCAGGCACCCCTAGATACAAGTTTTTTAAACTTAATTTTGATCAACATTTGATAATTATTTTAAATCTGTACACATGGGTCTTTTTAAAAGAATTCTGCCAAATTGTTAGTCATTTTATTTTAAGACATTGCCCACCTACCATTCTCTCTGTTCTTCCCTCCTGAAAATATGTACTCTAGTGTCATTTCTCTTATATATATTACATTTCTCTTTTATCTTGGTGCTGGGAGCTTTCCCCAGTTCTATCTTCCTACTCATTAATTTCCTTTCATCTGTATTTTCCCTGCCATTTAGCCCATTCTCTGAGTTTTTAAAATATAAAATACAGTTTTTATTTCTAAGTTGTCTGACTGGTTATTTTTCTTAACTACTAGGTTATTGTGTGTGTTTCATCACCTATTTTTATTTGTTTTTTGATTTCCTCTTTTATCTCTTTGAAAATATAAAGTGTATTCATTTAATATTTCTAACCCAGATTTCTATATTCTGTCAAGCATTTGCTGATCAATTTCTTCCTTGGATTGTGTGGGGATAATCCCACTGACTTCATAGAGTTGGATGAAATTAGATAATATAAAAAAATTCACAGGACAGTGGTAGCACTTTTTTCATCACTTGACTATATTCTGTTCTTTGATTCTTGTTGATATTCCCATCCTTACCTCTTCTATTTTCAACCATCTATTACTTTAAAAAGAAAGAAATTAAAAGTACACATGTCATACATTCCTTCTCCCAATTGTTTTCTTCTTCCATTTGATCTTCCCTAATTGGAGATTCTATAATATCCCCCAAGATCAGAAAGTGTCTCTTGGTATATCTCCTGGCTGACTAGCAGCAGTTTTTCTTATATTCTACATTTATTTAAGGGAAGCCTAAACCTACTTCCTGTGTTGATAAATTGGCTCACCAAACCTAGTTGTTGAAGTGATTACTCTTCATTTCCTTTCTCAATTGTGTAATTATCTTTATTAAATTAATGCATGTGAAAGGCTAGCACACTGTGCCATGCACATAGTGAGTTCTCAGTAAAGTTAGTGATCATTATTTTAACTTCTTTATCTTTTTGAAAAGAGAATGATAATTAAAATTGGTGATATTCTTTAAGTATCTTATACTAAGATAGCAACTAACTGTTTTCTTTCTTCACCAGAGAACATAATAAGACAAAATGAAAACTGATTTGAGGACTTCTGTCTTTAACATTTAAGGGAGATGCAAGGAAAATTTTTTATAACTTTTAAGGATTATAAAAATAGGATTGTTCCCAAAGGCAGTAATATTGACTACATAAAATCAAATCCCTTCTGATCCTGTGGCTGCTTCTAGTATTTGGTAAATGTAATCTTGTCATCTATTCTAAGAAATTATTCTAAAACACACAAAGTTTTGAGCATAAAGATATCCAAAATACCTTTTTTTTCCCCAAAATACTTTTTATTTATACGTGTTTAAAAACTATAGAAGTATCTTGTGAATTTATTCAGATGATACTTAAAGACTCAAACAAAATGGGAACGTGCTTGTTATAATGTCAAAAGAAAAATGTAATATAGTAAATTGTAAAGATTGTTAACTCAAACACTAGAATAATGCACAGAAAAAAGACTGAAAGGAAATTCACCAGAATATTAACCATGATTGGTTTAGAGTGATCTTTTTCTGTATACTTTCCTAACAATTTTTCCTATAATTTTCTACAATGACCAAATTGCTTGAAAAATCAAGGAAATAGGAAAAAAAATCAATGGTCTAATATTAGCTGCATGACTTAACTTACAAGTTGTTCAAATCAATTGAGATAGAGTATGTGAAAGCATGTTGTAAACTATAAACTGAAGTAGTAAGCTAAATTATTGTTATTATCAATAACTGAAGAGTAATATAATTCATCTTTTGAACTCTTCTTATGGAGAGCTCTCTTTTCAGCCAATTTCGTCTAATTTATTTTTGTCAATACAAATGGGGTTCCAAAACACTTGGAAAATCTCCCTAAGGATAATAAACTATATATTTTTTTGTTATTGCTTTGAACTGTTACTGTGATAATAATAAACAAAACTCTTTAAGCTTGTTTTACCTCCTGCTCTTTACCAGGCAGCAGCAGTATCTCCCTAAAGAAGAAGAAGAAGAAAAGATAAAACTATTGACATTTAAAATCTACAACTTCCTCTAAAAGGTGAGTTAGTTAAATCACCAGCAAAGAAAGTACCAAATTTACAAGAACAAATGTATGCTTATTAAGCAACACATTAACTGCAAGTGATTTCATATGTAGATTATCTATAATTTGAATGCAATTTTCTAAATTTTTTTAATGTGAGTAGTTTCAAAAGTCCTTTGGTGTTTAATAACATGTGCTATTATAAGACAGTTGTTAAAATGCAGATGTTTAGTGTCTGACCCTTTCAAGATACTGCCTAGGAGAATGTTATTACTTACAATTGAACTATTTTGGGGCCTCCCGGCTTCCTTCCTCCTTAGTATCAGTAATGTGACTGATGCTTTGGTAGACAATGGAGATCCAGCTATGAATAGGCCAGATACAGATCCATCCTTGGGTTGTATGGAGTCTAGTCACACAAGTATTTAGTGTCTAGTGTGTACCCAACCCTATCCTGAGAATTTTAGGGTTCCCAAAGGAAAAGATACTCTATATATACACTGAAGAACTTTTGAATTCTCACCCTCTAGCATGGTATTTTCCTGACTGCTACATAATAGCTTATTTTGACTTTACCTGACTTCTGAAAGAGAAGAATTGAGAATAACAAGAGTCAGTCGGCTTATTTTCATCTAAGACTAGGAACCCATCTAAAGTGAGGAAAATCCAGGTGTCAGAAGATTGATTTAAAATAAAAGATACTAATTTTGCCATAGAGTTTTAGAATTGTGTTGTATTCAATCATATCATTTTTGAATAAGCTAATACTGTTGTGCCATATCTTCTTATGGTCATTTCAGATATGCAGACATATGGGATATACAAATTCTGACTAGCTAATGAGCAGCATAAATGAATGTGATAATAGGTAAATCAGTAGAGGCTGTTCTTTAATTTGTGTAGATTTAATGTCATCCGAAAGGATCTCCCATTTATTTTTTAAAAATAACTTATAAGGCTTATAGTATGGGATTTCTCACATACAAAATCTCACAATGGAAAAGTAAATGTTATTTATGTAATATCAATTTTATAACATCTTACATTTAATATTTGTATAGTTTTATGAAAATTAGGACAGAAGTTTATCGTAAGAGGACACTTCTGTGGACATTTTGACATAAAATCATTCTAAAACAGGTTTACTAATTATACAACTATTTCAGAAGTCATGTTAGAATGTGATTTTAGAATAGGAAAGTTTAGAATATAATTCTAATTCATTTTTTATGGGTTAAGAATATGAGAGAAATGTCATGTAACACTACATTATTTGGAGGAGAGAAGGCTTGCTTTTTGGAAAGTGAGAAACTCCATTTTGCATTTATTAAACCTTATCTTTCTGCCATGCCAAACCTGACCTTTAGTCACCACCCTACCCTTATATGTTTCACTCATCCTTTTCCTGTTCTTTGGAGAATTTTGTTCAAATAGTATTCTTGGAGAAGGTCATTCCACTATCTGTTCCTCTGGTCCAATGCAAAATCAATCTAACCTACTCCAACTGGGTTCTCATTGCTGCTTCACAATCTTGATATTGATCTCCCATTTATTCCCCAGCACACTTCCCTCAGCAGGTGCTTCAGATCTTTCTGCTCACACATCTAATTCACTACTTACCCTTTCCATTCTCACCAGATAATATCCATCCTACTTTACTGAGAAATTTACAGATACCTAGTGCTCTTTCATTTTTCCTTTTCTCTACTTTAAAGCAGCAAACTTTGAGTATCAACCATGTGACAGGCTCTTGTGCTTATTCCTGGCACATAGTAGGTGCTCAATAAGTGTTAAAATGAATGTATGTGTTGATGAAAAGATAGGTTTAGAGGCTGAGGTACTTTACTGTAGAGGAGAAGGAAAGAAAGGGAGAGCACATTAGATATTGTGACCCTAGATGTTTTTTCTTAGTAAAGAAGGATGGTTTCCTATCTCAAAGAAAGAGGTGTTTTTTTATTTCCAGGGCTAGACTCTTCATACCATTCCTTTCTTCTTCTATGAAAGTGATTCAACTCCCTCAAAGGAGGACAACTTCGCTATATTGAAACACACCACCCCGAAACCCATCACCATCATCAACAACTAAAATTCTGACCCTGCTGACTGTAACCATCCCATTTTCATACTTCCCTTTTCCTTAAGTGCTCTGCAATTACTACAGTATACTCATTTCCTTGTCACCTCTATTGGCCTCTTCATTCATTTTCTCTGTTTTATTATTCTCATCTATACCAACTAAAATCTCACCTATTTTTTTTTTTTTTAGTCTCACCTATTTTTTAAGACTCACCTCTCACACTAAGCTTTCCCTGGCCCTGTCACTGGAAGCTTTCTTGAGAGGGCCAGCATTGTGTGTGCAGCTCCTATGACATATATCCTGACCCACCTCCTGCTTCTATGCAATGCCACGGGTTTCATTTCTCTAACATAGTCAGGGCTCAGTAGATATTGGTTGAATGAGCATTGGTAAATTGAATACCTTAAATGGGGATGGCAAAAGAAAAAAAATGGTTAATCTTTTTACAAAATAAACTTTTTTCTTTAATCACTCTAATAATTCCTTTTAAATGCTCTTTCTATCCATGTCTTGCCACTCCCATGAATGAAGTTGTCAGCAATTTGGCTAGTTTCAGTTTTTAGCTAGCAGGATGTTATTAGAAATGGTGATGGTGATATATTCTTGGTTCCCTGCCTTTATTGTGGGAGGAAACTAATGCCTTATATCATGTGTATTACTGAAGTCTAGATTCCTCCAATGAAACTTAAAGGGAATTGTGAGCCACCTTTGAAAGACTGGTTTCTGAACCAATTCCAAGCTGGATTTTTAAGACTACAAATGGGAATTTCTGGTTTGCTCTCAAATGGTTCTGACATTCTTCATTTTGTCATGTTTTTCAGCTGGTACTGGTTATCACTGCACTTTATCAAATAGTATCCCCATTTAAATTGAGAATGAAGAGGTTCTTGGATAAAGAACTTGTAAAAATCAGGTACAATAATAAAGTCATGGATGATTCTTGGTATTTGCTAAAATGAAATGTTGCATCTAAGTGTGATATAAGTACAACATCTTAGCCATATGAGATCATTATCATAAAGTAATCATCATGATTAAAAAAACTCTAATTGAATCATTATTCTTTCCAAAAGATCCGAATTCTAAGAATACTTCTCAGAAGCTCTCAAACTAAATATGGAGCAGGAAATATTGCAATGAGTCCTCAAGAGTGAGAAATAAAAAAACAGTTGTTCTGTTCTTTCATTGTGCTTTTTAAATTTCATTATTCGTAATATATAGTACTTACGTGTGGTGAAGAATGTAGTCATAGGGGAATGTATTTGTCAGCATATTAGTATATAAAAAAGAATAAAAGTAAAAACAAAAGAAGCATATTCAGTAGGTCCTCATATATCATATTGGAAATTTTGGCTTTTCCTTTTTGAAACAAATCTAAGAAAACAATAAATAAAATTTTTAAAGTGTACATTTATGCCGTAACTAGGTAAAAGAAACTTTTATCTAGATGAAAAAGCTAGATCTGTGATTTCTTATTTTGACTGCAAATAGCAGTCAATAGCAAAATAATGCCCAAAATATGCATATCATTTTGTAGCTGTAGCTACAAGGACACAAATGGTATTTAATATTCGATCAGAAATATTACATATATAGAAGTTAAAGAACTCTAACACTAAATTTTGTGATGGTTGAGATTTTTAGTGGAGTCTATGGTCAGTAAAAATTTCAAAATAATGTACACAGTTTGAAAGTATGATGGATGTCAAAGAGGAGAAAGAAAAGAAATTGTAAACAACTCAGTAAGATGTTTGAAGGATCTTTTGAGCTTGATTCTTCACCCACCAGATTAAAAAATGAAATGCCTAATCTTATATATTTATGGATTATATTTTAAGATGCTTTAATTTAGTCATTCAGTTTTTCAGTCTTCTCATATCTTGACATTCTGAGTCCCATATTGACCTAAGAAAGCTATTACATGAGGCAGCATAGGCTATGCTGCAGTGATAAACCTTAGTGGTTTAAGCCACTTAGTGGCTTAAAACAAGTTTGTTTCTTGCTCCTGTTACATGTACATCATTAGTTGGCTGGGGACTCTGCTGTACATTATCCTCATTTAGAGACCTTGGCTGAGAAAGGGGGTCTACCTCCATTCTTTCACAATTACTGCAGGAAGGAAAAAGTAAAATGGAAAATAGCACAAAATATTAAAGCTTCTCCCTAAGTGATACTTGTTACTTCTGATCACATTAATTGACTAATGCAAAGGATATGGCTGTGCTAACTTCAGATGGGGTCAAGAATGATATTCCCCTCATGTGCTCAGAAGGAGAAAAGCCAGAAATATTCTGTGCACTGATAAGTTCCACATCCACCTAGAAAGGGTTAGAGATGGCAACTCTTTTAACTCATTCTCTGTTCAAGCCAGATTTGAGTGTTGCTTCCTTTTCTAGTTGCAGAACTAGAAGGATATCAATGGATGATAACTTTCTTCAAGGATGAAATATAAGGGAATGTTATATGAAGGATTAGGGTAAACTCTTTTATTCTTCTCTCATTTGTTTATGGACTTGTGGTCTTTTGCCCCCAAGGAAGCCATAATTTGGTGAGGAACATAGGTCTAGGTCCTGTGAAACAACTGAGGATGAGGCAGACTATCATATCATTCCAGTGAATGGTGATAGGCCATATAATAAAATCAAAAGGGTTGATGAAATTAAGTGAAAGATCAGTGTTGAGTGAGTTAAAATTTCCTTGAAGAAGGTATACCATTAGATGGACATGAAATATTAGGTTTAGGTAGAAAGAAAGAAAAAAAGAAAGAAAGAAAGAGAGAGAGAGAGAGGGAGGGAGGGAGAGAGGGAGGGAGGGAGGAAGGAAGGAAGAAGGTATTTCTAATAAGAAACATAGCAACTAAGAAGTCAGAAATGGGAATGAGCAAGGAAGAAGCAGAGATGAGATTTGCTCAACTGGAGTAAAGGGTAAAATTAAAAGTTGAAGTGGCCCATTAGGGTTAGTTTTCTGTGAACTTGAACACCAGTCCAAAATATTTATATTTGACCTGGTGGGAAATAGTAAGAAACTGTGGATTCAACCAAAACCAGAATAAAAGAGTGTTTTAAGTTATAGGAGTTTTAAGGACACACCTGAAGAAGAAATTCCTAAGAGATTATGTTTTATTACAAAAAAATTTTTGAGAAAGCTGAAGACTGGGTTTCTTTTAGAAAAAGATTTGGTTGGTGAGATAGACCATGCCTTTGAGATAAAAGTAGTCTTTGGTTAAAATTTTCACGTATAAATTTAGTCACTGATGAAAATGCTTTCCCTAGAAATAGTTAAGAAAAATAAACTTGATTTCAATTATCGAAAAATTTTTGGTTATTCTACCTGGAGATAAGAGGTTGATTTAATTTATGTTACAATGATTAAGAAACCCACACATATATAAAATATAAATATGTACATATTGCTACCTAATAAGAGAGCATATTGTGTTTTCAAATCATGAAAAAACAAAAATTCATTTTGTCCTATTAATTAAAACATGAACCATGGTTTCATAGAGAAAGCATGGTCTTTGGAAGGAGTCATATCCAAAGTCTACAACTTGATAGAGAAGTAGAGAAGGTTAAACTACTCTATCTTCTAGAGCCTCAATTTCCCCAACTATAAAATGGCAATAATAAGGGTACCTATCTGGCTTAGTTGGTAGAGCATGCGATTCTTGATTTGGGGTTGTGAGTTTGAGCCCCATGTGTGGGTAGAGTTTACTTTTTAAAAATTTTTTTTAATTTTTTAATTTTTTTAATTTTTTAAGATTTTATTTATTTATTTGACAGAAAGAGACAGCAAGAGAGGGAACACAAGCAGGGGGAGTCGGAGAGGGAGAAGCAGGCTTCCCACTGAGCAGGGAGGGAGCCTGATGCGGGACTCGATCCCAGGATCCCGGGACCATGACCCGAGCCAAATGCAGACACTTAATGACTGAGCCACCCAGGCACCCCTAAAAAAATTTTTTTTAAAGATTTTATTTATTTATTTGTCAGATTGAGAGAGTGCACAAGCAGGGGGAGCGGCAGGCAGAGGGAGAAGCAGGCTCCCTGCTGAGCAAGGAGCCCGATGTGGGACTCGATCCTGGGACCCTGGGATCATCACTTGAGCTGAAGGCAGATGCTTAACCAACTGAGCCACCCAGGCGTCCCTGAAAATTTTTTTAATAAATAAAATGGCAATAATAATTATATCTACCTCAGAGTTGTCATTAAATAATGAAACATATATAAATTACCTAGCATGTAATAGGTATGGTAGCAGTAATGGCAATGATTATAAGCAAATATAAATATTATTGAATTGAGTTAAATTTAAGGAAAATTTCCTGTCTTCACGTATTTGTAAAAATTATAAAATTAATAAATCTTAATTTATTAATGATTTATTAACTAAACTTTACTTCATTATTATTTTTATTCTAGAATAAGTAAAAAGAAGAAATAGAAGAAAATAAATTTAGGTCAGAGAATGCAATGTTATATTTCTAAAGCGTTCGTGATCCTTGATGGGTTTGTTCCACTTAGCAGATGTTCTCTCTTCCTACACCAAAGGCAGAAACTTTCATCAGTGACTACTCCCCAAAACTGTTTGTGGTAAGCAGTGCACTCCTATTTTTCAGATGAGGAAGCTATAGAAAATAAGTACACTCAAGAAGTTAGTTGAAAAAGCAGTACTTTAATTCATGACATTTGGTTTATATCACTGTGTTGACTTTGTTGTTCCCCAGTGGTTTTATAGTACTTTGCCTCTTAGAGGAAAATATGGTTATGAGTGTGTCAGATCTTAAAATTGTATCACAAGGACCACATTTAGTCAATCTAAGGTCCCTGAGGATCTAATCACTTCCCAAAATTGTACTCCTGGTTCTTTCCCATATCTGTACCATACATTGAGTATAAGAAATCTGAAAGTATGGTAATAAATAAAATGAAAATGAAGAAATAAAATAGAAATTCATATTTAACAGCCTTAAGGTGGTAATCATGCAATTTTAATCTGAAATTGTCTTATTAAATGTGCTATATATAGGCTGATAGGGCCTTTGGCTTAATGAAGTATTAAGGTCTGATACTTTCTCTAACTGGGTAGATCAGAGCAGTATGATACTAATGTTCTTAGTCTAAGCAGTTATGAAGAAATGAACAGTGGTAATCATTCTCCTGAATATTTATTTTGGTGACCCCTCAAGAGATCGTCCAGAGTTTCTGCTTTACTGGAGAATCATCTACCCCATTACCACTTTGGCATCACTGATGTCAGACCTTAAAATGGAGTGTGTATGTTTGTGTGAGTGTGGTGTGTGTGTGTGTGTGTGTGTGTGTGTGTGTGTGTGTGTGTGTGTGTAGAAAAAAAAATCACTTAAGGTGACAAAGTAGATACTTTGTTGCTCAATTAGACCAGGTAAGTATTTCAGCCTGCATGTGAAGGGACATTTGGACAAATGCATCTGACAAACCACTGAGGAAAACAGACCTCTGTTATTAGACACGAGTGCTCTATGCTGTACAAACAAACAAACAAACACATCCACCCCTTCTAAAAAAATAAAATAAAGAGAAAAGGAAAGGGGAAAAACAGCACAGCTTAAATGATAGGTTTTGTAAATGTTCTGCTGTTTTACAGTTTTTCAATGGAAACCACAGTTTCCTTTTTTCTTCTTTCTACTTTTATACACACAGCCTAGAAGATGGACATTTGGCAAGCCATAATGGACTGCTCCTTTCCCAGGTATCTCCTGCTTGTTTCCTTTATCTGTGAATAGGAAATGGCTTAAAGGCACCTGTATGATGAAGGTCCCAGGGGCAGCTGCCTGACTAGTGAATGCCTGATTATGCGTTAACATGCTTTGTCAGATATTGGCAGAATCTGTTCTCTTCTTTTGCCTTTTCAGCAAGGGTACCATTGACAGCCTGGCTACTCATTTATAGAAATGTTGTCCATCAAACTGTGAGGAAGGACAATAGTGTTTTTCTGTGGCCAGTGACTGTGGGAAACTTTTCTTTGGCTATTCAGGCAATTTTTGTAGCTTGCTCTGAAGAGGAGAGACTCATGAGTGCAAAAAGTACAATTAAGCAAAGCCAGACTTCAATGGAGGCTCTAGTGTAGTCTGCTGTTCTCATTTTTTTTTTTTTAATTTAGAGGGGGGAAAAACCCTATGGGTTTTCACATTGCTGTGTGGCATTCAGCAGGGGGCTATTACAATCCTAAATTTTTTTTTCTAGACCACCTAATTCTAAGTTAAAATTAAATGTAATGAGAGCCACTTGGAGTTCTGAATATTTTAAAGCATAATTCCCACAGAAGGGATTCGACCTAAACTGCAGTGAGCATCAGTTGGCTAATTATAGCTGCATTTTATATTACAGCAGGTGTCAGATGCAGTCATCTCAATAAAGTCCACATAATACTCTGGGAAATAACAAAGACTTTTCTTTGAATGTGGGTACTAATTTCTGCTAGGTGTCATATGAGCCTTGATACTTCTTATTGGCATTAACAAGAGCACTGCAGCACTCAGAAATGCTTTTTGCTTGGGATGAATTGATACTGTAAAGCACTTACCAGTCAGACTTGGCAGATGTCAGTAGTTAATACTAATGTTGCAGAGGTCGGAATATAATGCAAAGAGTCTTATGTAAATACTCTTAGATGATGGGCTGGTTTTGAGAAGGCGCCTGAGCACTGCACCAACTCACTTAATGAAAGTTAAATAGATAGCAGTGGGGTATCTGCTTTTACTTTGGCTCCTGCTTTATTGCAAGTCCTTCAGAAGTGAAGGGCAGATGGTAAGGCAGTAAACTAGGTGAACAAAATACTCTGGACTTGGATAAGGACTTGTTATGTTCGCAGGACTTTCCTTGAACTTGTGTGGGTGATTCAGATTGCCAAAGTGATAGGGCAAAAAGCGTGCCTGAAGATAAGGGCTCCTGTGCATATCCTGCGGATGAAAAATAAATCTAAGAAAATATGTCTGCAGCTGAAATACAATTAGACAATGGACTAGGCAAAAGGGATGTCACTTGAAATCACGACAGTTGTTCCACACTGCTCCATTCTTTTAGGAGTTTTGCAGTTTGTCCAACCTATTGTAGTCACATTGGATCACAGCAAATGAGATCAAAATGGAAGACCTATTAAAATCTTGTTATAAAATACCAAATAAGACAAATATAAACTCTTTATACACATTCCATTCTGGAATCAACACTGTTTATTTTAAATCTAATTCAGAGCTAAAAAGCAAAGGCAGTTGTCCTTAATTATATCTCCCAAATCAGCTTTGGGGTTTATTTTGGCAGGTTACAGTTTATGTACATCTCACAGCAAATTCTGTAGGGTGCTGTCAGCAATTACAGAGGACTTCAGGAGTTTAATATTCGTTTAACATTGATTCAGTGAATGAATGAACACTGGCAGGAGCACAGCACTGTTAAGCCCTGCAGTAAATCTAAGATAAGAAAGAGGACACATTGGGGCGCCTGGGTGGCTCAGTCAGCTAAGCATCTGCCTTCCACTCAGGTCATGATCTCAGGGTCCTGGGATCGAGCCCCGCATTGGGCTCCCTGCTCAGCAGGGAGTCTGCTTCTCTCTCCTGCTCATGTTCTTTCTCTCTCCATTAAATAAATAAAATCTTAAAAAAAAAAAAAAGTGGACACATTGTCCCCAGAGAGCTGACCATCAGTTCACAAAAGCAATATCCCTCATAGCTGTTTTGAAGATCTTTCTTTCTTTCTTTCTTTCTTTCTTTCTTTCTTTCTTTCTTTCTTTCTTTCTTTCTTTCTTTCTCTCTCTCTCTCTTTCCTTCCTTCCTTCCTTCCTTCCTTCCTTCCTTCCTTCCTTCCTTCCTTCCTTCCTTTCTTCCTTCCTTCCTTCTTTTCAAGAGAGAGAGAGTGTGAGTGGAGAGGGGCAGAGGGAGAGGGAGAGAGAGAATCTTAAGCAGGCGCCACGACCAGCATGGAGCCCACACAGAGCTTGATTTCTCAACCCTGAGATCATGACCCGAGCCAATGGACACTTAACCAACTGAGCTACTGAGGCACCCTCTTTTGAAGATTTCTGTTAATTTTTATTCAGATCATATATTTTCATGGATTTTGAAAAAGTCCAGGACCAAATTGTGAAATAGTATGAAATGTTTCAGAGAAATCACCACAAAGGAGAACAAGTAGTCTGCTAATGGCAATTGTTTCCTTACAATCCTCAATAATGTTCAAGTGTTTTTAATACTTAAGCCTCAGTATTCACTTTAAGTGAATAATAATTTTATTTTTTCTTCCATAAATGTAATATTTCTTTACTATAGAAAATTTAGAAAACACATATAAGATACAGAAAACAAAATAATCCACAATTCTACTACAGTGACTCCGAAAGCATTATTAGTATTTTGGTTTGTATCATGTTTACTCTTCATTCTGCATTTATATGCATATAAAATGTGTATGTGCATTTTAAATAATGGAATTTTAAATAATGGGATTTGAATATTTTATAACTATCTTTTAAAACAAACCTTATGATATACTGAGAATATATTATTGTATATTCTTTCATAACACAATTTTTACTGATTATATAATATTCTAGTACACGGATATGCCATACTTTCTTTTTAAATTTGCTATTACTGTACATTTAGATTATTTCCAATCTTAGTTTTTTTTTCCAATCTTAGTTTTAAAGTATATTTTGTCAAATGTAAGTATTGTTAACCCAGCTTTCTTTTCACTTTCATTTGCATGAAAAATGCTTCTCCATCTGGTCACTTCAATCGCATGTGTCTTTAGGTCTGAAATGAATCTCTTGTAGGCAGTGTATAGATGGGTCTTGTTTTTTTATCCATTCTGTCACCGTATGTCTTTTGATTGGAGCATTTAGTCCATTTACATTCAAAGTAATTACTGATAGGTATGTATTTATTGCCATGTTGTTACTTGTTTTACAGTTATTTTTGTAGTTCTTCTCCATTCCTTTCTTCTCTTGATCTCTCATGATTAGTTGACTTTCTTTAGCGGCATACTTGGATTCCTTTCTCTTTATTTTTTTGCATCTCTATTACTGTTTTTTTTATTTGTGATTACCATTTGGTTTGTATATAACATCTTTTGTATACAGCAGTCAGTATTAAGCTTATGATTGCTTAAGCTTTAACCCATTCTTTATTCCTCTCCTCCCCACCTTTTAAGTATATGATGTTATACTTTACATCCTTTTATTTTTTGAGTCCCTTGATTGATTTTTACAGATATACTTATTTTTACTGCTTTTGTGCTTCCTACTTTCCTTACCCCTACTTATGGTCTTTCCTTTCCACTCAAAGAGTTCCCTTTAACATTTCTTGGAGGGCTGATTTAGTGGTCATGAATTCCTTTAACTTTTGTTTGGAAAACTCTTCATCTCTCCTTCTATTCTGAATGATAGCCTTGCTGGATATAGTGTTCTTGGCTGCAGATTTTTTCCTTTCAGCACTTTGAATATATCATGCCACTCTCTTCTGGCCTGCAAAGTTTCTGTTGAAAAATCAGCTGATCACCTTATGGAGTGTCCCCTTCTATGTAACTGCTTTCTTTTCTTTTGCTGCTTTTAAAATTCTCTCTTTATCACTACTTCTTGCCATCTAAATTACAATGTTTCTTGGTGTGGACCTTCTTGGGTTGATTTGGGGGGGGGAATCTCCTTACTTCCTAGATTTAGATTTCTATTTCTTTGCCCAGATTAGGGAAATTTTCAGCTATTATTTCTTCAAATAAATTTTCTGCCCCCTTTTCTTTCTCTTCTCCTTTTGGGATCCCTATACTGTGAATGTTATTATACTTGATGGTATTGCTGAGTTCTCTAAGTCTGTTCTCATTTTCCATAATTATTTTTTTCTCTCAGCTGCTCAGCTTGATGACTTTCCATTACTCTGTCCTCCAGATCACTGATTTGTTCTTCTGTTGCTTCTGGTCTACCATTTATTTCATCTAGTGTATTTTTAAATTTCATTTTTATCTTCTTCATCTCTGGTTCTTTTTTATCTCATTGTTAAGGGTCTCACTGATGTACTCCACTCTTTTCTCAAGTCCAGTGAGATCTTTATGATCATTACTTTAAATTCTCTATCAGGTGTGTTACTTATCTCCATTTTGCTTAGGTCTCTTTCTATGGTTTTGTCTTGTTCTTTCATTTGGGAAGAATTCCTCTGTCTCTTTAGGTCTGTTTCTGTGTATTAGGAAAGACAACTACATCTCCTATACTTGAAAGTAATGGCCTTATGAAGAAGAGGTCCTATAGTGCCATGCTGTGCAGTGTTCCCTGTTCATCAGACAAGAGAGGCCTATGCTGCTGTGCAGTGTTCCCTGTTCATCAGAACCTGGCACTTCAGGGATGTCTCCCATGTGTGATGTGCATGCCCTGCTCTTGTAGCTGAGTTGCTTTTTCCTTCAGTCCCGTTGTCTATAGTGGCTCTCTTTGCCTGTTGTGGGCAGTGTTTGGTTACTGTGGTGTTAGTGAGCCAGTCTAGGGATGCCTTTGGCTTGAGTTCACTGTGTCTTAGAAATCTTTTGGTACCTCAGTTCTTACCATGCTTCACATGATAATTATTCCAAGCTTTCCTCATCCTCCCCCAGAGGAGAGATTTAAGGCACTAATTTCTACGTTTTGCCTTGGTAGTAGAATCATGTACATTTTCCTTTAATAGAAAATCTTGGAAATATTGTTGGGCTTTACCTTTTTCCAGGTAGAGTACCATAACGTAATCATTGAACTTAAAGAAGTGGGAGAGGTTAGCTGATTACATTAATACTGCATATAACCCTCATAGAGAGCTAAGATATTCCTGCTTTGGAATATTTTCAGTTAAGTGTCTATGTCCTACCTTAGTAATGCATTCCATAATTTAATACAGTCCCTTGAATTATTTCATATAGTAGACACAAATTAAGATAGTTGCCTGATATTTGGCATTCCTAAAGTCTGTCTGGGCTATCTGTCTACATGGTTTGGCAGGAACCACTTCTTTTCCACGTCTAGACATTAGTGGATTTTAACAGCTGGGTGTGGTCATGGAAAAAGTATACACATCCTCTGAGATATAAAATCAGAGGCTTAACACTGGGGGAATAAAGAATTCACTAAAGTAATCCTAACAGTCTGAATAAACAAGCAAATAACAATAACAAACCTTGGAGTTGGGAGACCAGTGCCTGTTTTATATAATCCTTCTCTCTAGGGATGGGCACAATACCTAAACAGCCCAAGAAAGCCTTCCATGGCATATTTTATAATGGGAGATGTTGGGTAAGATTTCTCTCCTCTCTGAAAAGATCTGAGGATGTGTGTTTAGGACTGCTGGCAGCCACGTCACCTATCCTACACAGAAACTGCCTGTAGTGGAAGAGAACAAAGGCAACATGGAAGAGAGAAATAGAACAAGAAGCAAAGTGAGGAGAGAGACTAAGAGAGAATACATCCAGAAACAGCTGGGCAGACAGACTGACCCATCTGATTCTAGGTATCCCAAAGGCCAATTTCAGCACCTCTCCCTGTGTTAAGGCTAAATAAGCCACCTGCTTCTCCTTTTCTTCTTTTACGTGAACTACTTAGAATTGGGGTTCTGTTATTTTTTATATAGAGTCCTGGCTAACATTCTAAATTTCCTGTTTGTGTGTCCAGTAAAATCTCTAGAGTTACAGTTAAAAATTAGAAGTAGGTTCCTCTTCTCAGAGCTTTTACTAGGGAACCAAAGAGAAATATTGAGAGTTCACACTAGAGAGTTCACACATGACAGTCCATGAAACCTTCTAATTTTTGTTTTAGTGACTATGTAGCAAGCATTTTAATTTCAGTTCTCAGATTAATTAAACCTGTCGTTCATTCTAGAATCATTTATTGATTTTTTTCTATATGCAAGGGATAATAGTAAGTACGACAGAGGAGTAAATAAAATAGCTCCTCTGCCTTGAAGAGCCTGCCAACTTGGTAATGTTGATAATAGCAAATGCATATCTGGGCATTGTTCTAAGTGCTTGACATATTTAATCCTTACCACAACCCTATAAAACAGGAGTTAGTATTGCCTCCATTTTATGGTTGAAGAGACTGAATCACAGAGGCTATAAGTAGCTTGTTCACTGTCCCACAGCTACTAAGTGATGGAGCTGAGGTTTGCACCTGAGCTGTGTGGTCTGGAGCCTGAGCTCTTAACCTCTGTTCTACTGCCACTTCTGGTAGTAAAGACTAACACTTTAAACCAAGAAGTCTTTACATAAAAAAATAAGATGAAATCAGAGAGGGAGACAAACCATAAGAAACTCTTAACTATGGGAAACAAACTGAGGGTTGCTGGAGTGGAGGTGGGTGGGGGGAAGGGATAACTGGGTGATGGGCATTAAGGAGGGCACGTGATGTGGTGAGTACTGGGTGCTATATGCAAGTGATGAATCACTGAACTATGCCTCTGAAACTAATACCCTATATGTTAATTAGTTGAATTTAAATAAAATAAAATTTTTTAAAAGGTATAGTCATATCTTTGTGTTATTTATATAGTATGTTTCAGAAGTAGTAGATCTTAACTGTACCTGTATAGAATGAATCTATAAATTGTTAAAGTATTTACATATGTAGAAACATCCGTATTATCCCTTGCACATAGAAAAACACAATATGGAGGGGTGGCTCAGTCCTTAAGCGTCTGCCTTCGGCTCAGGTCATGATCCTGGGATCCTGGGATCGAGTCCCGCATCGGGCTCCCCGCTCTGCAGGAAGCCTGCTTCTCCCTCTCCCCCTGCTTGTGTTCCCTCTCTCGCTGTGTCTCTCTCTGTCAAATAAATAAATAAATCTTAAAAAAAAAACACACACAACGTGGAGATAAATAGATTTAGTTACAGGTTTAGCAATTAAAGTGTCTCCTTATGAACACAAGCTTCTTTAGTGTTTTCTAACATTTAACCAACTTTTTTTGCTGGTTTCAAAAAGGATACATTTATTTTGAATATGTAGAAAATACAGAAAAAATTAAATCGTCCATAATTGCACTATCAATATATACCTATTGATAATATTTATTATTTAGTTTATGGTATAATCTTACAATTTTTATTTCTGTTTAGTAGAACAGTAGTATCAGTAAGTCCTATTTCTCCATTTTGCTAAGTATGAGAATGTTGATTTTAACACATCTTTTTAAGTTTCTACTCCACTTTAGCTTTATGGGGATGCTTTTCATATTGGGTTTTTTTTTTTAATTTTTTTATTGTTCATATTGGGTTTTTGATCACTTATATTGAGATTGGTTGATATAACACGCAGCTGCATTAACATGATTCCTAGAAATTAAGAGTGTGTACTAACTATACATTTCACAGCTGTTATACCTCATTTAATTTAGTGCATGTTGCTGGATACTCGTAAACAGGGCAGATATGCCACTCCTTGTTTGAGAAGCACCAATCAAATTTCTTTTTTTGAAGAAATAATTCTGTCTACCTCCTGTTGGAATTATTACCTTGAAAAACCCTGAAGGCATTTGATTTTTAAGATTTCATCATTAAAATGTGAATATTATGGAATCTTAATCCTAACTAGTATCAACCAGTATCTTTTTTTTCTTTCTTTTTAAAAAATTTTTTATTGTTAAGTTAATCACCATATATTACATCGTTAGTTTTTGATGTAGTGTTCCATGATTCATTGTTTGTTCATAACACCCAGTGCTCCATGCAGAATGTGCCCTCTTTAATACCCATCACCAGGCTAACCCATCCCCTTACCCTCCTCCCCTCTAGAACTCTCAGTTTGTTTTTCAGAGTCCATCGTCTCTAATGGTTCCTCTCCCCCTCTGACTTACTCCCCTTCATTCTTCCTCTTCTGTTATCTTTTTCTTTTTTCTTAAAATATGTTGCATTATTTGTTTCAGAAGTACAGATCTGTGATTCAACAGTCTTGCACAATTCACAGCGCTCACCATAGCACATACCCTCCCCAATATCTATCACCCAGCCACCCCATCCCTCCCACCCCCAACCACTCCAGTAACACTCAGTTTGTTTCCTGAGATTAAGAATTCCTCATATCAGTGAGGTCATATGATACATGTCTTTCTCTGATTGACTTATTTCACTAAGCATAACACCCTCCAGTTCCATCCATGTTGTTGCAAATGGCAAGATCTCATTCTTTTTGATGGCTGCATAATATTCCATTGTGTATATATACCACATCTTCTTTATCCATTCATCTGTCGATGGACATCTTGGTTCTTTCCACAGTTTGGCTATTGTGGACATTGCTGCTATAAACATTGGGGTGCACATACCCCTTCGGGTCCCTACATTTGTATCTTTGGGGTAAATACCCAGTAGTGCAATTGCTGGATCGAATGGTAGCTCTAATTTCAACTGTTTGAGGAACCTCCATACTGTTTTCCAGAGTGGTTGCACCAGCTTGCATTCCCACCAACAGTATAGGAGGATTCCCCTTTCTCCACATCCCCGCCAACATCTGTCGTTCCCTGACTTGTTAATTTTAGCCATTCTGACGGGTGTGAGGTGGTATCTCATTGAGGTTTTGATTTGGATTTCCCTGATGCCGAGCGATGTTGAGCACTTTTTCATGTGCCTGTTGGCCATTTGGATGTCTTCTTTGGAAAAATGTCTGTTCATGTCTTCTGCCCATTTCTTGATTGGATTATTTGTTCTTTGGGTGTTGAGTTTGATAAGTTCTTTATAGATTTTGGATACTAGCCCTTTATCTGATATGTCATTTGCAAATATTTTCTCCCATTCTGTCGGTTGTCTTTTGGTTTTGTGGACTGTTTCTTTTGCTGTGCAAAAGCTTTTTATCTTGATGAAATCCCAATAGTTCATTTTTGCCCTGGCTTCCCGTGCCTTTGACGATGTTTCTAGGAAGAAGTTGCTGCGGCTGAGGTCGAAGAGGTTGCTACCTGTGTTCTCCTTTAGGATTTTGATGGACTCCTGTCTCACGTTTAGGTCTTTCAACCATTTGAGTCTATTTTTGTGTGTGGTGTAAGGAAATGGTCCAGTTTCATTCTTCTGCATGTGGCTGTCCAATTTTCCCAACACCATTTGTTGAAGAGACTGTCTTTTTTCCATTGGACATTCTTTCCTGCTTTGTCAAAGATAAGTTGCCCATAGAGTTGAGGGTCCCTTTCTGGGCTCTCGATTCTGTTCCATTGATCTATGTGTCTGTTTTTGTGCCAGTACCATACTGTCTTGATGATGATAGCTTTGTAATAGAGCTGGAAGTCCGGAATTGTGATGCCGCCAGCTTTGCTTTTCTTTTTCAACATTCCTCTGGCTATTCAGGGTCTCTTCTGGTTCCATACAAATTTTAGGATTATTTGTTCCATTTCTTTGAAAAAAGTGGATGGTATTTGGATGGGGATTGCATTGAATGTGTAGATTGCTCTAGGTAGCATTGACATCTTCACAATGTTGATTCTCCCAATCCATGAGCATGGAACGTTTTTCCATTTCTTTGTGTCTTCTTCAATTTCTTTCCTGAGTATTTTATAGTTTTCTGAGTACAGATCCTTTGCCTCTTTGGTTAAATTTATTCCTAGGTATCTAATGGTTTTGGGTGCAATTGTAAATGGGATCGACTCCTTGATTTGTCTCTCTTCTGTCTTGTTGTTGGTGTATAGGAATGCCACTGATTTCTGTGCATTGATTTTATATCCTGCTACTTGACTGAATTCCTGTATGAGTTCTAGCAGTTTTGGGGTGGAGTCTTTTGGGTTTTCCACATACAGTATCATATCATCTGCAAAGAGTGAGAGTTTGACTTCCTCTTTGCCGATTTGGATGCCGTTTGATTTTTTTTGTTGTCTGATTGCTGGGGCTAGGACTTCTAATACTATGTTGAATAGCAGTGGTGAGAGTGGACATCCCTGCCGCGTTCCTGACCTTAGGGGAAAAGCTCTCAGCCTTTCCCCATTGAGAATGATATTCGGTGTAGGTTTTTCATAGATGGCTTTTATGATATTGAGGTATGTACCCTCTAACCCTATACTCTGAAGAGTTTTGATCAAGAAAGGATGCTGTACTTTGTCAAATGCTTTTTCTGCATCTATTGAGAGGATCATATGATTCTTGTTCTTTCTTTTCTTAATGTATTGTATCACGTTGATTGATTTGCAGATGTTGAACCAACCTTGCAGCCCAGGGATGAATCCCACTTGGTCGTGGTGAATAATCCTTTTAATGTACTGTTGGATCCTATTGGCTAGTATTTTGGTGAGAATTTTTGCATCCATGTTCATCAAGGATATTGGTCTGTAATTCTCCTTTTTGATGGGGTCTTTGTCTGGTTTTGGGATCAAGGTAATGCTGGCCTCATAAAATGAGTTCGGAAGTTTTCCTTCCATTTCTATTTTTTGGAAGAGTTTCAGGAGAATAGGTATTAATTCTTCTTTAAATGTCTGATAGAATTCCCCTTCAAGCAGTATCTTTTTAACATGTTAACTGGAATTAGTTGAGTTAGTGCTCTGGAAAGGAAACCAGTATCTGGGAGTGAGGAGAATGAGACTGAATGGAAGTTTAATCTAATAGTCATGTGTCATGGGTTCAAATCCTGCCTTTACCATGGCCTCATTGTATTCATTCTCTGTACCTCTGTTTCCATGTCTGGAGAGTAGGGAGCATTATTATTATCTATCAATTATTATCACAGTTTACAATCATTGGTCTGCTTTAGATGAGTTAATACATGTAAAATGTTAAGAATATTGTTTTAACAACTTTCTTTTTTTTTAGTGCCTACTATGTGCAGGACACTTTAAGATGCTGAGGATTCGGCAGTGAACAAAAAAATTTAAAAATAAAGTCTCTGGGGGTACCTGGGTGGCTCAGTTGGTTAAGCATCTGACTCTTGATTTTGGCTTAGGTCATGATCTCAGGGTTGTGAGATCAAGCCCTGAGGCAGGCTCTGTGCTGGGCATGGAACCTGCTTGAGATTTGCTCTCTCCCTCTCTAAAATAAATAAATAAATAAATAAATAAATAAAATAATAATAATAAATAAAAATAAAGTCTCTGACCAAAAAAGAAAAAAAATGCAAAAGGGGTAAGCATGCCTCCCTAAGTTTTATGGGGGAAAATTCAACATTAAATAGGATGGTGAAAGAAAGCCTTGCTAAAAAGATGATTCTCAAGCAATCATTTGAAGGAGGAGAGGGAGTAAGGCTTGCAAATATCTGGAGAAAGGGAGTTCTAGGGAGAGAACAGACAATGCAGAGGTCTGGGGAAAGTTGCAGTTATGGATAATGTAAAGAATTCTGACATGTAGAAACTCTGAAATGTATATGGGCTGTGGGTCATGCCTACACTAAAATGACACAGTTAAATTAAAAATTTAATTTAAAACTTTTTTAAATGCTGTGTGATTAATTCCTGGCATGACAACATGAGGAGTTCTTCTGACTTGCTCCCCTGAAACTGGTCAAAACTGGTCAAATTTTTTTTAAAAAACTTGTCAAAATAACAAAACAAACAAAAATAGATCATTCAAAACTTCTGGAAATGATCCTAAGGCAAATGGCAAATGAAAAAAAAAATCCACTCAAGAAAACCTAGGTTAAAAAAAGAAAAACAACCTAGGAAAAGCAAATCTATGGTATTTGAACCACTCCTTCTCTTTCCTATCCCAAATCAGGCAGGCAGATTCCACACCCTTGCCCTCCTAGCTCCCAGCTAGAGGGCTTTCTTTCTCAGACTAGCAGGACCCTAGCATTTCTCACCTTGTCCCCAACTGCCTCTTGCCTAGGCTGATTCCTGAGTGAGTGCAGGAAGATATAGGGGATCCCTTCTGCCCAATCCCTGCTTGTAGCCCAGAGTCTCTACCTTGGGGGTAGCATACTAGAAGTACTGAGGTCCTGATAACCCTTCCCCCAGCTCCTGACATGGTAGTTCCTCACCAAAAGATGCAAATTAAGAGGACCTTGTTGTCCCTACTCTCAGCTCCTGAGCCCTGCCTCAGAGAGTTTGTCTCAAGAAAGAGGCAGGCCATGAAACATATACCTCCTAATCTCTTCCCAAAGTAACTGTCTTCATTTGCAACAGAGAGTGGAAAAATTTAAGCCTAAGGATGCTCTTTAAAATAGTAGATGTGCAGTAAAAGGCAGCTGGGAAGAAACTTGATTTATGAATCTAATGAAGATATAGCCAAGACTGAGGATGGTTAGTTTGCAGGAGAGAAAGGAGAATAAGACAGTGGGAGGAACCCTCTGGGGTTAGAACAAATATTAAATGCTGACATCAAAAACTATTCCTTCAAAAGAGCCACAGTTTGATTAGATTTGTTTGTACAGGAATTAATCCCTTATGGCATTATTGAAAACAATAGAGCAATCAGCCTGCAATTAGTGGAGTTTAACAGCTGGGTGTGGTCAGAGAGAGAGCAAATATGAGCATTCCCAAAGTTGTGCCTCCTTGAGGAGTGTAACAATGTGGGAGAAAAATAGACTTCACTAAAATAATCCAGCCTGTCAGTATACAAATAATGAAATAACAAGCTCACTGTGGGGGAGGGGGTAGCAGTACCCAGAGCTGCTACAATATATTATCCAAAATGTTCAGTTTCCAATAAAAAATTATGAGGCATACAAAAAAAATAAGAGAATGTGATTCATACATCAGGGGAAAAAAAATCAGTCACCATAGACTACCTGTGGGAGCAACCAGATGTCAAATTAATAAAAAACATTAATATTTTAAAAATATTTTAATAAATATTAATAGAAGAATATTTCAAAGTAGGCTTTATATATGTATTCACAGAACTAAAGGAAAGAATGGTTAAAGAAGCAAAGGAAGGTATGATGACAATGTCACATCAGATAGGAAATATCAATAAAGAGGAATTATAAAAATGAACTAAATGGAAATTCTGAAGT
The DNA here is from genome assembly GCF_009762305.2 of Zalophus californianus. Taxonomy (NCBI): domain Eukaryota; kingdom Metazoa; phylum Chordata; class Mammalia; order Carnivora; family Otariidae; genus Zalophus; species Zalophus californianus. The sequence goes on along the minus strand of NC_045600.1, from coordinate 60,197,728 downwards.
TGAAAAGTACAATAAGTGAAATAAAATACTCACTAGAGGGTCTCAACAGATTTGAATTAGCAAAAGAAAGAATTAGTGAACTTGAAGATAGATAGGGATCATACGAGCTGAAGAACAGAGAAAGAAAAGAATGAAGAAAAATGAACAGAGCCTCAGAGATATCAGGACACCATTAGATACACCAACATACAAGTAATGGAAGTATCAGAAGGAAAGGAGAATAAGAAGAAAAAATATTCGAAGAAGTAATGGCCAAAAATTTGTCAAATATACTGAAAAACAATAACCTACATATTCAGAAAGCTCAACAAAATCCAAATAAGATAAACTCAAAGAAAACCACAGACACAGCATAGTAAAAATGATGAAAGTCGGAGAAATCTTGAAAGCAGCAAGATAAAAGAGATTAGTCAATTATAGGGAATCTCAATAACATTATAAGCTGGCTTTTCAGCAGAAACAATGAAGGCCAGAAGGCAGTGGGTTAAAATATTTAAAATATTCAAAGATTAAAAAAAAAAGTTCAACCAAGAATTCTGTATTCAGCAATGCTATCTTTCAAAAATGAAGGCAAAATAAAGACCCCCAAATAAACAAAAACTTACAAGAAATACTAAAGGAAGCTGAGAGTAAGTGATCCCAGGCAGTAATTTGAATCTGCACGAAGAGCACTGGTAAAGGGCTCCTTAGAGTAATGGCTGATGTCACCACTAGGGCAAGAAAAGTGCATGAGCCTGGATATCTTATTATGTCAGAAAGTAAGGAAGTACTCTAAGAATGATGGTGTCATGTTAAAAGAACACATAAGCCAACTTGAAGGAAACTCCATGGCTAAATCTGGGACAAATGGGCACCAAGATAAATAATTTTAGTAATTATTTATAGCACATTTAATCAAACAGTAAACCATAAGTCCATTCTGATTAAATAAGTAACTAAGTTTTTTAATTTAGTTATTAAATACCTAAATTGATTCAAAGTAAGATGTGAAAGGGGATAGTTACATAGTTTTAAAGTATCTTTCCACAAAACACTAATTACATAAGGGAAGAGAGTAACTTTATAGTGAGGATGCCATGGCAGATATCACTTAATTCAAATTATCAATGTGAATATCAGTAATAGGGCAAATTGAAATCATGAGACACCAAGCAATGTGAAGAGTTCAACATCTCTGTAATATTTTAGAAAAAGATTATTTACCTAATCATGATGGAATCATAAGGAAACATGAAACAAATCCAAATTGAAGAACATCTTATAAAACCCCAAAATGAGAAATATTCTACAAAGTAATTTTCAAAAGTGTCAAGGTCACTTTGGTGGACAGAACCTAAGGTGACCACTCCACACATACAAAGGATCCCTGTCCTTTGGTCTTCACACTTCTCTGTAATGTCCTCCCCTCAGTTTGAGCAGGATTGCAACTTGCTTTTAACCAATACAATATGACAGAGGTGATGGGATGTTGCTCCATAATTATATATAATGTATATAAGACTCCATCTTATTAGCAGAGGTGCCAGAAACACTCCCACTTACTGTCCTTGAGGTAAGCTGCCATGAAGTAAGTGGCCATGTTGGAGAAGCTCACATGGCAGAAACTGTGGACTGCCTCTGGGAGGTAAAGGTGGCTTCCAGTAAGAAATTAAAGCCTCAGTCCTGAAGCAGCAGAAAATGAATTCTGCTAACAACCTGAGGGAGCTTGGAAGCAGATATTTGCCCAGTATAGCCTCTGATGAGACCACAGCATTGGCTGACAAATGCAGTTCAGCCTGTTGAGACCCTGAGGCATAGAACCCAGCTAAGCTAGGCCTGGATTCCTGATCCACAGGAACTTTTAAATTATAAATGTGTATTGTTTTAAACTGCTAAGTTTATAGCAATTGTTATACAGTGTATAAAACTCATATAGTTATGAGAGCCAAAGACTAAGAAACTTTCAAGATTAAAGCATATTAATGTGTTGGACAACGAAATACATGCTTCTTTTTATTTCATTTCATTTTATTTTTCTAAGTAATCTCTACACCCAATGTGGGCTTGAACTCACAACCTGAGATCAAGAGTCACATGTTTCACTGACTCAGCCAGCCAGGCACCCCTGCATTGCATGATTCTAAACTGGATCCTTTAGACAATTCTTTGGAAAACTAGAACAATGTCTGAGAATTAGGCAGTAGCAATGTGTCAGTGTTATTTTCCTGATTTTGATGATTACTTTGCAGTTAAGTAGGAGGAAATCTAGTAGGAAATAAACATCAAAAATTCAAGGATGAAATAAAAATTCATAAAGGTATTTTTTTCACTTTGCCTAACAAGATTGATTACTTTTCTACTTAATTAAAGAAAGGAAACATTGCTTCCTTCTGCCTTTCCCCTAATGGGTAGGGAAGGGGATAAAATAGAGGGAATTAATATTTGGTAATCAATTACTATGTGCCAGAACTATAATATCCACTTCACATGATTTATTTACATTTAATCCTTCTAACACATGCTAAAGTAAATATCATTATCCCTACTTTATAGATCAGGTAGATTGCATTGTCATTCCCAATTCTGCACTACTTCCTTCTGCCATATGACTTTTCATTACTTCCCACAAGAATGGGCAGAGTATATTTCCTCATCTTATTGATGTTGATGTTAGTCTTGCAGCTTACTTTGACCAAGTATATGTGGGCAGAAGTGATGTGTATCAAAGATTAAATGTGTTTATGTGAATTGGTTTCTTTCTTGTGCTTCTGCTGTTCACCATGAAAAGAACCTGCCTGTATAGCTCCTATTCTGAAGAGAATAAGGAGAAACTTAAAATAGATCTGAACCTAATTCAAAGCCTGGAGCCAATCCAAGCCAATCTTGACTGAACAGAATCACAGTCTGCCCAAAGACTTGGTTATTGTCATAAGCCCCTGAAATTTTGGGGTTATTTGTTACATAACATTATTACAACAATAGCTGACTGATACACGGGCTCAAATTCATCCACTTATTTAATTGGTTTATCTGATTCTAAAATTTATACTCTTTATTTTTATCATACTACTATAACTCAACTATATTCACAAGGAAAAAAAAAACTAGTGTTAATTGAAATCTTTTCAAAGTGTCTTGATAAATTTATTTTTGCTTCCTACATTATAAATTTTTATTTTTAAACCCTCATCTCTTAATAGTATCCTCAGGCATTTATCATAAAATCTAATAAACTTGATATATCTAAACTGGTAGCTTTAGTTCTGAGCTATCTTGGTATAGGCTATATTGGTCACAGTCTTTAAGTCAGAAGTCTTTAAAAGATTAGGATATGTAATTGAAGGTATGATTTTATGATTAGGATATATATTTTGATTGTTTAGGATTTTTTTAAAGGTTTTATTTATTTGAGAGAGAGAGCACACAAGTGGGGGGAGGGGCAGCGGAGGGGAAGAAACAGACTCCCTGCTGAGCACAGAGCCCCATGTGGGACTCAATTCCAGGACCCTGAGATCATGACCTGAACTGAGGTCAGACGCTTAACCAACTGAGCCACCCAGGCATCCCCTAGGATTTTTTAGTATATGCCGAAGAGTTACAATCCGAAGAAATAAACCCAAAGGTCACTTGTAGGGATTTAAAAATTCTTCAGTGGTAAAAATTCAGTTGGTATAACAGAGGTCTCTGGTGCCCTGTGTTGCATCCTCTCAGCCTACTTCTGATTACAACCACAGTTTTGGTGGACAATAGATGCAAGTGCAGACTCAGGCTGATAGTGACTCACTTTAAGCATGCACTGTGTGGTTCATCTTTCTGCCTCAGCATCTTCTCCAAAGATACTTGTTGGACCTACTTTCAAAGGCTGTCCAGACGTGGGAGAAGTTAATGCCTCCAGGGCACTCTCAACCAGTTGGGGCAAGGGCAGTGGCTAAATGCTCTAGCCTTCTCTTTTTGGGTTGGGCAATTCTGTATATTTCTTAATGATCCAGGTATAATGGAGCTACCTTTACCCAGCAACCATCTTGATAACGCATGTTTTATTGCTATCTCCTTCTTCCCTGTCCCACTCTCACAATTCATTTACTCCTGCTTCCTAGAATCATCTCCAAGGTAAACTACCTTCACCCAAATTCTTGTCTTATTTGGGGGTAACCCAAACTAAGAGGCATTTCCCAGAAACTGAAGAGCAAATACTCTTCCCCAAACCAATATGAGTTTGAATATGGCAGGGGTATTGGAAAGGCAAGCTCAGTGGGTGTGACTCCTCTATTTTGTTACTTGGGTCATGTTGCCAGATGGCCATTTGGCACCAGGAATGCACCAGTTTCACACACTGATCTTGAAAATCTCCTCATCTACATTTCCAGTTTTTTGGTATCTGCTTACCTTTGTTTTTATTGTGAGAATATATTGCTGTGACTCCCTGCAGCAGAAAGAAGGAATGGCCTCTAGTGCTCAGATCCTCACTCTGTAACTCACTGGATAACTTTGGGCCTGCCACTAAGCCTCAGTTTCCATATCTGAGATGAAAATCATGTAAGTAAAAGTGCTTTATAAATTGTAAAACACCTTAACATTAGAGCCAGCATAGTATATTCATTAAGAGTATCAGCTGAGTCCAGCTTATTAGTTGTGTAACCTTGGGCAAATTACTCTTTGTACCTCAGTTTCTTCATCCCTTAATAGGGGTAATAATAATACCTACTTCAGAGAGTTCTTGAGAAGACAGAATGATGTAATACATGCAAAGAATTTAAACAGCACTTGCAACATAGTAGTTAATAAATGTTAAATCGTATTATTTCTAAATATTTATATAATTAAATTATTGAGTGCATAAAATAAGCAAAGCTCTACACAGGAAACAATATTGTATTATTGTAATTTATTGTAAGCAGCTAATTTTTTAAAGTTTTTATTTAAGTTCCAGTTAGTTAACATTCAGTGTAATATTGGTTTCAGGTGTACAATTTAGTGATTCAGCACTCACATAGAACACCCGGTGCTCATCACAAGTGCCCTCCTTAATCCCTACTATCTATTTAACCCATCCCCTCACCCACCTCTCCTCTGGTAACCCTCGGTTTGTTCTCTATAGTTAAGAGTCTGTTTCATGGTTTACCTCTCTCTTTTCTTCCCTATTCTCGTTTGTTTTGTTTCTTAAATTCCACATGAGTGAAATTATATGGTATTTTTCTTTCTCCCGATTGACTTATTTCACTTAGCATTATACTCTCTAGCTCCATCCATGTCATTGCAAGTGGCAAGATTTCATTCTTTTTTATGGCTGAGTAATATTCCAATGTGTGTGTGTGTGTGTGCGCACGTGTGTGTGTGTGTGTGTGTGTGTGTGTGTGTATACATCACATTTTCTTTATCCATTTATCAGTCAATGGACATTTGAGCTGTTTCCATAATTTGGCTATTGTAAATAATTGTAAGCAGCTAATGTTACTTACCCTGATGGATATAGTCATGTATTCAAATATGTGCAGTACCAAGAAGTATGCACAGAATGTTGGGGGAGGGTTGGAGTTGAACTGGGCAGGCACTGAAGGATGGTTTCTATTTTGATATATGAAAATGAGGATTAAGTGCTTTAGTCAGAGATGCATAAGCAAATCCACAGACCTAAGAGTGTTGTGGGATTTAAGACTAGACAAGTATGTTGGGCCCAGGTTGTGAAGAGTCCAGAATGGCAATCCATGGAGTCTGGATTCTCTCTGGACAGCAGGAGAGAGCCTCTGATGGACTTTTAAGCAGTGATGTGAACAGAGCACTGTGTTAGGAAAGTTAGTCTGATAGTGGTTCGTGTAAAAGCACAGAAGAGGGAAGTTTAGATACCAAGAGATTATTTGGAAGAAATGATCTAGTACTCAAGTAGTGAAGGGATAAGGGCCTTAACCAAGGTATGGCCGTAGACCCAGAAAAGTCAAGACAGATGTGAGAGGCATTTTGTTGAACAAGTCAAGAGGATGATATGTTCTTTACACTTTACCCATAGAAAAGAGCTTACCTAACTGGTTCACCTCAACATAGCAGCCAATATACAAAGAGCCAGCGATTTGTACACAGCTATACTGTGCACTCATCCTTATGGTACACTTTTGTGGAGTTTGCCAAAGGTAACCTTTCTGCTCTAAGGCTTATGCTTTATCACTCTGAAGTGTTTTGAAAAGTGATCCTGGAAATCCAAACAATGCATTAGTAATAGGCAGTGGCAAGGGTATACATTCCTTGACAAGTAACTATTGCTTCTGAACTATCCATGAAGTTAGGTTGACCGTGTAATAATTATTGCAGAATAACCTGTGAGAACTATTATTATCCCTATTTTATAGATAAGAACATTGAGGTACAAAAAGAATTTTATAAGCTCTCTTTACAAAGTTTGCCCATCCTCTAGTCTTAGCTTGAACGTTTTCTTCTCCCTGAGGACTTGTTAGAGCGTAGAAGAAATCTGAGCTCCTTGAACACTTTTTATAGTTTTTCATGATATTTACAGTTTATATTAGAGTCATTTGTCTATACTTTATCTTATTTATTTGATCACAAGTTTCTTTAAAGTAGAGGCTATTGTATTCATCTTTGTGTTCCCCATTAGAGCATAGTCCTAGTGCCTGACGCATAGTAGGGGCTCAATGAATGTTTGCTGAATTGATTGAAGTATGAACACTAATAAGCCCTAGTCTGCTATAGGTATGTTTATTTGAACGTGTAATTGGTAGTTTCCCCATGGATCCCTTGAAGAGTGTGTTGATACCTTAGCAGCTCTTTGAAGTTTGATGCATCTAATTAATTGTGCAATCTTTTCAGAGTTCTTGTATCAAGAAGATAGATTGCATATTATAATGTGTTCATTCATTCAGAAAAAAAAGACCTTTTTATCTATTTCAGTATTCAGTTAACAAAGACAACAAAGAAGAGAAATAACTGGGTTCAAAGTATTAACCAATTCCATTCTCCCTAAAATTAAATATTTTAAGATCTTCTCTGTTCCATTTCATATTCCCTTTTCCCTGCTTTTGGTCAGAAAGGATACCTTCCTAGGTAATTCCACACGGTTCTATTTTTCTTGTGTTTTTACTTCATGTAAGCATTTTTAAAAGAATGCTGGATTTCTCTGAACTGCGGTTTATAAGAGGACCTGTTTTAAGCCAGGGAGAGTGTGCTTGTGTGCCTACACGGGTTGGAGCCAGGAGGGTGAGTGCGTCTTGCAGGCAAATATATGGCTACAGCCTCATAGATTAATGCTGTTGTGGGGGCTCTAGGCTTCCAGCCTTTGATAAGGGTAGATATTCCATACCTTCCATCACATAGCCTTCCAGCTTCCAGCATTTTCTAGGCTTTGGAATATAGTAAACCTGGTTTCCTAAGAAGCTTTATGGTATTAGAGCACTGTTTCACAAACAAGGCTGATCATAAAATTGACTCAGGGTCTTTGTAAAAAAATTTTATTCTCAGGCCCTATCCTAGAATCTACTTCCTAAAAGCTTCAGGGGAGGGGCTAGAATATCTGTTTTTATACCAAGCACCTCTGATTAAACCTTATGATCAGGTGAACTGGGACACTTTCATAGTGGTTTAAAATAACTGGCTCTAGTACCTTTCACTTACTGGCTATGTGAATCTTAACTTAGTGTCCTCAAATGTAAAATAAGGATAATTACAATATACAACTATTAGAATTTTAGAGAGGGTTAAAGTAAATGATAAAGTATGTTAAATGCTTAGCATAGTATCTGGGACATAGCCCTCGGTAAACAACAGCTGTATAGTGAACTCTTTTCCCCTTTTATTTATATCTGCAGTCTTGCCTTGTAGAGGTTGTTGTATATCTCTAGGTCACTTTTTCCAGGAAATCTTTGCTAACTAAAAGAGATTCTCTGAAGTCCTGTCCTTACTAAACCTGCCGTGTCTCTCCTAGGAAATCACAGTGTTTTAGATTTGAAAAGGACTTAAGGGTATATAGTCGAATATCCTAATGTCATTTTCTTATTTTTGGAGTCTTTCTTATTCATTTTCAGTTAGCTCCCTATTCATGTATAGTTGTATATTACCCTTCTGGGACCATCTGCCTCCTACTTTCTTTTTAGACTGGGCAACCTGGATGACCTCCCAGATGGTTCGAGGATCCCTCTCACATCCAGAAAATGTCCTGGTGTGCTTGTTCCTTTGATGGTTATAAGATTTACCCTTCCACCAAACATCTTTTCATGGTAGCCCTGTGCTGCCCAAAGAAACTCTATGAATGCTTGTCCTGAATTTTATTTTTTTTAAATTTTTTTAAGATTTTATTTATTTATGAGAGGGAGAGGGTCAGAGGGAGAAGCAGGCTCCCCGCTGAGCCGGGAGCCCGATGTGGGACTCAATCCCAGGACTCTGGGATCATGACCTGAGCCGAAGGCAGTCGCTTAACCAACTGAGGCACCCAGGCGCCCTGCTTGTCCTGAATTTTAAAAACCAACATGTTTTCCTCACTACTAGCAATCTAAGAGTCAGCCTTACTAAGTTTTCATTATATGTTTTTCTAGTTTTTTGTCTACTTATCTGAATCAGTGTTGTCTCTGTTAGACTGTATATTCCTGAAAGGAGTTTTCATGTTTTCCTACTGTCTTAGGGAAAAACCTGCACAACTACATAATAAATGCCAAAACAATATGATGCTGATGTTGGTAGTAAATACAATGGAGTCGACTTAGACTATTATATTGTCCTTATTCCAGTAAAATTCTTTTGGTCCTAAGGTATAATTGCCTGATTTCTTTTCACTTTAAAAACAACTTAATGCACTATCAATCTTTGTCTCTGCATTTCTCCAATTTTAAGAACCACTTCTTTGTGCTAATTTGTCAAGCAAAACTTTAATAAACAACTTCTGGAAATTTAGAATACAGAATTTTGAAGCATTCATTTGCTTTTCTTGGCATTTACTTCCTTAAAGAAGTCAAAAAATTATCGAAGCATGACTTTTTCATTCCGGAGACTGCATTGGCTGTCTTTAATCAAGCTGTGCTTTTCTCAGTGTTCCCCATTTAATCTCCTAAAATACTTCCTAAGACTTTGCCCCCCACAATGGAATCAAAACTAAATGGTCTGTAATTTCCTCAAGTGTTCCCAGATCCTGTTGTAAATAATGACATTGTGCTGGCCACTTTCCAGTCTGAATGAAGTGACCTTGTAAAAATGTCTGCTCACTCTTCTATAATGTCTTTTTCTACTTTCTGTAGGGCTCTTGGATACAGCTTGGCAAACAATACCTATTCCAAGAAACACCATTCTTTACCTCAGTATGTTATTTCCTTCATATAGGCAGTACTGTATCCAGAGCTAAAAGACTTACGTTTAAAAGTTAATTAATATCTTAAAATAAGGAATTATAGGTGCACTGTGACAGAAGGCCAGACTGGATGAACTATGAATATCTGAATTGATGGAAAGAAAATCTATTGTGGTTTTGTAAACTCTTTAAGAAAATGTTGAATTTCCATTTAGTCATTAGATAGCTTTTATTGTAATCATGTTCAATGCCTTTTTTTAGAAAAGAAACCATTCCAACTCTATAATACAAAATACTTAAAATTAGTTACTCCAGTCTGTCAGTTAGAAAGGAGTATTTCACATTATTGGTAAAGATAGATGTTCTTTCTGAGCAATTATGTTGCATTCAAATGAGACATATGTGATGTTTTGGTTGTCCCAATGCTCGTCCTCCCCCTCCCCCTGTCAAAAAATAAAGAATCAGGACATCTGGCAGGGCCTAGGGAAAAGCAGCTAAACTTACTGAAGGGACAGGGTACTTCTCACATGAAGGCAGACTAAAAATACAAAAACCTATTAGTGTGAAATAACAAAGGCTGAAAGGGGAGAAGTAACTGGGACTTCTGAATCCCCAGCTATGTGGGACCACCAGCTAGACAAGCTAATTAAAATTAGCAACCCATTTTTGTTTATGGCCTCCATGAGCATACTATAAATTAGATACAAGTACTACAACTAAGAGTAATTAAAGAGAGGGTGATAGTGGTAGTTTTCAATAGATGGCAATGATTTTATTATTTTCTTTAAGGAAATCCAAAGGGTAATCAACCTGTGAGAGCATTTTGAACTTCAGAAATCAAATCAAGATTTAAAGACATTTTGGAAGTTGTAAAGCTAGGAAATAAGCCGGCGAAGCTTTTTCTCATAAAATAGAAGCAAAATAACAATATTTAAAATTTGGTTGTTTGGTTCTTCCCTTGAGTAAAGCAATTGCTTTTGCTCATGCTTTCATAACTATAAACATCGCATGCATTAGTGGGGTCAGCATGTGTTCATTTACCTTCCCTTGGCATTGTTCAGCTCTATCAAACACCTGTAACACAGTATGCTCCATTGTAGGAAACTGGCAGCAAGGTCCTATTTAATTAACTAATTAGATGACTCATCCTACATGTAAATTAGCATTATTAGGTCTTTTATAATGATTGTTGAAACATTGTAAATTAATTTTCTTACTGGCTATGACCATCATTTGCTGCTATCACAGTATTAAGAGATAATGCCATGCACAGTAGGAAATCTCTATCGGCAGAAAATGAACATGGTCATTTTTGGATCACCAATTAGAAAACCTATTGTGTAGCAAAAACATCATTTCTATGCTGTAATATGATCAAATAACCATTAATTACCTTCACTAGTGAGAATTACCTTCTTTGTTGGAGGAGTATTACATTCCATATTATAGTTCAAAAATGTCAGGAGAAACCAGCAACAAAAACATCAATTTCTAAAAATGATACATGTAATCCAAATCATATTAACCTAACATGCTACATGTCAGGTTAAATTAGCATAAGCTTTGTTACTGAGTCTGAATAATATAGCTTACCTCTTAGCCTTTAGATGTATTGATTAAATAGGTCATCCTCACCTGCCCATAAATACAAATATAATCAAACTGCACTGTTCTCTAGGGAACTGAATGGCAAAAAACCTTGGTAAGTATCCAATCCAGATTCATGATAATTAAGAGCCTGTTTCCTTGCCTAATGCAGAGATGACAGAATGAAGATAAGCAGATCCCTGGAGGCTGTGCTTACAGCTGGTGCGTGGTTGTGTGTGTGTGTGTGTGTGTGTGTGCGCCCACACGCACATGTGTTTGTGTCTATGTGTGTAAATATGCATGCTTCCTATGACCAGAGTCCTGGAACTTCCTTTCATGAGATTCTCAAGGGGGATCTGGGACACCCACCTCCCCTCCAAAGTGCACCGCCTTCGAAAGCTCATATGGAAGAAGCCAATGTGGAGCAGACTGCCCACGTGTGATTGTCATGAAGGTTCAGCCATGAATGAACAGGAATGCCAGTGCAAGGTCTCTGTCTCATTCAGCGTGGCCATTACACCTTCACTGGGCAGGGATATGGTGTTATGGTCAAGAGATGGAACCCTGGTTTAGGTGGCCAGGATTTGGTCCCAAGTCCTACCCTTTAGAAGCTATGTCCCCTTAGGCAAGGTACCCTAACTTCTCTGTGGCTTGGTTTTACTCATCTTAAAATATTCACCTGAGAAATCTGTTGTGACTATATATATTCTCAGGGAGTTTCTGGTGATCTAAATAGCAGAACCACAGAATGAAAGACTAGTAAGTTTGACTACACAAAAATTAAAGTCACTACAGGACTATAATTACCATAGATAAAAAATAACATAAAATGATATATTTTATTTTAAAATAATCCAGCAGGGCAGAGGAAGAGAGGTAGTACAGGGAGGCATGGCAATAAATGAATTCAGTTTGTATGTATATTGATAATGCTGGGTATTTAGTCCATACAAATGTATTAATCTATTCTCTTTATTTTTGTATGTGTTTGAAAATTTCTGAAATAAAGCATTTTTAAAAATAAAAACACAAAAATACCGTGGACAGTATTGAAAGAATAATGACAAATTAACGGAAAAAATATATGCAAGACATATAATACTAAGGGGCTAATTTCCCCAAATATATAAAGAGGCCATACAAATCAATAAAAAAGACCAACAAAGCAACATTTCAAAAACAGAAAATGAACACAATTACAGAAAAAAGGAAAAATATATCACGTAATGCTTATTTTTATAAAATATTGTGTATATTTAAACTTTATATTACATTTTAATTAATTTAAATATTTAAATTTATATATACTTTATAAGTCCTATTTGTATTTTTACAAAATAAGATTTCATTATATTTAAAATATATCAAGTAATGCTCATTTTATTCATAGTAGGAGAAAATACAAATTAGAAACACTAGTGAAAAACCATTTTTGACCTGTCGAATTGGCAAAGATCAAAAAGTTTGCTGTGGGTAAGAGTATAAGGTAGTATACTTGGAGAGCAGTTTTATAATATCCGTGCAAAGTTGAAGTGTATGTTCCTTGTAACCCATCAATACTACTTTTAGGAATTTGCCTACAGATATATTCACACATGAGTTCAAAGCAAAACATATAAAGATATTTGATGTAGTTGTTCGTAATAGCAAAAGATTTGCAACATCCTAAATGTCTATTAGGAAGGAATTGGTTAAATAGATTATAGCATGTCCATATAATGAAATACTAAGAGGCAGCTCCATAATATGAGTTGATTTCTAATGCATTAAATGTGAAACAAAAAGGGAGTAGAAAAGTAGATTAGTACCTGACTGTGTAAAAAAATATATCCAGATGTTTCCATATGCATAGAATAGGAATCTGTAGAAAGATATACAAAAAACCATCAGCAGTGGGTGCTTCAGGAGAGGGGAAATGAGGTAGAAGAAGATACAGGCAGAGGAGGGAGTCTTACTCTTCACTGTACCCTCTGTTTCTCTGAAGTTTTTTTTTTTTTTTACTATTCACAAATGTATATTTTACATATACGTGCTTAGAATTGTGTTGACATGTATTAAATGCTCAATGTTATCCACTTATATTGTGATTCTACTGTTACTCCAACCTCCATACCTTTTTGCAACCCAAAGTGAATCATAACCAGTCTCCAAATATGCTCTTTGTTTTGCTGTTTCCATACTTAATATTCATGTGCTTACCTCCTCTTAGAAAGTCCCTTTTACATCTTTACCAGTTAAAATTCTACCTACCCTCCAAGGTCCAATTCAATTCACATACCACCTCCTCCTGTATTATATACTTGCTGGGTAATCTTGAGAAATTTATGTAACTGCCTCAGCCTTGGCTTTCATGTCTGTTAAATGGGTGGTAATAATAAAAGTTGTAAGGATTAAATGTGATAAGGCAAGTAAATCTACTCACGCATTTATCTAATATGTAGTTCTTGGTTACCTATTTTGTACAGGCACAATGATATGCAGTAGGGCTAGAGCCGAAAAAACCGACAGCATCCCTGCCCTCACGCAGCTTACAGTCTAGAAAGGAAATTTCCATACTGTTGATAAGTGCTATGGCAAGTGTGAGTACAGGGCGTGGAAGTGCAGAGAAGGGGCACCTACCCAAAAAAGGCAAACCTTCAGGGAGAAGTGGTTGAGTTGGAAGGAAAGTCAGAAACAAAATATGATTTTAACTTGGAGTGACCCCAAAGAAGTAGGCAGGGAGCAGCAGAGAGTTGAGAAAGATTAGTCTTGGCACTTCTCATGCTTGTGACCATTTTGAGTCATTGGTCTCCATGCCTCTGATAGTCAAAGGCAATCCACAGAAAAGAGACAGTGTTCCTCCTGCCCTTTAGCCCTGAAAGCTTTCAAGGGTGTAGTTTTTCTGCTGCCCCAAGCCTATCAGTCTTCATGAAGCCAAGCCCTTCGGGCTATAATACAGAAAATAAAGTTCTTTACTGAAGAGTCTGGCAGTTCTCTAAATGGTGCTGTAGGGAGAAATAAAAGTTTAATTTAGATGTTCCCTTGTACCAACCAAGGGCCACGGCCTTCCAGAATTAGGAGTACAAAAGGATAGTGCCTCCCCAGCTCTCTGAACTGCTCACTTCTGCCAAAGGTGTCCTCCCAATCTAGTTCCCTCTCCCTGCTCTGGTCTCCCTACCCGAGCCCCCATCTCAAATCTTTCTTCAAGACTTCCAGGTAGGTGATCCCCACTGCTCTCTCTGGGTGTAACTGTGCTTCACCCCTTGGGAGGAAGCTTCTTCTGGCTCCTTCCAGCACTTCCAAACTCAAGCAAGGCCTCAGGTTTGATCTAGATATGAGCTGAAGTTCTCAACTCAGTCCATAGCATCAGGAGGAGGAATACTTTCCTTCCTTAAAGAGAATGTAATGAGAGTATAGTCATCCCCATTGGTGAAAGATGTGTCACTGGTAAAGTAAGTGTAACAACAATCATTCACCTTATCAGATTAATTCTCCATAAAGGAAAGAATATTTGTCCTATTTGCCTGGTTTGGTCTTGACCTTTAGGGACTACTGCTATCATCAACCCCAACTAGCACTGTGCTGAGAGACATTTTCCTCTTCCAACTGAGACCTGACAGCTTTACAAAAGCAACCACTTGAGCTAGTTGGAATAATAAGTTACAATAATATCTAATAAGATCCCTTTGACTCAGATATCCTTCTGATGTAGGTAAGGAAAAAGGTTTGCCAGTTTATATAGCCACTAGTTGAATTTCTCTTTCAAGAATTTGTGTGGTTTGCCTATTTCAGGAGGAAGCTCCTCCCATCCACACACCCCAGAAACAAAAACAAAGAGAAAACAAACAAAAAACTGAGTCAAAAATGAAATTCTGTGATTCTTCAGAGAATTGTAGAGTAAACCCAGGTGTCTCCCCATGGCCTCTGCAACCATGCCCAATTGAAAGAGTAGACAAGAGAAGCTTCCATTAGTTTTGATCAAGTAGCCATGAACTGGAAATGTGATTGGGTTCAACAGCACAAAGAATCACATGGTGACCCCATGGCACCTACCAGACAACCCCAGGTCCCAGTTTCCCTCTAGAGGCTGTCAAGTCCAGAGCCTCTCTGAGCATGTGCATGGCAAAAGATTTATGCTGCCCTCTGCTGGTGAGCAGCTCACCTGCAAATTTTTTACAAGGGGAAGGGGGCCTGGGTAGGTTGACTACTACCCCACTTCCAGCCCCATTCCTAGCAGCCTCAAAGAGAAATAATCAACTAAACTTAGAAGTTGAAGGGGGTGGGGCTGAAGTGAGAGTGCATTAGGGGAGAATATAGGACAGGAGAAGCAGAAAGACCACACACCAGTGATATGTCACTATTAGAATTGAATATAGCCCAGTTGGTTCACCTGTGTATTTGCTTTGTGGAGGGAAATTTTCATTCGGACTCTCATGTGACATTTGAGTTACTTAGTACTGAATGCATTCAGAAAATGCATTTCACTAATGCTTCCCTAATTCATAGGGACTGCTGTTTTACCAGTCACCATGATCCTTAATCAGTGGAGTTGTATAGCATGTAGATAGTCTATAAAAGTGCTTAATAAAAATCATTTAATTCTAAATTACATGAGTGCACTTAACCCTAAAGATATTAAAACTGATTGTTTGATGTATTGCCATGAGTAGGCAGAGATTCAAAAATAAAAGCTTCCTGCACCTAAATCAAAGAGCACCAAGCTCATAGCCACTCTGTACAAGCACATGCATCAGTGTCATGAAGCTGGGCTATGATAAACTAACCCATTTTAGGCTTTTAAACTGTAAATATGAAGTACTTGAATTTGATCAGCAATGAGATACATAAGTGAGTTTTTCCGAGCAAAGTACTGTGTGTGACCCGATAGCCTGTTGGAAGCCTGTGGAGATCACCTGTAGCTTATTTGCAGACTTGGTGAGGGCAGCAGTGGGGCCAACCTCTGGCGTTTGGCAGGGCTGATAGACAGTGCTGGTCTAGACTCTAGCCTAGAGGCAGGTCTGCTGTGAGCAAATAGGAAAGAGCGATTTTCATTGACTGCATTTTTACCCTTGGATTTTTCCTTGTTACTATATTCACACTTGCTTGACTCACATAGTACAGCCCTCAGCACAATACCATGTCTGTGAGGAAACTTTAATCAGTCTTGATTATGGATCAGAATAAATTTTGGAGGGATATGTCTGTCAAATCTGAGGTATCTCAATAATTTCCATGGCTTAATGAGTGTGGTAGGAAGGATTATAAAATACCTACTCTTTCTCTATTCCAGATAACAAATATGCTTACCTTTTCATTTAAGATTGTTTTCTCAGTTATGAGATTGACTCTCTGCTTTCTTTAAAGCCTTCTTCTAAGTGGTTAAGCTGGCAGAAGAGAAAAAAAAGAAGTATCCTATTCTCTTCTCCTTCCCTCCAGGTTAACAGTGCTTTATGTCTGACACTTAAAAGCTTCTATAAAGCTGAAACTTTTAGAGGCATTTGAAGGACAGTGGAGATTTCCAGAGATATCCAGGAAAATGCATAGATTCCATACATCCCATTGAGAACCAAACAGAGTTGACTAATTAGTGAGCTAACTTATTGTGAATCATCTATGCAGTACCTGTTGAGTGTAATGTAATGTGGCAGGTGATAAGAAGCTTAAAAAAATAAATGGAAAATAAAATATTGTAATCTTGGAGCATACAGTCTAGCAGGTCTAAGTCTGGAAGAAAACACCACCCTGCTATTATGTAAGTGCCTTCAATGCTGGCTAAAGTCATTTTCTCTAGAAACAGACTCTGATTTGGAGATTGTACGCAAGCGACTTTTTGGGGAGTGTGAGGAAGTGGGAGAAGGAAGACTTGGCAGAGGAAGAAGTTGAGCTGTGACGCAATTGTAATAGAGGTCTTGGCTAATCCTCTGGGGTGCTCTGGGATGAGGATAGTTTTTAAGAATTGCCCCAAATTGAGGCAAGGGATCTGGCTTTTATGTCCCTGCATTGACCAGTCATTGGATGCAGGCTGCCTCCATGGAAGGAGCATAGCCTTGGGTAAGGCAGCTCTCTTTGGCCCAGGGAAACTTCCAGAAAGGAATGGAGTGGGGGGAGATTGGGGGATGAGTATCTTGGTCCTGAAGGGAGGAATCTGGGTAATATACTATAGTATCCACAGTAGTCTCAGCTGTGTGCTTCTTGGAACCATTTGCTTTTTACAGTAAGTTCACTCCATCTGGAAACAGCTTCTCCAGGTTTCTGGTTGGTGTTGCTTCTTGGCTACATTTCCAAGGGGAATATTAGTAGAAAAAAACACAACAACCCCTGCTGCTGTCACTGGTCTCAAGGACCATATCTGATACTCATGTCTTCCTCCTGTATTACCCATTCTAGATTTCCTTTACTCTTGGGTAGCACCTCTGCTGGTCTAGATCACTTAACTGGCAGGGTAATTTAGACCCTCAACCCTGAGGGGTATGAACTTCTGGTTACCATGCACTTTTTAGACCATGGCTACTGCATATGTCTTCTTATTGTCAAAATTGGGCAGGAGAAGACAAAAACAAATCCTGTTGACTCATCTGAGTAACAAACTTCTAAAAGTCCCATTGTAGAATAGCAGTTCTGCTTTCTCCTGATGGTTAAAGTCAATTGTCTTTGTCCGGATGGTGACTTTCTTTGCTTACTGGTCTCTTATGAGATGCCCAAAGTGACCAAGCAGAAGCTATTTCTTCAAGCTTGAAGTGACTCTTATTGTGTCCCCTGGTAGAAGTATTCCCCTCTAGGAATTAGGACTCTTATTTTCATAGAACCAGAGCAGATCACTGGGAGTGTTGGCAAGCAGAACCACCCCTAGTTTTATTTCTTCATTCCCAGTTCAATATTTTCTATCCATTAAGGACATATAACTACATGATGATGATTGATTTCTGGTGTATACCCTGTCCTAGGGGATGCTGCCCCATAGTTGCAGGACATCGAGGCTAAACTGGCCTCAAAAGAAGCTGACTTCAGCCAGCCTTGAAAAGGCTTCTCTACCTATTGTTTTACTTTACTCTTTACAGGCAGCATCTTATGAACGGTGTAGTATTTGCCTACTGATATCTCTCCTTCACTGTAAAGACAGACCCTTGGTGCAAGGCAATGTTATGTGAGACCCCATGTTGGTAGATCACTCTTAGCCCTCAGATAGAAGTACGTCCCAAGGCCTCATAGGCAGGAAAGGCAAATCTGTGCCTGGAATAGATATTGTTTCCAATCAAGATGAATTGCTGCCCTTTCTGGGGTAGAAATGGCCAGTGTACTCAGGTTCCCACAGTGCAGTTTCCTCATGTGATATGCCCTATTTGAGACTCAGCTCTGGTCTCTGTTATCAGTTGGACATTCAGCAACAGAAATAACTGGTCTGAATTGTGAGGGGGAGGCCATGCTGGTAGGCCCATAACATCTCCAGTTGTGCCCCCAAAGCTACACTACCCATAAGCCCATTGTACCAGCATCAGGATAACAGAAATTAACTGATTTCATTGTTGAGTCTTTATCTCTGGGTGCTTAGTGCCCTCCATTACTGATGCTCACTAGTGGGTATTAACTTGAGATACAAATATCTTCACACTCATGCTGTTGTGGTCTGAATGTTTGTAACTTCTTGGGGAAGCCCTAATTCCCACTGTGATGGTATTTGGAGACAGGACATTTGAGAGGTGATTAGGATTAGATGAAGTCACAAGGATGGGGCCCTACCTGGTCTGATGGGAAGAGACATCCAGAGAGCTTACTCTTACTCTCTCTGCACATACGAAGAAGAGCACACAGCAAGGAGGTGGCTATCTGCAAGCCAAAAGGAGAGTTCTCACCAGAACCCACTCTGGATCAATGCTGGCACCCTGAACTCAGTATTCCAGCCTCCAGAACTGTGAGAATATAAGTTTCCATTGTGTAAGCCACCTAATCTATGGTATTTTGTCATGCAGCCCAAGCTAAGACACATGCCCTCCCATAGTTCATCCAAATGTTTTTTCCCAGATCTCCTTATCCCAGATCTTAAAAATCTTAAAAATCTTTCTTTCTAAGCTCTTGACCAACCAGGCAAGCCATTTGCTACTTCCCGTGAGTCTATTAATATTCTTATATTAAGCCACTTCTCTTTCCACACACAGTAGAGGCCCAAAGTTCTGTATATTGGGAGGATTTACCCTGAGCACTCTCTTTTAGGACCATATGTGAGTAGGAATCTATAGAAGCCATCATTTTTTGGCTTGTACCCATATACTAGGTGATACATCCATGAACCAAGCTTGTCCGTTTTTTCCTCTTCTGTGACCTGGTCATAAGGGAGCCCCTCCATGTTGACATAGGTATGAGCTGAGGGAGAAGTTCTGGTGCAACAGTGGTGAATGACCTGGGTTCTGGGTCAACTGCTGTTAAAAGCTTACCATATGCTCTCTAGCCCTGCTCATACCCAATCTCAGATATACCACTTCCATCTTATGATAGAGTTCTTCTGGGTCCTTATGATTTGGTGGTTCTGACAAAATCCAGTTTAACTCTTGCCGTATGGTCAGTTTATATCTCATGGTTTTCATCTCTACCAGGACCTTGTTGCACACCAGGACCTAGTTTTAAATGGTATGGAGTTCTGTACTATAGATGGCATGTCCTTGCTCTATAGTCCTAGAGCTCTACATTATAAATATTCTATTGGTGGTTGCCATAAACTCCACATGGTGTCTTTTCCAACTATAAATACCATAGGGTCTACCATGTTGTTTGGCCCAAATGGCAGAGTTGCTTGCATCTCAACCCAGAACTGTTTTGGAGCCTTTACCCCTCTGGGCCTCACTCAAAACTGGCAACCTTCTATGTCATCCAGTATGTGACTGTTGCAGTATTCCCACATATGCAATATCCTGCCTCCAGAACCCAAAGAAGCCTATCAAATGTTTTGCTTCCTTTTCAGTGATGGAAGGTGCAAGATGCTATGATCTGTCCTTTATTTTGGAAGGGATATAGTGGCATACTCCAGACCACTGGGCCCCTAAAAACATCACTAATTGGGTGGGCCCCTGAATTTTCATAGGGTTTATTTCTCACCCTCTGGGTTGCATTTGTCTTAACTAATTCTATAATTATGTGCCACTTTTTACTCAAATGGTCTTGTTAATAGGATGCCATTAACGTAGTAAATCATTATGATGTTCTGTGGACTATCCTGATTTTCCAGGTGCTTTCAGATTATTGGAGAGGGTGGGAGAGTTAACATAACTCAGGGCCATGAATTTAAATGACACCATTATTTGTCCCACAAGAATGCACACTACTTTGATCCCTCTAGCCAGATCACTGGCTTCATACCATGTACCCAAAGCTGTGTTAGTCTCTCCCAGCAAAGATACCATATCTGACATAGTAGCTGCAGTTGAGACTGCTATTTGGTTGAGTTTGCCATAGTCCACTGTCATCTTCTAGAATTCACTTTTTTTTTTTATATTGAGCCAGACTTGGGGATATGATGGGGATCACTGCCCCTGCATCCTTTATGTCTTTAAGGGTGACACTAATCTCTGCCATTCCCTCTCCCCCAGGATGTGATAATGTGGTTGATTAATAGCTTGGCAGGTGGGGAAGCAGGTTAGAGGCTTCCACTTGGCCTTTCCAACTATGATGGATCTTACTCCACAAAAGAATGAACCAAAGTCAAGTTTCTTCCAACTCCCAAATATGTTCATTACAAATAAACATTCAGTGACTAGCAAAATGACCACTAGCTAGATGACAGTTCCATTGGTCCTAGGTTGAGCTGGTCAGGATTCTATTCTTGTCCCTGAAATATCTGTGTGTTCCTCATCATCCACTCTACTGTTACGTTAGTAAAGGGCCATAGGTCTTGCTGGGGAAGGATGATGGGGATCATTACTACATCTACCAGCCGTGACACTGCAGGGTCATAAGCTTTCATTCAGTGAATGGATTTAGGATCTGGGAACTGGCTCAGGTCCAGAAACTAGGCAGAGGATCATGGTTTGGTTTGGTTTTATTGGAATGGCTGCTGTCATTCATTTTGATTTCTTTTGAGTATATAAATTAAGTAATTCCCTTGTAGCTGACATCTATCCTGCCCCTGGGAACACCGTGTTCTATTAACCATCTCCAGACTTTTCTGAAGGTCACACTCTGCTGGCTGCCACTCTGACATCATTAGTTTTGTGTTTACCTTACTTTTGACAGTTAAGTGCCACCATCTAGCCTCTGTATTTTCAGGATATAATTAGCCCCATTCTACTATCACCAGTGTTGTAATAAATTTCTTACCATGAGCTATGGCCTACAGAGGACAGCCATTGCTGGGCTTCTCAACAATGCTGGTGGCCTCCTCATGAGCACATTCCTTATCACTTTGGCAAACGCAGTGTCCCCCAGGCCCTGTCTATCAGTGCTGATTTCTAGTCTTATGTAGTATATCTGTTTTGACAAACCCATTACTCTGTGACTTTTGATTCCATCTGTGATGGACTTCTTTCCTCTAATGTGGGATATCACTTTCTCCAAGCTTCCTACAGCCTATTAGCACTGACACCTGGGATTGTTGCCAGGAATTAAATCCTGTGCAGGCAAGTATTCTTATACTAATAAACTCTCCTTTATCTAACTTTCCATTTCACCTCCTTTCATCCAGAATCTTTAGGATCCAATCCCATAACACTGTCCTGGCTTCTGCCAATACATTTGTAGGTCAGTCCACAAATTCCTTCAGCATATAACCCTTTCCTCCCTTACAGTCCCAAGCACTTCCCTAGCTGGGTTGTGTTGTGACTTGATCCTGGTTGTTGATCTGGTAGCCAGGAGGGAGGTGGGCATCGATCCCAAGGAGGACCCGTTTGATTTAGCTAGCAGAGGCCTCTGCATCATCTTCGGGTAAGGTGCAAGGGCACTAGCCTTTGGCAGGGAGGAGTGGTTCCCTTCTGAAGATCTAGAGGATTCAGACTCATCTGTGTTTTTAAAATTCTTGAGTGCAATGGTACAGGTGTCAAATCCCAGAATCCCACTCCTCAGTCAGGGCCCTGATCTTGGTAAAGGAGACTTGCTAGGGTTAAGAAATGAACCCTGTCTCTGACTCTTCTACTCTTAAAATGAAGTCCTGGCCTGACTCTCAACATTTTCTGTCCTGTAGCTATAGAAATGAGAAACTATATACAACCATGCAGGCCCTGTGACTTTCATACTTCACCTTAAATTGGTGGTTAGTTATCCCTTTGCCTTTCATTGTCTTTGTCAAATATATATTGATAATACCCAGCAACAGTCAATCAATTCCATAGTCCTTATGAGTACTTTTCCTGGTCCTCTCAGACACCTGAGGTATTGTACCTGTCAGTACATTCCCTTCTACTGGCATCTCGCCTGGTTCACTACCTGTAAGAGTTCTTATAACTGTATTGACATGGCGTGCCAGGGCTTATCCGTTCTCCACATACTACCAGTTGTGGGGTCTGCCAGTTGGACAGTGCAGAAGCCAGCCTCACAGTCCTATTTTACAATCCATTTCCTAGGATCATTCCTTGCCACCTGTCTTAGGTCAGGTTCCTGAGAACCGCACTGAGACACAGATTTGCTTGCAAGATATTTACTGGGGGGATTTCTTGAAATAACACCTGTAAAAAGTACAGGAAGCAGAAATAGGCAGAAGGACAAATAGAACTGCAGTGAATGTAGTTGCAATAGAGACTTCAGGCAATCCCATAAAAAGTGCTGTTGCTGAGATGGTCCTTCTGAGTGATCCCGAATTGAGGCAAAGGGGCCAGGTTTTCGTACCATAGCACTCAGGAGGGGGTGTCACATTGGGCAAGACAGCTTCCTCTGGCTGTCAGGATTTCTTCACAGTGGTTCTATTGCTATTTTGGACTGGGTAATCCCTTGCTGGGGGAGAGAGGTGGTCCTGCATTTTAGGATGTTCAGCAGCAGTCCGGCCTCTACCTACTAAATTTCAGTAGCACTCTCCTCCCCACCCGCCCTCCCCCAATCAAGATGCCTCCCAATATTGCCAAATATCTTCTGGGGACATAATTGTCCCCATTTGAGAGCCACTGAGCTGAGGGCATTTCACACAAAGAATGTAGCTTTGAGCCATTAGCTGTCAACACCCCTGAAAGCGGAGGGAACAGTGCCCGGGCCCTGAAGCAGGAACCCAGGCAGTACGCCGCAGCATCTAGCACATGTCCTCTGTGACGTCAGCTACTAAATAAATGGAGGAGGAAAATATATATACTTCAAATAATGCAAGCTTTCAATACTTTTATTTTTTTATTTTTATTTTTTTAAAGATTTTATTTATTTATCTGACAGAGAGAGACACAGCGAGAGAGGAAACACAAGCAGGGGCAGGGGGAGAGGGAGAAGCAGGCTTCCCGCTGAGCAGGGAACCCGATGCCAGGCTCAATCCCAGGACCCTGGGATCATGACCTGAGCCGAAGGCAGACACAACGACTGAGCCACCCAGGTGCCCCGTTTTCGGTACTTTTATACTGGAATCTTCAATCCATTTGGCATTTATTTTAGGGATGATATGAAGTAGGACTCTCATTTTTTCAAAAGTTACAATTAATTATCTAATATTTTTAATTGAATAGGCCATCATTTATTTCCTTGCTACCTTGAAATGCCTCTCTGTCATACTATAATTTCCAGTATACCAGTATACACATGGGTCTGTTGTTGTTTTTAAGATTTATTTATTTGAGAGAGAGAGAGAGAGAGAGAGCTCAAGCAAAAGTGAAGAGCAGAACGAGAGGGAGAGGGACAAGCAGACTCCCCCACTGAGCACAGCGCTCGATGCAGAGCTCAATGCAGGACTCAATGTGGGCCTCAATGCGGGGCTAAATCCCAGGACCCCGGGATCATGACCTGAGCCAAATGCAGATGCTTAACCAACTGAGCCACCCAGGGGCCCCCACATGGATCTGTTTTTGGACTTCCCATTAAGTTCTGAAGATCCACATGTCTATTTTGATATCAATACCCTGCTATTTTGAAATTATGAAGTTATTTTTCGATGTAGGTATTGTTCTTCCTCAGAACTACTTGATGATTATCACCCATTTATTCTTCCAGATAAAACAAAGTGAACTTATAAATCCCCTAATCTCCAAAAGTGAGGATTTGAATGTTTATTAAAATTGCATTAAATTTATAGGGTAATTCAGAGACTGGTGCTGTCTTTACGACATGAAGTTTTCCCCTCTAGGAACTTGATATTTCTCTCCAATTATCCAAATTTTCATTTTTTGTACTTCAGAAACATTCTGTAGTTTTCTTTGATATAGATTGTGAGGTACATTTACACATGTGGGAGGAAGGCTATTGTGTATGAATTTTTCTCTATTTTTGACATTTTATTAGAAAATGATTGATTATTTATGTTTTTATTGTTTGTTACTTTTACTGAATTTTACTAGTCTGATTGCATTTATTTATTTATTTATTTATTCATTTTTAGAGAGAGATGTGGGGAGGGGCAGAGGGAGAGGGAGAGAAAGAAACCTAAGCTGGCCCCATGCCGGACTCAGGGCTAGCTCTTACAACCCTGAGATGACCTGAGCCGAAATCAGGAGTCAGATACTTAACCGACCAGCCACCCAGGCTCCCCAGAAGAGTGCCTTTTAAAAGGAAGGCGTCCGAAGTTTGTTACCATTACGTTTGATGTTTGTGGTTCTTTTCCGATAAATATTTTATATTATTTTATAAACATTTTCTTTTTTTGTGTGTGTGAGCTCTACACCCAGTGGGGGGCTGGAACTCATGACCCTGACATCAAGAGCCGCATGCTCTACTGACTGAGCCAGCCAGGGGCCCCATCTTCTGTTTCTAGCTTATTAAAGGTTTATTAGTTTATTAGGGTTTTTAATAAGAATGAATGTTGAATTTCATCAGTTGCCACTGAGATATTAATAAATTAATTATTGACTAGAAGGTGGCTGGCAGAGTGTCAGTCATCTGAGGGTAGAAGTATACAGAGCATTACTTTGGGAAATTAATTACCTTCCTGTCTTTCTCAAATGCCTACTAGGTAGAAACTTCCCAATATGAAAGTACATGCACTCCAACCTGAACGCTAGCAAGAACACACGCTTGGGAGGGATAGAGAAATCCACTATGTTCCTGTTCGAGGGCAAAGAAACTCCAAGAGATGCAGACAGGAATGGCCACAGACAGACATACAGAAAAACAGCCAAGTTGGAAGTACATTGGGTCCCTAGGCCAGAAAAGGGGCACCAGAGATAGTGGACTCTGAGTGTGTTTATCAGGCCATTAAATGATGCTTCACTTACAGCAGACACATGTAGTTTAACTCCCCAAATAACTAAGCTTCAAAGCTCCAGTTCCTCTCCTTTTTCTTAGAGCCCACTGCTTGGAGAAAATCAACTATCTTAGAAATTGAGATTAAAGACAGCCCTCTCAAGGAAATAGTAAATAAAAAGTAGACTTTCAGGTAAACAAAGTAGATAAGATCTATGTGGGCATTACTAACCCTTCCTTAGTTGAAAAGCCCATTTGAAACTCAGGTCTTTATTATCTTGACAGCAGTCCATTTGCCATTTATATTGTATGCCAGTACTTAATAAGCTTGTCTCTTTCTATGATAGGGTTATATGGCATTTCTAAAACAAACAAACAAACAAACATTAAAATCTGTTATGTTTATAAGGTAAGCAAGTATCCTTATTCCCTCTTCTATTAAAAATGTAAGCCAGCCAAGTCTTTTTTTCACTTGGTAAGGAATCAAAGGCAGCCAAGAAGCTCTGGGAAGGTGGGGACACGTCCACTCTGGTTCTATCCATTTTATGCAGCTGTGATCAGGAATGCCAGGGGCAACTTAGAAAACGCATCAGAGGAAGGTTTACTTTAGATCCCCTAAAAATGCCTTTATAATAGGAAGGCCCTCTCAGAAACTGAATCCTGTATCAACTTTACCTTGGAAGGCCTCATTAAGAAGATATTTGTGTTCTAAAATGTTTGGGGAAAATAAACAAGAAAACCAGTACTCCAGTGTGATACAGGGGATAGGAACAAGGGTATAAGCAAAGACCAAGTTAGCCAGTAAGACTTGACAGTTTGACTATCTAAGTGTCTCTGGTAGTCCTCTCCCATTCCCATTTGAATTTACACTGCCCTACCCTCATCACTTTTCACCTAGATAATTGAAGCAGACCCAGGAGAACTTTCCCCACCCACCTGCCTTCTGTTCTCAGAGTATCTTCCTTCAATGCAGGCATGATCACGTCACTGCTTAACTAAACCGCCTTACCTGCAGTAGCATTTTCCAAAGTGGCGATTTAGAATCATCTGAAATGCTGATTTTAAAATGCTAATTCTGAGGCCTAACTCATCAAGATGAAAATCTCTGGATGTGTGGAACTTTAAAAAGCTCTGCAGGTGATTCTTTGGCACATTACAATTGGACAACCCCTCATCCACTGTCAGTGCAAACTCCTTGTGGCACGAGAGATCCTTCAGAACCTGGGACATTGGCCTCATCTCAA
Source organism: Zalophus californianus (assembly GCF_009762305.2). Taxonomy (NCBI): domain Eukaryota; kingdom Metazoa; phylum Chordata; class Mammalia; order Carnivora; family Otariidae; genus Zalophus; species Zalophus californianus. The sequence goes on along the minus strand of NC_045600.1, from coordinate 60,171,373 downwards.
CCAGTCACTCCCCATATGTCCTAAAAGCTGCACCCAAAAGAACGACTTGTGTTTTGTTGAAACATGCCAGGCATGTCCCGTATCTCTGCCTCTTGATACATCATTGCCTTCTTTTCCTCTGACTGCTAAAACCCCTGTGGATCCTAAAACTCACCTCCTCCTTGAAGCCTGCCCGGATGATGCTCTCCATGAGAGTGTCTTTCTTTCCTTGGGGCTCCCACAGTATGGTGCATGGTATTCTGTTCCAGCACTCACCTCAGGCTATCACTCTGTAAATACCCGCCCCTCTCCTGTATGGGACCTGCTGAGAGCAGGGCCTGGGTCTTATTTATTTCAGCACATTGGAGTGCTCAGTAAGCATTGACAGAGGGAATGAATGAGTGTTACGGTACTCACTCTGACCAGCACTGTCCAATCAAAATATAATGCGAGCATTATGTAATTTAAATTTTTCTGGTAGCCATAGTAAAAAGAGTAACAAGAAACAAGTGAAATGAATTCTCATGATATGTTTTTATTTGACCCAGTGTATCCAAAATAGTCATGTCAACATATAATCCACATCAAAAACTATTGAGATGGTTTACATTCTTTTCTCGTACTAAGTCTTCAAAACGCCAGTGTGTATTTTATGCTTAACACATTGCACACCAGACTAGCGTATCTCAAGGGCTCCATAGCCACATGTGCCTAGTGGTCACTGCATTAGACAGCGGGATTCAAGACGAGAGAGGATGCGACTGAGGTGTATGCGAGAACTTTTGCCCATGAGAAAAGATGCAGTCTAGGTCAGGGTTCACCCTTGCTGGTTAGATGGCACTGGAATGGTTTTTACCAAGACTGTTAACCTTGGTCTCATTCACTGCGCAGAGCTGTGAGTGCAGGTCTGATGGTGAAGGTCCTGCATCCCGGCTGTCCACAGCCAGCGAAGAACCTTCAGGACTTAGCAGCTACTGAGCCTCCTTCTCTTCCAGGCATTTGGAGCTGAAATGTTCAGATACACTGCCTCTTTAGGGAACATTAAAGGCTTTAAGTAAGAAGGCTGCATTCTTTGGTGTGCAGAGCCTCACCCTCTAATGCCATCATTACAGAGGCTCTAGTCACCAAAAGAAAAAGCCACAGAAATGTAAATACAGTTCATTTGTAGATGCCTTGGTAGAGGTAAGCTCCAGGTATCCACACCCTCTACGGACATCATTCCATCTGAGGGAGGAGATTTAAAAAATGTCTTAAGCAGGAAACTTAGAACACTTCCAAGACCTGAGCTGTTTGTCTTGCTCAGGCCTGTCTGCTGGCTCCTTCGATCTCAACCTCAGTGAGTGCTGGGCTCAACCTCTACTCAGCCTCTCAGGTCAGCACTAAGAAAAGAAAATAAATCTCCAACTCCTTGCCCCATACTCTGGTGACCTCAGTTAAGAAGCCTGGTGCCAACTGGCACTAAGTGTGGGGTGGAGCCTGCTGTCCACTTGGCACTCCCTGCCTGGCCCCCTCTTGCTGGGCAGGAACCCAAAGCAGTCTTTCCCTCTGCTCCCTCCTTTCCCCCACCTCATTTTCAATTAAACAGTCAGGTACCCAAATTAGCATCAGAACCAAAATGGTTTCCTGGGAAACTCATGATAAAAATCCCAGTTTTAAAATATTTTCTTTGCAACCTAGAGAGGAAAGCCATGCCTTTCACAAGGACAAAAGCCCTGAGCCAAAGAACTCCATCTCATGTCAAAAAGTGTCATTGACCAAAGATTCTGGAATAGATGAAAAGTGCTATTTGAGGCTCTCAGAACATGCTTTCTGTATTTTCCTATATCTTACTCCCATATAATCCATGCCCTCCATTCACTCTTGCCTGTTTTTACAGAAATGAAACATTTCCTTCGTAGTTACTTTTCACTGTGGTCCTCCTTCCTGCAAGAAGTTGAACTCTTTGGAACGCAAGCAGTTGGAGGACAGGTCAGGAATTGTTGCCATTGTCAGGTGGAGAGGAACTCCATAGTATACCTCCATCCATAGAAGTACACCCCCTGGAAATTATGTGAGGAAAAAATTACATTCCAATAATACTAATAATAATGTGCATTTGTATCATGGTTCGTAGTTTACAAAATACCTTCACATATATTTCCTCAATTGAACTTCACAATAGTTGGAGTAGGAATAACAGGTTCAGTATTCATATGAATATTCCTGATGAATAGTATTCAGTATTCATGTGAATCTCTCTAGAAGCATTCATTCAATTGGCAAAAGTACTGAGACCCTCTGTGTGCCTGGCCTTGTGGAATGCACTGGGGAACAGAGCTATCAAAACATAGTTCTTTCTGGGAGGAGCTGAGTCTTGTGGGAATAGAAAACAGACAATTAAAATCTATATACACTCTCTTGCAGAGGCATACAGCATGCTGACAGAACACACAAGAAGAACCCTTAGTGCAGAATTTTAATATCAGAGAATTCCTTAAGCTGAAGAAATGAAACTCATTAATAATGGAATTTCAGGTATCCTAACAAGCTAGTAAGGGAGCTGTTGCAGGGAGACCTTCTCAGGGACTCCTAAATCACATACCACTGTCTGTGTCTTACCTGGAAGGAATAACTATAGTATGTCTATAATATGTATGGATTGCATATACAGGTACAGTATGAAACCAGAGTTTGTGGAGTAGTCATAACATTGGGTGTGGCTCTAAATTGACAGGCCTGATTCTTTCACAATATACCAGGATCCCTATGCTCTCCAAAGGAGCATTAGACTCCCAATGTACACTAACTACTTCTGAATGTAGCCCCTGCCTAAAACATTTTAGAATCTCCTTTTACTGGCATTTTCTTCAGAATGAGGAGGTAATATTTCCCCCCTTTCTTTTTCTCTTGTTTTCTAACTACAAAAGTAATACGTGTACATACTCATGCTAACAGTTCAGTATTACACAAATATACAATTTAAAAAATGAAAGTCTCCCATGATCATCTCCCTCCCCCCACAAAATACTGTTAATAGTTTGGGGTGTATCTTTCCAGGTTTTTTTTTTCTTGAAGATTTTATTTATTTGAGAGAGAGAGAGATCACGAGCAGGGGGGAGGGGTAGAGGGAGAGGGAGAAGCAGACTCCCTGCTGGGCAGGGAACCCGACGCAGGGCTTGATCCCAGGACCCTGGGATCAGGACCTGAGCTGAAGGGAGACGCTTAACCGACTGAGCCACCCGGCTGCCCCAGTGTGTCCCATTTCTGCTAAAAAATGTGTAAACACGTATATTTTTAAAACCCTGAAAAGGATTTACTCATATGATTTGCTCATCAGCACTGGGTTTTGTTTTGTTCTCGGGTTTTTCTTGGCACCTCTCTTATGTGCTCCCATAGCCTCTGCATACCTCTACCACATCCCTTGTCTCACTATTTCTCATCCTTCCTCATCATACTGAGAGTTTCTTGATAACAAAGACCACTGCTCTGTTATCATTGTGCCCTGGGTTCAGAGCATAGCACATAGCACATGATCAGTGCTCAATAAATATTTGTTGCTTGAATGAATATTTTCAGGAGCATTATTTCTCCTAAACCTTCAGTCAAAGAAGCAAACTCCTGAGGTGGCCTGATTTAAGTGATAGATATACAGTCACAACATAAAGTCAGGAAATTTGATGGCAGCTTTCCCCAAGTGCAGTCTCTGTTTTCATCCTTCACGCATATTAACACAGAGCTCAGCACTTTACATTCCCCCAGAAAGGATCCATTCACAGCATAAGCATTAGTGAACAAGGTTGATTTCATTGAAGATTTTGTAGGGATATCAGGGAAGGGTAAACTTACTTAAAAGCCTTGATCATCAGACTCATGTGTTCCCTGACGTCCCTTCTTGCCCATTGTGCCTTAACCTCATAAGCTTCCTCCCTCTATTATACAGAACGGTTCAGTCCTCCCCCAGCTTCTTTCTCCAGACTTCCATGCCCACACCTATTAAAGCCCACAGCAGACCCCGACCTTTCAAAGATAGTGGGGGGATGTTTTAAAAATAGCATTTTTCCCTATTACATCAGCATTTGCAGCTATTAGTACTTAAATTAGATTTTCAAATGGCTTTAAGCAATCTAATGTAAGCAAAAAATCTTGCTTCTTCCAGGCACCCCATTTTTAAAGTTATCCTCTAGCTCTCCAGTCCAAGGAAGACTTGGTTATCTCTAGTTGGTGACTTTCATCTTAGGGGTCAAGTAAGATCCTTTGTGCTTGGCCCTCAGGCTGTTCTCACTCCATCGCTTCTTGGTGCCTCATGGTTTTTAGCCCTTGAAGAAGGGACCTCTTCATACAAGGCCCTGATGTCACCACACTAGCCGAGGCAGAAATGTTTTTCACCTGATGGTTGGTGTCTCCTGTCTGACCTCTAGGAAATATTCTTCTCCCTTATTCACTTTAACACTTAAAATACAAGTGCAAATTTACTGATCCATTACTGTGAGCCAGGCACTGTGCTAAGCACTTTTTACACATCACCCTATTTACTTAAGTTTTTTAAAGGTATCCATCCATAAATTACTTTTATTTCTCATTAAATGAACACAGAGTCATTAGCATATTAATAACCGATATGTTTATTATTACATATCCATCAGTGTGGCTTTCAATGCCACTTGAAACATGCATGTCATCCTAGAGAAGACTGAGTTCTCCAGTGCTTCTTATTTGATACACATTACTGGAAAGCCATTGTAAATTACTGAGGAGGTATTTGGTTAAATAATAAACAATAAATCATACCGCCCACATGAATCAAATCTTGCTATTGCACAAGAGTATAACAGTATTTGTCTGGTAATTCCTATGTTAACTGGAAAACATCACAGATGCATTGCCATGATTTTCTTTTATGTTGATGTAACCTTCATATTTTTCAGAATTTTATAAAGTCGTTCATTATTGTAGCAGGTAGTTTAATGCAAAGATTGTACTCAATTTATGAAAGTCCAACAAACCTTGAATATTTTAAATTAAACCAATTATCAATGAAAAACCCACTGACACATAATTTTTCAAAAATATGTTCTTTGGGGGGCACCTGGCTGGCTCAGTCAGTTGAATGCCTCAGGATTATGAGATCAAGCCCCGAGTTGGGCTCCACGCTCAGCAGGGAGTCTGACTGAGACTTTCTCTCCCTCTCTCTCTGCCCTTGCTCCTGCTCATGTTCTCTCTCTCTCAAATAAATAAATTTTTAAAAATAAATGTTCTTTTGAAACTTATATATTTCATCATGGCAGTAAAATAATTCTTTCAAATTAAGGCACTAAAGGGGCAGTGCAACTCCCACTGAAAATGTTCCAAGAATAATTTACATTTCAAACAGTGCCACCTTACCCTGTTTAATCTCTAGGCTAACCCTGTAAATGGTTATTATTCTTATTCTCATTCCACAGATAAGAAAACTCAGGTTAGGGGAAATGAAGTAATTTGCCTAAAAGTGCTTAACTCACGTGGGGTTTAAATGCAACTTTCATTTCCAAGTTTATATGTGTGCTTTGATCCCACTCTCTCTGAATATAGATCGAGCATTATCTCCTTGCATCTGGGGCAATCTGAACATTCCCTTCTTCTTTTCTATAACATGTTGGTCTAGAGCTACTCAGAGGCTGTGACCTTACCTTTGCTCTACAGGCCAACTTGGCCCTGGTCAACTATCTTGCTCGTAACCCAAACTATGTGGCTTCCATACAGCCATGGGCACAGTTGGCTCTAGATCCCTCTTCTCCTTTTTTTTTTTTTTTTTGTTTGTTTGTTTGTTTGTTTTTTGGGGTTTTTTTTCATGCTGTGTCCTTGGCTGATTTGCTGTTATCTTTTTTCTTCCTCTTCAGTATTCCTACTAAATCTCTACTGAGAAAAATAAGATGCCACACTCCATCCGCATCCAACCCAACCCCAAGAAACTTCTTAATTTTTCCTTATTATGCCATCTTTGAAAGGTCTCAGCAACTCCTAAAGGTCCCTCAGTGCATATTCTTACTCTTAAAGAACATAACTTTTGTCAAATGTTCAGTAACTCAGAAAAGGTCTCTATGTTGTATTATTAGATGAAAAAGGCAAAGTGCAGAGAAGTGGATATGATATGTTATGTCAAAAGGATAGAAAAACTAACTCATTTTGGTAGTTTTGAGGTGAAATGAAGATTTTGGCTAGGTAGATGAGAAATAGCGACAAGAGGAGATTTCATTATATATATTTTTGTAATTTTTGATGTTTGGACTATACTACTATATTGTCAATTTTAAAAACAGATGAGTGATTTTTTAAAAAGAATTTATTTATTTATTTGACAGAGATTGGGAACACAAGCAGGGGGAGTGGGAGAGGGAGAAGCAGGCTTCCCGCGGAGCAGGGAGCCCGATGCGGGGCTCGATCCCAGGATCCTGGGACCATGACCTGAGCAGAAGGTAGACGCTTAATGACTGAGCCACCCAGGCGCCCCTGGATGAGTGATTTTTAAAAAAAGAAATATGAGTAACCTTCCTGATGGGCAGGAGGGGGTGTTTTGCAACAATAGTTGGTAAACAATCATAAAAAAATAATAAATAATAAAATAGTTTTGCGAAAGAACAGAAAGGCAAAGAACCTGTTCCAGAGGAATGTTTAGGTCAATGAGTATTTCACATAAATCTGGTAATCCCAGACACCCAGCATTACAGGCAATTTGGGCAATGGTCTGTAAGCAATCAGTTGGTAGCGGAAAGTACTGATAGAGCTTTATGTGTCCTGTTTCTTGCAAACTACACATGCCTAGGGGTCAGGGGCTTTCTCTCTCATACAACTAGAACTCAATAGATGTCTAGTAGTAATAGGAAAAGATTGCCACACAGAATCCCTAAGAGGAGCAAGAAGCCATTTTGGTGTGATTTGTTGAGTCCTAAAAAGACAACAGAACCTTTGGGGGCACAGTTTAGTTGACATCAACTCCAACTCTACTTAATAGCATAAAATAGAGGGCAGTTAAGTAAGCAGCTGTGCCCTCATTCACATTTCTAACCCAAGCCCTGGAGAATGGATAACCTACCCTAGCCTACTTCCACGTAGTTCATAATACAAGTGACTTGAGGAAGCTAGGACCAGTTCTCACGGGATCTGAGAACTTTGCTGGCCTCAATTTGTTACTTTCTAAGTATTCCTGAGCACGTCCTAAGGTAGAATAAATCTCCAAGGTCATCCCTAGAAGTGACTGGTTTTCTCAGTTTTCTTTGGCTTGGAGATGACCAAGGGTTGACACCCCCAACTGCTCACCCCAAGATGGGAATAGATTGGACATGACATTAGGCCCTCTCTATGTTCAGATTTATCTCTCTAGCATCCTGAAAACGGGATAAATGGCAGCTTGGTTTCTGTCATATTATTCTTGTAGCAGATGTGATTTCATCCAGAAAGTATTTTAAGATTTAAGGGAATAAGGGAGGCAGGATGGGGCAAAAGGAGAGTTTGAATTTAATTCAGTCACAACAGAGACTTCAGTTGATCCCTTGGGGAGCTCTGAACCTGGGGTGGCTCTTGGGAGCTTTCCAGAATTGAGATAAAGGAGTGGGTCTTCTATTCCTGCATAGACCCACCTTTGGATTTGGGCTACCACAGGAAGGGGGTGCAACCTGTCTGAGACAGCTCCCTTGGACTAAAGGCAATTCCTGGGGAGGACTCCGTTATGGATCTTCAGCAGAAAACACTCTTGGTAGCTGAGAGAATAACTACTTTAATTTACAAAGGGCATCTGGGCAGCACACAATAGCATCTACTACATAATCAAACACCTAAATGAATACCAGCAAATGCATCATAGCTCTGAAAGTAGCATGCAGTTAGCCCAGAGAATACGGTAGTATGAAATTTGATGGAACCATACTCTGGCTGAATATGTTAGGAAAGTTCTTGAAGCCATAATTGTCTGTGTATGGTTACCTTCTGACTCTGACATTGCCAGTTCAGTAAGCGAAAGGAGGCTGATTAAAAGCCGTATCTATTCTCAAACTCTCAGAGGCAGGGCCTCTCAGGGCTAATTCAAAAAGAGAATTCTTGCTACAAATTTTTCCATTTTTTTTCCATTTCTGTGTATTCCATGAGCAGGTGGCCACTACCTGCAGCTGATAATTATAGGCTTTATGCATATGCCGTACTATGTGCGGTGCCAGGGCTGATAGGGAAGTATGCAGCATAGGCCTGACCCTGTAAAAGGGGGAAGTATCCTTTTGTTGTGGGCCCTAGGGTTTTCAAGGCTGCTATCCATGGCAAATGTTCACCAGGCTCAAAGGCTAAGGGCCAAGCATACAACCTTTTAAGAGCTTGTCAGCACAAAGTCCATTCACTGAAAGCCTTGGCTCTCCCATGCTGGAAGCAGGTAATCGGAGCCATATTGTGCTCCCCTCTTTGTCATAAGGTAAAAATTCCTATAGCTTACACCACTGAAAATATATATTGAATATTGCACATTTCATTTTCGATAGTGATGATTGTGATGATGATGATGATAGAGAAAATGCTACCATAGACTTTGTAGATTAAAAATCGATGTTTTGAACTTTGGTAAAACATTTTGTCTTCTGGGATGGAGTGAGGCAGCCATTTTGACAATACCCAAGAAAATGACATAGTAGTTCTGGGCAGGAATATTACAAAAGCTCTATTGAAATTACAAGAACAATTGAAACAAAGGATTGGCCCCAACCTTGGTAAGTATGCTCTCCCCTCTCGTTCTACTCCCAATTCACATCCACTGATAGCTGGCAAACAGATGTTTATGGGATTAGTAGGATATTGAAAAACGTTCTATCCTTGTATTATTATTACTAGAATTTTTATTCAATATTACTAGTCACTTAGATAATTTATAATAAGATGTTCATAATCTAAATTAGGTCACAAAGTGATGGAAGGAAAAAGTGAAGTGTTTTCCATTGTGACAACAATAATTTTGTTCTTTCTGATTTCTGAAATGATTACTTGAGAATATGCTAAAAAAATCACACATTATTTGTTCAATCATATGAATATTTTGGAGTTAGAGACAAAACTGTGAAATTTTAGAATTAGAGTTTACTTTTGAAGTTACTGGGTACAAGTCCAACTTTTACAAATGAAAAAAGAGTCCCAGAGAACTGGAATTGCCCATGGTATTACATTCAGGACAAGGATCCAGGTCTCCTGGTTTTCTGGCAGTCTTCTTTCCACTAGAAGAAACACAGGCTCTTAGTATTAATATTGTCCATATATGTTGGTGGCACATTTTTTTGACTAAAAGAAAAGGAAAGTCTAGATAGCTTTTGACCAGACCATATCCAGGATTATTTCTTATGCCCTAGAGAAAACCAAACTCAAACTTAATTTGAGTCTCAGGCCCAGGTGATTACTTAACCTGGACTCTGATGAAGCTTATCACTGTGTGACTGCTCAGGCTGGGAGTTTCAGCATTGCTGGCTTTCACATCATTGTGGCCAGAATCCTCACAGACCTTAGAGAGTGGTTATGACTGCAGCACCCAGTGAGACTTCTTTTTTTAAAAAAAAGATTTTATTTACTTAATTGAGAGAGTGAGAGAAACAGAGCGAGAGCGAGAACACCAGCGGGGGGAGCAGCAGAGGGAGAGGGAGAAGCAGACTTCCCACTGAGCGGGGAGTCCGATGCGGGGCTCAATCCCAGGACCCTGAGATCATGACCTGAGCCGAAGGCAGATGCTTAACCAATCTGAGCCACCCAGGCATCCCAAGGCTTCTAAAAGTCTTAAAAGATACCAATATGCTTATAGATCCCAACGTCCCTTCCCCCCCCCCCCCCCGCCCCCAGATTCCCACATAATGACACACACTCACAAACTGATGGCGTGGATACATTTTTCTACTAAGAAGAGCTGAATTGTGTTCTGCTAAGGCTAACCCTATAGGTCTGGCTCTGCATACTTCAATGTCCTAGAAGAGTGGGGGTGGGAGGGGAGAAACTAGAGAGGTCAGAATGTAGGTCACTTGTGTAAAAAATCTCCCGTCTTTACAAGCGTAGCCATTCAAGTGGTATAGAGAGTTTTAAAATAAAACACCAACCTTTCTTACTATTATTTCACAGGGTTTTTCCATGGCTGCTAATTCCTAGAGATGTAAATGTATTTTCCACTTCTCTATATGTCTTGAAAAGTCCAGTTTGGGAGGTGGAAGTATACATGAAGATAAGGCATGTTCTCTAGAATGACACACAGCCCATCCTACTCTGCAGTGCAGGATGTTGATACATGCTGATTTGTAAGCAGTGTGTTTATTTCTTCAAGTGAGGGTGTTGCAGATTTGTGTTGCTGGGGACAGATGACAGGATCTACCAGCTGAAACCTGGCAGAGTACCAGTTGAGTTCATGTTAAGCCTAAAAATACTGCCTCAATGTGTGTCTATCTTCTGGAAGGCTGCAGTTCCTTACAAATATCCTTCCTTTTCCCTTCCCTTCTATTTTATTCCAGGGTTTCCGTCATGGGAAAGAGGGGTCCCTGAGAAAGCCTTATGACTTATAAGTGTGAACCATAGCCCAGACGTCTCATGGAAAGGTTCCATGGAATCGAGATCTTGGCATTAGTTAACCAAGGCTGTCATAACCAAGTATCACATGCTGGGTGGCTCAAATAGCCGAAAGTTATTGTCTTACAGTTCTTGAGGCTAGAAGTCCAATATTAAGGTGTCCGCAGGATTGGTTCCTTCTGAGGGCTATGAAGGAGAAACTGTTCCAAGCCTCTCTTAGCTTCTGGTGGATTTCTGGCTATCTTTGGTTTTCCTTGGCTTGTAGATGCATCACCCCAACCTCTGCCTTTATCTTCACATGGAGTTCTTCCTGTTCGTGTGTCTGTCTGATATGCAAAGACCCTATTTCCAAATAAGGTCACATTCACAGGTACTGGGGGCTAGGACTTTAACATCTTTTGGGAGGGACATTATTCAGTCCACAACAGAGCTTCTAATGTGGGTCCAAGAAAGACATTGGGACCCACTGGACCAGGCAGATACAGCCCTAATCACCCTGTTTTCCCACCCCATGAGATGTTGCCTCATTCTCCATTCCTCCCCATTCTCCATTCCTCCATTCTCCATTCCTCCCCTGCCTCATTCAGCCATATCTGGGCAGGGCTTTTCTGAAGGAAGGTCCCTCTTGGCCTATTATGGCGTGGAGCTTCTTTCTGTCTAGTGAGGCTTTAGATCTGCTACCCAAATTCTAGGCCTGGATTTCTATGCTTCTGATACCCAGCATCTGCCTAGGCTTCTGATCCCTCGTGGTATAGACAAATTGTCTGTGTTTCTGGTCCTTTTCATCTAAACTTGTGGATGAAGCAATATAATATAAGGGTTAAGAACATGGGCTCTGAAGCCAGACTCTCAGCTCTGAAACTTCCCTAGATGTGTGACCTGGACAAGTTGCTTAAAGTTGGGGTTCCTGTTTCCTCGTCTGTAAACCCCTCACCTCAAAGAGTTGTTGAGATGATAAAATGATATAATTCATATGAAGCAGTTAGAACTATGCCTGGCACATAGTAGACACTAGTTAGCCGACATTATTACCAGAGAGGCAGGCAGGACAAGGGTGATGGGTGAAGTGGCAGGGTGAGGAGAGGCCCCAAGGATGAGCAATGAAGGAAACAAGTCTCAGTAGGGCAAGCATCAACAGTGGGGAATGAGAGGAAGCCCAGACTCAGAAATGAAGGAGTAAATGAGAAGGCAACAAATGTTCAGGAACCATCTGGGCAGCAGACCCTTAGAATGAGACAAAGAATCTGGGGAAATAGTTCTGCTTTTTCCCTGGAAGAAGAATGATCTCAGAGTGTGGGCAAGCTTGAGCCTCAGCAGGCACACATGGAGGTAGACCAGTAGTACAGGTTGTGTGTGTGTGTGTGTGTGTGTGTGTGTGTGTGTGTGTGTGTGTACAAGTCACAGGGGTTTTGCTCCATTGCCCTTTTACCTAAAGTACTATTCTATGTTATATACTTAGTCTAAGAAGATTTTGTGGCCCATCCTCATCCTCACCCTTCAAGCCTTCCTGCTCTCTCAATCTCAAACCCAGGTCTTTCATCCAGAGCAGCTGCCACCCTGGGCTGCTGTTGCCAGCGGAAGCGCTCCGCTTGCAAAATCCTCTGGTTGGCTATTACCCCACTGCAAAAGAACAACTCAACAAATGAGTTTAAACTATTCACTTTTCAAATATTAGGTTAAGGCTATCTGACGTTTGATCAAGATATGGTGGATAAGAAATCACTGCCCCTCCTAAAAATTTAGGTTATGATTCAAGTGCTCTTTTAAGAAGCATTTCAGAATGTTGGCTGTATGCATTATCTCAGTGCCCAGCAACCGTGGCGTAGCCACATTCATCAGTCTTTTGTGATGAGCGATGTATGTAAGTGAAGCATTTGGTCATTCAAAAAAGCATCAACCTCCTGACCCTGCTGTTCTCTTAAGGTACCACCCGGTCTCTCACTTTCCCTCTACTCCCCAAATTGTCCGGAAGCAAGTCTGTACTTGTTTTCATTGCCTCACCACTCACGATCACATTGGGTTATATAGTCCTTACTCTTTGCGTCCTTATCATGCAGCTAAAATTGCTCTTTGGAGCTTGTCGTTACCCGTTGCATCACCAAATCCAAGGCTGCATAGCAGACTTTAACGTTCCTGACTTCTCTGTAGCAATGGAAGCATTACATTCCTCTCCTCCCAAGGCTTCCAGGACCGTGAACCCCTCTAGGCTTCCTGTCTCTCTGACAGCAGCTCCTCTTGATCCTTCTTTAGCTAATCTTCCTTCTTCCCCCTAAATGCAGGTCTGCCCAGAGGGTGTGTCTGCTTGCCCTTCTCCTCCCTCCTATGCCCTCTCCCTGTCTAGTTAACTGGATGAGACAGTGTGTTGTGGGAAACACAGAATGTCCAAGGCTAGGTATGTTCAGCCATGGGACTTTGTGGAATCTCCTACCAGAAAATGAGAGCCCAAGCACCCAAGCAGGAGGAACCAGCATAGCAATGCTATGGTTGGCTGCGGCATAGGGATGGATACCAAGGTGCTAAACAATAAGATAAAGGGGAGGGGTCCAAAGCAATCTGTAGGCCAACGCACTTGAAGAAGCTTATTTCTGATGGCTCTAGGTAGCAGTTTTAATAGTGTTCCTGATTTCTCCACAGGGTTTATTTTATTTCTTTTTTAAGATTTATTTTTATCTATTTGAGAGAGAGAGAGCAGGGAGGGGCAGAGGGAGAGAGAGTCTTAAGCAGACTTGGGGCTGAGCATGGAGCCCAAACTGGGGGTCGACCCCACGACCCTGAGATCAGGGCCCTGAGCCGAAACCAAAAGTTGACCGCTTAAGCCACTGCACGGCCCAGGTGCCCCTCTCCACATGGTTTAGATATCCCTTTGTACTTCCCCATCAAGTCCTTATCACCCTGGATATGGTGTATTGTATATTTGCTAGTCTATATTCAACTCTAGACTATAAGATATGGAGAGTAAAGACCATATATATCTTTTTTACCATTTAATTTCTAACACCAAGACCAGGGCTTGTCCCATAGAAGAGGCTAAAGAAATATTAGTTGAAAGAATGAATGAACCAGATTTTTACATTTGGAAGTCAAATAAGTGGAAAGTATGAGAAAGGAATCATATGTAAACCAAGACAAAATTTGTACCAAGTGCCTGCCATACAGTGATGTAGCTCTGTTAGAGGTGGGCTACAGATTGCATCATGAACTTCGTAGCCGTCAAAGCAAAGAAAAAAAATCGGTTACAAAATTTATAGTGCCTATTGAATTTAAAAAGAAAAGTTGCTCAGGTAAAACACAGCTTATTCCTATGTTGACTTAGAGAAATGTCTCCATGGATTCTCACAAAGAATTACTGTCTGGGTTATAGACAGTGTGTTCCGGGGTATCTCTATATTAGATACAATAGTGAACGCTGTAGGGCTATTTTTTACAATGTCCTTCAATATAGATTAACCACATACCTTCAATTTAAAGTAATTCTATGACAGGGAGACCAGGGCAATGTAACTAAGTGCCCAGAATTCTGATGACCTTGCTTGATCCAAGGATAAAATTTAGAATATCTAAAACAAGATGTGTTCTGAGGAACATGATTATTCCCTATGGTATGACCTAAAACAAAGATTTCTGTGGCCAAGTGTATTTAGAAACTATTGCATATTCATATCAGATTTGTCTTTTAGGATATTTGCATGCACACTGACATATATTAAATGCTCTAAGAAATCTTTCAGTAAAGAAACTTTATCTAACCCAGAGTTTTACCAAAATAATTTGATCCGCTTATAATATAGTATCTGTTTACATTTCAGGGAAATTTTAAACTAATTTTAGTTTAGGAAACAGTCATCTAGGGAAATTATGGACTGTATATCTTCAGGCATAGGGTTCTATGTGAATATTGTCTCCGAGAACCAAGTTCTTGATAAGAATTGTCCACAGAGTGTTCCATTTTATTCCCTCTGGCAAGAATTTGGGAGTGCAAATATTCTGTGCTGTCAGTTAAAAATGGGCCTTTTGCTGTGACGATCAATTGAATAACAGGTCATCTAAGGAAAGTAAAACCTCCTAATCAGTCTTGTGCCCACACCTTCTCCAGGGAGGACCCAAAAGCAGGCCAAATATTGTGCTGGGAAACGATCTCAACTCCAGTCTAGTTAAACCCAGTGATACCATCTGAATCAATTCAGTTGAAATCAATCTGAAAATCTTAAGTTAGTCTGAACTGCAGTAGTGGATTTCTTCCCAAGAACTTCTAAGTGCTTCTGGAAGTGGTGAGACACATGGCTACTCTTATTGAAAATAACATCTATCGATGATCTTAACCAATGGCTATTCTTTATAGGTTAATGGACCAATAATTCAGGCCACTTTTCTCCACTGAAACCTAAGATTTAAATCACTAGATCATAAAAGAATTGACACAATGCAGCCCCTTCTGTCTAAGCAGGTATGCTTCATACTAACAATAGTGGGTAAATATAATTTCCATGGGAAGAAGGAGAAGTGAAGTTTGTGTCCTGGTATATTCCCAACTTCTAACCAAGTGGAGACTTCCCTCTGTAATATGTCAGAAGACCATTAGCTAAATGAGGGATCAGAGACACTGATGGTGCAAATCACCCAGCAAAATGGAAGAGAGCCCTAAGAAGGAAGAGCAGCAGCTCACTTCTGTTTTGTTTTCTTTCTGTTCCTAATCTCCTTGAAATTTCTAAAGTATTTCCTGCCCTAACTTACTAGGTTTTTGTAGAATCATGAAAGATAAAGCTTCATTTAAACATATCAGATAAGTGAGCTAAAATCAATTTTACATTTCATTCTGGAGTTCATTATACTTTTGGCAGAAAATTTATCTTCCTAATTATGTTTTACTTAGGTTGAAATTAATTTTAATTGGTATTTCCTGTGAACACACTGAATAAGAAGCAGAAAAATCTGCCTGAAATTAAAAATTGACCTTGAACAATCCAAAATTCACACTTACTCTGGAATGACCTCATCTGTGCTCATGACTTCGCCTACCCCTGATGCTCTGAGGACTTCCAAATCAATATTTCTCCTCCAGCCTCTCTCCCGAACTATGCAGTGCATCTGAGCTGACTCTATATGTGACATGTGCAGTGTGAGAGCTCATCTCTCCTACCCTGTTTCACTTCTGCTCCCCTCTCCCCACAATCCCAACCTCAGTCGTTAGAACCACCTCCCACCCAACTGCTCAACCTCAAACCAGGAAGCCACTCTAGACTTCTTATTCTCACCACCAACTTTCCGAGACTAAAATCTAAATTCTTTGGCATGGCTTTGAAGGGCCTTCATAGTCTAGCCTCCGTGTTTCCCAGTAGAGGTCCTGTTGACAGCTGGGTCACAATTTTCTCCTCTGTGCAGAATTGCCCTTCTTCTTCCTAGTTCCACCTACGAAAGCCCTAGTCACCTGACAACCAAAAACCAAAAAAGACCCTTCACATTTCCTAATGCTCCTGGTGGAGTAATACTGCCTTTAGCTGAGAATCACAAGTCCAACCTTACCTTCCTTTCCAGCCCCATCTCCCACTAAGCTCCTCCACAGACTCAGCATTCCAGCCATACAGAATGATTTGCTTGCCCTGTGCATGCTGTGCTCTCTCAAGCCAAACCTCTGCCTTTGCACTTGCTATTTCCTCTGTCTACAGCACTGTCCTTTCAGTCCTCTCCTTACTGGGCCAGTCAAAAGTCTACACCTCAAGATCCAACTCAAACTCCTTTCTCCCTGTGAAGTTTCCTAGCCTTCCCCCAAACACAGTAACCCTTCATCCCTGTAAAGTTAGGTGGTACTTACTGTAAGTATCTCCCCTTTGGACAGTTCTAGACTGACCAAGCCTCAAAATACCTGCCATGCCTACATCCCACTTTGAGGAAAACTGCCCTCCCCATAGCTCTGCCATTCATAGATCCTGTGATCACCACACAACTGTTGGCCCAGGAGCAGCACATGATACACGGGCAGCCCACCCATAGACCAGTAATCCATGATATGTCCTCATTTAAAAAGATGAATTAGGGGCTCCTGGGTGACTCATTCGGTTAAGCATCTGCCTTCAGCTCAGGTCATGATCCTGGAGTCCTGGGATGAAGCCTGCATCCGGCTCCCTGCTCAGCGGGGAGTCTGCTTCTCCATCTCCCTTTGCCTCTCCCACTGCTCGTGCTCTCTCTCTCCCCCCTCACTCTCTCTCTCTCAAGCAAATAAATAAAATCTTTTAAAAAAAAAGATGAATTAGGCTCATTAGATCCTCTGTCTCTGTCTCTCTCATTTATAATAAGAACTACAAATAGAATGAGCCATTTGTCAGGAGCTGCTGTTGCTAAAACGTGATAGGGTAGAGATGCCATAAGGAAAAGGTGATGAGTCAAAGTCTGTGTGGACATGAGAGAGATGGGGAGACCAGAGGTGTCACCCAGGTAGCCCATGGCCTGGACTCCTCTCTATTGTTGTCCCACCAGTTCCAGGCAGACTGGTAATAGTATTGGGGGACCTCCGAGAAGAACAGAGAGAAAGCAGGGCATGAGGATTGCTGAGCAACAGAGAGTGGCCTCTGTGGGCAGAGGAAATACTGGGCTCTGACCTGCCTCCAGAGAGCCTCCCAAACCCCATTGTGACAGATCTTGCTTTTTTGCACTGTGCTGATCCACAGAGGGTAGAGCAAGCTGAAGGAAAAAGCTATTTCCTAGTTCTGCTTCCACTGATCACAATCCCTGTAGCCTTGGGCAAGTGTTTCTGGAGCACTTTTTCTCATCTGTAAAATGTTTTAGTATCTGCCCTGCCTGTAGTCCTACTGAATGATTCATTAACTGTATGACATTATGCAAGTCATTTGATCTCTATGAACCTAGCTGCCCAATTTTAAAATAGGATCAGTAAAACCCATTACACAAATTACTATAAAGAGGATGCAATAGTCGGAATAGATAATGTTATGTCGTAAGTGGTTTGTAAACTGATTGTTGCCATATATATCTATAAAGTTATTATTATTATTTCTTTTTCCAAGACTTGAAAGTATCACAGAAGACATTTTTTTAAAAAAAATTATTTATTTATTTTAGAGAGAGAGTGTGCGTATATGGGGGAAGGAAAGGCAGAGGGAGAGGGAAAATCCCAAGCAGGCTCCACACCTAGTGCAGAGCTTTGACACGGGGTTCGATCTCGCATCCCTGAGATCACAACTTGAGCTGAGACCAAGAGCCTCATGCTCAACCAACTGCATCACCCAGGCACCCCTCACAGAGACATTTTTATTGGTATTTATAGTTATACACATAGGTAAATCATATTCATTAATATTTTTCTAAAACTTTACTCAATTCTACTGATACAGTATTACTTAAATTGTAAACCCACTTTTACACAATTTTGTAACTGAAGATTATCATTTAAGTTCAGTGATCTTAGTCACTAAGGGATTGCTATATTTCTAAAAACCATTTATCATTCGCTTTTTATCACAACAGTTTGAAATCCTTCTGCGGGCTATAAATCAATGCTTTTTCCCTGCATACTACCCACTGTTTTAGTTTAGCTATAAATAATAGCTTTAAAAACCCTTATATAGCTATGGAACATTTTTTCTGAGATTGTTTATTATATGATTTCCATTAGTAACAATTGATTTTTTTTTTTTAATCCTTTTGGGCACCTAGAACTCTGAGAGTCCCTGAAACCCGGGCATTATTCTTAATCTTTTTCTTTTGAACTATCCAATCAATTGTTGACTTGTTTTGTCTATTTCATAAATATTGCTAGAATTAGTCCACTGTCATTATCCAAGTCCAGACCACTGGTATCTCTCACCTGAATGCCTGCTCCCTGGTTTCCCAGGCGGGTGCTGTGGATACTTCAGTGAGTAACCCAGGCAAGGTATAATAGTCCAATGCTGTGGAGTTTTTAAATTAGTGGGATAAAGGCCCCCCCAAAAAAATGGTCCTCAAGATAACCGCAATTTGCAACTTGCGATGAGTGCTACATAGAGAAGTAAGCAAAAACCTAAACTAGAGAATAGAGCGGGAGGAGCTTTGTAAGTATAAGAGATTGTCAGGGAGGACCCCTCTGAGGAGGTGACTGCCAAGGATAGGAATGAGCCAACCAAGAGAGGAGAAAGAGCATGCTGGGCAGATGTAGAGGCCTTAGAAGGAAAGAAGTATCTGAGAATCCATAATACCAGTGTAGCTGAGTCATTCCCCATAACCACAGGCAGTCAGTGCCCCTCTACCCTCAAGGACATAGAGCAAATATGTGGAAATAAGAATAAGTCACCCCACCTAGGTGCATGAATGCCCTTTCTATAATATAAGTACGATTTGGTCGTTAAAGAGCTTCATGATTTCCCACTATCCTTCAGTGTTCAAATATCTTAATTTGTACATGATTTATAAGAACCTCCACACTCAGGCCTCTACCTACTTCCCCTGTTCCCACTGTTCTCATTCTGCACTGACCTTCTTGTGGTTCCTTGAATGCACCATGCTTTTTTGTGTGCAAGACTTCCCTCTCTGTCCTGCCAACTGGAACATCCTTCCCCTTCCCATTACTCCATCAGTCCTTCCTCACCTTTGCAGCCTCAGCTTAAACATCAGTTCCTCTGACGAAGCCTCTCAAAGCCTGTGTCTGAGAACTTTGCTGTCATTCACACTGCCCCTTAGCTCCTGTGTGCCTAATTCCAGTCACTGCTCTCACTTCAGACCTCTAGGAAGGCAGTTCAGGGTGCCTTTGATGACTACTGTTGGTGTGGTCAATAGTATATCCATCAACTATTTTTTGGCTGAGGATCTCAAACTGTCCATAATGGACTCATTATCTTTTAAAACTCTTCTTGCATGCATGGATGAAGTACTCTGTACCTTGCCATTACAATATTAAGAATGATGGCTTTGTCAAGGCTCTTATTCAAAGTGGTTACAGATGTATCAAAAGACCACCCTCCTTAAGTAAACTCCAAGACAAAGTGAAGTATGGCTAGAATGTCTTAACATTAGCGAAGTCTATTTGGAGTTTGCAAGCAGTATAAGCAAAAGAACTGAATCCAACTTCCTGAGACCCCATTCCCAAGCTAAGCACAGAGAAAAAAAAATTAGGACATTCACCTTTGATAGCAACCTTTTACAGATAGAATCCAAAGTTGGGGAAATGGATCTAAGATGCTTAATACCCTGCTAGAGTGAACTAATGCTTTCTATCATCTTCCTTCCACTAAAATTTGTATGTAACCAGGCCCCTCCTAAAGTAACTGGTTTGCAGCAACACGACAACATATTTGTATACTTACATGTTTTTTTTAAAGCATATCTTCTTTTTTAAGATTTTATTTATTCATTTGAGACACTGAGATACAGAGAGAAAGAGAGAGAGAGCATGAGCAGGGGATGAGACAGAGGGAGAAGGAGAAGCAGGCTCTTTACTGAGCAGGGAGCCCAACATGGGGCTCAATCCCAGGACCCTGGGATCATGACCAAAGGCAGACGCTTAACCATCTGAGCCACCCAGGCGCCCCTGTTTTTTTTTTTTTAACTTATATGCTTATAGATTTCTTGAGACCAAACCTTAAAATAATAATAAATGTTTATGGTTCTGAGCAGAAATGCCATGAAGTAATCAAATGCAAATTAGTGATTTATTCGTCAACAGGTACCTCATGCCTGAGCACTTTGCTATTTAGCATATGCAGAAAAGACCAAAGAAGAGTGTAATATAGTAGCTGCCATAGGTTACTCACATGATCTGAGAAGCCTGCTTCTCTTCACTGAGGTGGGAAACCACTTCAGTGTTAAATTCCAGAGGGGCTTGTGAAGGATATTCCCACTGAAATATATTTAAAACTTCTTATACTAGTCCTAAAGTTATCAATGGTACGAGCCCTGTTTATTTCATGTACACCCTACTTTTGAATCCCAAGAATTTGAGATGATCTATGTACATAATGCAATCAGATGGAAAGTGAAATATGGAAGTAGAGGGAAAGGGGTAACAGAAGGTAGAATTCTGAAGCTGGGAGTGAGAGATTACATTGTTTCCAAAGTCTTCAGTTTCAGTGTCCTTTGCCGGAAGGCAATTTTTATGTGTGTTAGGAAGACTTGTTACTATTTCCATACCATGTATACCCTCATTTAAAAACAAAACAAAACAAAATTTTTTTTTCTAGAACTTATCCCTATTTTCCCTAACTTTGTTTATAAGCTCCTAAAAGTAAACCCTAGCTGGTTCTACTAGCATCTGGTCCATTAGGAGTCAATATCCTTTTAAATTCTCCCATATTTAATAAATACAACCAATAAATTTAGCATTGATACTATTCTCAATGACCTGAATGACATTCCCTGGGAAGGGTGAAAGTAATGTGATACTGTCAGTCAAAGAGTTTGCTTCTCCCAACAAAACCCGCCAGCTCACAATTCCTGACAAGTGGGCATCGGCCTTCTGCAGAAAGAAATGTCTCTGTGCCACCCACAGTGTAGCTTCACTTGCTACCCAACCAGCCGAGGCTCAAAATTGTGGCCGGGTTTGAAACACCATAATGATAATATCCTAGGAAGCCACTAGATAAAAGGGATTTTTTTTCCTTAATTCACAAGACCTTTGTTCTCTCAGCCTAAGTGATCCCCTCCAATGTACAACAGCTTTAAATTAAGTATTTGTTCTGATTTTTTGTCACTGCATCTTCCAGATACGCTTGTTGTTGTTTTCTCTTACAAAGAGACTTCTTTGAAAGGGCACATTGGCACAGTCTCACCAGTTACCCTGAAAGAGCAAACATATTTGAAATGAGAAGGGGCATTACGCAGATCTATTTCTCCTGTGCTAGAACTGTGGTCAGGAGGGTCAGTTGGGGTAAAGACCAGCAAGCAGTCTGTGTGTGACCCGGGAAGGTGGAGTCCTCATGGCCATGGAACTAGGAAGCAGTATCTCAGAAACCATGGAAAATTGCATGAGGATATTAGCAGTGTGTCTGAGAATGGTGTCTGATGTGAATAGTATTACATAAAAATATGAAGACAGAACAAGGGGAAGTCATGAAAGTAGTTATTCTTCTGTATCGGGAAGGTGAAAAGAAAGATGTTGCCCCCTCTTTCGTCCCCTTCCCTACCAACATTAAGAGCCATGAGGCAGCAGCTAGGTCTCAGGGGAACTGTCTTGGATTGTATGATTTGGTTCAGTGAGCTAAGGGGGCCCTGTGAGTCTCCGTGGACTTCATCTGGGGGTGTTTAACACCCAGCCTAGGGAAGCCTTGTCTGAGTGGCTCGGAAGACAGACATTTTCCCCATGTCCTGCTCTATATCCTTACATTAACAGTGGTCAGCCTGCATGTTTAAAAAGGGGGACGAAGAGGGAGAGTTAGTAGAGAAAGGATGGCAAGGTTGAGAAATACATCAAAGATTTTTGCAAGTTAGTGAAAGCTGTTGACTGCTTTCCTTTAAAATCACAGCCTCCCAATTTACCTGATTGAATTCGAAATAACAGAAAAGTGGACCTTGTTTATTAAAAATGTTTTTAAGTCAAGTCACAAAAAAGAACATATTCCTCTTATTTTTTTAGTATATGATGAGTGCAGGGTATTTGAATATTGGTTTGAGATGATTTCACAGAATAATTTGGTTTTAAAATCAAGGCTGAGATGTAGAAGGTATGAGAGACAAAATGCATGTTATTACTCTCCCCTCTGGCCCCAACAAGTGCCCTGATGGTTATTCAAGGGGAGGAGTGACCTCACAAGAGAGATCAGTTGCGTTAATTAAGACAGCGTTCTACCTTTGCTGGAGTTAGCAGTGTTTCGGCCAAAAATAACATTATTTTAGGAATAAACCCTGAGCAGTGAATTTACAGACCAGAGGAAGTGATGACCATATTCTGTGTATGCATCAGTCTGTCCGACACCTGGTCACTACCGTGTGGCATGGGCCTGACTGACACTCGGCAGGGCCCAAAACCACAAGTGGAGCCCAAGACATCATGATGACAGCCTCCAGCACCTGTTCTTGCTTAGACTAGTGATTCTGAGTTGGGCATCCTAATCTCCTGGGGAGCTTCTCAAAGATAGGGGCTACCAGGGCTCTCACAGAATCTGAATCTTGAAGAATGCAGCCTAACTTTATCTATGCCTAAGTCACCTTTTTTTTTTAAGGTCCCCCAGATGCTTTGGCACATAGCTGGAGCTGTGAACCACTAGCTTAGATGGTAAAGCTGAAATGGTCTCACACAAAACAGGTGCACACCCACACACACGAGTGTACGTGTGTACACATACACGCAAACACACACACACACACACACACACACACACACACATATTTCTGCAATAGCCCGTCAAGGTTGCCCTTTTTTTTCTTACAAACAGAAGTGTTCACAGATATTCTGGGATTATCAGGCTCTCAGAATCCCTAAATTCTTTAATCCATAATAAGATGAGTCTCCTGGGTTTTCTTAAAGCTGAGTACTAATGCGCTATAACATCTTTCCCAAATACTCAAATACCATGACATTCTTAAAAAGCAGGTTTCCTAAGCGAAGATGAGCCCTCACTCACTGCCTTGTGGGATAACTGGAAACTTTTTCTTGCAGTCCTCATTTTAAAGCTAGCTCTTCATTTGCATTCTGTCGTCCCCCAAGCACTAGTTGCTGAAATCCACATTCCTTGTTGATCCCTTCCCCAAAATAAGTGGGGGTGGAGGGGTGATAGTTTCTGGAGCCATTGGGGAAGAATTAGCTCTAAGGAACAAA
Source organism: Zalophus californianus (assembly GCF_009762305.2). Taxonomy (NCBI): domain Eukaryota; kingdom Metazoa; phylum Chordata; class Mammalia; order Carnivora; family Otariidae; genus Zalophus; species Zalophus californianus. The sequence goes on along the minus strand of NC_045600.1, from coordinate 60,148,134 downwards.
GTCACAGTGGAGCCGCTGAATTCCCTGAGGTAATCTCCATTGAATCAAAACACAAAGAGGGAGGCTAATTCAATTAGCAAGTGATGCCTTCTAGAATAAACTTCTCCCACTAGTAAGGGTGGGGGGGACCTCCAAGGACTGGTGCCTGGACTGCAAACAGAAAAAATATTGGCAATGCTTGGAGTTTCTACAAACAGAAAAAATATTGGCAACCAAAGATCAGTGGTTGTTCATTTTATCATCATTATTACTGAAAAATTAGCTACGTGTTAGGCTCTTCAGGACACAGGGTTCTGTTCCCAAGGCAAAAAAACACTGATAAAACATGGAGGAAGGGAAGGGATAAAAATATTCTTCAGGGAAATGGGGGTCTAAAGTACAAAGTTTAACATATTTAGGGGAACATTTCACATTCTGGCTTTTAAGTGAATTGAAAACACAATTCGTGAAAGAAATGCATCTTGAGAGTGCACTCAGCGTAGAGCCAGGAGTTCTTAGGAGACAATTTGAGGGGAAAGGGAGGTTGCTTATTCAACATCCAACCCGGTGTTTTGCATGTCATAGAACCAGAGAATGTTAATTGAATTGAATGTTATTTTAGTACAGATGGGGATATTTTTCACTCTTTATAATTTGAAAAAGATACTCAGAATAGCAGAGCTGAAGAGGACCTTGATATTGTCTCACAGATATCTTCTCCAGGGTCTCAGTGCCTACTCTGTTGAGATGAGATGAGCATCACCTTATGAAGGGTGCAGTTCGAATTGCCACGCCTTCCCTATGCAGTGGCCCCTAAGCAATCTCGAAGAAACTCAAGTGCTTGGGGGAGCATGGTTTGGAAGCCTCCAGTCTAGCACCTCTGTTTTTATAGGTGAGGAAACTAAAACTCAAAGGCTGTGGCAGACAGAGCCAAGTGCTCTTTCCATGTAACAAGGGGAGTCCTGCTAGAGGTATTCCTGTCCATTTGTTTCCATGCATCCTATGTGGGTGTTGTCAGGGAGGTGCAGTGAAAAGAGCATGAGCTTGGGGTCAGACAAACCTGGGTCTGAATGCAGCTCTCTACTTTTTTACCTTCTATTCCTGACAAATGATTTAACCTCACCGAGCCTCCGCTTTATTGAATGGTGATAAGATGCACATTTTAGATCTTAGCAGTGCATGGAAAGTGCCTGGCGTGTGGTCTGGGCTCGGTATATTTTAGTGCTCTCTTCTGTGCAAGCAATTGAATATTTGAACATGAAGACAATAATATCGATAATAATTGCATGTGGCACTTATGTGGCACGTTCTGTGCTTGGCACATGACGTATATTAACTCACTCAATCTTCAGAACAACTGCATGCAGTAGGTACTATTTTTTTTTTTATCTCCATTTTACAGGGAAGGAATCTGAGGCCCAGACTGATGAAGTAACTTGTCCGAGGTCACAGAGTTAAGTAGGGAAGTTGTGAGGTAAATGCCAATTATCTGATTCAGAACGAATGCCTTGGATCAACATACCACTTCTGCAAAAGTGCAGGATAGGAGGCAAGGGAGGACCAAAGTGGGGGGTGTTGTGGGGAAGGCTTGGTTGGTTTGGGTGAGAGGAACATGAGACCTGGCTTTAAAGGGCATGTTTACATGGTCAGACATTTAGAGAGCAGGTAGCTCAGGGCTCTAGAGCAGAGAAATCTGAGATTCTCTCTCTCTCTCATTCTCTCTACCTCCATATATATATACATACATACACCATAAACCCCAAACTATCATATGTTGAGCACTTACTGCCTTCTGCATGTTGGTACTTTTCCATGCATTGTTGTATTTCATCTTCACAACAGAATCCTATGAGAAAGGGTCGTTGTCCAGAACCCTAGAATCTAAAGGAACTTGCTCATAGCCACATGCTTAATGAATTGTGGTGTGAGTATTTGAAACAGCTGGTGGGCCTTTACTGCTGGCACGGGTCACCAAGTGTTTTTTTCCTGTACTAGGTATAAAACTACTTTTCATCACCCTTCTCCACCCCCAAATTATTTTTACCCAGCAGCACTAAAGTCATCTGCAGACGTCAGTGGTCATGTAATTCTTCACTTGTGGCCTCTCGGCCTCTTTTCTAAGTTCACAAAGGACATCCTGATATTTTTCTTTCCTAGGGAGAGCCTCTCCTAGTGGGCCGCAGTTACAGCGCTCTTTAAATGTACGACCTTTGCCCCATCGTCACTCTCTCATTTGGCACACAGTGGTTCAAATCATCTCCCCTGTCCATAAACAACTGCACTCGTGAAGCAGAAATGACTATTAAAAAGAGTGGTAGAGACTCCCTGTTGGGACCTCTAATAGGCTCAGCCAAAGACCAGGGAACATTACTATCACGTCCATATGTGTCCTCTTACAAGGTCAGCCTCACGGAAACAGGCACAATAATAGCTCCAGACAAAAGCCGGGGATAATATTGAACTCACTTTCCCAGGAGAAACCTTTCTCAGAGGCCACCACATTCTTGATGAGGGGCAGCAAGCCCAAGAGGAGGAATGGATTTGAGATTTTTTTTTTTCATTTTCAAAGCTAATGAAATTAATTTGTATATGCTCCACTGGGCTCTCATTATTATTATTATTATTATTGTTATTTTATTTTTTTAACTGGGCCTCCAGTTTGCAGACTCAAAGTGAGGGGATCATCGTTACGCACCAAGCCTGTACCTTTCACTGCAGAGTAGAACAGAAAGTATGTTATTGCTACCTATTGTCTAAACAAGGCAGGCGAGCTAAAAGCCCCACCACGCGAGCCACATCACTCACCTTCGCTCTCATAATATAGTTAAAATTGCGTGTTTTTGAGTTGGTCGATCAGATGCCAGGTTTCCAAAAAGTTTTTAAAGATAAAGCATGTTTTTTTGCACCTGGGTTAAAAAGACCATTAGTTTCAAGTTAGAGCATTAATGATGAAAAATATGAAACCCTGGTGACATCTCCATTTCTATGGAACACATGAAGCTGCTCTGCAAGGGCATTTTCTATGTGGATCCAGTTTTCTTTTCTGTTGCAATGAATGTAATTTTAGTTGTCATGTGTCAAAGTTTATACTCCTGTTCTAAAGCATCTCTTCAACTTTAACAGCATAAGTGAAATCACCCAAGTGTATGGCCTCACTGGTAATATGGCTTTTAAAATATAAGCTCTTCTCCTTTATACCCCTTGTCATTAAATGGTAAATTACTAATTTATTTCCTATTAGAATTTATATAGTTTGCAGCAATTAAGAAGAAAGGCCTAATTGCTGACAAACCCAGGGCACTATTTAAATCACTTCCTTGTTGACAACATATTTCTCTTTCCTCAAACTGAATGTCACTGAAATCTGATTTGTGCAGAACCCTTGTGGACGAGCACGCTGCACCTGTCACCTGGGCGCTAGCATTTTGCTAAGGATCAATTTACATAACCTCATTTAATGGTTCATAAATCATACCCATTAAGCCCAGCTAACAGGAACCAAGGGTTCTAATTTATGCTGCCTTTCATAGCAGAAAATTGGGAGGCTGGAGCCTGTGGATAAAGAACCCAGGTCTTGCCTTTGATTGTTGATTGTGATGGTAAATGTATGGATGATGAGAACAGATTTTCACTTTATTGATTTCCTGCCAAAGCACAGCATGCTTTATTGTGAAAAGGCGCCTTTTGGCAGCAAGGCGGAAAGTGGCAGTTGTTTCTGAGCCCTTTGCCAAGATGAGGTCTAAGACAATACAGAGTGGCAAATACTAACATAATATCAAGCTGAAATGTTGTTCTTTAAAGGACAAAATGGATCTTTAACTTTTGGAAATCAGTGACCTTTTCTCCTTCGCAGCACCTCCCCACCCCCACCCCAAAGCCGTGTGAAGCCAAGAATTGGAAACAAGCTGGTTTTAAGAAATGAAAAAACAATGCTCTCCATCCCCTGCCCTAAGTCACTTACTGAGGGAGCCTCATGCAAAATAATGCAGATGTCTAGAATCCTTCAGATAATGACATTTTAGCCAGCGTACTCTTTGGGGCCAAGTTCGCAACCCCTGCTCCCTCTCTTCTGCTATGCACTGCTTTCTGGTTGAAAACCCGGAAACACTGCTTTTCTCTCTATTTCATTTTTCCCCTTTAGGTCAAGGTACTGTATCCAACTATATATAGTTCTCTGCAAAATGTGATATATGAAAGGTCATCTTCTCACAAGTGCTTGGGCTGGATTTCAAAATAGCAAAAGTGGTCCTAAGATCATTTTCCAGATGAAAAACATCTCTTAAGTATTGCTGAGGCATATTGATTCCCTTCTCTCATCTCAGTTCTGCCCTATAATGGACATTGTATATTCTCATTTTAGCTTGTTCTCAAAATCTTTGTTAAACATGATGATTTTTCCTGATAAAATGGAGTGCCTTTCCCCACCATCTCTTTCCTCAAGGCAAGGTTTTCTGAAACACTTCACTTTGATTCCAGGTTGTAGATGTTGCTATGGAGGCTTATTTGATGTGGAGTGCAAACACGGTGGCCTTCTCCCCACCCCCATCTTTGAATTCTACACGTGCCATGTGGAAAACCGGTTGGAGCCAGGCAAGAGAACCAAAACGAGCTTGGCATTCATTTCTATCTGCTTTCCCATCCAACGTGAAATGTCTCTTGCTTCATAAGGAAAAATCAATAGTATCTATGTCTTTTTAAAGGAAGTCCTTCTTTGTAAGGGAAAATCCACACTATCTATATTTTCTATTATCTGGGAGGATTTCTCTACAGTTAGTTACCTAGAGCTACTAATAGAATGTAAGTGGACATCGAGAGTTTAATCATGTTTGGAACACATTACCTCCACTCTCCTGGTCACAGAACCCTTCTTGCCCAGGGAAACCCATTCCATCTGATGAACATAGAGTTGACCCTACTTTCAATTCCATCCAAAGGGATAGGCCCTTAACCCAGGCCTGGCCTGTGAGAGGATAGCCATGCCCCTGGTCCCGTGATCAGTTCAGAAATGGGTACCAGACATGACCCTGGGAGTTGTCTGGAATCGCTGTCAGGGAAGACCATCTTTCCTCTCTGGAGTTACTAATCGGGTAGTGGGTAGAGTCTGCCCAAGAAATGGAGAGAAAAATGGCAGAGCTTCAAAGATGTCATTGGAGCCCCTGGATACAGCCACGTCTGAAGTTAAATACACCTCTGGGCTTGCTAGTTTCATGAATTCATAAATCTATCCTTTAAAAAAAATAAAGCTGGATTGAGCTGGTTTCTGTCACTTGCAATTCTAGCAGTTCCACTTAATACACAGAGGAGCTTAATATGCAAAAATGTGGTGAAAAAAACAGAGCTTTTTTTTTTTTGTACTAGATTCCAGATTCCAGTCCTGATATTGTCACTGAATCTCTAGGTTTCAGTTTTCTTATTTAAAAAAACAAAACAAAACAAAACAAAACTCTATTGGAGGATCTGTAAGGCCCTTTCCAAATCTACATTTAATTCATCCATTTATCCAATTATTCATTCATTCATTTAACAAATATTTGGTGAGAGACTACTAACTGGCACTGTACTAGGCAGTGGAGATACAAAAGTGAACAAAGTAGAAAAAACAAACAAACAAAAAAAAACAAACCCTGCCCTCATACAGCCTAGCTAATAGAGGCGGACATACAAATAATAGAAGTATCTGGGAAGGTAGTAAAATCTTAAGTAGTACTTCACTTATTTATTATTATATAACAACCCCCACCCCAAACTTAGTGGCTTAAAACAAGAAGCATTTGTTATTTTTCACAATTCAGTGGGTCAACCATTAGACCTGAGCTCATCTGGGAGGTTCTTCTGCTGATCTTGCCTGGGGTCACTCATGTGACAGCAGTTATCTGGCAGCTTACCTGGGGCTAGAATACCTAAGATTGTCTCACTCATGTGTCTGGGCCAGAATGCAGGCTGCCTGTCAGCCCTCTCCCTTGACGTGGGCTCTCATCCTTCAGTGTGTAGCCCAGGCTTCTCTACATGGCAGTGGGGGCATCCCAAGACAGAGAAGGCAGGCCTGCAAAGCTTGTGGAGGCCTAGGCTCTGAAACTCACCAACATCAGTACCACCACATTCTGTTGGTCCAGGCTAGCCACGAGGCCAACTCAGATTCAAGGCATGGGGAAACAGATTCCAGCTTTTGATGAGAGGAGCTGCAAAATGTTGTGACCCTATTTTTTCAAGCTACTATAGGTAGGGTGGCCAGAGAAGGCCTCACTGAAAAGATGTTATTTATATAAAGATCTGAGGGGCTCAGGTAACAAGCCATGTATATATCCTGGGAAAGAACAATCCAAACAGAGGGAATACTTCTAAAGATCCTGAGGTGGAAGAAGCCAGAAACTCAGGCAGCAGGAGGGAGGAGGCTAGCATGGCTAATGTGGAATGAGCAATATGGAGAGTAGGAGCAGATGAACTCAAAGTGATAATGGGGAGCTGTGGGTTTTAAGGCCTTTGGCTTTTAGTCAGTCAAAAGAGGGGGCCACTGCGGGGTGTTGAACAGAAGAATGGCAGTTTAACTTACATATTCAGTAAGGATCGCTCTAACTGTTTTGACTAGACCAACCAGGTCAAGATCGAGAGTAGAAGGGAAGAGAAGGAAGAGAATAGGCTCAGAAGATAGTGTGGAGCCAGTTTGTAAAAGATCTGGAATGCCAAGGGTGGGTTGGTGTAGTAGTGGGTTCCTCCAAATTGGGATCCAGGATTTCTTATCATCCACAAAGGAAGTAAAGGAGGATGGGAAGTGGGGACTAGTTTCAGTCTATGAGCTAAGTCACTATTTCAGAAAGTTTAAAATATTAAGCTTCTTTGCTTTTGGTAGGTATTACATAGCACTTTTTCCTTTTGGAAACCTTGGTTAGATCAGATGGATAAGAATGTTGGCTTGACTGTCACTGGCAACGTAGGCATTTCTGGGATGTGACTGGGCCACTTGGTTGTGTTACCAGACCTACAGGCTGGGCAGTCACTGCAGAGAGAGCATTTCACAGGGACCTGTGATTGTGTGGCAAACACAATTATGGTTACATGATAACAAACAGTGCTTAACTATCCTTTCTTAACTTCGTTGCTTTTTCACATTGTAGATTATTATTTTATATTATTATGCAACCCTGGTAACCACTGGTTATTGATGAAAACTTGACTTAATGTTCAAATGGAAATTGTGCCAACACTTACTAAATGCTATTTGTCTGGTATATAGGCACTTTCAAAACATGGTATCCATAATACCATGGAACTAGAGGGTATTATGCTCAGCGAAGTAAGTCAATCAGAGAAAGACAATTATCATATGATCTCACTCATATGTGGAATTTAAGAAACAAAACAGAGGATCATAGGGGAAGGAGAGGAAAAAAAAAAGATGAAATCAGAGAGGGAGACAAACCATAAGAGACTCTTAATCATAGGAAACAAACTGAGGGTTGCTGGAGGGGTGGGGGGTTAGGGGGATGGGGTAACTGGGTGGTGGACATTAAGGAGGGCATGTAATGTAATGAGCGCTGGGTATTATATAAGACTGATGAATCACTGACCTCTACCTCTGAAACTGATAATACATTATATGTTAATTAATTGAATTTAAATTAAAAAAAAAGAAAAGAAAAAAACACCACGGTGTCCATAGGCAGAGTGTACGTTGATTGCTTTTACTTTAAAAGTAATAATGGAAGATTTAGGTCTTTTAATATAATTCTTTCTGGACCTGGATGGGGCATAAGTTATAAATAATAATGTCCTGTATTTCTGATTTTTTAGTTACATATTTTTGGTATCACAGGGCAGAAAAGAGGGAGAAAACAGTTTTCCTCTTTTTAACTTTGAACTCTTCTGTAACCTATTAGATTCATTAACTTGATGACATTTTTTTCAAGCTACTAAAACTTTCAAAGGCCATAAATATCTAACAGTCAGAGATAAGTTTATATATTATGGGTCATTTGTAAATGGAATACAATAAAGTCATTGAAGATATTGTAAAACGTTTATTGAATGAACAAACTTAAATTGTAAAATCACAGACATGACATGATTACATTTTTTAAAATGCATGCATGTGCACGTGTGTGTGCATGTGTGTATATATATGTGCTTAGGAAAAAACAAGAATAACATAGACAAAAATTTTTAAAGTTGTTATTTCTAGGTGTTAAATATAGGGTTTTTATTCTAAAAATATACCTATATTTTCTATTTGTGTGTAATTAACATGTGTTGTTTAGTTTTTACTACTTGACACACAAATTAAAGGGGACAAAAATATGGCAAAATTATTTTTTACACCAGATAGTTACATCCTAACTTTGGTTCATCAGGCAAGATGCGTTTAAGCAAAAGGCAGCCTGAGATCCCTCCAAGTTGTTCCTTCAACTATGCATCTGTCAGGGGTTTGAGGGATGCCTTTTGCCCATCCTAGGTCTCACATTGAACCCTTTCTCATGGAACACCAATTAACATCATAAAGGACTGGTGTTCCAAAAAATCCAATTTATGAAACCCAATCTAAACATTTTCAAAATTACAAATCACAGCGATCATTTAGAGGCTTCTAGAAAGTGCTTTTTCATGACAACTAATTAAATATATTGGAGTGGGCAGGGAAGGACAGACAGGTGAAGGAGGTGAAGAATATTTAATGGAAATTACAAGTGAGCAACTTGAGAAGAGAAACCCATTTCTTTTTTGTTCTTTTATCTTGTAAAGCAGTGTAACTTGTCAATAAAAGATTTGGTTGCATCTGCTAGATTGAACTCTAAACTTTTTGTTTAGGAGGATTTGTAATAATAAAAATTCACTTCCCCTGCCTTTGCAATAGAAGTGCATTCTTAGATTTAAATTGACTGACGACCCTCTCTATTCATGACCTTGTTCTCTTGCTATCTGCCAAATCTGGAGAGTATCGTTATGGGCTCCTCTGAGTCAAGAGGCTAAAGAAGCACCTGTAGGTCTCAGGAATTGAGTCACATTTCAGGAAAAATGCAGAAATGTTTCAAATGCTTCATCCTTACTCTTGTGGCTTTCAGTTACGGCATTAGCACTGTGTTGGATATTATCAAATAAATAACATCCTAGATCAGTACAGATATTATTTCATTAATGTTGATTTTCCTTTATTTGGAAAAAATGCATTCTTTCTCTTTAGGGAAGCATTTTTGGTCAGCTGATCTTGTGGGAATGTAGAGGATTGAGAACAGTGAGTTGTCTCTGTTTCTTCTTTTAAATCAAAGTCTCCCTGATATCATTTAGCAATTGGATTATATGAAAAATCCCAACACAGCATAGCTCTTCTATTGAAATTGGATTGATTTCTTTGGAGACCATCTGATCTCAACAGCAGTCTGTAAAATATCCTCTGGACCTTGAAAGAAACTAAAATTAATGGATTTTTTAAAAATCTAAGCTCTCAGTTTTTTGAACATGAAAAGATCCCTTCTCCCAGTAATTTACATCTAAAAACAAAAGTGAAAGTGTGCGTGTCTGTACATATAAAAAAACCTAATACTTCACTCTTGTGCTGAACTTTCTGATTTCTCTATTTACTAAAGAGAATTACTATATTTTCAAATATGCTAAAATTTTCTTTGAAATATCTTATCAACCCATAAACCCAAAGTTCTTCAAACTGCATAAACTTTAAGAAAAAGTGCATAATTTAAAAAAAAGGAATATAATGTGCCTTCCGTGCTTTTGATGTGCAGAAACTCATGAGGTATCCCTCCAACCCTATGTTAGGGTTCTCAACTGGAATATGTATGTCGTTCTCTTGAAGCATCTTGAAGCCAAAACATAAGATTTGGGGACATTTACAATAAAGTGAGATTATATTATGGTGATGACCCAAGTTACAAAAGAATAATCATATAGGTTTTTTAAATTAATTACCTTCTCTAAAAGTTTTAAAGCAATTTAACTTGAGAACATTTTCTACTTTCAGTAATACATATTTTATATAATATGAATGAATAGAATGTATATAATATCTGTATTCATTCCTATTGATTGTTTTTCTCTGGAGAACGCTCATACAATTTCATTGCCCATTTTTTAAGTGTCACATGAGTCTTCTTGTTTGCATGTGGAGTCTGTGAATAAGCCTTGTCCCCCACCTTCCAACTACATTAAGGGCTGCAATTCAGTCCACAGTCTCCTAGGCTGAAGCCCCACACGGAGTTCTTGGTGTAAAGGACCATATTTCCCAGCATTCCCAGAGTGGGTCTGCAACCAGCAGCTCTCCCTACCTGCATTTTCTCATTGCCCAGGATAGGGATTCCCACTCACTTGGTTAAGGGTCTCACTTTCTTATGGTGACTTTGGGTCTCTGAGTTGTAAGATAGAAAACTTGAGTGGCCTGCTTTTCCCAGTGTCTGTAACTACCTTATATTTCTTTTAAAATAGATCTGGACTAACCTGGAGATATGTGTCAAAAGCCTTAAAAATACATATGTCCTTGACCTAGCAATTCTACTTCTAAGTCTCTACCCTAGGAAATAATCAGAGACTTGGACAAAGATTAATTTACAGGGATTTTGACTGTAGCATTATTTATAATAATGAACATAAGGAATATGAAACACAATCTAAACTATAGGAGATTGATTAAAGTGGTATACATACATGTCATGGAATATTATGAAGATATTTAAGAAATCAAATTATAGGACTTGCAAAAATGTTCATGACATAGTTAAATGAAAAATAAAGGCTATGGGGTCATATAGGAACACTGTACTTCCCACTTATCTTGCTATAAACCTAAAGCTGCTCTACAAAATTAAGTTGATTTTTAAAAAACTATATGAACTATAAATAATCAAACATTACAAAGCAGTATGTTTTTTATAATCCCTATTTATAAAACCAAAAGACCATATACCAAAATATTCATAATAGTTTTCTATTATATTTATATATTTATATATATATAAATATATATATAAAATATATATATATTTCTATCATAATTTTTCAGTATTATGAGTGATGTTAACTTTCTTCTTTATACATTTCTTCGTTCTCCAAATTTCCAGATGACAACTATTTAGTAATTTCAAAATCCAAAGAAGAAAATTAAACAAGCAGTATTATTTTAAAAATAACTAGAGTGGGGGTAGATTTGGAGAAACTAAAGCCCCGAGTAGCTCAGAATAGTCCAGGATACAGGAACCAGATAGAGAAAATTCAAGCCTGGGGGAGCCCAGCCCCTGAACTTAGTGACATGTTTTGAGGGGAAAAATGACCTTCAGAAGAACAGGTTATCATTGCCAGAGGAAATCCTGAGAATGTCAGACTACTTTAAAGACCTGGACTCCCCCTCATGCCTTCTGTGATACCTTGACCTACACCATCCTCTCCTGTAGTGACCTTTCAGAAAGTCCTGTGGTCTCTTAAAAGAGAGAAGGCAGATGGAGAGCTAGGGGCCCAGAAACAGGAGAGGGCTTCTCAAGGGCTTAAGAAGGGCTTACACACTTGTACCGGGCTTAAGGAAGAGATTCCAGTTTCCCTTTACTATGCTCCACGCAGTTCCCTGAGAAAGTAAGTCCAGGATTCCTAAAAGAAGCCCTATTGAGGAATAAAGATTTTATCTTTGATGCCGAAGTCTCTATACTGATTTGGAAATCTCTCCCGTGTATGTTGTTAAAGAAGAAAAGCAACAGGCAGAACAACATACAGTATGCTACATTTTGGTTAAGCAAGGGAGGAAAAAATAAAATTAGAAATATATTTGCTTGCATTTCCCTCAAGTAACGTGGGAAGGATATACATAAAACCAATAAAAGAATTGACTAAAAGGGAGATGGGAAACAGGGCGGACAGAGACGGAGCTATGAGCAGGTCTTCTCAGTGAATCTATTTTTATGTCATTTTGATTTTTGAACTATGTGACTATATCGTCTATTCAAAATGGGTAAAATCCAGCCAGAGATTAAGGGAATAATAAGAAGAGTGTCTCTTTGAGGGGATGGGGGACAGGGGACGGGGGACGGGAGGACTTGGCAGGTAGCTTAGTGTCAGTCATTTTCATCACAAGGTGGAGGAATTATCAGACAACTCTTTTGACGATGGGCTGTGGCCACATAGGGTGTGGAGGTTCAACCTCAAAGTTTGATGAGAACCTATTTGGTATCTTACCAGGTTCTCACCCTTACTCCCAGCCAGGTATTTGGGCCCAGAGCTACTCCTTCACTAGTAGGACACACTTGATCTTAGCCAAAAGGCCGAGAAGTGATTCTTCACTAGTAGGACCCAATGAGGCGTTCAGTACCTGGGATACAGACCACTGACCTGCAGCTCTGCAATGCTTAGGACCTGGGGTCTGTCTATAGCAGGACACCCAGAGCTGGGCCCAGGAAACAGGCCAGTTCTAGATTACATAGCTCTGACCTGTATCTTCCCCTGCTAATTCAGCAGCCCATGGAGGAATTACCTCTGCTAATGTGCTTTATGTGGTAATGTGGTTATAGGCATGAAAGGACTGGAAAATGTGACTCATGTATCTGTAGGCATATGTGTTATGTTAATATGGATACACTCGATGGTTTTCCACAAATAGAATTGTCCAGCTGGCAAGGACAGGGTCAGTCAAAAGAGGGTTGGGGCTGGTACAGAAGATTTGAATATGTGCATGGAAAGAATAAAAAAAGTGAGTGTTTAGAGGAAGAAGGAGACAGGGAGAGGGATTGACTCCGTGCCAAAAACTGTTCTGAAAGTGTTCTGCCTCTTTCACTAACCCCAGTATGGAGAGGTCAGATCAGAGGCTGTGAAATTTTAGGGATCGGAAGGACATTAGATATAAATTGGTGGAACTGCTTCAATTTACAAACAAGGAAAGTAAATATAAAATATGTGTGGTAGGGGGAGGAAGGTGCACATATGCACACAGACATAACACATATGTGTTGTCTACTTACACAAAGATACACCTTGGGATGTTTTCCCCTCCTCAGGCAACTTAATTTACATTCAGTTTCCTTTAAAATATTACCACTAGCTCATTCTCACTGCTAAAATGAGTCATGAACATCAGGCTTCTCTGTCCATTTTTTTTTTTTTTTTGAAGCAACCGCCAAATGCTGTGGAAATGGTTTCATTTACCTCCAAAATTTGCCAAAAAAAATCCAATGGTAACTGAAACCAGTAATGACTATTTTCTATTTTCTTTTCCCTGAGTAATTGACCATTAATTATAATATCAATAGGCAGTGGGTAAGGAAAGCAGACCCACGTTAGGGCTACATTTCATTTGTAACTGTTTTGTCTATATCATAAATCTCCAATATTGGGCTATTGTCACCCATGATGAATTATTGTAAGCATGTCAGCACATGGTGGAAGTCAAGTACATTCAAATACTACTCAGTCAGAATTGAATTTGGCATGATAGTCTCATAAAAGGGGGCTCAATTGAGAGTTTCCACTTGCCTGCTCTAAACTTGTCACTTGTAGGTGCTAAAGAGCTTGTTGTGTTGGTTTAATTAGTCAACAAATCGGTCCTTACTTGATTGCGTGGTCGTATCACATATGTTAACACTTCAGTGTTTGATGGAGATATTAACAAGTGACAAGAGTCTCTTGGTCTGTGGACTTTAAAGAAGAGAAGCTCTTCTATATTATTTCATTTGGCCCTGCCAATATTTATTAGATCATGCAGCCCGCAGGCTGCCAGTTAAAGAAAGACAACACAAACATTTTTCAGGGTTATGCTCATCTGTATCCCAAAGAAGGGTCACTGAACAATCGATGGGAGAAGAGCATAAGTAAGATAAGTGTTTTTCTTCTACCGCTTACAAATTCATTATTTGATACAGTTTGCTGCAGACCTCCTTTGAGCTTTTTTCACTTAAAGATAATTTATGACAAGAACAGAGAGGTTCTTGAAAATGCTATAGCAACTGAAGCTGAATGATACCACACTGGTGGGAGACGCGGAGTCACCAGAGGCTGGTAAAGAGGAAGTTTGCATTTGTATGAAGAACTGTATTCGTTAACATTCATCCATATGGATAAAATTCTCATATTAATAGTCAATATGAAATTCAAGGAAAAAAAACCCTCAATAACCAAAATGAGTATTCCCAGGAGCAGGGGTAGGGGATAAAAAGTTGGTACCCGGAAAGTTTGCAAAAGATCCGTCTATTCATTTTTTCTATAGCAGAACAAACAAAAGGGCTGAGCTCACTTTGAAGGACGGGCTTCCGTCTCCATTCTGTTATGGCTTTGCTCTGCACATCAGCGAAAATCAGGTCTCCATGCCACGTGCAGAAATGAGGCAAAGCATATGAACCAGGACCATCAGATAGTTCATTTTGGTCTGACATTGCTTTGCAAAAAAACAAAACAAAACAAAACATTTAAATGACTATGAACAATTCAGAAATTGCCAGCAGTGACTTAACCAGTGAATATGGCAGGATAAAATTATGACTGAAGGGCTTTCTGTCAAGACTCTCTAGTGGGAACTTTTAAAATCCAATTTATTTTTATCTTCCTTAGGAAACTGCCTGAAAACTCAAAAGTGCCTTGCCTTTTTGCCTCCGAAGGATAAAATTTGCCATTCCTCTCCTTAGGAGTGCTCACATTGATTTATTCAGTATTTAATTAGGTTGTGGTCACCATGTTGTTGGTCAGAGACCAACCCTCATCTCTTCCTAAACTACCAGCCCCCGACCCCCGGGGCTGGCCCAAGTGTTCACCTACTGGTCGGCTGATAATTGTCTTGGAGCCATGGGAAAGCACCAGGAGGGGGTGCACGTGAATAGTCAAGACAACAGTGTCTTTACATTCTCTGCACACAAATTTGGAGAGCATAAACATCCATGGGTTAAGGAGGGTTTTACCTACGTAATAATAAATACTCTTCAAATAGTTATAGCACCTTCCTTCCGAAGGCCACTCCACTTTTACCCAAGCCGTGGGACTGAAGCAGCTGCCGTGTCCACTCTAAGGTTAGTGTGTAGAGAGAGCTGAAAGGAGTAATGCACTCTTTCTTGCCTACTTTCACCTCCGCTTTTGCTTAGTCTAAGCACCAAACTAAGTCACCTTTGGGAGGTGATTAAACTTCTTAACGTCCTCATGCCATCCCCCACCATCACACATGCTTTTCACTGGAGCTGCGAATCAACTCCCAGACCCAGCCAATCAGGTTTTACTGGGAAGCAGGCCTTCATTGAATGCTCCTTGAGTCATTGATTGATTGACTATGGTAAATTATGACTGTTAGTCTAACCAAGAGAAAAAAAAATAATTTGAGTGAGTTACCAGAGAAAGGATAAAGGGAGCAAGATGGGATGTGCTGTGGGGTAGTGCAGATTTATGTTAAGAATGTGAAAGCTTTGGTAGAGTAATTTTCTTTGGAGGAGAAGGAGATGGGAAATGGGTTGGTTGGCCTGCAAAAGATACCAGTATCCTCACTGCAAGAATTTTCTTGCACTGAGCTCTAAAGAAAAAAAGAAGAAAGGCAAAGGATGCAGAGAATGAAAAGCCATTTGATGTGAGGTGAAGAGGGAGGATTAGGGGGAGGGGAGGGGGAGTAAAAGCTGTTAAAAGGGAAGCAAAGGAAGGAAGAAGGGAAGCAGGAACATGTGTGACTTAATTTAAAGCTCAATCTCCCGGAGCTTCCAATTTTTTGCTATTACCACAATGCTATTAAAGAACATCCTTATGCATATAGCTTTGTGTCCTTTTGAAAATTATTGGGAGAAAGGGAACTATAAGGGCCTTCCTTGCTACTTTTTGTAATTGTGTAATGTTGAAATTCCATATAATTAAAATGGACTGATTTTATAGTCAGAAAAAAAATAATGAAGCAACATTAAACTAAGAAACAACTTTTGGAGCTGTGACTGTTTACCAATAGAAAAAAAGAGAAATGTCAGCCTCTGAGGGTTAGCGATTCAATAATAAGTTGTGACTGTTAAAATTTTTTCAATTCATTTAGGAATATTTACCTCAGCTTCCAGAAATGCTTTGATCTCTTTAAACATACCTACTTTCAAGAAAGTTTGTAATCTCCTACTTCAGTTCTAAGAGATTGTCACTTGCCGCCTCAAACAAGGACGAAACCATTTACCCCCAAACTGGCTAGAAAAATCTTATTTCAGTAGTTTTTCCAGTCCCCCCACAGGATGGAAAACTGTTCTTAAAAGCGAAATGGGCTGACAGAGGATCCGTGTTGCCTGGGGCCAGGGATGGGGGAGCGGACCAACTGGAAAGGGGTACCTGGGAACTTGTTGGGGTGATAGAAATATATCTTGGCTGAGGTGGTGGTTACATGACTGTATACATTTGTCAAAATTCATCAGCATACACTTAAAATGGGTGAATTTTATTAAATCATGCCTCAATAAATCTATTTTTTCAATAGCTTTAAACATAAAGTAAACTAGTACTTTCTGGGTGATCATGTATGTGAATATTGTAAATTTTATAACAATCAGGAGGATTCTCTTTTCAAAAGTCCTCAAACTAGTTATCAAGCCATGCGTTAGATTGAAAAGCGGAAAGGACTTTACCTACTTAAATGCCATTTTTATCTCTTTGAAGCTAGCATAAAAAGAAGAAAATAAATACATTTTTTCAATCACAGATTTTTATTCTATAATTCTTGCAGTTCTCTTCTCTTCTGATTTCCCTGGGGAGGGTGACATCTTCATTCTGGTATCGATATTTTGATCACGACAAATATCCACATATTCATTAAAAGTTTCTCTCCTATAAAGGAATTCAATTTTTTTTTTTTGATTGGTGCTAGACTCACAGACAGACAGAAATAAGCTGCCATTCTTCTATTTGATAGCCAGACGCTGCCAGTTGTAGCCAGGGCAGTCCTGCTGTTAAATTAGGTCTAATGAAGGAGTAATTGCTTTAGATATAGTGAACCATTTCAAAGAAAACAAGGATTCTAATTGATTTGCAATTTGTTTGGCACGTTGCATTGTCCACAGCTATTGATTAGTCTTCTGGATTTCACACTGCATGTGTTTCCCTTTATTAAGGGAATAACAGGTTACTGATTACTTTCTTTCTGGGTTTAATGTAGCGGTTAATGTCTACTTTGTTCTTGTGTCATGTCACAGGCAAGGAAGGAATAATAGGCAAGTGGGTGGCCCTTTGCTAAGCAACTTCCCTGCTGTTCTGAGCTGTGTGCTCTGAGACAGGCTGAAAAGCAGATCAAGAGAAAGGGTTAGAATAGCAGGACTCACAAGTTAGGGCCTGAGTCAGGCTAGACCTGGCTCGAAACTTGGCTTTCCCCTCCCAGTCAAAGCATAGCATGGGACGAAGCAGCTGGTGGTAGATTTGTTCTTGTATCATTCGATTATTTGGAGACAGGATATGAATCTGTGCCCATTGTTTTGTTTAATAGGTATGCATACTAAATGGGTGCAGAAAAAGAATATTTGAGGCCGAGGCCTTGTGGTTCATTTAACCCTTTGGAAAGTGACATTTTGTTGGCACCTGGGAAGCACTTGTTGCTGAGGTGTCGATATGATCATCAAAATGGCCCTTATGTTTATACCAACTGCAGGGGAGGGAGAAAAAGTTCTCAGGGTTGCAGTCATTTCATTGCCCTCAAAGCACAGCAGGAATTATTAGCTTACCCTGGCGTGCCCCTTTGTTTTCCTAGGGCTTTGCTCCTCCAGCAGATACTCATTTAAGGCGAATCCACTGCTTTCTGAAATGTGTTTTGCAATGGTGCAAGGAACGGGCACTCACTTAGCGGATCTAATCCTTTCACGGCTCAGCTTGTTAATGTAGCCAACTGCTGAAAATGGGAAATGGATTCTTTAATGAGACAGGTCCCTTCGTGGCTTTATTCTCCCAGTCCAACCCCCAGGCATTCATTCGAGTCGCCCTTGCCTCCAAGGCAGGATCAGGCACCCCCACTTCCCACCCAGCAAGCAACCCATTTTCCAGCACACAGTTCCCCATCTCTAGGCCCCTTGCCTAACCACAACCTTCCCAGAGCCCTTGGAAGCTCACAGATGACAAAGGGGTGTGGGCAGTAAAAGTTTCCCCTTTCTCTGTATCAGTTACCTCCTTCCTAACCCAGAGCCCCTCTCTTCCTGAGCCCCCAACATCATCAACAGGGTTATAGAGAGGAGTTACATTCAGAGTAGCAAATGCCCAGGGATTGCCTCCAAACTTTTCAAATAAGCACAGTTTGCCATACTACCCAAGGCATGTATAGATTTAATGTCTTTATTTAATACAGTTTTTTGTGCATAATGGATTTTATAGCAATCCTGATTGCAAGGGTTTGAAGCCAAGCAGGTAAACCTGGGCTCTGGTTCTTAGTTCTTCTTCTCTTACTGTTTTTGCTCCTCTTTTAACTGTTTTTGCTCCTGTGAGTCTTCCTGAAGCCAGTGTCTTCTTCTCCAGAAATCTCTCTGCCCTCCACCAAATTTTTAAGCAGGTAACATTCAAGTTAAAAGGAATAATAAAGGCAACTTGGAAGTCATGACAGGGTAGTCTGCAGTTTTAAGTGTGCATTTAGAAGAGAAAATGTGGATAGTTCTGCCTGTTTTGCTTTGAAGACAGTTGATTTGGGGAAGTAAATTATATATACATGAGTTCAGGTCTTCCTTTAATCTGAGTTAACTTTTCCTCGTCTGTGCCATGGAATCCTCTGGCAATCTGATGAAGCTTGTGGACCTCTTCTCAGATTGATTCTTTAGTGGCTCCTGAGTGGCTCAGATAGTTAAGCATCTGACTCTTGATTTTGGCTCAGGTCATGATCTCAAGGTTGTGAGATCGAGCCCCGCGTTGGGCTCTGTGCTGGGCGTGGAGCCTGCTTGGGATTCTCTCTCTCTCTCCCTCTCCCTCTGTCCCCCTGACCCCCACTTGCGTGTGTGCTCTCTCTCTCTTAAAAAAAAGATTCTTTAATTCATAAAATAAAATACCCAGGATTATAAAGAAAGCCAATTATACTGAAATAAAGTTATCAAAATATTTAGAAAACCCCAATTTATATATAGCAGTTTCTTTATTATTATTAACTAATTGCTTCAAATAATTAATTAATAATTGCTTTAAATAATAAGATTAATTAATTTAATTAATTAGTTGCTTTAAATAATAAGATCTATGGATAGGTCTAGCCACTCCTATAATTTTGAAGTAATAGTGAGAATTAAATTTTGAATATCTATAATAACTTTAATATGTTATTTTTAAAAATCTGTGATTTCTCTTGATGATACACTCACAGGTACTGATAGTTACTGTTTTTTGTTGCCGAACCTATCATTGAAAGGGATTATAAAAGTAAAGATATATAGGGCACCTGGGTGGCTCAGTCTATTAAGCATTTGCCTTCGGCTCAGGTGGTGATCTTGGGGTCCTGGGATCGAATCCCAGATTGGGCTCTCTGCTCAGCAGGGAGCCTGCTTCTCCCTCTCCTGCTCCCCCTGCCTGTGCACTCTCACTCGCTCTCTCTCTCTTTCAAATAAATAAATAAAAACTTTAAAAAAAGATATATATTTTTTCCATACAAATTCATGGACTTCCTAAATTCCACCCACAAACCCACAGGACCCCTGTCATCTACAGTAATGGCCTCTTCCAATGTTCAATCAGGTGCCCCGCAACCTGTCATTACAGTTCTAGAAAGGGGAAAGAGAGAGGAAATGAGCCCTGGAGAGGCCCAACAGGTGATGCCCCGGATCTGAGCCCTCCACCATATGAGTATGCAGAATTTCATGGATCATTAATGTTCTCCATGCCTTCCTAAACTTCCGCTCCTCCCAGTGTCCCCCATCTATAAAACTCGGGTCTGTTGAAGTCAAGGCCATACACCATGGACACATGGAGAGAGGAGAACCTGGCAAAAGCAAAATAGAACAAGCACATGAATTGTGCATCTTTTCATTATATGAGTCTAGTTGCAAGACATACAAATTGACAAGACATACAATTAAGAAATAAAATCTTTCTGGGGATTGGTGAAAGTAACAAAGATATCATCAAGGAGAACTCAGCTCACATTTAGTTAACTAGGGTTGGCAGATTTAGCAAATAAAAATACAAATATTTCATGGAGCAGACTTCTACTAAAAATTAGTTCTTGTTACCTGGAATTCAGATTTAAGTGCTTATTCTATATCTGATCTGAAAATCCTAAATTAACGTATTGTAAAAGGCAAGTAAATCTCAGTGTAAATTATAATTAAGTGATGTGAGAGGACTTTTGTTTCACTGGCCAAATAATTTGAACTGAACTCAGAAGTGGCAGGTTTGGTTTTTCGTGATTGGTCCTAAAATCAAAAAGGATTTTCAGGATCAAAAGGGAAGTAAAGAGATGAGCAGGAGTTAAGAGGTGAGGAGGAGAAATGAGGTGAGTCAAAAGGCAGGAGGGAGAATGGCTAAAGACAAGCACAGAAAGTTACCCTGCTTGAGATTCTCGGGCAAGTCAGCTTCGGGGGGACCTACTAAGTGACCTCCTCTCTCTCTGGACATGTACTCTGCCATGAGTCTTTTGAAATGGAGAGATCCAAGGCTGCTCAGGCTTCTGCTTCATCCTCACAATACATAAAGGAACCACGGCTCAGGGAAGTTAAGCAATTAACCATAAACACCAAAGACTTCAGGCTTGCCACCATACATCTGTAGCTCTCCAGCAATTAATACTCAGGATTTTCTTCTCCCTATGCCTTACATTGCCTACTTACTGAAGAGGACTGAAACCGTCAGGGCTGGTAAGTTTGTGTTGTATGTCAAAAACTATGAAAGCCCCACTCTCCAGAGGCCTTTCCATTGTCCAAGGGAGAGCAATTAAATTAATCAGCTGGAAAGCTCACTTCCTGAGTGGGAAAAAGCAAGCTCAATCTAGTTCCTTCTTAACAACAACAGAGCAAAAGTCCCATCACGACATCATATCCCAGCCTTTCCTTTATTCCTGGGTCCAGGAAATTTAGATTTGGAGTTTTAAAATTGAGGAGGGCAACTTCAGATCTCAATAGCTGTCTGTTGACCTGTGAAATGGCCCATGTCTCCCATGATGATGCTGCATTTCGGAAATGTCTGGGGAACCATGTTCTAGAAGCCCCAAGATGAAGAGCCCTTACCGCAAGGGAAAGTGTTAGTCTAAGACTTCTTATGCCTCAGGGCCCAAGGACACAGGCAACCGCCAGTGAACTTCACACTCTCTCTTTGGAAGTCCAGACTTGCTAGAAATCTCTGCAGATGGTCATGCTTATGTCAGCTCAACCAGGGCCTGTTGGCCTCTGCAGGAGTCCCGCCTGTGTTTAAAGCTGCTCCAAGGGAAAGCCTCCCTGACTGAAGTCTCACCCAACAGACCTCCTCTTAACACGGGATCCCATCACCCCATGTTGGTATTCAGATATGTTCCCCCTTTGTAGAGGCATTTTCTCTTGCTTTATCACAAGTGGTATCAATAGGTTATTTATATTTTGAACTCTATTGAAAAGAAGATTATACCAGGACATTTAATTTTAGTTAAGAAAATATAGAAATTATTCCCATGTATGAAAAGCAGTGCTTTAAAATGAAAGAAAATAGTTCACTCCTCGCTGTCACAGCAGTAGCCCTGCTAAGTACTTCTAAATTGCTCCACTTTGCTATTGTCTGAGGTCCTTGATAAGCATTCTGCATTTTAAGCTTTATCTATTTCTCATCATTAAAAAGCTCATTAGTTAGTCAGCATACTGGTACTTTCTTTACAGTTCATAAATTCAGATTATAACCTTGTGTCCTATAAATGGTGCCGCTCATTAAATCATCCAAATCATCCAAAACACTAGTGTGGAGACATTTAATGGTAAGATTTAAAATTAGATTTCTACATTTAGAAGTGTCATTAAAATACCCTGACAGCCTAAAGTTTTTAAAGGGAGACACGAAATCAGTAGGATTTGACTATGTGGCGGGACTGTGCTTCTCACCAAGCTACTGCAAAGCCAAGGTTATGTAGCCTGGGATCAATGCTGCCTATATAGTACCTGAATGAGGACCTATGGATTTAGTGCATCCAAGCTTAAATTCTTTATCACAAAATCTAATAGAAATCGTATTTCCCATTCCTACAGTAGTCAAATTTTGTGGTGGTCTTCCTTCGAATATGGCTTTATTGTGACGCTAATGTATCTTCATTTGAATCTGGGATTCTTGAACGCTATTTGGACAATTGATGTACCAGAAAAAGTCCATCAGTCACAGACGAAGAAGCCATGGGCCAGATCAGAAACCAGTGAGCTCACTGACCTTGATTCCACCCCCAGGTAACCTCAAGATGCAGAAAATCTTCCTAAGAATATGGCATAGTGCTGGATGTCTTGTTCTGAAAGTAGTCGTTGGGAGGAAAAGAAGAAGGTGGCATGAGCACACTGGAAAAGTGGAATCCATAGACAAGACATTGTTCTGTCATCCTGGCTTAAACCAAGGAGTAAATGAAACTTTACCAACCTAAGTTCCAGATGGAGGCAGAGGAAACTAAGCTCCCATAAAAAGTGGGATTGACACCAAATGAAAAAGAATCAAGAGAGCAAGCATTTCTGAAGGTCCCCAGAACACACACACACACACACACATACACACACACACACACACACACACACCCCTTCTCCTCCATGTTCTTGTTCTTTCTATTTGATATTTTGCCGTGGACTGGCTACCATTGATCCAAATGGACCCATAATACATTTATACTGCCCTCTTTCCCTAAAGTGACATACCCAACTCCCAATGCCACTGTGTCTTCTAATAGTGAACTATCTTCTGGTATAGAGGGGTGAGCTGTTGAGGCTAAAGGATGACAGCAGAGGATCTTGGACGTGGGGGGCAAAGGTGGGAATGGTTCTAGTTGCATACCTGTGAGGCATGGCATTCCCCAACAAAATGCTCTAGGCTGGGTGTAAAATTTCTTATGCTGGAGAACTTTAGGAATATACTTTCTATCCTGTGCTGCACTTGACAAGTAGGCTGATTAAGTAATTTTAACATGAATAAACTTGACCCCTTATTGCCCCACTTACACAAACTAGAATGAGGACAGTCATCCCTTCCCTGGCTACTTAGCTGCTTGTCCTTCCATTTCCTTTATAATGACTTTTGACAGCTTCTCATTAATTAGTCACCCCTGACCACAAGGTAGCCTTTGGTTTAATAATTTTTATTCATTGAAGCCTGTCTTTGAGAATTGTCCATGATGCTCAAGACCTGGGTTGCATGGTCCCCTGCCCTGTAAGGAGCATATATGATTTACTGTTTCCTAACAGATGTCTCTTTCTCTCCCCTGTCACTCCCCCACTGCTCACTCTGACACATTCCATGTCCACACCCCCTCCAACTTCCTCATTTTACTCCTACCCCATATTGTGAACATGCAAACCAAGGAGACCAACATCAGAGTACAGTCGGGTATTCCAGGCTCTATTCTCAACTCCACCAGGCCTGCCTCTGAGAAACCAAACTATTTTCTGACACACTGCATCTTGGCATCTGTAAATCAGAAAAATAATGACCTGAATGTGAGAAGCCAGCAGTGAAAAAAGAGTGCCAGGTCACGGATAATGAAGGCCATATGCATGCCCTAAGCCAACAGAGTTCCTCTCTGTAAGCCTCAGTTGTTCTTATGTGAACCAAGGGAAGTCCTCTGGTGAGATGTCTCCTTATTGGAACACATTTTTCCTTAAGTGTATTGCCCAACTTTATTGCCTTCATTCTAATGATCTTGCCTTACAACTAGAGAGGTTCAGTCTTTCCCAAACTTCATCCCCACATCTTGGCCAGCCTCTTGAGTTGAGGCCAACACCTTGAGATTTTAGCAAAGCATTTTTAAGTTTTGGCTCCATGTTTCCCAAAAGTTTTCTTGGTCTACTGTTTTTTAAGAGGCTTGGCTTGAGTGGAGGGCTTACTTTATACAACAGATATGCTGTTGGGGGAGGACAGTACATTTTTTTGTGGATAGAATTCCATTTTAAACACATAAGAAGAGCTCACTATATCAACAACCTATTTGATGAATTATTTTATAAAGCAAAAAATCCAATACATTTCTATTTAGAAGAGTAGATTTTCTTAAGACAAGTCATACCTCAACAACCCATCTCTTCTTGCCGCTTGGCAAGGGGCCTCTGAGACCATGTGAGATCCACCTTAGTTAAACTCAGTGGTGAATTGTTCTCTGGATGTTAGACTCCTGCCTTCCTAACTATTCTGGGTAGACTCTGCTCATCCAGTTTCCTCTCACTTAAACAAACAGAACATGTTGCTATATGTACTGCCACTAGCCTGGCCCCAACCTCTGCCACAGCTCAGTTCCCTGACCTCTGCTGCTAAGTCAGCCAGGCCCTGCTCAGCCTCTTGCAGCCTGCAGCTGGTCAGCCGGTTCTAGGGCCCAGCTCCCTGGGCATACCATCATGGCTGCTGAGCCCCGACGCTCAGCTCACACTGACGTGCAGATAAGGGCTCAGCACTTCTCAAGAATCTAGCATTTTGCCTCCCCCATCACCGCATTTTAGAAGTCGGGGCTGCAGTGCACAGTGTTCCTTTGTGTAGTTGAGAGTTTCTGTGGACAGCCGTCCATGTGGCTTGTTCACACAGCAGGCAGCATCCCGCAAGCCAGCACCATAAGAAGGCACCGTCCACATGCCCGTAGCTGTTAGCCGGGCTAAGCCTGCACTCGAGAAGGCAGCTCTCACATCAAGAGGGTGGAAAGGCCCTCCAAACTCAGAAGCCTGAGAGCGACAGGACAAAGGATGGCCTACATTGGCACCGTGGGGCACGTTAAGAAACCTGGTGGGGGAGGGCCGTAAGGAGTCATTGTCTATGGAGGCCACGGAAGTCCATTAACCCCATCCTGGCCCCCACCACTCCTAAAGAATCTAATTCCCTGACATTACATGTGCGAGGACTCATTCACAACTGTAGAAACACATTCGCTGTATGTGTATTTTGCATTGGTTTGTCTGATAGGCAGAATAATGGTCTTCCAAAGATGTCCACATCCTAATCCCTGGAACCTGTGAATACGTTACCTTCCATGGCAGAAGAGATGTTGCAGATGTGATTCAAGTAAGGGCCTTGAGATAGATTATCCTGGATTATCCAGGTGGGCCCGACGTATCACATAAGTCCTTACAGAGGGGGAGTCTTTCCCAGCTATGATCAGAGGGAGACATTAAGTACAGAACAATGGTGACAGAGAGGCAATGTTGCCGGTTTTGAAGGGACCACGAGCCAAGGAGTGCGGGCAGCCTCTAGAAGCTGGAAAAGGCAAGGACATAGAGGCTCCGGAAATGAACGCAGCTCTAGCGACTCCTGGATTCTAGCCCTGTGAGACCCGTTTTGGATTTCTCACCTCCAGAACTGTAAGATCATAAACATGTATTGTTTACACCACCATGTTTGTGGTAACTTGTTGGCTGCCACAGGAACAAATATGGTCCGGAATAGCAGTTTGTTAAATTTGTTGCTACAATTTATCTTATTTGAATGCTTTAAGAGCTTTCATCACATCTCCCTCTCCCAGAGGTTTTCTGGAAACAAATGACTCCTTTGCCTTTTAATTTTTTTTTTTCTGTCACATGTAGGCTGAGGCTTATTCAGGCTTATATCACTGAAAGGCTCTAGCAATATTATCTCAGCATATAGCCCCAGACAAGAACACTCCTCACAGGATGCTACATTTTCTCGCGCGGTAAGGCGGACAGGGTGGAGGGCTGTGTGCGGGGGCAGCGAATGCATTAACCAAAGAACACGCTCCAGGGAAGAAGAATGAAAAGAAGATGTTTTGACCAGCTTGACTGTAGCACTTCATCCCTGGAGTTGTTCCCTTGAGTCTAAATTGCCGCTGACTGGGCAGTTTTCCTTCTAAAAGCTTTAGGATGACCGAGTGTGCTGCCCTGGGAAAGAAGACAATAGCTCTGAAAGACTCAGAGATCTCACCCCCACCACTGCGCTCCCCAGTGACGAAAAGTTAAGAAAACAACCACATGTGTGCCTCAGAAAAATGCCTCGTCAGGCAGTTGTCTCACCCCTGCCTGTTGAACATTTGGGTCACCCGATGCAAGTGTTAAAGCTGTGTTCAAACCAGAAAAAATAAAAATAATAAGCTGTCAGAATAATTACTAAGAACATGCAAGGATTATACAAAGTAAACTGCAGCCTGCAAAAAAGAGAATTGCATGTTAGCTAATTGTTAATTTTAGCAATCGCAGTGGCTAATTACCACGGCACACATTGACTATTAGCTTGATGCCCCGGCACCTGCTTTCTCCAATGAACAGATTTCTTCTTCGCTAGCACAGGAGCAAAATGTGTAATTATTGGCCATCATTGGGGCGATTTTTCAGTGATTCTTTTGTGTGATATGAATAAAGCATAATGACATATTTTATTAGAGGGCAAATAGCTGTTTGTTAATGGAAATGATTTGAAATCCAAAAAACTAGAAGCTAGGAGCATGTTTTCGGTATCAGCGTGAATTCAAATGTATTTTCTTTTAACTCTTTATAAAAGGAGCATAGAAATCAAATCTAAACTGAGTATAATATATTTAATGATATGTACAAACACAGCATTGATTAATTACCTCAAATGCTTTCAATGGTACACCATTTATTTTGTTTCAGTCATGTATTAAATTTTAGTATTTCATATTTAAATTCTTATTTCTTGGTCCGAGAGTCTTGGTGAAGCTGGCCTGCGTCACACCTCATTTCCTGGAGAACTCTCTTTTTATTGGTATACATGGCACTTGCAAAGAGTGCTCGAAAAATCTAGGCTTCGTTGCTTTGAGAGCTGGGCACACCAGTGTCTCCCTGATGAGCATGAATTAGGTTATCAACACCCAACTGTCAGCCACTGGGTAGATTGTACATTGTAAATACGTTGCCCTGAAGACAAGTCTGGAACTCTTTTAGACTTGGAAATGACATTCTTTTCCCTTTCATGACACAATTAATAGATCTATCCCAGGAACCTATCAAAGAATAAAAGCAACGTCTGTCTTCCTCTCAGACATATGAATGATCGTATATGGGTAGGGGTGTGTGTGTGTGTGTGTGTGTGTGTGTGTGTGTGTGTGTGTGTGTGTGTGTGTGTGTGTGTTTACTGGAAAACATTGCTTCCATTGGCAATGATGTAATGCAAGAAATAGGGTCTTTTCTTTCAACTTTGTTTCTGGCAAGGTTCTCAAACCTCTCTCTGCCTCCATTTTCTTCCCCCCGCCCCCACAACAAACCAACACAATCTTTGTATTTTTATAATGGGATAATAGTTCTAAATATGGTGCTATGGAGCTTGAGTCTAAAGTTCTCTGGAACTCTCAAATGAAAAAACAGCATTTGAGAATGGATCGATGAAGAATTAATATTAACAGGATCAGCATATCCCTATTGTCTTGATTAAGCTCAGGGGAAAAAAGCTTGTTTGAAGAGAGTGTTCAATTCCACCACATATTTATACCTTATTTGTATTTCTAACTCTGAACACTCTGTGCTGAATTCTTCCTAAACCATAACATGAGAAAATGTGCCTCTTGTTCTCAACAGGAAAGATTAAAGGGCTGTGCTGGAGCTGTGTGTTTGCCGAGCTTTCGTCACTCTGTCCCACTCTTAGGTTCAGTTATGAAAGTTGTGTATTTTCAGAGGTCACTGGAAGGCAACACACCTCTGTTTTCTGAGTGTGGAGAACTTGCTCCTCATCGCCAGGCTTATTGTTTTATTACCACTGTTTACAAACAGGGAGAAACCCCCTTGAATGGGCACTTCCTTTCTTACCACAGGCTTCCCCACTATTTTAAGATGTAGATAAGTTCAGTATTCAGGTTCACTGTTTGACCCATTAAACCGGTATTGAGGTATAATTTGTGTGTTTTCCCAGTACCGTTGCACATAGAATGGGGTTCATTTCCACACGTTTGAATAAATTTATCCAGTTCAGTGAACCTGTTGTGAAGCTCAGCAAAACTCAGTAGGTGGCTTTAAAGTCCTGTAATTAGCCCATTACAGAAAATCTGTACTTTGGATTTTTGCACATTGGTTAATAAGCATAACATGCTTCATATATAAATAACATTACCTTAAATGATGCAATATAAAGGAATTAAAGGCCAATGGAGTTAAACAAAATACTTGAAAGAGACCTCAAATTAGCATGTTTAATTCCAACTCACTGCACAGGAAAAGCCTCTAGCTCTTACTGTACCGGGTCCACACAAGCTTAGAATAACATGCACGGCCCCCAAGGTGCCGGGCTTTCCATTCACACGTCCTACCTGCCTCTCGTCAACTCTGTGAAGCTTGGGCTAAGTTTACCTTTACCTCATTTCCTTTCATTTCTGATCAGGGACAAGGAGACAAGGTGAAGGGTGGGGTAGGGGCTTGGGGTGGGGAGACTTCAGCCCAGCTGTGACTTCCTGGGGATGGTATTTGCATGATCATTTCCTCCTTGATTCACCGGAGTAGAGAGTAGAGTGGGCCTGGTTCTTCCTTCCTCTCTGCTTTTCTCACTCACGTCTGTTTGACAGTCACTACAGGATGAAATACCACGTGAATGTCATGTATACAAGAACTTACCTTTAGAGTTTTAACCTCTTAGAAACTTTACCATTAAACAGCTCTGTGTTATATTGCCTCACTCTGGCCTATTTAAAAATGCTTTTTCACCTGTCTGTGGAATAAAGTTGTATTTCCATATATAGCACAACAGTAAAAGAGACCCATTCCTATGAATTTAAGAGCAAGTACACCGTAGATAAAGTCACACTATAGTTGTATAACCAATAATCGAAAATTGTTGAACTACAACTCACCTTAGAATGTAAACTCCATGAAGCCAGGAGCCCCCGATGGCCTCGTTTCCTTTCAGTTCCCCTCACCCAGCACAATTCATTCATTCATTTATTCATCAACTATTTATTGAGTACCTTCTGCATGCTCAGCACTGCAACAGGTTTTGAAGATACAGTGGTAAATAAAAGAAACCCCAAATAGAAGAAACTGGCCAATTGGCCAAAAATCAACCCTGCCAAATTAACTCATCAAATAATCAATTTATTGAGTCACTGATTTGTCAAATTTACCAAATACATGTTTCTTTCAACTATACAATATACAACAGTTTGTTAATATGGTCTTCATTGATCAGTTTTCTTTTGCTTTTTATAACAGCATTCTGGGACATTTTAATTTGTCAAAGCTAAAGGTAGTTTACTCCTCTCATATATACGTTCTATGTCCATAAAATATTTCATATTCTACCCCAAATTTTAGTTATTTTCCTTAGAAATGTTCAATCTTCTACAGATTTATTTTTTTAAGCGACTTACAGTTTTGTCAACTAGTTAGCTTCCATAGGATTGTCTAATTTCTAAGAGAAATACTGACCTTAGTATATGATGTTGTTGCTTCATTATTTCCTAGTTAATTTTTTATTGTAGCTATCTTTTAGCATCTTTAGAATTTTTAGCTCATCTTTTAAATCCTTTTTTGCAAATTTTAGTTTTATGGTAATATATAAATCAAATTTGAAATTTTATCATCCAGTTAATTATGCCAATCCCTTCTGAGCCTCTTTACTTCCCTTATAGATCTTTGAACATGTTTGCCCTTTCATTTCAGATCCTCTACCTGCATACAACCAGGTAAAAATATCTCAATTTCTCCTTGCTAGGAAATAAAAATTGAGCATTTCATCTGCACCTACTTGTGATTTCTGTAATTTTATAGTTGTTTTCAAATTATAAACATAATTAGGTTTCTTTTTACAATTGCTTGATGGACTTGGTGGACTTAATTGTTGTTTCTAGCAATTTTTAAATTTCCATGTTACACATGGGATGAGATTGTTTCAGTTGATGTAGTTTTTCCCCATCTTTCTTCATGTCATTTAGAATTTCTCTATAAGCATTATTTCATTCTTTTACCAGTGCCTCCAATGGCTTATCAGCCTTGATTTTATATGACTAGCGATTAATGTCTAAAATCTCTGCATAGCAGTTTCATACTTAAAGGAATAAATGTTAGAATCGAGGTACTAATCTTAACTAAAGTTGGGTTACTGATTATTAAAGACCCTTTTCTGAATATTAAATATATACTCTAAGGGTGCCTGGGTGGCTCAGTCCTTTCGTGTCTGCCTTCGACTCAGGTTATGACCCCGGAGCCCTGGGATTGAGTCCCACATTGGGCTCCCTGCTCAGCGGGGAGTCTGCTTCTCCCTCTGACCCTCACCCCGCTTGTGCTCTCTCTCTCTCTCTCAAACAAATAAAATCTTAAAAAAATAATAATAAACATAGTCATTATGTTTTTTAAAAAATTAAATAAATATATACTCTAAAAGGCTAAACCATACTGTGTCCTTTAGCTGTTAATCAAAAAAGTGTTATTTTGAGGACAAAATTAAAGCTTCACAGAAATCATCCAAAGCTGTTAAAACATCCTATCTAACACAATTTGCCATATAATTTATAAACAGAAAAATAATCCACTCTGTTAACTGGTACATTGCTAAATGTGGCAAAATGTCATTCAGAAAACTGAGTTTCAGGAAATTATTTTTATAAGTGACTCAGTGCTAAAACAAAAACAAAAACCCCAAAACATGGTCCCTGCTTCCATGGAGCTCACAAGTGAGGGCAACAGGCATTAATCCAGGAACTCCATTTCATAGGTTAATGATGCCATGAGAGCATATCTGGGGGAACTGAGCTCATTAGGGAGGCCAGGTGTTGAAGAGTAAAGTTAACTAAGTGAAGTTGGGGGATAGCGGCCTTCCAGAAAGTGAGAAAAGTCTGTGCGTGGCCCAGGGCCTAAAGCAGATACATGAGGCCTCTACAACTATTAAATGAATGAATGATCTGTTGTAAGAGCCTTCAGATACTCCGAGCTCTCCCGCAAAAGATGGCCCTCCTTGAAGCCTAGGGGTCCTTCTACCGGCCTCCCGCAGAGTGTGCCTGGAAGGCCCGTTCAGCTAAGACCAGCAGGGAGCTCATTGGTGCACCCTCTCACCCACGCACCCGAGAAAGCTTCTCTGCCCTTCATCCCACCCTCAGTCCTGTCCTTTTCCTAGAAGCAGGTGTTGAAGGAGTACAGGTAACTTTTTGGCAGTAGCTGCAGGCATTGTCAGCCATCACCAGCTCTCCAAAGACGTACAGTCCTCGGTGAGCTCCGTCCTAAATAACCCAACACTACGTCAGCTCTCTGAGCACTTGCCTCACTCCAGGCTTATTTTCTCAGAGCTTACTTCTCTGATCGGGGACATGAGGATGTCTCTGGGTGTTGTCTAAAATACAGAGTCTAGGAACTCACCCCAAACCTACAGAATCAGAATTTTAGGAGAGGAGATCTAGGTATATCTGGGTATATGCATTTTATTTATTTTTTTAAAGTTATTTGTTTCTTTCTTTCTTTATTTTAGTAAACTCTACCCCCAGTGTGGGGCTTGAACTCATGACCCCAAGATCAAGAGTCACACGCTCTTCCAACTGAGCCAGCAAGGTGCCCCTGGCTATATGCATTTTAACAACTCCTCTCCTCCCATTATTTGACACCCTGAATTTGAGAACTGCTAGCACAAGTGCCGAATAAATAAAACTTGAAGAGAATACGGTGGTGGGTTTATCAGATGGGGTTTTCCTGTTTTTTGAGTAAGTTGTTTAGTCTTACTCTCTCCCGTATTTTGGGACATGTATGTCAGGGTGAGGGGCATCACTGTTCTCTCTCTCCTAACACCAGGCAGAAAGCTTCTCCAGGACCTGGGTTCTGGACTCCAAATATCAGCATGGATTCACCTTGCACACCCTGGAGCTTGGGGTATTTGGGGCTTCAGGTCCAGAGTCACAACTCCCAGGTGGGCTGGGGAGATCCTGTCTTTCACCCCTCAGTCCACCTCCCTGGCGTAAGCCCATTTTGTTGCTTAGTTGTGGGGGAACGCCCTCCGTCAGAAGAGAAGAGAAACATTTGTGCCTTCAGTCAGCCTCTTTTCATTCCCATCATTGTTGCCCACACAATCCACACTACATAAAATTAGATAGAAATGTGATCTCGGTCAGTTAGTTTTGGTTGAAAATGGTGGTTTTTGTGGACACCCTGTGCATCATTGCCCATAGGCCCTCAGGTTTGGTTTGCTCTTGGTAAACAGCTCCCATAAAGGTGTCAAAACCACTGCAGTTCAACAATGCCATGGGAAGTTCACTGAGGAAACTGTGAAGCCGGAAAGAAGGAATAAGATTCAGAGCTCAGCTTATGGTTCTAAACAGACCTAAGTCCTGATTTTGCTCTTTCCCAGAAGTGTAATGTAATTTAGGAAAGCCGCCTAACATTCTAAGGGGGCAGATCCCTCAGCTCAGTTCCCTCCCAGTGATGTGGGGTAGTAATAGTTTCTCCCTCATGTGGTGTTGTAAGGATCAAACAAGACAATGTTTGCAAACTCTTCAGCACAGCTCCCGGCACAAAACCCTCAAAAGAAGTATTGGTTACCTTTTATTGTGGTAGGTTTTTAAAATGTATTTTTAATAAACTTTTTCTGCCAGATAAGAGAATGGCAAATAAACGTTCCTGAAAGAAGCTGTGGTCGGTTAGAGCTTATCTACCTTTAACCAGATATGGGACAAAGTAAGAAATCCCACGATGGTACCCCATATGGCGCACCAACTCTTTTGCCATAGGAGGAGGGGCACTGTTAGAACCTGGCCATGTCTCCAGGCACAACAATGAGGCACAAGGAAAACCCAGTGAACTTTACGTGAACCTTTAAGTTTTGGGACTCTGAACAAATGTGAAAAATCAGGCTCAACAGAGCATAAGCATCAAGAAAGAACTGGGGGGAAGTTTAAATTTATATTGTAGTTACTCAATATAAAGGAATTGGGGTTTTGTTAATGTTTAAAATGTTGAAGGAAGGAGGGGTGCCTGGGTGGCTCAGTCGTTAAGCGTCTGCCTTCAGCTCAGGTCATGATCCCAGGGTCCTGGGATCGAGCCCCACATCGGGCTCCCTGCTCCACGAGAAGCATGCTTCTCCCTCTCCCACTCCCCCTGCTTGTGTTCCCTCTCTCGCTGTGTCTCTCTCTGTCAAATAAATAAATAAAATCTTTTAAAAAAATGTTGAAGGAAGGAAAAACAATTTCAAAGCCTAGGACGCTGATCCAAGTGGGGAGACCATTTGACAAGTCTCCTCTGCATGTGTTCACAGCTTCATTCTTAATATGTTATAAAAGTTTGTTCTGGTATCTTTCCAGGAGTCCTACACCAGGGAAGTGTCCAGAATGCCACAAATAAGAGAATCATCCTTGTCTCCTCAGGACAAGGAGGCAGCAAGCCCCATCCTTTCAGGGTACTATGCAGACTTTCTTTTTACCTCTCAAAGATTCACAGCCCTTAGTACATTTAAAAAATACTTTAGGGGTGCCTGGGTGACGGAGTCAGTTAAGTGACCGACTCTTGGTTTCTGCTCAGGTCGTGATCTCAGGGTCATGAGATGGAGCCCTGTGTGGGCCCTGCACTCAGTGGGGAGTCTGCTTCAGACTCTCTCCCCCACTCCCTCTGCCCCTCCCCACTACACTCTCTCTTTCTAAAGTAAAAAAAACTTTAGTCACACTAATGTATACTCAATATAGGAGAAACTGATTTTCATCGATGACACCATATCTCAATAATCCAAGGTTAAAATAGAGTAAACTGTATTTCCTAAGTGTGTGGATGAGCTCTTACTGTGGTGGATACACATGTGGATGTGATGTATCTTCTGATACCACATCTCAACCTGTCAGCTCTTGGGTGTGTTGAGAAGAAACAAGTAGTTAAAGTGTGGTAGAGATACGTACTCAACTATTCATTCATTTAACCAGCTTTCATTGATCACTTACTATGTGCCAGGCCCCAGTTAGGCCCTGGGGATACACAGATAAAGAAGATCTTGGCTCCTGCCCTTATCTTGTACACTGTCTAGTGATGAAGGCAGAAGTGTTTTCCAGTCATTATAGTACAGTGAGATATGTATTAACAAAAGTAGGCTGATTCCTCAGAACTTTGAAGTGTTATAGGAATAATGCGAGAACTTTCTCAGATAGTTAAAAATAAGGATACATCATCATCATTGTTATCAGCAAGATACTGAGCCATTATGCACAGTTGAGTATAAAAGATTACCACATTCTAAGGGGCACTGGTCACTTTGTAGACATCGTTGATTGATTTGTACATTTATTAGATAATTTTAGATGGGAAAAGGATGCTTTTTTCTAATAAACACAAAGGGCATCACGTGGCTCTTGACAGTCATGCTACAATGGTACCATTTTTCTATCCATTAGGCACTTAATCATTTAATCTTAAGGATTAATTGTGTGAGGAAGGCATCATTTTCCCCTACTTACAGATGGGGAAACTGAGGCTTAGAAAGATTACACAACTTGTTTAATTTCACAAAGCTCCATATATGCAATGTTCATGACTGAGAGCTGGTTAAAAACGAATTCACATTCCAGATTGCTTTTTACACAGTAGCCCTGGGGATAGCAAAAGATCCCAGCTGAGTTGCAAACTAGTTTGTCTCCGATTCAGACAAAGCAAAGGCACCAGAAATTGCCTACCTGGAAACTTACAAGAATATCAGGAAAGCTCAATGCTGTGTTCCAGCTAACAGATTAGGTCATTCCTAGGATGTTTACATTTCTTTGGTTGTTTGTAACTCTTTGCCATATATAATCATGGATCGCTGACCAGAATTTGCTGGTAAAAGCTGTTCACTCAAGAGATATTTATTGAATGCTTACAATGTGTAAGGCCCTGGAATTGGTTCAGACATGGATCCTAATCCCAGGAAGCCTACAGTGAAGCAGGAATGATAAAGTGTACATAAATAACCATGAGGTATAAAGGTAAACTGCTCTCATGGTACAGAAGAGGAAGGGATTCCTTATAAGTAGGACAGCAGAGAAAGCTTCATGGAGGAGAGAACGTTTGAACTAGACCTTGAAAGAGGGAAGGGAATGGGACAACCAGAAGTGGGAGTGAGGAGAAGATCCCGAAGGAAGAGGCTCATCTCAACTGAAGGCAGGATAAAGGAGAGCAAGAATAGATACGGGAAGTGGGCAGTCATATAGGGCGAGCCCTCTGCGTTATTGACGTTTCCCAAGGAAACTCTAGGAATTCTCTTGGGACTTCCCTTGGCTAACAGGAAAAGAAAGGTTCTTTCTCGGTGTAGACACTCAAAACAGGAAGTAGCCCCTACAAAGCTACTGTATTCCATTTTTGGAAGAGAAAGTTTGTACCTTAGTGCATGTTCCAGGTGAAAATATTGTTATTAGATGTTATGGCAGGGATATAATAAAACTTCCAATGATGCTGAGACTAACAGTTCAATATATGGCAGATTTTCACTATTTGTGTCATTTTTTTTTTTTTTTTTTAATGAACTGTAAAGCTCCCTGTTCACCTCTGGGGATATGGTGAAGATTTGTCAGAGGATCGTAATGACGTGAAATATCTTATGAAAAGAATTATCCAAGTGATCACCATAGCCAGGGCATTATTCTTTAATAACAGCAATATGAAAACACAGTTAAGATTTCTCTCTTTCTGTTTTAACATACCAGTACCTTTACTCATATGGTTATATACAGCACTTGCATATACCCCACAAAGATGTGGATAAAATTTGTACCCTTAGTCCACCACATTCTTCCCCTTTGGAAAGTTTCAAGAGGAATATTTCAAGAAAGGAATAATTAGAAAAATGTTATAACTCACATTCTTTCATTTCATATATACAATTTTAAAAATTAGATTTTCCCTGGTAGACAGCTACCTGAGTTTACTATAGATCATTTTCAAATGTGAAAACTATGATTGTGACTTGTTATTTGCCCCACTGGAAAAAAATCACGAGGAGTTAAAATAAGACAGAAATTGTACAATTCTCTCTGGTCGGTGGCTATGCAATTCGTTAAAGATCTTGAGCGTGACCGTCAGGCAGAGACAGCAATATAATGACCCAGCACTCTCTCTGGGGCTTGTTGTGAAGGAGGATGGCGGACACAACTTGTCTGCAGAGCGATGGATTCGTAGCTGCTTGCTGGGTGAGAACATCATTTTACCCAGATTAGAGGAACGATAAATAATCGGGGCTATTTCCAATTTTGTAGTATCACGGGTTGGCATTAACAGATGAGTTATGTCATTTGATAATGGGTTGCCTTCATTATAACATTGGCAGAAGAATTTTTGGCATCACTCAATGACAGAAAGAAAATTAGTTTGAGTAAAATGTTGTATGTGCTTAGGCCTTAGGTAAAATAAAAATTAAGGTAGACTGTCCTTTCATTTAGCTAAACAATAATTCAAAAATATAATTTTAAAGACAACTTTTCTTGAACTAGACAAGTTGCATAGGGAAAAACAAAAATTCTTGAAATTTAAGATACTATATAGAAGATGTATGATTATAATATGCAAGCAAAGTATGTGAAGGACTAGAATTAGAAGAAAGGACTTAAAAATGTGGAAGGACAACATGTAAGAAACTGGTTAAAGTGACAGTATCTGCACGTGCCCGGGTGGCTCAGTCGGTTAAGCATCTGCAATCAGCTCAGGTCATGATCCCAGGGTCCTGGGATTGAGTCCTGTGTCAGGTTCCCAGCTCAGCGGAGAGCATGCTTCTCCCTCTCCCCCCTGCTCATTCTCTCTCTTGCTATCTCTGTCTCTCCTTCTCTCTCTCAAATAAATAAACAAAATTTTTTTTTAAGTGATAGTATCTGGATAGTGGTCAGTGAGTGAAGGGAACTGTTTGAAGAGTTAAACTTTACATGACTGTATATTCTCTTTAGTTTTCTTAATTAAAAATAACTTCCAAGACATTAATTAGTCAGTTCTTGGTATTTGTAGTGTTTACTTTTTATATATATAAAAAGTGCTATGCACTTGCCTCAAATCAGTTTTTGGAAATTGTTGGATTACAAATGATAAGTGAATAAATAAATACACAAAACTCCGTGAGAAGGCAGTTGGGGTGCAGTAGGCTGAGGGGGATTAAAACAAAGTATTTCATTGCTCTGACTTTTACTCATCTCTCTTTTATATTCTACATTCTGAACCTCATAGAATCTCTCTGCAGATTTCATAATTTCAGTTTTTACCCAACTCATCCACCTTATAATTATGAATATATGGACATAATTAACTGAATCACTTTGAGAGAGGAAAAAATACCCTACTTAAGGCTAATTAGATGAATCATGAATGCCTGGAAGAATGCATTTCAATAAGGTGAAAAACTTTGGATAAAAATTTAATGAAGTTTCTAATTGCATTTGACTACAGAGAATATTGATAAATGTTCATTCCATGCAGATTATTAAGCTGTATCGATTTAGGATCCCAAAGTCTAAATACCACCCTTGCCTCCAGAGGAGACCTGATTGCACTCACATGTCACATTCATAAAAAACATAGTGCACTAATTGGGAGTCTCCCGCCATCTGCACACTTGCTTCCAGGCGCACATAAAATGATCAATGGGAAAGCAGGGTCAATCCAGGCAGACTGTGAGTGAAATTAAAATAATAAAATGTCTAAACATTTAACTGCAAATAGGAAATCTTTATACCCACCCACACCCTATTCTGTAGCATAAAGCTAAGGCACAATTATTCATATACCTCAAGTAATTTGCAGGCTCCATACAAAATCTCATTTAAAATAAGAAATTGCTATTTCTGCACATTTATTCTACCAAATGCCAGCTAATTGCTGCAATGGCCATTATAAAGAATAATTTTCGCTTAGTGAAAAAAAAAGGAATGAAGAGAACATTTTCTGGTTTTGTTCCACTGCGAAGGCTCTATTCAGTGAATACTGAATGCACAGCGTTTCACTGCTACATTTATTATGCTGAGAGGTCAAGTATTACACAGCATCTTGTATTACGCTTTGCATGCTAAGTATTTCACTTCACAAATTGACCCTCCGGTGTACTTGCTACATAATGCTTTAAAAACCCAGCTAAAACGCAGGACAATTAGCAATACTTTTACTCCCAGTTAACAATGGGAACACCAATGTAGGTGATTGCATTTACAGTGTAGCTTTCTTCACAAAACATTTTTGACACATTAAGGTACTTCGGAATTGTGCAGTACCAGTCCTCTCTTGTGAATGGCTTTCCAGCATTTGCAGAGAGAAACAGTTACTGTATGTTAGAGCTTAATTGAAAAGAATTCAACCACGGCCTATGAAGCACCAATTAGGGTGATATTATATCATAAAAAGCTGTGATATCCATGTTCAGACTTGCGCATCAGCCAATACAAAGTAGGACACAATTAAAAAGATATACAGTTTAAACTCTTGAAACTGTTAAATTTAATTAGGAGTTCAGTATGTGGGGGGAGGGAGGTGTGTTTGTGTGGGATGGGGCAGCCGGGGGGCGGGGGGGAGCGCAGAGAAAAGGAAGTTCCCTGCAGGCCTGGAGACCCCAGGCACTAGCTGCCCAGGATAACCACGTCAGTTGGTCCTTTCCATTTAAACCACCTTTAGTTAATGGAAGTGTGCGGCGTTTGCTTTGCCCCAGCGATGAGTTGCTGAGATCAGATGAATATCCCTGCTCAGTCCGGACGTGCTGCTTTCCATTAATTCTGGGGTGCCCACTGGCACTGGCATCTGGGAGGGAGAGAAAGTAGAAGTGGCTTGCTTGGACCGCGGAAGTGGGGGTGTGCTATGATGTGCTCTGGCCCACACAGATCACACACAATTAAAAGAGTTAACTGCATTGCTTTTCATGAAGAAAGACACAGATAATTGTGAAATAAAATGGACATGGCCAGATCAGCATAAGTGTCTTTGCAGGCTTGGCTCTGGATGTAATATTTAAATACTGGAACCTGCATGAATCCCCACTTGGAGGTGACAGCCAGCAGGTAATTATCAGTAAAACAACATTATCAAAGTTCTCGTGCGTAGCATGTTTGACTGACTGGAGTGCTTCTCCTTACAAATCCTGCTAATATCCATTTCAATCTGCTTTAATATGTTCACAAGTTGGGGCTTATTTTGAATTCCACTGGGTAAATGAGGACAGCACACTTTGAATTTGCATACTATACACATTCCTTTCATTTGTGGTGGGGTTTCCAGAGTATTTTTTTAAAGGAAACTACTAACATCCGAATCCAGAAAAACTTTTTCACTATGAGAATGAAGATAGGAAACAGCTCATTTCTCCAGTGTATTTATTTCATCTGAGGCTATACAACAGATTTATGAAAATGATCCTTATTTTGTCTTAAGAAGAAAAGATATTTTTGAATGTATCGGTGTTTAAATAAATAAATAAATGAAATTTATCAGTGTGAATGCAATTTTCTAAGGTACTCAAGCCATTGAAATTAAAAGTTAAAGTAATTTTTTAAAAAGTCTGTGTTTGAAAAAATCAGATGGAAAAGTCCTCTTCTCTGATTTGAGGTCTCTCACTCTTCAGTCCACGAGGTTACTTCAGGCCTTTTTTAAATTTCCACCTTTTCCTGTCCGACAAAAAAGCAGAACTGAATGGCATTTTATTGATGAGATAAATTGGAATTTTGTGTGATCTAAAATCAGATATTCCATGTTCCCTTCTTTCTCAATGAACTCTTCATGACCTTTAAAATATCAGCAAACAGAAAGAAGTATCTCATTAAAGATCCAAGGAGGCCCCACCTTCAAACCCAGCGTGAGTTCCAGATAATTCAGAAAACACAGTCATTACTTTGGAGCAATATCTGATCTCACCTTGGCTTCCAATGCATTGAATTAAATTAAATTAAATTCCAATACATTGAATCAATTAGGACATTAATAAAATAGTTACTGATATTGTGGAAATCTACAGTAAGGTTACATTAAATTGTACAGGCTATTTTTAGGGGCACCTGGTGGCACAGTCGGTTAAGCGTCCGACTCTTGGTTTCAGTTCAGGTCATGGTCTCAGCGTCATGAGATTGAGCCCCATGTCAGGCTTCAGGCTCTGCGCTCCACACAGAATCTGCATAAGACTGTCTTTACCTCTCCCCCTGCCCCTCCCGCCTCAAATAAATAAAAAATTGATCAGGCTGTTTTTGTTTTATTGGTTGCACATGTAACAAGAGGCATAGTTTTACTGGGAGATTCTGCCTTTGAAAACTAGGCCAATTAGCAGATTGCAAGGTGGTAGTGATATGAAGATGTTTTCTCTTTTAATGAAAATGGAGCCAAAATGATGAATGTGATTAACATTAGAGGGATTCTAAGGGACATGAATGTGAAGGAGTTTAGATAATGCTGAAACAATTGCATAGGAGTTATACACTGAACAATCTGGACTCTAGACCTTTCTGTCCAACCCCTTTTCTGCGTTAGATACTGCTTCCCAAATGAACAAGACGGAGGAAGTTCAGTTCGAAGGTTTTATTGACAATTCAGTATCTTGTATTAAGATTCTTCCAAGGTGACAAGATTTTGCACATGTTTCCCTAAATTCATTTTCTGACTAATGGTATTTGTGAAATTCTCACTCTCTGAGGGGGCTGAGAGAATTAATTATCCCATGTGGTCTGGAACTGAGTTGATGATGAAAATTGCTGCTGAGGTATCAAAGACCTATTTTTATTCTTTTCTGCAGGAAGAAAAATGTCTCTTCTTCCATGAACCAGTTTTATCAAAAAGATACCAAAGGGCTTAGGCACCAATACCTCACTTTTCCTTCCTTCATAGTGAGTTACTATGTGACCTCACTATACGTAGTGACCTCACTGTACCCCACTACTCGAGAAATCATCAAATTTTCATTCACTACAGCCAGGGGTCACACCTTCATACACAACCCTGGACCAGTAGGAAATGTAAATGGGTAAAGTGCACTGGGTATAAGGGAACAGTTGGGTGGGGGCACTGGGAAATTAGAAAATGCCAAAAATGCCGTTACTCAGCTCTGGAGATTTGGGTCATGCAGAAATATAATCTCACAGTGGCAAGATCTTCCAGTTTTTCCAAGAGAAGCCAGATGTGTGTGTGTGTGTGTGTGTGTGTGTGTGTGTGTGTGTGTGTGTGTGTGTGTGTGTTTCCCTGATTTTAAAACATTGTGATCAAAGTAAATACATCTAATGGCCTAGGTTTGGAGCAATGGGCCATCAGTTTGCAATCGCTGATATAACTCACCATCTTCAAATGTGTTCTAAGTTTCCTTCCTTATAGTAATGGACTATCATCTTATCATTGTGAAATGCTTTGCATTTTTATAGGCATTAAACTTTTAACTACAGTATTTAGCAGGCAAGTCAGGTATTTCTTCTGGTACATGTATCTTCATAATCACTTGAAATGAAACCCTATGGCCGGAAAGCCTTGTCTCCAGACTTGAGAGTAGCTTCATTCTCGTTTCTATTAGCTAGTAATTTTAATTATACTGTCTAACATTTATTGATCTGTAACTTAGTTCCAAGTCATTTTAGAATATGTGTTTGTACGTGTGTTATCTGACCCAACCCTCACAACAGTCCCACGAGTTAAAACAAGCTAGGTGATATGCAGTAACAACCCCACAGCTTCTGTGATTTAACATAACCAAACTTTATTTCTCACTGATTCTACATGTCCAACATGGATCATGAGGGTGACTCTGCTCACCGTTGTTACTTAGGAACCCAGGCTGAAAGAAACTTCATCTCAATCAGTGCTTCTGCCATCACCCAGATAGGAAAAGAAGATGAGGCACATCATATTCTGGCTCCTAAAGCTTCTGTCCAGGAAACACAGCTTTTGCTTACACTTATTGGCCTTAAAGTTTACTTAGAGGGACAAATACTTGAAAACATAACAGAATTGTATTTTTTAAAATTTAATTCCAGTACAGTTAACATACAGTGTTATATTTGTTACAGGTATATAATACAGTGACTCAACAATGCTATACATTACTCAGCACCCATCATGATAAGTGTGCTCTTAATCCCCATCACTTATTTCACCCATCCCTCACCTGCCTCCCCTCTGGTAACCATCTGTTTGTTCTCTGTAGTGAAGAATCTGTTTCTTGGTTTGCCTCTCTCTCTTTTTTTCCTTTGCTCATTTGTTTTGTTTCTTAAATTCCACATATGACTAAAATCATATGGGATTTGTCTTTTACTGATTTATTTCACTTAGCATTATACTCTCTAGATCCATCCATGTTGTTGCAAATGGCAAGATTTAATTCTTTTTATGGCTGAGTAATATTCCTGTGTGTGTGTGTGTGTGTGTGTGTGTGTGTGTGTGTGTGTGTGTGTCACATCTTCTTTATCCATTCATCTCCTAGGACACTGGGCTACTTCCATAATTTGACTATTGTAAATAATGCTGCAGTAAACATAGGGGTACACATATCTTTTTGAAGTAGTGTTTTTGTATTCTTAGGGTAAATCCTCAGTAGTGGAATTACTGGATCATAGGAGTTCTATTTTTAACTTTTTGAGGAAACTCCACACTGTTTTCCACAGTGGCTACACCAGTTTGCATTCCCACCAACAGTGCCCAAGACAGTCCAATCATATTTTATTTTATTTTTTTAAAGATTTTATTTATTTATTTGACAGAGAGAGACACAGTGAGAGAGGGAACACAAGCAGGGGGAGTAGGAGAGGGAGAAGCAGGCTTCCCACGGAGCAGAGAGCCCGACGTGGGGCTCGATCCCAGGACCCTGGAATCATGACCTGAGCTGAAGGCAGACGCTTAACAACTGAGCCACCCAGGTGCCCCTGCAATCGTATTTTAAATAGAAGGAAGAGAAGAATAGTTAGGAGTAACATGCATTATCAAATATCAGAAGAACTCATAAAGGCATTAAAAACAAATCAAGTATTTGCATAAGAATAGATAAATCACTAGAACAGGACATAGAATCCAGAAATAGATCCTGATATATATGAGAATTTAATATATGATGAAGATGTTAGACCAATCCAGTGAGAAAAGGGTGGGTTATTTTTAAATGGTATAGAAAAATTAAGTTGAACTATACAAAAATGATTTTAGATGGGTTAAAAGCTTAACAATAAAAGAATAAAAATGCTTCAAGAATGTCCATGTTTTGGGACATTTTCGTAACTAAGACAGTAAACCTAGAAGCTGTAAAAGAGAAGATATACACTTTTAAGTATATTAAAATATGTATTTCAAATGATAACAAAAATGGGCAAATGAGAAATCTAGAAAAAATTTACACAAATGAAAAATATAATATACAATGAGTTCTTCCAACATACAACCCAAAATAAAAAGAAAATAGCCCACTTGCAGAGGAGCAAAACCAGATAGCTTCCAGATTTATGAAAAGATTTAAATCACCAGTAGTTAGGGTGAAAATAAAGTAACAGTGAGGTTTAAACCCATTAGTCTGGCCAAAAAAAAAAAAAAAAAAAGGTGATTAACGTAACATAATAAAATAAAATTTAAAAAAGAGTAATAACATACATTCTGGTATGAATGCAGGGAGAAATGATGTTGTCATTATTCCTGGCAGAAATGGGAATTATTATAATATTTTTTTTGAAAACAATCTGATAACATTTATTAAAATTAAGTAGCCACATCCTTTGACTCAGAATTCTCACTTCTAGAAAGCTCTTCTATAAAAATAAGAGCCCTGGTACACGGGACAAATGTACAAGAGAGTTAATCACAGCATTGTTCAACATAGCAGAAAACTGAAAACAAAATAAGTCATGGTACATGGCACACCACAGAAGTAGCAGGAAATGAAGCAGAGCTACATTAGTTGACTTGGAGACATTCTCCTGAGGTATTTCCTAGTGAGAAGACAAATGTAGGACAAGGGTATATAATATGATGTCAAAAGGGCATATAATGATTTCTAAAAAATGGTGCCCAAAACCCATATGTGGGACTATATATACTTTTATGTACATATATATGCTTACATAAGATTGTATGAGCATGGATAAAAAATATGCAAAGATGGAGCACCTGGGTGGCTCCTTCGGTTGAGTGGCCAACTCTTGATTTAGGCTTCAGGTCATGGTCTCAGGGTCCTGGGAGCCTAAATCAGGGTCTGTACTCAGCGGGGAGTCTGCTTGAGGATTCTCTCTCTCCCTTTGCCCCCTCCCCCTGCTCACGCTCTCTCTCACTAAAATAAATAAATAAATCTTTAAAAAAGAAAAAATATGCAAAGATACAAGCTAGTGTGAGGACATGGGTTGTGGTGGGGTTCAGAGTAACAGGAAAACAGAAGAGGAGGGAGGAGATTTGCAAAGGGAAAAGGAAAAAAATTAGTGTGCACCCCAAAACCCCCAACATGTATGCTATAATCCCATTTACTCATTAATGCAAAGATTTACATATAGTATATATGTGCAAATAATTTCTGGCTATAATAAAAAGATGTAAAAACAAACAAAACAGTTCAAAGGAATTGCACTTTACTATGATTGAGGCTCTAGATTGAGGAAAGTCAATCACTTATCCCATTAAACACGAGAAAGGACTTTAACTATACCACCTGATGGCTGGTGCTTCCCAGAGGTAGATGGCATCCATGTAGGCAGGCAGAGCTCCTCAGTGTTCCCGAAAGGAGGCTTTATGGCTGTGTGTTTGTTGGATCTCCAAAGTATATGGATTTGCCACCAACAATCCTATCCCTGCTCTTCAGGTTCTTACAAGAGAAAATAACCTCAAACTCTGCTATCTGTATGGGCTGCTATCCATATCCCAATTGCTTCAGTTTCCAAAGAGGAGGATGGGCTCATTTCGGTTGCTGTTAGCTAGTAATTTTAATAATGATGATTTTACTTGGATTTTCTTCTAATTGATAGGTCTGGTAAACTTATCTGGGCAAAAGTTTGTAATGGAGGGGCACCTGGCTGGCTTTGTC
Source organism: Zalophus californianus (assembly GCF_009762305.2). NCBI lineage: Eukaryota > Metazoa > Chordata > Mammalia > Carnivora > Otariidae > Zalophus > Zalophus californianus. The sequence continues at coordinate 60,103,296 of NC_045600.1, read as the reverse complement.
AGAAGAGCTGTGACTCTTGATCTCAGGGTCATGGGTCTGAGCCCCACCACATTGGGTGTAGAGATTACTTAAAAATAAAGTCTTTTTAAAAAAACTTTGTAGTGGAAATTGGTGTACATTTTGACCGGAACTTCGAAAGAAAAAAAACCACTTGCTTCACAACAAAGTAGACTCAAAGAGGCTGTTGAACGTGGTTGCACCCTGGGAGTTTTAATAATTAGTAGTCTTTCTATGGCTACTAAGGAATTTCTTTTCTTTAATCATGGACGTGTTACCTCTGCCAACTATTTTCAGCCTCTAGTCAACCACACTGTAAGCAGAGAGCGATCTTAACCAAAGAAGAAAACAATTTTCAAAAATTTGAAGCGTCCATTCTTGGTGCAGATATTTAGGTGTCTCTCAAGGCTGCCCAACATTTTAAAGTAGTGGAGAAGCCAGGAAAGGAGCTCATGGATTTTGGATTTCCATCACTCAGCCTAAACTTTCACAGTCAAGTTGGTGAGACAGAGAACGCGTGACTGAGTCTATGCCAGCTCTGTGGTGCTCCACTCAGTGACTTGAGGTAACTCACTTTCACCCTCTACAGCCTAGTGTTCTCGTGTATTCTCTGACACGTGATGTCAGAGAACCCTGCTCTTTTACTTAACAACACTCATAAAAATATGTAATATACGCTTAAGTGTATGATTATGGTTTAATTGCTCTTTCCTCCACTAAAACATAATTTCTGTATGGATAGGGACAATATACTATAACCTCAACACCTAACATAGTGGCTGACACACTAAGTTTCAATAAAAACTTATTAATTTAATGGATAAATGAATATATAAAACGAGAGAAATGATCTCAGAGTACCCCACTGACTATCCCACAGTGACTTTTGTATATGTAATTCTCTAAATGCAAGAAACTTTTGATTTTTTAAATTAGGCCATAATTCTGTCACTCTGCCTACACATCGTCCAGTAGATGAAATGCCTAAGAGAGCATGGCTCTGTTCCGTGTAGTTACTCTGCAATAAACTAAACCTTTTAGTCATAATCCCATATCTCTGTAGGGGTCTGTAAGATGCCATTTCATCCATAGCTTTTAGTAGAACTATAGTTCATGTAAGATAGATATTTGTTGTGGATTCTAAAATATTTTCAATCTCCCTTGCTATTTTGTTCCTGGATCTTGGAATCCGAACAGTAATTGAAAAATTACTAGAAGGAAGAAATTCAGAGAAGGAAAAGGACTTAGAATTGTATAGTCCACTGATTTTCCCAAACTGTATTTTAGCAGTAGAACCCTGTTTTTCAAAAAGAAATCTTAGGCAGAAACTTGCTATTTCTATATGTTAATTTAGATCTTTATAACTAGGTATAGCTTTTGGGAGGGAGGGAGGAAAAAAGGAAGGAAGGAAGCAGAAGAGAGAGAGGAAGACAGAGAAAAACCAAAGAAGAAGGAAGAAAAAGAAAGAAAGAAGGGAGGGAAGGAAGGAATGGAGGGAGGAAGGAAGAAAGGGTGGGAGGGAGGGAGCAAGGGAGGGAGGGAAGGAGGGAGGGAGCGAGGGAGGGAAAGAAAAGATCGTCCCTGGTTGAAGTGAGAAAGGGAACTAGAGCCCTCCCCCAACCCCCAAGCTTTGCCTTGATCTCCACATTGGGCCCCTGCTCCATCACCTTCTCTGCCTCCTCCTGCCCTGTCTGGTCCATAATGCCCTCTAATGTACCACTGAGACCAGTTTGAAAGTCACCACTTTGAATGAGTATCTCCTTTTAACAAATAAGGAAACTAAGACCTGGTGACTGAGTCACATTCTTTAGTGTTCCAAACCCTTCCCTCCAGACGTAAACCCATTTTATTTTTGTTTCTTATTAGTAGATGATTCTGTACAGTCTTCTCCAAACAATTTTATATGAATCCAGATTATCATTGCTCAACATATTCTTCTTATAGTTAAACCACCATAATTTAGTTCTACCCATATAATTTTTTCAACAAAACAATTTTGAAAATGCTAGAATTCCATAAGCATTGCTTTCTTGTTGCAAAATACAAAGTTTATTTTAAAACTTAAAAAAATGACTTTTATAATCACAAATCTAATTTTGGTTGTATTTATTATGAAGACACAGAGGTGAATTAAAAGAAGACATTATTGGGACCGCTGGGTGGCTCAGTCAGTTAAGCACCTGCCTTCAGCTCGGACCTGGGATTGAGTCCCATATGGGGCTTCTTGTTCAGCAGGGGGCCTGCTTCCCCCTCTGCCCCTCCCCCTGCTTGTGCTCTCTCTATCTGACAAATAAATAAATAAAAATCTGGGGGGGGGGAAGAGAAGACATTTTATTTAACATTATGAAATGAAACAGAGTTTACCCAAATGGAGATGAAATAGATGTGGTTACTTCATAGAAAGCAAAAGCTATGTCTACCAAAGAGCAGACATGCAGTTATTGATCTGGAATTGGCACAATGACAAACTACTGTGCAAATCTTCCTCTTCCCAATTAAGGTGTCTCTCTTGAACTGATTGAAAGCCGTTTGATAAGTATACTTTTTTCAAGATGGTGTGCTCAGTTGGGGGTCTTTTTATTAAACTGAAATTCCATCATTAGCTTTGACTAGCACCAGCTGCTTTATAAATTCTGTGTTGATGTAGGCCTCCACTGGTATTCCAAATATTGCAGGTGAATCTCTGACTCCAAAATCCTCAATCATGCAGTATGTATAATTAACATCTGATAAATGCAGAATAGGAAGAAGTCTCATTAGAAGACACAGTAGTGGGGTCATAATCCTATCTCAGCTTCTCAGAACACTGAACCAAATAGTTGTTAAAAAAAAAAGAAAAAAAGCAAGTCTAAATCTCCCTACTTCCTAACTTTTCTCTATACCTGACCCAAAATGGGAAAGTTAGGACACAAGATGAAGTGTTTTTGTCTTGCAGCAAATTTAGAGACACAATCCAAGATCTAGCACATTCTAATGGATGTTTACTTGGGTGTTTTAATTCCGGATCAGTTCCCAGGAATGTGGCTCATATCAGCCATAATTGTTCTCCCTCCTAAATAGTTTACAGTCTATCACTGCTTTAACACAAAAGAGAAACTTTCCTATTCTTGAATCTATTAATATTTCTGTGAGATACATGGTATAAATATAGCACAAAAGAGTTAGAGGAAAGTTCCTGGTAATGTTGAGTTTATAAAAACGTTTCTTTGTGTACTAGGTGTGCCTAGTAGAGCTTTTCCTAAATATAGTCGGTGTTATCAGGAAATAAGTTTTAAACCATGATAAACTTGAATTTATGAAATAATGCAATACAGTAAAATGAAATATGCTGTGAGAGTTCAGTGGTTAAGAGTAGAATGTTCTGGAGTTCAATTCCTGAGCCTCGGTGTCTTCATCTGTAAAATGGGAATAATATTAATGTCAGGCTCATGAGGTTACTTCAGGCACTAAGTGAGAGAATGCCTGTATGGTATTTAGCATAGCACAAGGTATTCATTTTCTATTGCTGCACAACAAATTACCATGTATGTAGTAGCTAAAAAACAATACCCATTTATTATCTCACAGTTTCTTCAGGTCAAGGCATGGCTTAGATGGCCCCTCTACTTACAGTGTCACAAGACTGCAATCAAGGTGTCATCTGGACTGTGCTCCCATCTGGAGGCTCAATTGGGGAAGGAACCCCTTCCAAGCTCACTCACATTCTTGGCAGAATTCATTTCCTTGCAGCTCTAAGACCAAGGATCCCAGCTTCTTCCTGGCTGTTGGCTGGAAGCTGCCCATAGTCCCTCACCATGTGGGCTTCTCCAACATGGCTGCTTACTTCATCACGCCGGCAAGGTCAGTCTCCAGGTTGAGTCTTCCAGCAAGACAGAGTCTTTATTATGTAACACAATCACAGAAGGGACATTGCATCACCTCTACTATATTCTACTGTTCGAAGCAAGTCATAGGTCCTGCCCCCACTCATGGGTAGAAAGCAGGACTCACTGGGAGCTACATGTGAGCCTGTGTGCCGCATAGAACAAATGCATGAATGAATAAATGTGTGAATGAATGAACAAACGAGTGAGTGAGTGAGTGAATCCGGATACCGACTTAGGTATGAATGGAGTAAGCCATAGCCCTCTCAGACATCAGCAAATATTAGAAATAGTTCTAAATCTAGGATAAATAGGTGAATAATGGACTCTGTAGGTAACTGCTCTGTTGAAGGCATAACACAAATGTTCAACCTTTGTGAAAGTAATGTATTGAAGACTAGGGGGCCTGGGCTCTGAGGTCCAGAGAATGTCAGTATAAAATCTCAAGGGTGGTGAGGAATGGAACCCTAAGGGAAAATTAGGATTTTTAGTCCCACTTTAAGGTGATAATTTTCTTATAATTAGAGCAAGAGAAGAAATTGGAAGTGAAATAAAATGGTCAAATATAGACGAAAAATTTTTAACTTCTAAGCAATAAAAATGACTAACAATAAAAACAAAAGAAGAATATTCACCACAAATGGAAAATAGTTACCATCTTCAAACATATGAAAATTTATTCAAACATATTTATGAATATTACCAATACCTCAGTGGGTAAATGGGCAAAGGACATAATTATGTGATTCATGCACAGGAAATATAATTAGTAAATTTAATTTGAAAAAAGTTTAAATCTAATATGGATGGGACAGAGGACTTACAAACAAAACTTTTTTAAAGACTTTATTTATTTGAGAAAGAGAGAGAGAGTGAGTGAGTGCAAGCAGGGGGAGGAGCAGAAGGAGAGGGAGAGGGAAAGAATCCCAAGCAGACTCTGCGCTGAGCATGGAGCCCAACACAGGGCTCCATCTCACGACGCTGAGATCATGACTTGAGCTGAAACCAAGAATCAGACCCTTAACCTACTGAGCAACCCAGGCACCCCACAAACAAAAATGTTTAAAGTACTAATCTATAATCCTTGCTTTACTAGCTGATTACTCTGACATAAGAGAGTAAATAGTAAAATAAATTGCGTTAGTATTATTCGCCAAACACCTGCCGTAGCCTGTACTTCATCCTTGGTGGATGGATATTTGATGACTAACTCTCAGTCAGTGGTATGAAAGCTAGTATGGATGACTAGCCAGATCATCAAAAAACTTATTTTCTGTTTCTAATTTATTTCTACTACCCTCATAGCTGAAACACAGTAAAACAGCTATAGATCAGACTCAAGAAGAAAAATATTAGTCAAAGGGACTAGATACTCCACAGGATGTGAATCTGCCCAAGAATGAAGCCAGTGCCTTTAGTTTAATGAATATTCCTAAGACAACACCTTGCCTTCTGATGACCTCCTTTGTTGCTGGCTCTCCGGACGTCGCAGGGCAAACACCATTCCTGGACTTGGCACAGAAGCCATAAGGTAGGTAGGTTTTCTGCCTTTCCCTCTCCCATAGGCCTGTCCTGGGTACACAGGGGATATTAGTTTTGATGCCAGTGATAACGCATGTGTCACCAGATCTTTTCAGGAGTAGGTATAGCATGTGTCTTATCATGGCCCAGAATGGAAGGGCCAACAATTCAATGAATAAGAGTAAGCACTCACTAAATATATGTTGTTGCTAGTGATGTCTTTTACCTTTGGTGGGAGTGAGGCAGACAAGGATGGATTCATTCCTGGAATCAAGACGGGGTCTCTCGTGGTGTCAGGGAGGCAGGCAGGCACAGGTGGGACAGTGGCCGTGGGGGGTGGTAGGTGGCAGCCCAGCCCAAGGAGCACAGTGGCTGCAGATGATGCTGACCAAGGAGCAGCAGATAGTCTCTGGGAGGCCTGACAGCCACAGTCAGGGCCCGTGTTTCCAAACACAGCTCCGGGCTAACCAGCTCCAGGAGATCTGGGAAGCTCTTCAAACCAGTGCCACCCCTCACCCCCACGGATCAAGGGTAGGGGCAGTCTGGGACCTGAGGCAAGGCTGGGCGGGGGGAGGAAGGTAACATGGGAAAGTGGGTCAAGAGGGAAAGTGGAGAGAAAAGTTAAAGAACCAGGCAGGGGGAGGTACAGTACATTTCTGAGAGCAGCCCCAAGTTGCAACGCACTGGCAGAGAGGAGGAAGGAGGTTAGGACAGAGACCTTCAGAGGGAACGAGCACATCACACTTTTGTTCTTTACGTTTGGCCCAGGTGAGGGCTGGATGTCCCAGCTGGTCTCCACTGGTCCCTTCCCTCCCCAGTCTATGTAATAAATGTACTCTGGTCCTGATCTTTTAAATGTGATTGTCCTAGACTTGTCTGGGCTAGTTTCAACAATATTTGTCTGCGGTGGGTGGATCTGAAGCATGCACGCTTGCCATCAGTATGTCTTTCTTGGACTATAAAATTTCAGAATGCATGCAGCAACCGAATCTATGTAGTTCTCTACAAAGAGTATGTGAGCTGCAAGCAGTTAGGTGGTTAGTATTTTTAAGATGAAGGAGATGACTCCACTTACAAAATGCAGCAGAGGAGTGAGACCCTTTCTTGTTTGTACTAATACCAATGGGACTTGAAAAGTGAGTCCTGTGCCAGTGGGAAAAGAGCAGCATCCCTCCCGGCCCCAAATGTGAAACTAGCTTTCCTATTCCTCCTCAGATGTTTACTTCTAGAAGCCTGGTGTATAGACATAGTCAGCACTAGGAACAGAGATTTGTTGAGCACCTGGAGGCCTAACTGTGGGAAAGTGGCCAAGTGAAGCTTGGTACCCCTGTAAGATGGACTCTTTAGTGGTCATCAAAAATCAGGCTTAATGATATTAACAGGGAAATGCTCACATTAAAGTAGCAAGTAAAAAAAGCACCTACAGTATGTTTTCAACTGTGTTTTTCTCAAGCATAGAAATATTGGAAAGAAATACACCAAAATGCTAAAGAAGGGTGAGGGGAGGTGATGGCGGAGCAATGGCTTTGAGGTGAGCAATGAGGAAACGGGAACCAAGTGTAGGGAAACGAACATGTTTTTGAACGCGGACTATGTGCAAGCAAGGGGCTAAGCACTTAACTCTGCGAAATTGCTTTTAATTATTGAAGATAGGGGCGCCTGGGTGGCTCAGTCAGTTGAGGTCTGCCTTTGGCTCGGGTCATGATCCCGGGGTCCTGGGATTGAGTCCCGCATCGGGCTCCCTGCTCAACGGGAAGCCTGCTTCTCCCTCTCCCACTGCCTGCCACTGCCCCTGCTTGTGCTCTCTCTCTCTCTCTCTCTCTCTGTCAAATAAATAAATAAAATCTTTTAAAAAATTATTAAAGATAAGCACGGAAACAAGGCTCCTGGGAGAAGAGTACCTCTTCACAATGAACAGAAGCCTCCCATCTCGGCATAGTGAAAGAAACAGGAAGGCTGGGATAGTTCGAGTGAAGTCTTAGTGAGGATGTGGATGACTCGGAGGTGGCTAGGAGCCCATCACCCCTGCCGAGCAGCTGAACGTGACAGTAAAGAGGAGAGTAGGAACTGGCCAAAGGGGAATCACTGTAGGCCCTGTGCACATGTGTGGACAGTGGGGATAGGTGAGACACCAGGCCAGTCTACTCTAGTTCCGAAACCTCATCCAGAATTACGTAGAAAGACTTCTACAACTATAGATGTGTAGCAAAGAAGGCACAAGGCGAAGTGGCCAGGTCATGTTGTGGATAAGAACGCAACGAGATGAAAGAGGGCAGGGCCAGCGCATAGAGAATAGAAGGGACTACAGTCACGCGCACGCCTGGCGCTTGGTGCTTGATACGGGCTTATGCATTACCCTCTCACTACAGCATTGCACTGCAAGTATGCTCTCTCCTGTCGAGCCTCTCCTAGTCCCTCTTGCTTTTATTTGCAATCTTAACCTTTCTACTGACTTCTCTCAGCAACATTTAAATGGGGTTCTTCTTTACCCCCATTCATCTTGCAGCTACTACTCTCCTCTACTCTGTCCTCCCATTCAAAGCCCCAATTCTCTAAATGATCAACTAGACACACTCGTTTCCTCATTCCCATACACTCCTCAACCCACCCGCATCTGGCACCCATGCCCACCTTCTTTCTCAAACTGCCTTCCCCCGTGTCACCAGGGGGCTCCTCATTGCTACAAGTAATTGCGTATTTCCATGCCTTCCCTTACCTGACTTTCCACATTTCACGACTGAAATTCAGCTTTAGAGTCACGTGTCTAGCTACTTCAACGGACATCCCACAGTGTCTTTAAACCTCAAACTCGGGGCACCTGGGTGGCTCAGTTGTTAAGGTCTACCTTCGACTCAGCTCATCCTGGGATCGAGCCCTGTATAGGACTCCCTGCTCCCCGTATAGGACTCCCTGCTCCGCTTCTCCCTCTCCCACTCCCCCTGCTTGTGTTCCCTCTCTCACTGTCTCTCTCTCTCTCTGTCAAATAGATAAATAAAATCTTTAAAAAAAAATAAACCTCAAACTCAATGTGTTCCACGTTGCACTTATCATCCCCAAACCTACTCATTCCATGTCAGTAAAGGGCACCACCACCCCAGCCAGAAACACGTGGGCTCTAACCAGATCTTTTCTCCCTTGTTCACCAGCAGTGCGCCCTCCCTCACTGCCTGTAGCATTCCACTCAGTTCAGACCACCGCCATCACTCACCAGTACCCCCATCCACACGCTGCCCCACATCCATCCCTCCTCTCTGCCCTGGAATGCAGTCCAAAGGATCTTTCTGAAATGCCAGTTTGATTATGTCAGTCCCCTCCTTAAAACTTTTCCATGGATTTCTCCTGTTCCTAAAAGTCTAAACTCCTTTTATGACTTGCAAGATCCTCCTCAAGCTTCATCTTTGATACATCCCCTCTGTACACCACGCCCCGCCACACTTCTTGCTGGCCTTCCATTAGAAGGGTTCTCTTTTCTCTCTGGCTGTTTCCAGTGCCTAAAATACTATCCTCTGGTTTTTCTTTAGGTCGCAGCTATAGTCACTTCCCCAAGTCCAGGTTAAATATCCTTCTGGGGCATTTATTGTATTGTAAATGTTCTCAAAACTGACTTGCACTGGACCAACTCACTTGAAACACACCATTTCCCTAGTAAAGCGTATACTGCCTCAGCCTCATAATGCTGAGAGGTGGTAGACTACGCTCTATGACGTCCACCTTACTTCCGCTCCCACTAGTTGAATTCAACCATATGCCTAACTAGAGCCAGACATGTTTGTTCCAAACTAATTTTGTACCAGTTTTACTTGGTATAATAATTATGTTGTTCAGTGAAATATTATGTAAATTCATAAGGTATGAGTACGGAAGGAAAGTAGTTGTTTCTATGAAAAACAATGTGGGCGCCTGGGTGGCTCAGTCGGTTAAGTGTCTGCCTTCGGCTCAGGTCATGATCCCAGAGTCCTGGGATCAAGCCCCTCATTGGGCTCCCTGCTCAGCGGGGAGTCTGCTTCTTCCTCTACCCCTCCCCCCTGCCTGTGATCTCTCTCACACGCTCTCTCTCTCCCTCAAATAAATAAATCAAATCTTAAAAAAAAGAAAAAGGAAAAGAATGTAGGCTCCTAAGTGTGAGCTGCTAAAAAATTGTTGTCATGTTACGTATGGATGCAAGAGCTGTAAATGGAAGAAAACCCACAAATCTAAAGGGATTCTACTCTGAGATAGATTTGTACGTACCTAAGTTCTTGTCCCAATTTAAAGAAATTTAAGCTGAAAATAATATATATATATAATATTTTTTATGGGAGGGGGTGTGGTTTATGCCAGAAAGATGCCTTGGGGCTTCAGTTATGGGCACATAAAAAGTCCTTAGCCATACATCAAAAGATTGGTAAAATAATGTTTTATTTTATATATAATATAAATTTATATAATTTTTTATTGAGGTCGACGTCACATAACATACAAGTAACCACTTTAAAGTGTACCACTCAGTGATATTTAGTGCATTCACGATGTTGTGCAACCTACATGTCTCTCTAGTTTCAAAATTTTCTCATCACCCCAGAACACCCTGTACCCTTTAAGTAGTCATTCCTCATCCTCCCCTCCCCTGTTCCCTGGCAACCTCTAATCTGTTTATATTGAAATAGAACATTTAAAACATGTAGATAACAATTTTTTTATGATTCTCTACTTTATTGACTTGTTTGACCAGTCTATTAACTATTGGTCTAATGGTCTAACTCCAGCTGGAGAAGTGGGCTATCCTTACAGCTCCATTATTTTTGCTTGGTTTTGCTTATTTAGTTGCCTGTCTCCCACCCCCAGGCACTGAGTGCTTTGCAGGCAGGGTGGTGTTCTGGCTGTTCGTCCGTGGCCCTACGGCCCCTAGGACGATGTCTGGCATCCAATGTGCTCCACTAATTCACATTACCAAGAAGTTAATCTGTCCAAGGACATATAGCTAGTAAATGATGAGTCACAATTTCAGCCTAAGCCTCTCTCACCGCCCACTAGGTAGCAGGGGATGGGGCCTGTTTGGGAGGCAAATTTAGACAGCAGTCATACTAGAGTTGATACTGAGGAGGGTTGACTAGGTACCCAGTGCTGTTCTAAGCCCTTTTCAAGTATTATATTGTTTAATCTCCCTAACAACTGTACAAGATAAATAGTACTATTAGCCAGAAATTCTGGAGTGGGAAGGGGTGATGCCTGAATCCAATCTAAGTATTATAGGCTTTGAGGAAAGCTTTGGGTCCACGAGTAGCTTAGTCAAATGCCAGGAGAGACCATCATTTTATCACTTTAATAACAACTTCTGGGACTAGTTTTAGGGAAGAGGAACTAGGTTGTGATGGCTGAAATGGAGCCTGCTCTCGAGTTCACCTCACACCCGCACACATACACACACATCTTGGATTGTGTTTCGTATATGCTTGGTTATAATTCTTGTGGAAGATGCCATTTTTTTATGCTTTTATGCTCTGTGGGGTAGCACTGGGTCCTGCAGGTACAACAGTATCTACTCTAAAGTAGAATCCTGCTGCCTCCGGGCTGGGTCCCGCTGCACTTCAGGGCTCCACCGTGCCTGTCCCTCTCTGTGAACCACTGCCTTCTGCACAGTCCCCAAGGCATCCACCCCTCTCCTGGGCACCACCCTTGCAGATAATGCTGGGTGCTGCCAACAAAACCCCAGAGCACCAGATGGGCCGATGCTGCTCAGTGATCTGTGGTACAGCGGGCGAGAATACCTCTCCATTTTCCCTCCGCATCAGATGTTACCAAAGCAGTATTGGCTGGCTCTCCGAAGTCTCCAGAGGTTTGTGTAAAGATAGGTCTTCTTGTTTCTATTCACGGTCCTCTCTCTCTTCCAGGGAAGAAATGGAAATCTGGGCCTGGGGCCAGTGTGACTGACCCTGGGGTACTTGAATAACTACTCTGCTCCAGCAGTGAGGTTTGTAACTGAACTGGGCTCTTCCCACTTGACCCTCCTCCTCTTGTTCTCTCAGGCAAGGTCAGCTGATTCTGAATTCTAAAGGTGGGGACATTTTTAGCCTAGAGCTGGGACTCCATCTCACTTAGACTCAGGACCAAGTGTGGAAATAAGTGACAGAAAAACAATTTGAGACTCTGTAAGAGATGGAGCTCAGGATTTGGTGAACTCTTGATCACAAAGACTTTTAGCACTAACTTATATTCTGAGTCTCAGTGGGAAAGTTTCGTATTTTGTTAAGAGCTTTAGGGAGTTCTATAAAGGGAAATAAAGAAGGTATGAGAAGTGCAATCTTAAAATCTCGTGGCTTAATTTCTATCCCGTCCTGTCATTATAGGAATAATATTAGTGAGATTATGCTTACTATACCACTTTATCTTTTTTAAAGATTTATTTCAGAGAGAGAGAGTGCATGAGCAGAGGAGTGTGGAGCAGACTCCCCGCCAAGTGTGGGACTCCATGTGGGCTTGACGGAGGGGGTGGTGTTGGGGGCCCTCCTTGCAGAGCTCAACACTGGGCTCGATCTCCTGATCTGGAGATCATAACCTGAGCTGAAACCAAGAGTTGGACATTTAACCGCCTAAGCCGCCCAGGCACCTCTGCTATACCACTTTAAAGCCTTGGTTGAAATGCATTTGTTAAGGAATCCAGCCATGCAGAACACCATTAAGGCCTTCTTTGTGGGGTTCAGACAAAGTAGGATAAATTCTGATCCCTCATGGCATTCCTTGCACCTGGGGGGACCCAGAGCAACACAAATAAGCATTCCAAATTTCTGGAGGCTAGAGTTAGGGCTGACTGTTATATTCAACTTTTTGCCTAGCCACATTCTCTTATTTTCTCTAACACACGTGTATTGGTTGTGTGGTGAAAAAGTGAAGTAAAATTAAACAAGGACGAATACTCTTTGATCAGAGTTGACATCCTGTGCCCTGATGGCTCAGTCCTCCTGCAGCCTCCACCCTTCTCTTCCAGCAGAGGATGGAAGTGCTAAAGGGAGTCAGAGGACCTCTGGTCAAATCTCTTCTTTCGCTCCCTCTGCTTTAACACTGAGCAAATGGATACACTTGGGACCTCATGAAAGCCTCCTCTGTGCATTGAACACTCCCAGCTGTTATGTTAAATAATAATAATAATAATAAATAATGTGTCTGAGGCTTTTACAAAATAAATAGGCTGAATGCTGACCCAAAATAAAAGTAAAAGGCTTTAAGCCAATGTTTCCCAGTGTGCCTTTCTGTTATCCACTTTTCAGTGTGATCTTAAATAAATAAAATAATCTACTCTAAACATCCCATTTTTAGACTCAAATCTTTGAGTAAGCTTTCTTCTAAAAATATATGGAATTGGATTAGCTTTTGGTGGTGTTTTTCTTTCCTTTTTCTAATCCATATAAGAACAATACTCTTATGTATATAATTCCTCTGAGTTGGAATTAAACGTATTAGGATCTGAATTAGAATATCTCTTTAATAACTGACTTTCTGTAGTGCCTTTTTATATGTTGGCCACCATTTAAAAAGAATTTTTTTGTTAGAGGAAGGTAACGTGCGTGTGAGTGAGATGGGGGAGGGGCAGAGGGAGAGGGAGAGTGAGAATCCTAAGCAGGCTCCATGCTGAGTGTGGAGCCCAATGTGGGCCTCAGTCTCATGACCCTGAGATCCTGACCTGAGCCGAAACCAAGAGTCTGACACCCCTTGGCCACCATTTTTACCATCATTGTCATCACCACTGCAAACATTTAGATTGGACTTAAAATTTCCAAATCGTTCCTCCACACAGTATCTCTTCTCATAGTTGCCCTGTGATCCCCACTTTATTGAGGGCCAAACTGAGGTTGCTGGAGGTTGAATGACTTTCCTAGGATTTTTACAGCTAATTCAGGTACAGAGCCGGACCTCAATCCCAAACTTTCCAGCTCTACATTTTTTATTCTTTATTCTCCCACACTGCTATTCCATTTCCTTAGTTGCTGGATTTTAGCGGTGATAGCATTTGGCTTGACTTAGAAAATTTCAAATTAAACCTTTGAGTAGCTACCTTTACCACAACCCCGAGAGAACAAGCCAGGGGTACAAACTTAGTCGGAAAACAGCCCTCCTGTCTTATTCTACATCTGTCCCCTCTTTTGAATCTAGCATCAAATCCTAAGGACGTGCTTTGAAAAATCAAAATTGCTGGGGTGGGGGTTGGGAGTGGGGAATAAAGTGGGGTTTTGAATTTTCTCTAAAATTCTATTATAATTGTTCCAGGCAGCTAATGTTTCATTACTAATGTTTAAAAATTATTTGAAAATATGCAGTATAAGTAAAATGCCCAATTAAGAGGAAGCAAGCCTAAGCAATAGAGGGTGAGACAGTATCCAATAAGAGAATCAAACTATGAAGCTAGATTGGAATTCTGGATTTGGGGGTTTCAAACCTGTGAGGCATCTTGCCTCAGAGAGTAAGTGCAGAAGAGCTAGGGCATATGTCTGCCTAAATATGTTGCATGCAGTATTTAGGATATATTTATACTATAAACTATTCTTTGTTCAGCTGAAATTAAATTTAATCGGGCATCCTGTATTCTCTCTGGTAACCCTACCCTAGAGGTTAATTCATAGGGCAGCCTTGGGCCAGGTGCAGAGAATGTTTGCTTGGGGACATTCCTAATAGGCTGGGAGCAGACCAAGGCTGATCTGAGCAAGTCTGGATTAAGTCCCAGGTAGTACAGATAGATCTTTGTTGTGTGTCTCACCAACCACTCGGGCCTTTTGTCTTTGATTGAAAGTCTCTATAAACCATGCCTAAATACTATGGCATTACTCACAAGACCCCTGAGGTATTTTCACATCGTAGGTAATAAATGCCCCTAAACTTAGTATTTGAAATAAGAACTACTCACTGCAATATTTAGTTAAAATTACAAAAGGAGTACAAATAAAGCCATTGTTTTGTTAAGGTGCATGTTATAAGTCTTATTTAATTTCCCCATGTTCTTACATGTATGTTTGTTGGGTCAAGACTTCCACTGATGAAGTATTTCAGTTAGCTGCTAAAAGAAATACATTGAAAGAATTACAACTGATGTCCATTGGGGCTAAATACCTACCATCATTATTGTCTCTCAACCGGAATGCCTTTTACTGATGTGATGTCATAAGTGGCCCTGATCCTGGCTCTAGCTTCCTTACCATGTTCACATGTTCGAAACCAGCTGAGAGAGTAAATGATATCTGGGGCGGCTTGGGGGGTGGGAAGCGGGATAGGGAGGATGCAATTAAAGAAACTGGTGAAAGGAAGATGTGAGTCACCTGCCTTCATGCTCACCCACCTCCATGTTTCTACCCAGTTAACCCCCAGCTTCCCAGGTAACCAGAGCTTATCGCTTGGGTGTCTTATGGACAACCATGGCTACAATGAGCTGAAAAGGCAGGGGCAGTAACAGTAACAGTAGTAGTGGTGAGGCGAATCAGGGCCACAAGATACAGGGAAGTAAAGTCCCTCCTCAACACCAGTGGCCTTTTCTGTCCCCGGGTGGCTTGTGTGATGATTATGTCACTCTCCCACAAACTTCTGATACTGTCTTTTAGCATAATGAAATCATCATCATTTTTCTCTCAAGTTACTTATTCTCTACCTCCTTCTTTCATAACCTCATAGTCTCAGTTCACAGAAGTGACCAGAGAATTCTCAAAATCTAATTCTATCCCACTGTCTTTCTCCAAGTCACCTGAATGTGGTGTTCTGGCGAATTTACAGAGCCACGTCCTCGTCAAAGAAAAGTAGCATTTCTCAGGCAAGGCAGCTGATCTCTCTTATTTGTACTCAGCATAAGACCTTTATTTATAGCTTAAAGAAGAAAATGTTCACATTGCTCAGTTTCACGACTTAAGCAGATCAACTGAAGGTATGGGCAAATCATGCCTTTCCTACAAAGCGATCATGCAAAACCAGAGGGGGCCACTCTCAACAGCCTTATCTGGAGGAGGTTTAAAGAATGAAATCTACTTTTAAAATTGTTCCCGTGTCTGGCATATGTCCTGTTTATCAGATATTCCATTTCCGAGAACTTTGTAGAGAATGGTATTCTTCCCCCTAGCTCTGCTCCAAATCATTTTTGTGAGAGACTGGGTCTAAAATTGTGGTAAGAAAAATCCAGTAGTCTCCAACAAGGCTTCTTTCTCCTGTTCGGAGCCTCCTTGTCCAATCCCACGTTATGTTCTTTATCCCAAGTAAGTGTAGCTAAGCATGTGCAAATGCCTCAGAGAATGCAAAGTGCTGAGAGAGGGGATTTTATTTTATAACTTACATTTATTCAGTATAATTTTTAAATAATACATTCACATGGTTCAAAACTGAAAATGACATACAAAGGTATACACTGAGAATCTGGTTCACCCTCTTCTCCCGTCCATCTCACCAATCCCTGATGCCCATCCCCACCCCATAGATTAGCACTTGCATCATTTCTTGAGGGGTCTTCCAATGTTTTATGCATATATAAGCAAACATTAATACATATTCTTATTTTTCTACATTCCTTATATGGAAGGCAACATATACTACACATGTTCTGCAGCTTGCTTTTTTCCATATAAAAATATATCCTGAAGATTACTCCAAATCAGTACCTAGAGAGCATTTATTAAACTACCTAGAGTGTCCTTGTTGATAGATGCTCAGGATGTTATTTAACTCTTCCATCACAAACAGTGTTGTGGGGAACACCTCCGGTCTGTGTGTCCTTTTGTGCATGCCCAAGTGTATCTGCAGGATACATTTCCAGAAGTGGGACTTCATAGAATTTTGATCAAATACCTCTGTTTGAACGCTTATCAATGAGTGGCCTGTATTTTAGTTAGTGCTGTCTCCTCATTATTTTATGAGCTTCTAGAAGGCAGAATTGTGTCTCATTCATCTTTGCATCCACAGCCTCTACCACAGTATCTAGCATGTTAATGCTGAATACAAAATAAACTTCCCAGTGTAACTATAACCTTGAGAACATTAAAGTAACCCCTCAATTTAAAAGGCTGAGATCTAGGGTATAGATCAAGAGGCACTTCTAAGTTTCTATTTAAGGATGAAAATAGGACTTATAAAATGCCAGCCCAGATGAAAATATTGAATGAGGAGTGGAGATTTCAAGGATAAGGATGTCTCTTCAAATCCAGGATCTAGGACAATGTCAGGTGTATTTTTTGGGTTATTCACACGCAGAGAAGCTGAACGCTAAAATAGGGAGGAAGCCCGGAGGACTCCCGCCTGGTGAAGATTAGCCAGGAATGTCAGAACAGTACTTCCCTAGCAGCCCGGCTAAGACAGGCCGTAAAGGTAAATGCACCCCCAGATTTGAATCTGAGCAGAGAGGGAGACTGTACGTGTGTGTGTGTGTGTGTGTGTGTGTGTGTGTGTGTGTGTGTGTGTGTGTAACCTGGTTCTAATCTACCTTCTTCTCCATCTTTATGACAATCGTGTGAATGGCTCCTGATTCTGCTCTGTTAGGAAGGCGGCTAGCAAAGGGACATGGCGAAAACTCAGAACATCCCTCAACTGAAGGCAGCCACACTTCCCAGTTCTCTCCCTCGGCATCCCCGTCCCGTCTCCTCCCCAGCCTTCACTGCTGCCCCAGCACAGAAGTCACAGGAGTGCTCGCTCTCCACTAGGTCATCACAAACCATCCCAGCTGCTACTCAACTATGATTAGTCAGGTTGGAAGCGATGGAATGGCAGGCAGATGTGTAACACTCAGAACTCAGCGAAGCCCTTTTTCAAAATCCCTCCCTCTCAAAAACTTTCAGTGAGGGGTAAGTTGATGCAACCTCTTTGGTTGTATCAGTAAGGTGGCAATAGCATTCAAAACATATGTGTTTTTACATAGCAATTTCACTTTGGGCAATTAATTCTACAAATACACTTATAAAAGTGCACAAAAATATGCATACGTTTGCTGAAGTATTATTTGAAAAAACACGACTAGAAAGGTAACTTAAGTATCCATCAATATGGGAATGGTTATATCCACCATAGCATATTACTTGATATCTGTGCAGGTACTAGAAGAATGAAGTAGACCCCTGTGTAGGGAATGGAATGATAGCCAGAGTATATGGCTAAGTGAATAAAAGCAAATTCAGAATAGTACATATATTATATAATTTTATTTGTGACTTAAAATAACATATGCTTGCATATGAATTTAAAAAGTCTATTCATTAGGGCACCTGACTGGCTCAGTTGGTAAAGCATACGACTCTTAATCTTGGGGTTGTGAGTTCAAGCCCCACCATTGGATGTAGAGATTACTTTAAAAAAAGAAAAAAATTTTAAAAAGTCTATTAAAATATATGGGAACTATTATTAGTGGTTACTCCTGGAGAATGGGATTGTGGGGGTTAGGAGCAAAGAAAGTAAATTTTTTTAACTTTATATGCTGTTTATATGGACTTTATAATTAAAACCTTCAGTTGTAGCCAGTCTATCAATTCTTAAGTTCCTCTGGTATATAGATTTTAGGGTTTCGTGATCATTTTTGACTCAGAATAAGCATTACTTTAAAAATCCTCCAGCTCTCCCTCAGGGCTACCTGCAAAGGCGGAGCCATCTCCTACTCGGGGTCACGGCCGCCCTCATACCTCTGGTGAAGGCCAAGATCGTTAAAGAGAGGACCAAGAAGTGCATCTGGCACCACTCAGACCCATATGTCAAAATTAAGTGCAACATTTCCCATGCACGAGACTTAAAAATCATGACAAAATCTTTGTATCATATTTTACAAGGGAAGAAGAAAAGATGCTCCCGTATCGTGCATGTGTCCTGTTGCTAGAGAAGAGACCGCTCAGGGCAGACATACACACAGTGGCAGATTCTGATAATAGGTTTTCAAATCCTGATAATTGGAGCCATTCAATCAGTCTCTGCCTGATCCTGAGGAAACAGAACCTGAGATAAGAAGCAAGAAGATGAGAAAACACCAAGACAAGAAAACAAATTGGTAGATACAGGTGGCAGTAGACTCAAATGGGGTCTCTTGAAACAAGGCTTTAAGCAAGAATCTTGAACGTACCAAAATTTCATTTGGGACATAAATTTCTAGGCCACCTACTTTTTCCATGACTTCCTGTTGCTAAGATGATGATGTCTTAGGTTACTAATCTAACAAAGTTTTGCAGGGCCAAAAAGTTTTAGCAATTTGCCTTTCTTTCTGCGATGCAGGGGGAGAAAAGTTGTGCGGTGTGCAATGTTAATTTAAATGCCTTGTGTGATTGCTCTTCACTCCAAAATAGTATTTTGTGTTTGCAGATGTAGAGAAAACTACATTTTCTTGGTAGTAAGATGGTAGGTCTATACTGGAAGCCAATAAAAATACCAAGCAAATGGACAATTCATCTTGCTGTGACTATAACCAGGTCTAGTGTAGGGAAATAATCCAAACCCGAAATTCACAAATAATCTTAAGAGATCTTCAGAACCAGAGCATACATTTGAGGTCAGCCCCCAAACCTTTCAGAACTTCCATTTACAACTAGATGCTAAGGCACAATAACCATTAAAAAGATTGGCAGATGAGTTAGAAATAACAGAGATTAAGAGAAAAATAAAGTAGTAATATAGCAATAATTATACCTTTGCTTGCCCTACTCACTTATTGCTGAGCAATTCATCTTCGGTTATAAGAATGTAACTTTCTAAGAGAAGTTTGCTTTCACCAAGCGAATAGTTCTAAGCATGTTTGGTAATTTAATTTCAAATATCTGTGTTGGTGTAATTGGGGGTTTTAAGGCACTAGCCTCCAATATTTAGATCCAGGTATCCAGAAATAATTTACCTTGATAACTAACTTGAAGTCCACGTGCACATTGGCCCCAGTTATTGGAATGGTATGGGTGAAAGTGTATTTGTGAACTCAATTCTCCAGATACCTTGCACATAAATACCCAACGAAAGTCCACAGGGTTGGGATACCTCTTGAGATTCATCTTGGTGTAGAATATTTTCTCCTTTGAACCACTAATCAATTTTATTATGTGCAGTTTCTACAATACAAGTCTATTTGCCCCAATGTCTTAGCATCATAGTACCCTCTCATCAGAATATTGGTTGGATTCCCTAGTGTGAATCACTTATCCAGTTGCTCGCCTGATTTATTCACATGTTTTTGAGATTTGTGAAATGTGGCAGATAAACAGGTTTATGCTGTGTGCAGCTTGGAGGGCAGCCAATATCTGTCTGCCTATACAGTATATTTACTCTCCTTCCTCAAATCTCTCTCCCATACAAAGAAGCTGTACTTTACGACTCAAATCAGTGTAGAATGCATCTAGTAATGTCACTGCAGAAAACAGCAGGTGCTCATCCACTCATTTGCGGTGATTCTTGCAGAGAAGAAAGTGAATCAATGATTCACCCAGTGGACAAAGAAACATCACAGCGACTATTTGGAAAAGTCAAATGCGGGAAAGGAACATTCTCATCTAAAGGTGTGCTCTGATTTTAGAAAGGAAAGCCTCCCACAAGAAAATCAGGAATTTTGTTGAAGTGCTCTGGTTGAACCTGTAGTAAGCAATGGCATGTTCCCTCTCTCCCTGCTTCTTCTGTTTTATTGCTTTTGTGTTGTACTTCTAAAATAAATATCAATAAATCATTGCAGTTAGATACTCTAATATAGACAGAAATGTACTTGACTCCCTACAGTCATTACAATTGGAGGGGACTCTGATTAGGATGCTTTACTTAATTAAGTGATATCGTCTAAAGAGAGTTCTTCCCTCCATTTTCTGTTTAACAGTCTTATAAAACACCAACAGAGGAAATTCATTCTGTTGTTTGCTTTCCTTATTGTAAATGGTTTATTCTCATTCATAGTTTACAGAAGATGTTGTGTTAATGAAATGCCTAATAAGCCCAAGACTGGTTCAGCTACACACAGAGCCTTGTTTAACTCAGCCCAAGCTATCCCAGGCTTGAGAACACTTTCTCCCTCAGTCCCAGAAATAGATTAAAAAAATTTTTTTTACATCTGTAACCTAAAATTAAGATGATCCAAAAGAAAAAAATTTTTTTTCCAAGAAATCATGCTTCATCTGGTTTATGTACAGTTCAGCAGAGACCTTAAAAATCTGTTTCTTTGAAAAAACAGAAAAAATGGGCAAAGAATAAGCAATCCTTATGCATAAGATGTTATTTGTGAGGCACTTTAATTTTACTGAAAGAAGTCATTAAATTTGGATTGCCAATACAAATATGATTATATATGTTTTCTAAATAAAATGTTATTATGTTGCAACTGAACTCATCCATTTATTGTTTGTTTACCTAATGCTCAAACGCATGTTTTATTCATAGATGTCTGGGAGAAAAAAATTTTGCTTGATAATCACACCAAGCATATTTAACAAAAGCAATTCTCCTTTTATTAGTGAACAAGTTTAAGCAGAATGATTTCATTTTTTTTCCATTTAGTTCATTCAGACTTGCAAAATCCCCAGTATACAGCTTTTGTTTCTCCCCTAGCTGCCTTTTATGTCTTTAATATATGCATGCCTAGCCACTGATGGGAAAATATCATTTCCTGCAACTCTTCTTTTTCCTTCTTAAGTATTCTCTCAGTTGATTTCTGGTTTTGGTTAGTTTTCACTAGCCAGTTCTGTCAAATCATGTAGAAGACAGACAGAGTGAAGCCAAGTAAATAGTTCACTATCCTGTTGAAGATTTTGAACTCTCTTTCATTACAGTGAATTTGAATTCAAAACATATTTACTCGTTCCATTAAAAATAAATAATATGTTTGTATTTTTAAAGAAATCAAAAATTGATAGAAAGTAGTCAAAAAGTGAAGATGTATTAATATTTATGAAATTGTTTTTATTACCAAATAAAACATTTTAACAAAATGCTTGCAACTTTAGCAAAAAAAAAAAAAACGACCTATTAAATGTAACAACTTTATGTCTGTTTATTAAAAAGAAATATAAATGTAAACACTCTCTTAAATGAATTCAACCAGTTTACAATAGATTTTTTTTTTACTTTAACACAACATGCAGCTAAAAGCATTTAATGATCTAGAAATTTTAAATACATGTAAATCTCAAAATATAAAAATGAATATTAATGAATCAAATGCAAGGGGCTTTTAATTAATTGCTAACCTAGTAAAAGAACACTTTATAACATTGCTAAGAACCTGAATTGTTTTAATTCCTGACCAATATAACTTGGTCATTTTTCAAGCAAAATAATAATTGTAATAATAACAATCCATCATTGCTAAATTATTAACAAACGCTGTATGACTATAAGGTTTTTGTTTTTGTTTTTAATTGCATAACACTAGTCCTGCATAAAACCATTAGCTGGAAACATTCTGAAGTTACATAACTTTTCTTAACTCCCAAGTTAAATCGGCTCTACCCTAGAAAAAACGTAAAACAATGTACCCCTTAGACATGTTACCCGAAGTGAATTTCAGAAGTTGCCCATAATTGCTTGTTTTAAAAGATACTCTTTATTAAAGATTAGCCTTATATTAGTTCCAAAGTTCATTAAATGTTAGTTATTTTCTTGATTTGTAATCTAGATAATTTTTACAACGAAAAGCTTAGTTAGCCTGCTTTCTATTAAACAAAGTTCTTTATCGATTTTCTTTAAGCCCTTCATTTAAAAAGGTGCCTTTGTCCTGAAACTAAGCATATGACATTTCTGTCCCTTAAGAAAAATTTTAAAAGATCTGAATAACAGCAAGTGAATTCTGTTAGAGATTTTATTCTATTTTCCTATATTTGTTCACTTCTTTAAAAATAAAGTAGTTTTTAAAAATAAAGAACTGGATTTTTTCTTAAGTCTTTAAGATGAATGAGGATTGTGTCTAATGAAGTACCACTGAAGTAAGAGTAGCTGCTGAATCATTATCTCGCAGAAGAATGTGAATACTAGTTTGCCCGAATCAATTATTTTTATCAAATGACTTTTCTGTCTAAATTGTTTGCTTTAAGAAATAAGGATCTTAGAGATAAGCAAAATTATTTTAATATGCATTTTTAGAGCATTATTATTCCAATCCCTATAAACTAAACTAAATGCAACAGAGCCAATTTCAGGCTGTTATTTACTGAAACTGCTTTTCATTGGAGCAGGGAACGTTTGTAGCTAAAGCTCCAATCTTGAAGGCAAAAATATCAGAGCTTAAAAATTTAAGCACCAATAGTACTCTGCCTTTAATAGGCTCTTTAGTCAGAAGAAAAAATATTTACATCCTAATATAGCCTCTTTCTGGACTTGTGAGATGTGTGTTCTAAAGTATTTATCATCAAAGCTATTTGTCTCTGTAAAGCAGCAGAAAGAGGAAATTTCCTAAAGAGAACCTAGCTAAGAGACGCCCTCCTGCAATGAAGTAGATCAGATCTGTGCAAAGAAGAGTACAAAGCAATAGTTGGGTACCAAAGAGAAAATAGTTCTTTGAAAGTATTTTTTTATTATTATTCTACAGATACATATAATGTGTGTTCAAGAAAGAACATACTTAGCAAAAAGCTTTTTTGGGGAGCGGGGAGAGAAAAAAACATCCTGGGTGATGTGAGAGGAGAAAACATACAAACAAAACAAAACGGACAACAAACAAAAACAGCCCAAATCAACCAAATTTGTTGTCTTCTAAAGCATGTTTTCTTTCAGCAAGAGATGACCACCGTGTGAGGAGTAAATTCCTCTGATCAGCAAGTTGCACTTTATAAATCCAGGAGAGCGAATCACTGACTTGTTTGGAAGACAACTCTTATTCATAGCCCCAGAGTCACTGCTATTTTTGCCCCCAAAAAGGGCACCTCCTAGACTTCCACAGATTTGCCTTTTGAGGGAGAAAAAGTTGTAAACTATTGCCCAAGGGTATATAGTTTGGATTCATGTTAAACATTTTTCACAAACTACCTTACGAATGTGTTTTGAAGCACCTCAGTGGCCCAGAGCAAGCTCTACCTTTAATGTGAGAAGACAAGGTAACAAAAAGTCTGTCACACACACACACACACACACACACACACACACACACACACACACACACACACACCAAAATTTTCAAAAAGTTTGCGGTGAGGGGGAGGGAGAGAAGGAAAACAAATGTTATTTCTAATGAACAAACTATAAATTTTACAAAAATATAACAAAAGCAACATTTTTGCCCTAGTAGAACAGTTTCTGTTGTAGAATAAGGGAAACTAAAGTAAAACTTTTGAGTAGAACCAAACATTGAACAAATTGTAGAAAAATAATAGTGTTAAATATTGTACATTCTTTTAAGGCTTGTATGATACAGTCAATGTAGTTGCCTAAGTTCACTATTCTGTTAATATGAAAATAGCTACACTGTAGTACTTCATTATTTGCAATATAATAACTGATCATTCATAATATATGGCTCAACGGTCCAGGAAAAGCCCAGCTAGCTTTCCTAAGTACAATAACCACACATAAATCATATAACAACTCAAACCCATGCCCTAAATTTTATTTTCAAAAATTGATATTTTTCCCATATTCAAATGCATATAAAATTAAGAAAAAAACACGTAACTAAGATTATCCCCTAAAACACAAATAGAACAACCTTTGGGGATTTTCAAGATCTTATTTTTGTAACAATAACTTAGTAAAAAAAATTATTGGCAAGAGCAATTGAAATGCATCATATATTTTAATGACTCAAATATTTATTTCTACTCCTTTTTGCATCAAGACTGTGGGAAATTTTTATTATAGCGATCAGATGGCGCACTGATGTGAGAAATGTTGCAAAGCATCCTGTTGATTGCTTCTAATTAACTGCAATGCTCTTGTGTTCTCAGTTTTAGCCGGCACACACTACACAATGCCTTTTATTTTGCTTTGAATGGATTTTTACTTAAAAACAGCTGATCTCAATATCCACAGCATTTTGGCTTTTTTTTATCTCAACATTTTCCTGGAATATTTTCTTTTCAGTTTTAAAAGATAAATTTGAAAACATTTCTAAAGCATAAAGTATAATCAGTTAAATTAACAGCACTCGTGTGGTCTTTCACATGTATTTTGCATGTTCTATAGTACGTGATTACATTCTCAAACCACATTTCAATTCCTCTTTAAAAGTTATACATCTGAGCAATGGTTTAAGAAGGAAATTCTGAAAAGCAATTTAGAGCATGCGGCTAATTTTTAATTTTTTTTTTTTTTTTTTTTTTTAGTTTTTGTTAGCAGACTATTAAATAGCGCAGAGCTGAAACATAGGACCCAAGCAAGGGGATGGGAAGGATTTCAGAATTAAAAGTATTAAATAAAATTCTTTGCACTCACCTTTCTCTGATGATTTAAGCTCAAACAGCCCTGACAGAGAGAAGTCATGAATTTTCATCAACTTCACACATGTCATACATTTAAAAACATTTTGATTTGCCCTGGGACCCCTGCATGTCTCTGAAAGCACAGTAACAGTGCTGTGCTGGTTTGAAAGTACAAACCCTCTGAACTCCCAGAGCTCTAGAAGATATATTACTAATCTAAACAGCCTCTTATGTGAAAAAAAAAAAGAGCATTAAATAACAGGAAGTTTCCAAGGAAATGCAGACTTTAAAATAGAGTATTATTAGAAGCAGTACACTTCCTATAATTTTAAGTGCCATAATTTTATCCGTACACTAGCTTTCTGAGAACATATAATTATCTGACCCAAGAAACAACCCTTTTGGAAAGGAAAATTTATAACTTAAATATTAGAGCTAAATTATTAATTTAGCCTAGTAGATGTTGAAAGTGATTAAATAGTCCTTCTTTTGTGCATATGGGGATAAAATGTGACTCAGGTGAGCAGAAACGCCACAGTTTCAAAACAGCTACCAACATCCTAATATTTCCAGGAGGAAGGCTAAGTATATTAAATAAAGTGCAATAAAGACAGAATTTTGCCCGAAATAACATGTCCCCAGGATTATCCTCCAAATACTTCTCTCTTGAAATTGTGAGAAAGCATAAAGACAAGGTGAGAAATAAACATTAGGAGGGATTAATAAGGGCCAAGTCGTAAATCATATAATAATATAAATAAAGTGACATTACAAATAACTTACGTTGTGCCCTCAACTTTACAGCTGAGGAAAATGAAGCCCAGAAAGGTAAAGTGACCTCCCCAAGGTCTTTCAAAGACTAAGACATAAAGCTGAACTAGAGGAAAGTCTCTTGACTTTTGGTAGCACTCTTTCTACAACACCACACAGTCTTTGAATTGAGCAACAGAACCGTCAGCTCAGGTGGGTGTCAATCATACAGTAAAATAAAACAATGAGCAATGCTGTCTTCACCCGAAAAGGTATCCGCAGAGCAGACAAAATTAATCCGTGATCTTTACCCAGTGCTCACACTCATCTTCCTTAAAAAGATGCCTCTTTGGAAAATATCATTATGCCTTCCTTTTTGCTTAGGGTTTGAAGATTTGTACCTATTTAATAAAATAGCACTCGTTAGAACTCTTCCACCGGGGGCGGGGCGGGGGGTAGAAAATGTTCATCAGCAAGAGAAGAGGGGCGGTAAAAACCACCACCAGAAAGTCTCAATGTTACTAGTTTGTCCCACTTCTAATCCATTCTCCTGTCTGTAGACTGCATGGTTTTTCTAAAATGCACATCTGATTATGTTTGAAGATTTTCAATGACTTTCCATCTGCTGCAAGATAAATCTACACTTCTTAGTCTGGCATTCAAGGGTCTTCAAAATGTTTAGCCCATAGCACCCCTTCAGTTTTACTCCTAACAGTCTCCTCACACTTCCTACTCCGGCAGTACAACCTAGGTATGATTCCCTGAACGGAAACGGAATATGCTTTTCACTGCCTCTGGGCCTTTCCACATACTTTTTTCTCTACCTGGACCTCCGTTTCTCCTTCAAGAGTGAATTCAAGTGTTACCTTTTCTCCTTCTGCCATGTACAGATGCTTCTTCTCTTGGGATCCCATTGCATTTTGCACAGACCTTACATTACTCCACTCATTGCACTGAACTGTACTTGTCTATTTTCATGCCTGTCTCTCCAAACACATTGTCTTTGAGGTCAGAGACATATCTTTTTCTCCATGCGTAGAACTTTGCCTGGTGTAAGCACTCATGAATGTTTACTGACTGAATAAATAAATCAATAAATAGGCCATACATTTTTCTTATCATAAAATCTTTATGTCTTAGGGTGATACTGCCTAGTTCTTCCATATAATGTTTAAACTGGATATGCATTGACAACAGGATATTTGTATCAACCTCCGTTTTTGGTTTCTATCAAAAAAGTATAATGTTATAAATACTCTTTCACTATAGTGAGTTGACTTTGGCATGAACTTGGTGACAAAATACCAACTCCTATCTACATGTGAATAAAAAAGAGAATTCTTCGGACAACAGCGGGTCATCATTGTTCCAGACAGTGCTAAAGAAGATTTCCTTTTAGGGATCCATTTCGTGTTAGGAACACAAGTCGAAGGATGACCTATAACCCACTAAGAGTATAAATGTATATTTGGATATACAGGAAGCAATACCCATATCTTCACGCCAAGTGAGTGCTTTAAAAGAGGACGTTTAGTCTTAAACAAATGAAATTTAGATTTGAGATTTAACTTATTTAGGGTTCTGTTGCTGTTTGACTCCTTCCAGTGTCCTCATCCTGCTGAGCAAGTGCTACTGAGATGCAAATAAACTCTTAGGGAGCCTGCTCAGGTGAAGCCAGGGAATGTCCTTGGTATATATGCGCACATTTTCCTCTTGAAATAATACCCTCATACGCATTGATGCAAGGCTTCACATTCAAAATGGAACAGAATCTGCCAGTCTAGTCTTTTTCAACATGTCCATAATCGTGAGCCAGGGCCCCAAATCAATGAAGAGAGACTCCAGTATTGTTTGGACCAATGTAAGGCAGAGGGCATGCCAACCCTGAAGCTACTTTCAATCTTTTGATTCCCCTACCTCCACTCCACTGGTTCCATGGTGCCCCAAGCTGCAGCCCCTACTCCAATGTGAGGGGTGCTCTCCAAGGGATAGGAGCTGGGGACACAGTAGCCATTGCTCTTGCATAACAGATTCCTCTTGGCCATTGTACCACCTTCCCTAGAGCAGCCCTATGTGGCTTTATCATTAACAATCAACACTAGTTCTTAAATTATTTTCTAGGCGATGAGACTACACTGGCCAGTTCCCATCCCCACTCCCCCAAAAATGATAGGATTTTGCGACCTTCTGGTCCCCTTACCCCTTCAGAAGATGGCTACCCTTTAGCATTTTTAAAGGTCTTGAAAGGTGAGTGTGCCATAGAAAGCTAAAGTCTGGAATGTAAAAAGAGATTAACTAAGGATTTTCCAAGTCACTAATTCTTAGGGTTCATTTTGTGTTACATCTAAGCTTTGGGGGTTTATGTTTGTTTTAAACATTGCAGTATTACCTCAAACAGTTTTCATATGAATAGGCAGGGAAATGTAAGCGATTCCTCTCTTGCTAACTAGCACAGAATGGGGCTCCTTTTCTGGCATTTTGAGTCAAACCCACGTAGAATTTTAATAATTTTTTGTTCACATAAAAAAATGTTAATACCCCATTTTCTTTTTATTTTTGTACATCAGAAAAGATTACAAGGTAAATAGTAAAAATGTTTCACAAATTCATTTGTTCAGCAAACTTATTGAACAACTGTTATGTGCAAAGCACTATACAAGATACTAACCAAGAGACACACAAAGGAAAAAAAAAGAATATGGCTATTTATAGCTCTAAATTTAAGAATGTGAAATGTGACCACTATCAAATCACACAGGCTTAGAATTTCCTTCTGTCCACTTGCTATCTGTTCTCTTAAAAGAAAAAGGTCTCTGGCAGGACGTATTAGTCAAGTTAGAAAATGTTCATCAGCATAAATTCTAAGTTTATAACTTAATAAGCAAGAAAAAATATCTATGTCTTCAAGTTGGGTGCAGCCATTTGAAAGTTCCTCCCAAACTTGTAAAAGGACATTGGCTTTGGTTTTCTTGAGGGTCTGAAATGAATCCATTACATTAAAATGGCTCTTAGTACCAAGAGCAAGTAATTATTTGCATTATAAGCTAATAAAATGGAGGGTTAGGCATATTTGTACAAGATCTTTTTTTACTCATTGTTATAGAGATTCTCTCCCATTCCTGCTTAAATGAACTTGGAAGATTGTTCATCATTCAGTATTGTTTAAATTATAAGGCACATATCAGTCATCTGGTTTTTAAATATTTTTCCCCTTTGCTACTGTAGATGAGTAATGTCTACCTTCATTCTTTAAGAATACACTAATGTAATGATAGTCTAATTTTGGCAAAAAATAATTAGTTTTTTTATATCTCACATCTAGAGATGTCCTGACATATTAGAAAATACAATATTCTTCTAAAAATACACTTTGCTAGCCTTCCTGAACACTCATACTTCCATGAATTGTACCTGTCTGTTCAAAAAGTGCAACAAAGCCTCTCACAAAGGCAAATCCCCTGGAGAAAACTTCATTGATGAAGTCAGTCTACTTACTTTTCATGGTACCTACTGGTAAAAGCTATGGCTTTATCCTCAATCATGATAGTTCATTCCAGATCCCAAAGCTGTTTCTGATGGAAGAGTATGAGAAAAGGGCCTAACCTGCCAACAAAGGAGACCCAGCAAGTCTCATTTCACCCTATGGTTCCTTTATGTTAGACTTCTAGATTTTACATCCTCAAGGAAAAAATGCTAATGTTAGAGTGAGATGTATTTTACTTTTACAACGTCCCTGTATGCCAAATACCTACTTGTTTCAATTTGAGGTAGGAAAAGACTATTTTTATATAATCTCAATTTTATATAATTTCTCTGAAAGTTGAGTGCCTAAGCCTTATTAAGTTAGCAATAATTTCTCTATGAAAGCAAATGTGAACAGGCAAAAGTTTGTTTTATTGACAAGAAGTTATAATCTTCCAAATCTTATTGAAAGCTCTTGATTTTTCCCCCCTACTACTGATAAGGGACACTTTTCCTGATTTTTGCCCCTGTTAGTAATGAGAGTCCGTTTCAAAATTGGCCGTTTTCAAAATTGGGACTATCAAGTAAAGCACTTACAACTTACTTTTCAGGGAAACTGCTTGAGGGCTCCTGTGTCATTCCCCTCCCTGCCCTTCCCACTAGTGAATTCCCCCAGAGGGATTTTTTACAGATATGAAGTGGAGAATTTAGAAACAGGGCTGATTGGTGGACCCTCCTGCTGCCACTAAAGTTTTCCTGATACATTCTAGATGCTACCGTAGGATTACATGACTGATTCACTCCTCTCCTTGTCTGCTGGCAGCTAAATGGGAATACTGGCGAGCTGCCAGAAGGGTAGGTAGCCAACCTGCTTGCCCTTGATTGTGACTGCCTGCTTTTAAATAACAGAAGTAGGGTCAAGTAAGTGAAATCACGAACTGAGGAGAGTATTCTGAGAATGCAAAGGCAGTTAATGTCCTTCCAAGCCTCAGATGGCTGGCAACCCTTGGCAGAGTAATCTATGATTTGTGGCACCTGACCCTTCCACTGTGACTGTTATCTGTGTATTCACTAGAAACATATTTACAGAATCTCTCCATTAGCAAAGATGCCTTGTGTGTGATTACCCAATTGTCATGGTCACACTAGGGTTTTGATACAGTTCTATTCAGAAATGAAAAACTGCCCTAAACTGCACACAGGATTGATTTAAATCAGGGAGCCTCAATCTATAGATCAAGACTTCTTTGGGTAGATCTCAAAGAGATCATCATACTCTTGCTCCCCCTTCTTCCTTACCCCAAGACCACATTCCCACCCCCTCCCAGCCATGGCAAGACAGAATCTCCTTTATTCCCTTGAACCCTTACAAATTCTTAATAAAGTTAAGAAGAGTTAGCAATTAAAATTATCCAAAAAGATGAGCCTGTTTAAAATGGACTCCATCCCAGAAAATATTGGAAGAGAGCACTACTTGCTTAAACTAGTTAGCATTGCTCACATTTATATAGTACTTAGCGTCAGAAAAGTACTTTCTCTTCATTTAAAATGTTTTAGTTACAAAGGCAGAGTGAGGTTGTAGGCTAGCTTTCATTCTTACGGAATCAAATACAAAGAACATTAAAATTCGTTTTTCTCTGACACGTGACAAAGAGAACACTTGCTATTAAAAAGTTTATTGGGAAGTTTAAAAGGTGGCATCTCCCTTTCCCCCTCAAATAAATGGCATTGAGGTCCTCCCGTGCCAGAAAATTTCTCTAGTTCACATCCTATGTTGGCTCCCACCTTTGTATTAACTGATAAAGGCGAAGCAGTATTTTAGGGAACCGAATCAAACTCACTAGGAGCAAATAAGTGGTTATGAATCAAAATGGAAAAGCGATAACCCAGACTCATTGTCATCATGTGTCTCCCAAATGAGATTTTCCGAAAAAAATAAAAGTAACAAAGTCGCACCAGATAAATAAATGAAGGCGATAAACTCACCACAGATCAAGCAATACTACTAAGGTGACCTGACTTGACAGTAACCGCAGGCGACCCTTAGGAGCTGCATCGGGGTTAAATGCCCTGAGAACTGCCGAGATCCGGACGACCCGGGCCACTGACCCTCCGCAGTCCGTCAGCGGGCGGCGCCCAGAGGCCCGCGCGCTCTAGGCCACAGGCCGGTCGAGGAGAGGCTAGAGGCCGGCCGCGGGCGCTTCGGGCCCGGAGGACCGCCGGAGTCAGGCAGCTTGAGGCCGGACGCCGGCCGGCCGGGTACCCACGCAGAGAAAGCCCCGGCCGAGGAGAGGCCGCCGCCCCCCACCTCCCGGGGCCGACTGTGCGCGCAGCAGGCCGCAGGGCCAGAGCGAAGCCCGTGCGGGGGCCGCAGTGAACCCTAGGGGCAGCTCCGGGACGGACGCCGCGCTCGGGCTGACCACGCCGTCTCGGCAGTAGCCCTGCGGCGGCGCGGGCGCCAGGCGCCTTAGAAGAAACTCGGCTGCAGGAAGCAGACGCCGGGCCGGCGCCCACCGCCGGGAGCCCACGCAGGCTGTGTGGCCAGCGAGTGTGGGAAAGCTCGGCGCGGGAGCGGGACGTAGGCGCTCTGTCGGGGACATGGGGACTCCCGGAGCTTGGGCGCCCCTTGCAGCTGGGAGTCATCTCGACGCATTTCTTCCCAGGCGACCTGAATTCAACCCCTGTGAAGATGCTCCAGGCATTAGCGAGTAACAGGGGAAGAAGGGGGGGGGGGGGGGGGGATTATTTAAATGGGGGAGGGGCGGGCGGGAGGAGTAGGAGGAAACCGTACAGAAAAGAAATCCCCATTACCACCAAAACCGTTTCTGAGAAGTCCTGAGGTTTTACGCCTGGAGATTTCACTTTAAAGGCTGAAAAAAAAAAATATTCCACTGCTTTTAATTGAAGTAAACAAAGTGCAACAAATCCTAACTCAAATATGATTGCAGTGAGATTAGGGTCTAATTGCTTAGGGTTCAGGTGGAATCTGCGGGCTAAATCCTACAGGGCCAATCTGAATTTCACAATCATTCTGTCAAAAGGAGAGCGATGAGAGCCCACACGCTTCCTAACAAGTCATTTTTAACAGTTACAAGCTTCGCACAAAGACCACACAGGGCGCCTAAGAGATGCAAATCTAATCCCTGGTCATTCTACGGGCCTTCAACAAAGATGTGCTAAACCCTAATAGAAAAGAAATCAGTTCTCTGTCACCAGCCCCTAGTAAAATCTATTAGAGAATGGACAGAGCCTCATCTACAGCAGTTGCTGCAAAGGTTAAGGACAAGTACAAATAAGAGGGACCCAGTTTTGTTTTCCGTGTGAAATATCGGGAGAAGCTAACCCCAAATGAGTGACGGGATTCGATCCGTGGCTTCGCATTCATTTGAACGCTAGAAAAAAGTAAACACACACATTAAGACTTTTGAAGAATCCGTTTCTGAATTTGGGAGAGATGAAACAAATTCCCCCCAAAGTTGAAATCTTTGCCTCCGAAATTATCGAAGAATATAAAGGGGAAAGAGAGGCGAACGCGCGGGTCCAAGAGGGAGGAGCCGGGCTTCTGGAACCGGCCGGGCTGACTTCGCGCTGCAGCACCTAGTCCTCCCCGAGAAAAGCCCCGACGGCCGAGCCGCAGCCAGGTGCGGACTCGGGTTGCGCGCGGCCTCTTGCGTCTGGGACCGAGGGGCGGCGGCCCTCCCTCCCCGACTGGCCGCCGTTCGGCCCGGGTCCCTCTCCCCGACCTCACCCTCGGGCCCCGGAGCCCCTGGGGAGGCGGCCTGTGCTTCACAGGTCGGGACGCGTCTCAAATGTGCCCTTCTGCAGTCACCAACCAAATGAGATCCAAACTAACACCTGTGCCGTGCTGGGGTATTAAAAGGGTTAATATGTCGCAGCTAAAACACACCACACTGCGTGTGAGACTCTTACGAAAGTAAGGGCCCCGGGGCTCCAGGCCCCTCGGAGAAGCCCTAAATGGGCTGGGCCCCGGGCGGGGTGGGGGTGGGTGGAGGGACAGAACCGGTCCTGGAAGGCTGTGTGTGTGTTGGAGGGTGGTGGGAGGGAGGGTGGTTTCCCTTCTCTCCACGGCACAGAGCCCCGGCGGCGGGGCGAGCCCGGGTCTCCTCCCGCGCCGCCGCAGTCGCGGGGCCTACAGGCTGGGAATGCCCCGCCGAGCCTGACCCGCGGGGGGAGCGGGCGGGGGGTGGGGGGGCGAGCACGGATCGGCGGAGGGATCTCGAGGGCAGACGCGGCCCCGCCCGCCGCGCGCCCGCGGGAGGATGGGGCCCGACTGGGTAGCAGGGAACCGGTCGCCTTCTCAGGATCCGCCTTCCATCGTGGGAAGCGGCTCAGGGCCCGAAAATGAGAGCTGGAGGGCGGGCTCGGCTCTGAGTCCCAGCGGAATCGCCCTGCCATTTTCCCAGGCAGCTGGGGCTCCCTCCACGTGGTACCTCCTTCGAGGCCGCGCTGGCGGGGACAAAAGAGGGCGCTGTCCAACAGCCAGGGTCGGGAAAGACCGAGAGTCTCCCCTTCTGCTTAAAAGTTCCTTCTCCAACTGCACGGAGGAGGGGTCGGGCACTTGTGCGAAAGAAGGGATTTTTGTCTATTTTCCCGGAAGTTTCCGGAAACCACTATTTCGAGTGCCAGTGGCTTCGCCCCCTGGCCGCAGGCTCCCCTGAATTTTTTCCCTCTCCAAGGTGGAGAGCCCAAATGGCCAGGCTGGAGCTTGGGAAGCGAACAACAGTCCCTGGCCCCTCAGTTCCCTAGCCCTTTGATTTGCTCTGGCAGAAAGTCTCTATTCTTAAGGTCTAGCAGGAGGAAAGGAAGAGGTTGCTAGATTTGCCTCTCAGTTCAGAGACAGACCACCACACAGTACACACATCTGCTTCCTCCTCATCCCTTTCTGTGCCTGTCCAGGCCAGACGTATGCCTTAGGTCGGGGCTGTATTCCTTCCTTCGCATCTATTGACGTTAATTGAATTTCTCTGCGCGGCTGCTTCTCTTTGCTTCTGTCGTTTTTCTCGCTAGTCCTCTCATAGGCTGACCTTGGTGGTTCACTGGTCCTTTTACTACCCCCCCCCCACAAACACAGCGGGCCTCCCATATGGGCTTTACTGGCTTTCACTCTATATGGCTTAGCACATCCACTTTGTCTGTTTTTCCTTTTAGTACCGACATTAGGAAAATGATACCGAATTGCCTGTGAAGTGTGACTGCAGTGGTGAGGCTAGAATTGGACAAGCAAGCCAGTAAAACATACGCATTGAAATGAAGAAATAAAAAACAAGTAGGATGAAGTAACAAATAAAAAGTAGATGATAGAGTCACATCAGACTATAAATACAAAACTATGATGCTCCTGCCGGTGATCTTTGAGTCCTGATGAAGGTGTCCCACATCTGCCTTGGGAGACAGGGTGGGGGCTCCCTGAGGAAGACTGGCTAAGTTTCTTCTTCCCCTTTGGGATTGCTCCTGAAAACGTGGGCCAGCAATCCCCAGCCTGTGTGTCCTTGGTCCCCAGGGAGGTTCTGGAGGGTGGGAAGGAGTCGCTACACATCAGCCACATGGTCACCATGTCTCTCTGTGGAGCTAGCTGTCAGGTGGCTGGAACTTCCTGCCTTGGGAACCTGCTTTGGCTCTCTGCTGCTCTGGGACACATTCCTGTGCAACCCCTCTGTCTACCCAGCCAAGACTAGGCTGGGTTCTGTCCTTGCTTGGATGAGCTAGCTCACCTTCACCCTAGCAGATTGGGTCTTACTGGTCCCAGCTTCACCCTCACCTCCTGTCAGTTGTAGGAGTTCTGTCCTCCCTGTTTGCAGAAATAGTGAGCCTGAACACTCCCTGCTGTAGGAGGCCTGCCTGACCTTCCCACCTCCACTCAGGATGGATTAATGCCTCAGGACCACTCACTCTTGCTTAACCACACAGAATGAATTCTAGAGAGGAAAAAAAAATCTAGTGAGTTTACAGCTGGGGTGTGTGTGTGTGCGCATGCATGAAGGATGTCTTTAGATCTTTGTGGTCTCTATAACTTGACATCTGTTAAAGAGAACACTGGGGCTTTTAGGAAGAGTTTTGCAGAAAATTGAGCAAGCCGGCAGGAGCTGTGCAGAATCCTCACCCCCCCTCTCCCCCTCCCGCCCATCTATTGGTTCTCCTTAGATCTTCCCAGAGGTGAAAATTCTTTGCAAGGCCGTTTAAAAAAAAAAACTCCTGCCTGAGAGGCACCAACTTGAGGAGGTTAATAAATTATCCCCTTTTGAAATAAAAATGGAATTGGCATTAAGCACATACTATTATTAGACTGAGTTTCTTCCTACCAGAAAGTTCGTTAGATGTTCGTATCTGGGCGGAATCTCTCTTTTCCATAGGAAAACTCATCAGAGAAACAGCAACAGTTCGCTGGCTTTGTTTGATTTTTGTTTATTTGTCTAAAGAAAGATCGCGTTTTCAGATTTTTTTTTTTTTTAAATCCCTTCAGGTTAGGGTTTGGATCATCACCCTGACCCAGTGAACTAATTATCTATATATTCTGGGGTCAAAGTTAACGGGAAATTTCGACTCATCCGCACACCAGACTTAGTGTGGTCTCCAGAAGGGGCTGGGGGCGGTCAGTATACAGCTCAGAGCCGAGGTTGTTCTGGGAGCGAACTGAAACCCGGCTGGAGAGTCACCTGCTAGCCTCGGGTGGGGGGAGGAGGAGGGTGGGGATGGGGGGGCGTCGCGAGGCTGGGTGGGAGGACAGAGTGTGGCCGTGGGCAGAGCGCGGGATGGAAGGCCGCGGGTGGGCAGGGTGAGGCCGTGGACTGGGGTAGGCGGAGGCGGGGTGGGGGGGAGGCCGAAGTTGGTGGGGAGTACAGAGGCTGTGCGCGAAGGGGGTAGGTCGCGTACATCTGTTTCTCTTGGTTCTAGAACTGAAACTTTCTACGACGAGAGACCATAAAATAGCTCGAGATTTTAAGTGCCCACACTGCTAGCTGAGTCCCCTGACAGCAAATTTGAAACCGCGGGGCCGCTAGGGGCCCTTGGGTCTTTGGCAGTGCAATTGGGAGGCCGCGGAGCTGCCCCTAGGGCTTTGGTCACCACTCTGCGCCCGGGCCCTGCAGACACCCTGCTGGTCCCCGGAACACCCTGGCAGGGCTTCGCGACTGCAACCCGCGAAATTTTAGCCCCGAGCAACCTCTTCTGGCGGCCCTTCTTTTAAAAACAAGTTTAAATTTTATATCAAATCTTTTACCCGTGTACTCTTCACTAAATGACTATTAACCAGCACCGAGGAGAAGCACAAACATGGTTTCTCTCTCACCTTTCTTGCTGTTTCTCTCCCCTCTCCAACCATGGAGTCTCAATTTTCTAAGCAATTAAGCTATATAGGAATATTCGATTTCAAATACACGGGGACTAAAGATTGATGCATGCGGTCTGAGGCTAGAAGAAAATATTTAGTGCTTGCCTGTAGATTCTGTCACCCATCATCTGCTCGGAAAGCGCTCTGTATCTTTCAGCGTGTCCGGCTCTTATGATTGCAAATGGCCCTGTTTTCAAATGGAAATAAGACTTGCAAACTGATTATGTGTATTGAATCGGAATCACTCCCTAGATCCTCTTGTTAAAAAATGTATTGAGAAAAGGATGATGGCTGCAGACCTCTGCAACCAGCTCCCTCTCTTCTCAGGGAGGTCGATCTATTTTGCAACTTTTTGCCATTTGAGCTTGTTTCAGCTAGATGATTACATTCCCATTGTGTTACCGGCCCAACGCAGAGGTAGTACACACACTGCCTTTCAGCCGGTTCCCCTGTCCTCTCCACTAGCACCAAACCCGAAAAATCACATACACCACTTACTTATCCATACGCCCCAATACTTGGACCCAAAGACCAGCTCTAACCAGCATGACTCAGCTGTCACAAACACCAACAGAACTCCGCACACTTGCACTGGGCCGTTCTTCCTCTCCCCTCCTTTCCAGTCTCCTCTCCCTTCCTCTCTTCTCTTTTGTGCAGAACCACATACACAGAACCCTCCAGCTTCCACAGACACCCAACCAACAGAATCTAAGTATTTAGCCATGTGGAGAATTTTCAACAACTAATTTTGCATTGGCGTGGCATTATAGATTTTAGAAAACAGTTCATACAGGAAGGTTAATGTCAACTGTCAGGGATGCATGAAGCTCCTTATGCTACCATAGATCTTAAAGATGTTCCCTTTACCCTCATCCAGTGCTAGATTATGGCTGTGGATGGGTTGGCTTTTTGTGGAATATTTCCAAAGATTCTCCTATTTGATTTCAGCATGAAGCCAATGTGAAGTGCATATAGCTATCTGAGCTTTCCCTGCTGTGTGAGTTGTAGATATGATACACAGCAGTACTTCCAAAGTTTACTACACCCAGGCCTCAGTCCCAGCAGTCCAGCCAGGAAACAGTAACCAACATTTCAGTTCATAGTGCAGGTTGGTGAGTAGTAATTAACTA
Organism: Zalophus californianus; assembly: GCF_009762305.2. NCBI lineage: Eukaryota > Metazoa > Chordata > Mammalia > Carnivora > Otariidae > Zalophus > Zalophus californianus. Next base: position 60,065,939 of record NC_045600.1, on the reverse strand, counting down.
GCTACAACTTCTGTCTGCCCTGGCTAGGGGCAGGGATGTATACTCTGTGCGCGCCTTTGGTGAAAGGGTTGCAATTCTTTCTGAAGCACACTCAGAAGGGGAGGAAGGAGCCGTCACTGCCTAGCTCCGGACGTTCCCCCAACTTAGTCCCCACCCAGAAAACGGCGCCTTGCAGGCCTCGAGGCACCGTTGAGTGGCCAGGCAGGGAGAGAGGTTTAATCCTCTTTGGCTTCAGAGTTTCCTCTGAAAAAACCTGCCGCTCCAAGTCCGTTTAAGAAACCAAATGCTCTGGGGGCGCCTGCAGGGACCCTAACCATGCCAGGTTTGCTGTATACACCGGCATAGCCAGATTTGTTAAACCATTGACCTGTTCTCCTAGGTTAGAACTGAGGAAACAGCCAGCTCAGAGGAACCAGCTCTCAGTCCTCTTCGTGTCATTACGGTAATTCCCAGGTTTACATCTGCGCGCGCGCAACTCAGCTGTGTGTGTGTGTGTGTGTGTGTGTGTGTGCGCGCGCGAGCGCGCCTGGGAGATCAGGTAAATCAGTGGCGCGCGGACTAAATAAACCCATGTTTTCCTAGAGCTTTGGACACCTTCTAGCAGCAGTATTGAGAGGGAGAATGCTAGGCAAGGTGGAGGCCCTACCGTCTGGGTGATTTTCCACAGAATGGCTCCAAGGCATAGTGACTGGGCAAGGGTATCCAAGGACTCTTTTCATTGCCTAACGTCTCTGATTTTGTAGAAATGACATTGTCAACAATCACCGAAAACCCGAAAAATGCAACCTTTAACCCTCTACCAACAGACTGGTGTTATTGACAATTTCATCTCGCAATCAAAGACAGGATTCCTGGAAATGTGGGAAATGGGGAGAGAGAGGAGAAAAGTTTGCCTTTTTTTCTTGTTGTCTGACTACACTCAGACCTGCCCTCTTATTTCCATGACTCTGTGAAGACCAGAATAGGAGGGACGTTTGCTACAAATGAGGGGCAGAAACATTTCTATTTGATTCTGTTAGCTGGCCAATAGTGTTCATACTAACGATATCTGTTAGTGGATAATGTAGTTGTCGCAAGTGACAATTTCTGTTATAGATAGCTTCAAGAAGTCTCAGCTACAGCTGTGTGTCTCAGACAGCAAGTTCATTTCCTTTAAGAACAAATATTAATATTTTCCCCAAAATAATTAGTTCTCCAGAATTTTACAGGGAAATAAATTAATATTCCAATTTAAAATAGACAATACTAAAGAAAGCGTTTCTTTATTTGCTTTTTAAAGGGACACTCGGTTTCATGTGGCATCTTAATTGAGGTAATGAATACATTCCACTTTCTTGCATCTAACAGGTTCAGTAAGATCCTCTACGAAGAGAATCCTACATTAAATTTTTAAATATCATATAAAGTAGATATATGAGATAGATACATATGTGTCTACATATGTAGACACATGTATGTATGTATAATACATACAGAGACAGGTGTCTTTATGAATCCACTCATACCTACAAATGGAGTGGGCAGAATCAGATGTGAATATTGTACTGGAGGAAAGAGTCCTCTTTAACGAGACCTATTGCCTTCAATTTTTTAAAAAAGTGTTTATTTCCATTTCAAGCAGAACAATAACAATAATCAATTTATATTGTAGTGTCCTGCAAATAACTAAAAAAGAAAGAAAACAGAAAAATGGATTTAAATCTCATCCTTTCCAAAACTTCATTACAACTCATAATAACAAAGACAATAAATGTTTAGGAAGCAGAAAGCAAATGGGAAACATCAAATGAGAAGCCTGGGGCTGTGCCTAGATGCCCTCCAAGTAGGGCATTAGGTCACTATCAGAGAGAAACACAGCCTGCCACTTCAGTTGTGGCTTCAGATGAGGCCGAAACTGTGCTGTCAAGTTGCTGAGCCTGCTCCTCCTTTGCTCCTTTGACAATCATCAAGTTGAGAAACACAACTACATGGGGAGAGGGAGCATACAGACCCTGGGCCTCCTTTTCAATAAAACACATTCTTTCCACTACTCTTATCCATACCCAATGCCTCCAGGCACAGAGGGTGACTGGGGATAGGATACTCCTTCCAGAAGCTAATGCCCAAAGGAGCGCACGAAAATTTTTTGTGCTCCAAGTTGAGGCAGGAGCCCAGATCCAGCCCCACAGAGGGTGGCCTGGAGCCAAAAAGAACACAATTGCACAACCACAAACACACCAGTCAGGAAGTCAGGAAGGGCCAGAGGAAGGTGGTGTCCAGCATCTCTTAAGAGGAACCTGGCTGAGCAAGGAAAACATTCAGCGTCATCCCTCCCAATACTCATGTCTGTCACTTTCCTTCCATTCTAAAAGAAAGACGCATTTGAAACAAACAAGCCAGCAAACCATGCCTAAGAGCCATATCATCTCAGATTCACATTTCCCAACAGGCTTTCTAGTTCTCCACAAATAATATCCCCGTTCACTCTGCTCCCCGCTCTCATAATTGGGGGAGGGGGTGAGCGATGTCTAGAGAGACTGGAGACATTCGATCAGAATTCAAGGCAGCTTCTCACAACTCTCTTGTTTATAGAAAATGAATGTCTGCCTGGCTTGCTTTTAGCTCTGGAAAGGGGTCAGTCTTTATCAGCACGGTTCACACAGTTCCTGGATTTTTTTTCCCTTATCTTAAATTGACCCGCTTTTAAGATAAAGACATAATAGAGAAAGCATTGACCTTACCTGGTCCCTAATGAGTTGGAAGTCAGAAAACCCCGCTCTCATTTCCTCTTATCTCGAGTCGCCTGAGAAGAGACTCGCGCTACCTTTTGTGCACTCGCGCCTGGAGATAGCCCCTCACCGACGCGCTTACTCACGCCGGTGAGCGCTCTCGAGAGTGTGCGGCCTCAAAGTCTGAGAATTCCTCCCTGGGGTCTCAAAATAGGAGACCTCGATGCCAGTCCTAGGCCTAACCCTGCCCCCAGGAGGATTTCAAATCCCTGGGAAGGCTCCCGAGCAAGTCTTCCCTTTTGAAAGGCCAAGTCCTAAGCAGTGGGAAGAAGACCTTGCCTCCTCGAGGCCCAGGGACTGGAGCGCGCAGGGCCTCCTCCGCCACCAGGAGTAAGTGCCCCGAGCGTTTCTCGCACCGTCGGCACCGGCCTGGGTCTGCTTTCCTTCGCGGGCCCCAAGCTACCTCCCTCAGGGCCAGCCCCTATCCCAGAGCCGCTGCCCGGGCTGCTGAGGCATTCCCTGCCCCCACCCGCCTCCCGGCCTTGAGGACTCCAGCTGTACCCACAAGTGTCTCTGTTGGGGGCGGCGGCAGCCGGGACTCCCTTCTCCCCCGCTCAGCGCATCTCTGTCCCGCTCTTCTCGCCTTCCCTGAACCTAGCCCAGTCCCCTGGCCTGGCCGACTGAGAGGCGGCTTTCCTCCCTCTCCGACCCACAGCTCCAGGTTCCCAGGCTGGGGCGGGGGTGGTGTGCCGCTTTGGGATGCTAAACATCAAACAAGCCAAGCCTGGGGTTTCAGGCCCCGAAGCCACTAGAGCCGCACTCCAAGGCTCTCGAGAAAGTCCCCGTGTTTACTTGGTAGGGTGGGGGGGGGAGAGGAGGAAAGGGGGGATGCTGTCTGCAAAATCTCCCCCACTGTCCGCAGCCCTCGGGGCTTGGGGATGGGTGGGGTGCTGAGGCGGGGGTGCTCAGCTTCTCTGGGATCTTGGAGCCAACTGCGCTGCCCCCCTACGTGGGGAAGCTTCTGGCTCTTCCAGCACTTCAGCGCCAGGGAAATCCCCAAAAGGCTGATTTCTCCAGGCCGGAACATGGGCCAGAGATGCTGGAGACCTAGGGGAGGTCCACTCCAGCGGAAGACGACAATCGGCTTCGCAGGTGGTCACCGAGATGTGGGGTGGGGAATGTCCCCAGCCTGAGGTCTTTTGCTGCGCCCAGCGCGCACATATTTCTTTATAAAAAAGCTTCAGCTCACGTTCCAGGGCCGATTCCTGAAGTTACTACAATCTCCCGGCCAGGAGCTGGAGCTGGTGGGCCCGGGGTGATGGATGGAGAGAAGCGGCCAAGTCTCTGTTAGTCTTGGTTCCATCCGCAGACCCGGCTGAACTCACATTCCCCCCTCCTCCCCCATCCCTAACAAGTAAACAGACTTCAAACTAAGCCGGCTCGAGGTGGCAGGGAGAAGAATGTATTTCATAAAACTCCTTCCAGCGCAGGGGTGTTAAGGCCGAGGGTACCATAACCCACTAAAATTGTGACTCAGGTGCCCCCTCTGGGCCAGGATGTGGGGGGAGGGGGCAGCCGTCCTTGCCAGTTGTAGGCACCGCAAGCCCCGCCCGCCCCAGACCAGACTTGTGCTGGGTCTGGGGCAGGTTAAGCGGAAGCTCCCATGCCCACGGAATTGGGACCTTAGAGCAAACATCTCCCTGGGCAAGGCCCTGGGCTGAGCTGTGATTTGACCACCTATACACCCTGTCCCGGGACCACAGTGGCCAAGCCCCGGTGGAGCTGTGATTTGACCACCTGCACAACCTGTCCCGGGAACACAGCTGCTCATTTCAACACAAGTATTCAAACTTTACTGATTTTTGCTTGTTTTCCAAAATGCTAGGCCTCCTGAGATTTTCCCCCACCAGCACACTCTGTAGACCCAAGCAACCATCCTTGGATTCTCTGAGTCTCTTTTGGATATTGGAAACCATATCTCAGTAGCCAGACCCAGGAGATAAAGCCCACCCTGGCCCCTACTCGTAAGGCACCACGGGTGAGGAGCCTCCCAGGAACTGCTGGTCTGGAGCAAGGCCTTGGCCTAGGCAATTTCCCTAACAAGTTCCTAGGGGTGGAGTAAGGTGGAAGTTGGGTGACAGAGAGAGATGGAGACAGAATAAGAGGAAAAGAGAGGAAGAAAAGATGAAGAGAGGCAAGAAAGGAAAAAGAAAGAAATTCTAGGCATGAAATGAGTACAAGGCAAGTATGAATCAATCCCCCACAAACACTTTCAGGCTAAGAGGGACCTACTTTTGCTAGGTAGGTTTATCAAAGGTGACACAGAAGGGGCAACAGCCCATCTAGGGACTATGATTTCTCTCTGCCCAGAACCACTCTTTCCTCCTCCCTTCTCTAGGGCAACCCTGAGAGTTCCCTAACAACCACATCTGGGTACCAAAGAGACCGGGAAATTCAAAGTAGTAAGAAAGATTGAAGTTTTTTTTTTTTTTTTTTTTTTTTTTTTTTTTTTGCTGGGGGTGGCCGGGGCAGTGAGAAGTAGAAAGTTGGGAACAGGAGAAAGATTCCTTACTACAAAGATATTTAGGAGCCCAGAGATGGAAACCGGTGGAACAAAGAGGGAAAGCCCAGTTTCCAAAGTCCTGCCTTCAGTGTCTCCAGGCCAGTAGCCAAGTCAAAAAAATCTCCCAGAACCAGAAGGACCCTGAGAGGCTGGGAATCCATGTCCAACTCTGCATGGGGATAGTTGTTTCAGAGCAGAAACAAGACCCAGATAGACTTCCCCATTTTTGAAAACAGCCTCCCACCAGATTCTAATTCTGACGAGGCTCTGCAGCAGATTAGAAATAAGGATTTGTGTTGAAATCTACGGGGACCATCTGTTCCATAAAAATGATTTCTCATTCAGGATTATTTAAAATGTATGTTATTGAAAACGTTTTAAAGTTTTAATTGTTGACTTAGCTGTATAAAACCACAGTAGACACTTCTGAGGTTTCAAAAAACAGAAGCCTGGATCTAAAAACTAATCCTTTGGTCTCTTTCTCTTCTGTTCTCCCTTTCCCTCCTGATGGAAGTAGTTTAGCTTTTTTTCCTCTATATTGCCAAGTCCCAGGACTGTTCAAGGTTTGGTTCTACTCAATTCGGAGACAGAACAAAACTCCATTTCCCTATGGGACAAGGACTCTGGGCCCAGCTCCTTTGCTAGTTTAGGATCCTTTTAGCTCCCAAACAATGCCAATTCCCATCAGGCCAATGATGAGCCACCCCCACCCCCACCAAAAAAAAAAATGCCTTTTAAAGCCAAATCAAAACCAAACAAAAGGTGGACTTTTAATCAGAAAAAGAATCCTTTTAATTTGTATAATTTATTAGAAGCTTCTTAGGAACTATATTTAAGCCAGATATCTACATAAGTTACAACAGAAAAAGACTGACGCTGCAAATACCAAACTGCCAAATAATATACACAGATTTGTCAATGCCCATAAAAAATATGATGGGCTGGGGACAGGGACTGGGTTTTTGTTTTTTTGTTTTTTTGTTTTTTACAACAAAATGTACAGATTACTAAAAACTAGGCGTGTAGTCCAACTTTTGACAGCGTTTTACAGCTACAAGTTCACATCAAACATAAAACAATTTTAGCCAGGGCTCTTCCCGGGGCTGAGCCTGGGCAGCCAGCGGGCGCTGGGAGGGGGCATTTCCTTTGTGTCAATGACATGCGGGTCCTGTCGTAGAGTCTTTCCTCTCCCCAGCCCCCATCTCCCCTTCAAAAGAAATCCTGGTATTTACAAGCGAGTCCACCTTGCTGGCACAGTGTACCCAGAGTGAAGTTTGCGATCTTTAGAGTCCAGAGCTGTGTCACTGTAGAGCCCTCTCCAAACTGCACCCTGCCTGAGCGAGAGAAACCCATTTCAATCACCTAACAGACACCCCAAAAGCTGTTTTTCGTTATGTCCTTCTCGGTTTAAAGACTCCTTAAAGAATTGGATTCACTTGGTTGTTTTTATTTTCTTTTTTAAAAAAATCCCACAAATTTTAGGAAAAAAAAAGAAAAAGAAAAAGAAAAAGACGTCCAGCAGTTTGGCTTTTGTGTTTTTTCCCTTGGTCTAAACGGGACAGATTCTTAAGAAAAGTCGAAGCGCAGGGAGCGGCGGGTGTTTGGTGATGTGTGGCCGGCAGGAGGGAAAGCGATGAGGCAGCGCGCTGGGCCCGGCCCGGCCCGGTGTCCTCTCACCAGGTCCGACCGTATAGCAAGGTGGAGCAGGACATGGCGCCATAGTCCGAGCCCGAGGAGTTCAGGTGGGACAGGCTGGACACCTGGCCCTGAAGCGCCGCGGGGCTGGCGGCGTGGTGCGCCAGGTCCGGAGACTGGCCCGCGCTGCCCGGCTGGTGGCCCGGGTGTGCACCCAGGCCAGGGCCACCGCTGCCCACTGAGATAGCCGCCGCGGCCGCCTGAGCCGCCTGCGCCTGCTGCTGCGCCTGCTGCTGCGCGTGGCCCTGGAGGCTGCCGGCGCCCGGCGCCGGGGCGCCCGCCTGGCAGGGTTTGCCGTCTTTCACCAGGACCGGCACGGCCACGCGGCGCGGCGACTGCTGCTGCGCTTGCTGCTGCTGCGGGCACCCGGCGCCCCCGCCCCCGCCGCCGCCGCCGCCGCCGCTGTCCTGCTGCAGTTGCTGTTGTGCCGCCTTGTCCTTGGCTTGGCGCTTCATCTTGTAGCGGTGGTTCTGGAACCAGATCTTGACCTGCGTGGGGGTCAGGTGGATCATGCTGGCCAGGTGCTCCCGCTCGGGCGCCGACAGGTACTTCTGTTGCTTGAAGCGTCGCTCCAGCTCGTACACCTGAGCCTGGGAGAAGAGCACCCGGCGCTTCCGGCGTGGTGCGCTTGGCAGCGGGGCCATGTTCTTGCTCACGTCCCCCAGCGAGCCCAGGCCGCCCATGCCGCTCATGTTCATGCCGCTCGCCGGGCCCATGAAGCGGGAGACTGTAAGCGACAAACGCACAGCGTCGGCGGGGGCCGGGCCGGGCCAGGCCACCTCGGCCTTCCGCGCCCTTGGCCGGCCCGGCCCACCCCGACGGCGCCCTCCTCACCTAGGCCGCCTCCGCCCTGAGAGGCCTAAGTTCCGAGGAGAGTTAGCGCCTGCCCCAGGCCGAGACGTCGAGGGATTTGCTGGAAAGCTCCCCACCTCAACCCCGGTTGCCTCCCTCAGTCGCAGGGCTCCAGCCCAAAAGCAAAGTGGAGAAAGGCCGCTTCTGGTCCTTTCTTGCCCAACCCTGGCCAGAGTCGTTGGGTGAGCGGGCCACAGGCGGCGGACTGGGCCCAGACCAAGAGCTGGGGTCCCACCGTAGACCCCAACTTTGGGAGTTTGGGAGAGTGGGGTGTTCACTTTCGAAAGCTAAAGTCCCAGACGCTTTGCCTCTTGGCCGCTCTCTCCTGTCAGCCCCAGTGAGGGCACTTGCTCGGCCCATTGAGAGCCCCCTCTGAAGCCGCGCGCCCTTCCACCTGCCTAGACTGGAGAGCCAGCCGGGCGGGTCCCCTCAGCGCGTCGCAGTAGGGCAGCCTCCCGCCCGGCCAGGCCGCGCCTCTCTGCTCCCTGCTTGCCCCCAGCTTCCTTAGTTTTTTGGGGGGCGGGAGGGCGATCCCTGGGCACTCTGAGGTCTCCCGAGCCGAGCAGAGCTGCCCGTCGGCCGCATCTGGGAGACGCTGAATACTAGCACCTGCCCGCATGACCCCAGCGTTACCAAGTGTCTCTCCTGGGACCCCTCAGTCCAGCAGAGGGAAGAATCCCCAGCTCCCGCACCCTACTCCCCGGCGCGGCTTCCGGGCCGCCCACCCTGACGCCCGGTGCGCAGCCGGCAGGCGCTGCGCCTGCTTGGCTGCTCTCCCCGCGCCTCCCGTACTCAGCCCGCGGCCCGGCAGTGGGGCGGCCTCACTTACTGGCGGGGAAGCGCGGGTCTGGGTTGGCGCCGTACCATCCGGGGCCCGAGGCGCTGTTCCGCATGGTGTCCTGGTACGGCGGCAGCTCGCTCATGTTGCCCAGGTTGCCGTTGCAGTAGCCCCCCACGGCGGAGTGCGAGAGCTGGGGCACCCCCGCCGCCGTCATGTGGTAGGCGGCCGTGACGGCGCCGTGGTGCCCCACGGCGTGCTGCTGCATGGCCGCGGCCGGCGGAGCCGCCTGGCCCTGCCTGTAAGCCGCCAGCGGAGCCCCGAGGCCGCCGCCCTCCATGCCCACTTTCTTGTAGCTTTCCTCCAGGGGACTCAAGATGTCAGACACTGAGAACGGAGTCGTGTGCTTTGGACTCATCGACATGATTCGGCGGCGGCTGGAGGAGGAAGGAAGAGGAGGAAAAAAAAGGGAGAGGGGGAAGGCGAAGCCTCGCTGCTTTTTTTTTTCTCCCTTTGCCAAATATTCTGGTGTTACCTTAACGCCGATCTTGTTGGATGTACACGTAACCGAGTGGACCGAGTCCGCCTTAATTGGCTTGAGTGGAGGCTCGGGGGCTGCCTCGCGTTTGTTTTAGCCCGGCGCCAGGTTTTAGGCAGCCACCAGAGGCGGGGCGTAAGCGCTAAAGCAACAAGACAATAGAAGCCTACATCTTGCCCGAGATAATTAGCTTACATGCTGATGACAAGGTAAACACCTTTAAGTTTCACTTGTCAGGATTTTTAGGTCTCAAAGAGGGAGAGAGAGAGAGAGAGAGAGGCAGAGACACGACCCAAAGCATTTCTTTACCCCCCTCCCCGGACACCCCCACCCCATTTTTTGTGGGGTGCGGGCGGCGCGCGGGGGGAGAGGGGGGAGGGAAAGGAGGAGGGAACCGAGAGAGGGGAGGGCAAGAGGTGGGGTGAGGAGTAGCCGAGGAGGAGGGATGGTGGGGAGGAAGGAAGGTGAATGCTGCTTTGCAACCAACTTTCGGAGTTACAAAGTGAACCACTTTCCAATACAGCTGGGGTTCCCGGGCGGGGACAAGTCTTTAGAGGGAGGGGGCCAAGGGACAAGGTAGGGGTTTCACCTGAGCCTGCTGGGGCTGCTCCTCCCTCCCGCCGCGGCCTCCCAGCCCCGCGCCTTCCCACTGCCTCCGGACCACATCGGGCTTCGCGGCGCCGAGCCCCAGTCGCCACCAAACGAGCTCGCGAGTCTGGGGACGAACCCTGGGGCCGCACTGTTGGTCTGCGTGTCTGTCCGTCTGTCTGCCTCTTCTGCCGCCGTCAGAGGGACACCTCTGCTCCCCGCCCCCTTTCCCCCTACCCGAGAGAGAATCCCAGCGGGCGGAGGGGACGCTGAGCAAGGGATCGGCTGCCTCCGAGAGGCTGTCCCAGATCCCCGCGTCCCCCTCCCCCCACCTCAGGGTCTTCTCAGCGGTCCAGGGCCCCATACATCACGCCCCCCACAACCCACACGCGGCTCCCTCTCCCCCCACCCCCATTCCCGGCCAAGGCAAGCACACTACTGGCCGCTAGTGCTGGGAAGCTGGGGGGCACTAACCCGAAGGGCCATTGCTGAAGTTGCCCCACCTCGAACAAACCTGGTGTCCCCGACCCTCGCCCATCGCCCGGACACGCAGGGTTCTGGGGCTGGAGCTGACTTTCCGAGGACATCACAGCCCCAGCACCCGAGCCCAGGGCCACGCTGTTTTCCCCTCTGATGCTTCAGGGAGGGCGCGGGCAAGGAGCGTCGTGAGTACCCGCCCGCCTGTTGCCGGGCGGAACTGAGCCTGAACCCCGGCGGGACCAGCTGGCCGGGAGGGGGCGAATCCCAAGGCGCGAGCAGCCCAGCAGGCGGGAGGCTGGGCTGAGGCTCGCCTCCGCCCGAAGCTCAGCCATGCAAAAGTGCACTTGCTTCCCCGGGAATAACCAAATATCTTTGTTTAAAGTGGCGGCGTAAATGGCCAGTCGCTTTGTGGCCACGCTGGATATTAGTAGATGAGGATCATTCTGCTTCAATTGGGCGCCTCTCATCCGGCGAGCAAGAAACTGCTTAGGAGGAAGTGGGTTTCCTGTCTGCGCGTTCCCAGGCTTCAAGTGTGAGCCCCGCGCCTTGAGGGTCCTTGGGCGCCTGGAGAGGGGGAGCTGTGGGCTTTCGCTCCCCAGCCGGGCCAGAGGCACCCGCCTTGCTGCTCCGGCCAGGCCCTGGCCTCCAGTCCAGTGGACTACAGTGTCGCGCCCCTGCGTGGCGCAGATCCTGAGACCCACTCCGACTTTCCCCCCTTGGATTCTAAACGTTTTGTTGTTTGGTTTGGTTTTTCTTTGGCTCTTTTAGCCTCCTCTCTGGGATAGGGGCTGGGAGGGTGGAGCGCTCCCTGGCCCGGCTGGGGCCTCTAAGACACTGCGGGGGCCGATTAAGGAGGCTTCTCGAATTTGTTTTTTGTTTTCACATTTTCCTTCCGCTCCTTGTACAGAAGGAGCTCCCAGTGATGAACAGGCACTTTTGAACGATTTAATTCAGCAGGTTAGGCGCCTTTCCCATTAACAGCAGTTGTAGTAAGGGAAAGTTGTTTTGTTTATTGGCTTGTTATTGTAACATTTCAGTTCTCTCCTTGAGAAGTGCTCTGTACTCCCTCAATACAAAGGCAACTTCTATACTAACATTTGCTTTCCTCACCACCTATGTCGCTCAACAGAGAAAGCCCAGGGCACCCTCTTCCTCCTCCATGGGCCCACGTTTTCGTGCATCCCCCTTGGCGGCTTTGGGGCAGGCAACCTTGCATTTGGGCACCGAGACCTGCTTGTCGGTTGTACCGCGAAGGACAAGCACCAAGACGGTTCTTTGCCCTTTTACCAGGGGGCTTCTCTGGGGGGCGCTCTCAGGAAGACTCAGACTCCAACTGAGCTTTGGTCGATGTGATGTCAAAGCCCAGAGAGCAAGGAGGGAAGACGACGCTGGGCTCAAGTGAACCGTCGAGGAGAGCGGACAAAACTGAATCCGGATCTTGTTTGCAGGTGGCCCTAGCCCCTGGACTGTGTTTTGACCGGGTGGGTTTCCCAATCCCCTGTCTTCTTTCTCTTTCTCCCTCTCCATTATCTCATATTATTGGTAAGTATAAGAAACACCAAGTATAGAATGTTGTACGTCTCTCCCAGTCTCAATGCCATTTAGAAATGGAGGTCATTCTTCACAAGGTTTCTCTGAGATTCAAATAAGATCGGGCCCATAAAAGCGCTTTGAAAGCTTTGGAAAATTAATTCCATTGCCAGAGATTGAGATTTCTGTATTGTCGTCATTCGTACACCCACCACCCTGCCCTGCCTTTAAGGCCTTGAGTCTGAGTGAAGGGGAGAGTTAGGTGCATCTTGAGCAGTCCCTGAGCCTCGGCCTTCGTCCTCGGCAGCTTTCCAGCATTCCAGCCCCGCAGCAGGCTCCGGCGCACGTGGCTTGCAGCTCCCCACCTGCCCCCCACGCCCCTGCCCAAGGCTTGCAGACGAGACCGTGACCCCCAGTCACACAGCAGGCGTTCAGTCACCGCCTAGAGCTGATGCCCGAGCTGGGGTTGGGGGGTGGGGGCGGCGCCGGGCTACGGCTGCTCCTCCACCCAACCCCTCCCCCCCAACCAAGATCGTGCGGCCACCTCCCCCCGCAGTCGCGCGCACCCGCACTAGCTCTGGGCTAGACCTCACCTGGGCCTTTGCAGCACCTTGCGGCGCCCGCTCCCAGCCGCCCTTCTACCTCTGCCCCTTTCTCTCTCTCTCTCTCTCTCTCTCTCTCTCTCTCACACACACACACACACACACACACACCGCCCCACACTCTTTGCCAGATGTGTTGCACTGCCAGGAATAAGCCTGAAGACTAAAACGTCTAGCGGGAGGGGTGGGGGTGGGAAGACTGATACCTCAATCTCTGAGCTTGATCAAGCAGAGGACTTGAGAGTCCTACCCCTGGCCCCAACACCTCTTCCTAACCAAGGCCTCTTCCTAGCCAAGGAGTGTCCTTTCTTTTAGCTGCCTCCCAGAGTCATCTTAAGTAGGGCGACCCCGGTTAAACTAGTAATGTCTTCTCGGCTGCAGGGAACACTTGGGAACACTGAGTTCCCTCCTGTAGGACCCTTGTGCCTTCAGTAACTCCCCCCCAGGGCCGAGTGGTCGCAGTGGGGCCCAATTCAGGCTTCTCAAGGAGCTTTCCCTGGTGGGGCCGCAGGCGCCCACCTCAATCCCCACCACACTGCTTTGCTCTCTGCAGCTTGGTCTGGAATCTAAGGAGCCACGGAGGCTCAGGCTCAGGCTCAGGCCCAGACCGGGTGGGGCCAAGAGGAACTGCCATCAACCTTTGCTCACCACCTGTGTGGCCGAAGGGAAATGTCTTTCTGTCCCTCCAGAGTCACTTATTTGAGAATTAGAACAGAGGGCTCATACAGAAAGCTGTATGACTCAGGGCCTGTCACTTGGACTGCAAGAGGAATGAAAAGTCCTCCCCAATCCTCACCACCACATTTTTCTAGTTCTCTTCATGGTCCTTCACACCTCTTCTAGGACGGTGAGAGACCATGTTCCCTGGTGCTGATATTTTGCTCTGAGTTTTATCGCAATTCGTGATTTAGTCAACAAATATTTATTGAGTGCTGGCTCTGTGCCAGGCTCTGTGCTGGGCCTAAAAATTCAGCTTTAAACAAGCTAGATGTGGCTCTTACCCACACAGAGCTTATAAATTAACAATAAATCACCCAAATAATATGCACATAGTTACTTTGTGGCAATGTTACTCTGGGATCCAACTGAGATAGAGAAGGGGTGTGTGTGTGTGTGTGTGTGTGTGTGTGTGTGTAGCGGGGGCGGGGAAGGTTCTTCACCATTTCTGATCTTAAAATGCTCAGGGGTGGTAGGCAGAGCACTTGAGTAGAAATCAGAAAACTATGGTGTTGTTTACTGGCCTCCCTCCTTTACAGTGAAACCCTGTTTTATTTATCCTTCTATCTTCCAGTGCCTCAAGAAATGTTGAATTAAGGAAACAAAACCTCTTAGCACCTGATTCCTGAGCAGCAAACAAAACAAAACAAAACCAAAAATTGTCATAATCTCCTTTGTGTACCTCCCAGGTTGTACTAGGGATCCAAGTATTTAAGGAAGAGATGGTGTGCATGAGTTTGTAAAGCACAAAAATCGCTAGCAAATGGAAGGGGTTATTACTTATGGTTCTCTGTCTTGAGTTTATAGAAACTGTGACTCCAGGCCTCTAACTCTGCATAAAGCTCTCTGGGCCCTTGGCTATTCCTGCGCACAGGCCGGCGGTGGGCTAGCCTTCTTCAGCCCGGCGCAGTCTCCCGAGCCTGGCTGAGCTGGGCTCCCGTGTGCCGTCGAGGCAACTCCACCCAGGGAAAGGAAAACAGGAACGCAGCCAGGCCCGGGGCGGGTCGCTGCTCCCCAGTCCCGAGATCCAAGGAACAGAATCCGGAGCCCCCTCTGGAAGGCACCTTTCTCTCCCTGAAGGATCTCGCCCGAACCCGCTGCGCCTTTTCCCCAGGCACCAGACTTGAGAGCCTCTGGAAGATATGCGCGAAGCCCCGGGGGCCTGCAATAGGGCGGCTGTCCCCAGAAGGCTTTCGCAGGCGCTGTTCCAGGAACAGATTCGAAGCTACGGCGCGCTCCCTCTGCTGCTCCCGGTCCTGGCTTGAGCGTCTAGGGTCTTTGACGGCCACCTTCCTTTTGCGGACGCTCTCCTCAAACCATGGCCTCTGGGCAGGCCCAGGGGGTAGGGGTGGGGGTAGGAGGTGACGCTAGGACGTCTGAGAGTAGTGCTCCAGGGTTGCCCTCTCGGTGCACTGGCGCGTTCCGGTGTTGGAGAGGCAGATGAGGTCGTGTGTGTGAAGGCCAGAGTCCGACCAGAGAGGAGGAGAGTCCACCCTCCGGCCTTTGGTGTCGAAGAGCCCTTTCCTCTGTCAGGTCAAGCCTTCCAAGAGGTTGACGCCTGTGGTCTCGGAACCTGTCTATTTTCATGTCACATATTTCGACCTAGAGTCAACTTGTCCCAGGTTATAGTCAGAGCCCCGATAGTCAGGGCGCCCCCTAGCGGGAAGGGATCTAGGGTAGCCGCGAGTTTGGGGACTGGGTTACAAAGTAGAGAGAAAGGGGGAACTCAGCGCTAGCAGCACCCTTTGAAATGCGCAGAAACCAAGACAGGGGTGGGAAGTAGGGGAGGCTGGCCTGCAACTGCTGGGAGACCCAGCGAGGCCGATGCGAGGAGCCCCGGGGACCGATGCACAAATAGAGCCTGGGCCCTAAAGCGAATTGGCTGGTTTCCTCCCAGTTCTTCGTTCCTGTTTAAATTAAGAGCCTGTAAGTGAGCAACAGAATGGACGGTGGTGATTCCGTCCCACTTTGGACAGGCGGGAAGCCGCCATCCTAAGGAACGGGGACACCCCCCAGGAGGCGCGTGCAGTTAGCAGGAAAGTTTTGGAGCCACTGATGAAGCCGAAATGATAGATTCAGGTAGGATCCTCGCGGCGGCGCGGCTGTTTCGCCCTAGGACCTGTGCAGGAGCATACACCTTGAGATGGCTGAAACCTGTAGCTCTTCCTCCCTTCCATCTCCCATCAACCCGAAGCCCCAGCAGTGTGCGCCCATGGGCCTATAGTAGTCGCATTTTCCTCTGAGTCGCCAGCAGCGCTCTGGGGTTTATTTTTCCGCTCCTTTCCCCCTCCAATCTCCCACCCTTCCCCCAAACCCCAACCCTGGGCCCGGGCAAAGTTTCAAGTAGCAGCATTCCCCTCCCCCGCTCCCCAGGCTCTCTCCGGGAGATTTCCGCGGCTTTGGGTTTTCTGGGACTTGACCTAGGCTGGCTTCCCCACCCTTCACCTCCCAGGACTCTAGGTCTGTCTCGGACGGCTGCGGACCGATGCGATCCGCAGCGCCCTCTTCC
Organism: Zalophus californianus; assembly: GCF_009762305.2. NCBI lineage: Eukaryota > Metazoa > Chordata > Mammalia > Carnivora > Otariidae > Zalophus > Zalophus californianus. The sequence continues at coordinate 60,050,379 of NC_045600.1, read as the reverse complement.
AGCCATCAGGAGAACTGCATCTGCAGGGCCGTCCCGGGGAAGAAAGCTTTGTTCCCAGGTCCGCCACACAAGACTGGTAGTGTTCAGACACTGGTAGTGGTTCATCCGCCACGAATTTGCTCATCTAATTATTCATCATACTGTCGACCCGACCGTTTGCCTGGCTGCCAATCGGTCCACCCAAAGCCACTGCAATAGAGGTGTTATGAGAGACTCTTGGGATCACCCAGCCTCCTGCACCTGCTATTTGAAACAGCTCATGTGTAGATCAGGGCCATGGAAACTGCTGTGATATCTAAAGCTTTCCTTTAATTATATTTTCCCTTGAAATCTATTTATAATTTCCCCTTCATATCAGACGGCAGTTGGACATGTGTTTGGTGGCCAGTGTGGTAGTTTACGTTTTCTGCATGCCAGTCTGCAGAAAGCAGTGGCCCTACTAGCTCGACACAAGGGGGCTCTGCTTCCTATTGCAGAAGTAGGTTGCTAGCACCTGGAAAATGCGTAGAATCAAGAATACTTCTGGAACTAGTTACACTATGACAGGTGCCCTCCAGGCCTCCAATCTCTGGCACAAACTCAGCCATCCAGGCTTTCTTACCAATTATTCCCCCTCCTTGGACCCTTGCCAAGACTGCATGCTCTCCACCCCCTTCCTCATGTGCCTAAATTACTCTGCTTTTGTTCTTTTTCACTTAGCCAGAACATCATTTCCACCCCCATTACTAAGTCATACCCTTCTTTTAAAAAAGTCCAATTGCCTCTTCCAAAAATTAAATGTCTGACACACAGTAGGAGCTCAATATGTTTGCAGAATAAATTGATGGATCTATATTGCACTCGTCTATTATATTAATAAGACTGTTCACTCTAATTGAATGAGTTCCTAATTGTTTCATATGTTTGTGTTCTCCTTTCAGCTAGACTGTTGGGTCCCTGACTTCAAGGGCTACGCCAGACACTTAGACATGGCCCCAGAAATGGGCTCAGAGCACTGCAGCATTTGATACTGTTAATCATCTCTTTTCAAAACTCTCTCATTGGCTTCAAAGTCACCACTCAGTTATGGATCTCCTCCTCTGTCTCTGGCCATTTTCTTCTTCATTGTTGGGCTTTCCTCCTCCCCTGCATGCCCATCTCCATGGCTTCAATTACCACCTATGGCTGATGGTTCCCAAGTATGTATGTCCAGCCAAACTCTCTCCAGAGCTTCAGCCCTATATTTCCAGTTGTTTACCTCCTCATATGAATGTCCACCAAACTTAACGTATCACAACCTGAACTCAAATCTTACCCCAACTGGCTTCTTGTTCTGTGTTCTAGATCTAGGTGAATGGCATGAGTATCTCCCCTCCCCACAACCCCCTTTGGCTCTTGTATTAGTCTGCTTGGTCTTCCATGACAAAATACCATAGATTGGGGCGGGGGGCTTAAACAACAGAAATTTATTTTCTCAATTCTGGAAGCTGGAAAGTCCAAGATTAAATTCTAGCAGGTTCAGTTTCAAGTGAAAACACTTCCTGGCTTGTATCCAGCACCTTCTCACTGTGTACTCACATGATGGAGATCTCTCTCTCTCTTCCTCTTCTTATAAGGCCACAGTCCTACTAGATTAGGGCCCCACCCTTACGACCTCATTTAACATATTTAACATTAATTATCTCCTAAATACCCTATTCCCAAGTACAGTTACTTTGAGGGTTAGGGCTTTGACATATGAATTTGGGGGACAAATTCAGTCTAAACAAGCTCCCAAGCCATATACCTGAATACCATCATTTTCCCCTTCCTCATCCAACTAGTCATAAAGTCATATCAATTCCACATCTTAGATGTCTCCAAATCCAGCCTCACTTCTTCATAATCAGTTCTTCTCTCCTTTTACTACCTCCATCAAGGCCATTCATCATCTATTGCCTAATCATGTAGCTCTTGTTTCTACCTTTAGGCTCTCTCCAGTCCAGTCTATGCTCCTTGACCACAGGACAGAGTCCAACATACCTCTCCAAACTAATTTCTCCCTGCCTCACTACCTACCCCTCCACACTACTCTCCAGTTACCCTAAACTTCTGTTGAAGGAGGTCACTGAGAGGATGTGACTGCTGGCCGAACTGTGAACGGAAACTGGGCGATCAGAGGCTCTCCTCAACCCCTCCCCTATCCTTGGAATGAACATTCTGCTTGCTTTCTCTGCCCCCAGAAGCTGCCCCAAGGATATAGCCTTGAGATAGTGATGTGGTGTTGAGACTGCCTTGATGGTACACATAACTGAACCCAGTTAAGGTCTCTATATAGACACTTAGGATTTGACAGACTGGTGGGGAAAACTACTTCTCTTGCAGCCTCCGGGAGAAGCCTTGTAATTAAGTTCACTTGCTCACTAAACCTGCCACCTACTAATCTGGAGTGTCCTGTATCTTTCTGCAGTCTCTCCCTGCCCTCCTTTTATGGGGGGGCTGGTTTTAGATTATCCCTGGTAAGCTCTGGAAGTTGCAAACCAACAACTTCTCACCTTTCTTTTCATTGTATACAGTTTGATTGAGGTATAACTGACATACAATAAACGGTACATATTTTTAGTATAAAATTTGAGTAAGTTTTGATGTATATATACACCCATGAAACCATGACCACAATCAAGGAAATAAGCATATCTAACCCCACAAGTTTCTCCTGACCCTTAGTAAGCGTTCTCTCCTCCCCTCCCTGTACCCATCCCAGTCACTAAGCAATTACTGATCTGCTATCGGATGCTACAAGTAAGTCATCATTTTCTAGAATTTTACATAAACACTATTTTACATAAAAACTATTTGCACTCTATTTTGTCTGGCTCTTTACACTTAGTGTAATTATTTTGAGATTCATTAATGTTATGACATGTATCCATAGGTTTTTTTTTTTTTTTAATTATTGCAAGTAGTATTCAGTTGTATGGATACACCAAAACGTGTTATCCATTCAACTGTAGATGCACATTTGGTTTATTTCCAGTTTGGGACTATTACAAATAAAGATGTTATAAACATTTATGTCAAGTCTTATGAAGACACATGCTTTGATTTGTCTTGGGTAAATACCTAGGAGTGGAATAGCTTCCATGTGTGAGTGTCAAAGCATTCAGTTTTTTGCCATTAACGATGATGTCAGTCATAAGCTTTATGGAGATGCCCTTTATCAGTTTGAGAGAGTTCCCTTCTATTTCTGTGTGCTGAGAGTTTATGTCAGAAATGGATATTATGGGGCGCCTGGGTGGCTCAGTCGTTGAGCGTCTGCCTTCGGCTCAGGTCATGATCCCAGGATCCTGGGATCGAGGCCCGCATCGGGCTCCTTGCTCAGCGGGAGGCCTGCTTCTCCCTCTCCCACTCCCCCTGCTTGTGTTCCCTCTCTCACTTTCTATCTATCTGTCAAATAAATAAATAAAATCTTTAAAAAAAAAAAAGAAATGGATATTATGTTTTGTCCAGCACTTTTTCTGCATCTTATGAGATGAACCTGTCATTTTTAATTTTAAATTTAAATTTTTTTCATTTTTTATTTGTAGTCTATTAATAAGGTGAGTTACATTGATTGATTTTTGAAGGTTAAACCAATCTCGCCTTTCTGGGATAAATTCCACTTGGTCATCACTTGTTACCCATTCTAGATATTATCATATTCAATTGGCTGAAGGTTTCTTAAGAACTTTTTTATTTATACTCATGAGCATATTAGTCTGTAATTTTTCTTTCTTATAATGGCTTTGTCTATTTTTGATGTCAGTGTAATGGTGGCTTCATAAGAATGAGCTGAGAACTATTCCTACCTCTTCAATTTTTTGGAAGGGTTTCCAAAGAATTTGTATCTCTCTTCCCTAAATTTCTGAATGTTTGGTAGACTTCCCCAGTGAAGCCAGCTGGCCTGGCGTTTCCTTTGTGGAAAGAGAATATATAATATAATATAATATAATATAATATAATATAATATAATATAATATAATATAATATAATATAATATATAACATAAATGATATATATCAGATTATATAATATATAATAAGATATAAAAATATATTCAGATTATCTATTTCTTCCTGAGTGATCTTTGACAGTTTGTGTCTTTAAAGGAATTTGTCCATTTCATCTAAGTTGCTGAAATAATTATTCATATAAGCTATTTCCTTATTATCCCTTTAATACCTGTAGGGTCTATAGTTATGTCACCACTTCTTTTATTGCTGATATTGGTAACTTGTGTCTTCTCTCTGTCTCTCCTTTTTTTGATAAGTCTAGCTAGAAGTTTACCAGTTTTATTGATCTTCTCAAAGAATCCACTTTTGGTTTCATTGATTTTCTCTATTGTTTTTGTTTCCCATTTCAATAATTTTGGTTCACATCTTTATTATTTCTTTTCTTCTGCTAACATTGTGCTGAATTTGCTCTTCTTTTTCTAGTTTCTTAACATGAAAACTGAGGTCATTGGTTTGAGACTATATTAGTTTCCTATGGTTGCTGAAAAAAATGACCAAAAACTTGGAAGCTTAAAGGACAGAAATTTATTCTCTCCCAGTCTGGAGGCCAGACATCTGAATTCAAGGTGTTAGCAGGGTCACACTCTGTTCAGAGGCTCTAGAGGAGATTCTGTTCCTTGACTCTTGCAGCTTTTGGTGGCTATCCACAGTCCTTAACCTGTGACTACATTACTCAAATCTGTCTCTGTTTTTGCATTGTCTTCATTTCACAGAGGTCTTCTCCTCTGTGGTTCTCTTTGCTTCTCTCTTAAAATGCCTGGATGGCATTTTGAGCCCAGCTGGATAAGCCCGGGTGATCTCCTCATCTCAAGATCCTTAACTTTATATCTGCAAAGATGCTTTTTCCAAATAAAGTAACATTCACAGGTTCTGGGGATTAGGATGTGGACATATCGTTTTGGAGGACACAGGTCAACCCACTGAAAAGACCTTCTTCTCTAAATTGACATCTTAGTGCTACAAATTTCCCTATAAGCACTGCGTTAGCCATATCCCATACACTGTGATAGGCTGTGTTTTAACTTTCATTTTCAAATCAGTTAAAATATTTTCTAATTTCCATTTTTATTTCTTTTTTGATTGTTGGGTTATACAGACTTAAGTTCTTTAATTTCCAAATGTCTGGGTATTTCCCAGAGATCTTGCTGATATATTGTGATTCTGTTATAATCTTGGTTCTATTGTGATCAGAGTACTAATTTTGTATGACTCAAATCCTTTTAAATTTATTGAGATTTACTTAATGGCCCTGTATACAGTCTTTCTTGGTAAATCTATGCATACATTTGACAAGAATGTTTACACAGCTCATACAGAGTGTTCTATGAATGTCAGTTTGGTCAACTTGTTTCATAATGTTATTCAAGTCTCCTCGGCTCTTATTGTTCTTCCATCTACTTGTCCTATCTATCAGTTAAGACCAGAGAGGTACTAAAATCTTCAGCTATAATTGTGGGTTTCTCTATTCTCCTCACAGTTCTATCAGCTTTTTCTTCGTGTATTTTGGAGCTCTGTTACTAGGTTCAGAAACATTTAGGAATGCTATGCCTCTTGAATTCAACACTTCATCATTATAAAATGATTCTTTTCCTCTCTGGTATTATTCCATGTTCTGAATTCTTTTTTTTTCTTTCTGATATTAATACAGCTTTTTGATTTGGATTAGGGTCATATATCTATTTTTCTTCTTTTATTTTTAGCCCATTTGTGTCTTTATAGTTAATGTGGGTTCTTGGAAGCAGCATATACCTGGGCCTTGCTTTTAATTCATTTAGATAATTTTTGCCTTTAATTAGGATATTTAGACTAGTTGCATTTATGATGTGATTATTGCTATTGCTGAGGCTAAATTGACCATCTTGCTGTTTGTAGTCTACTTGAGAATTCTCCTTTTTCCTTCCCCCCTTCTTTTAGATAATCAGTGCTCTATGATTCCATTTTACCTCCTTCTTTTGGCTTATTAGCTATAATTTTCATTGTGTTATTTCAGTAGTTGCTTTAAGATTTAATTGAACTTATCACAGTTTATCTTTAAATGATATTATACCAACTAATTTGCTTTTTGGCCTTTGTGCCATTGTTGTCATATATTTTACTTCTAAACATATTATAAACACCATAATAAATGCTTGTTACCTTTGTCTTACACAGTCAGTTATTTTTTAATGAGATTTAAATACTAAGGAAAAAAGTCTTATATTTCACATGTAGTTGATATTTGTGGTGCTTTTCAGTAGATCCACATTTGCATCTGGTATTATTTTCCTTCTGTTTGAAGAATTTCTTTTAAACATCTCTTGTAGTTCTGATGGTGATGAATTCTTTCAGCTCTCACCTCTCTGAAAATGTCTTTATCTTCATTTTTCAAAGATACTTTTTTCATTAGGTATAGAATTATAGGTGGACAGTGTTTTTTTTTTTTTCTTGCAATATTTTAAAAATGTTACTCTATTATCTTCTGGCTTACACTGTTTCCAGGGACTGCACAAAAATGAGGAGCATTGGAAAGGTTTCACCCCTCCTCCAACAATCTCTATAAACTCCCTCCAGACTCTGATATGGAAAGTTTATTTTTATTACCTTGTGTGAGTACAGTTTCATGACCCCTCCTCCCATCTACCCAAAAGGCATATAAGATTGTTACTTCTTACTGTATCCTATATAGAAATTGTGAAACTGTCACTGATTGCTTCCAGATCAGCAGTTGGTATATTTCTATGTGGAACTATTAGAGTTAGACATTCTATAATCATTATTTTAAGCCTTTCCCAGAATGGAATGACATTATCATGGTTATTCTTCTCTTATTCTTCTCCTAAGTCTCTTATAAATTATCCATCAAGATTTATTCTTTTGAGAAAATGAGGTGGAAACTACAATATAAGTTTTCAAAAGGTTACCTTGTATTTCAGTTGAAGTTGTTCATTAAAAATCTTGCCCCCTTTGGAAACAAGATATTAAGAGAAGATAGACTGAATTCCAGACCAATTATAAGAAATTCATTTGCCTGGGCATTTTGAGAACAAAGTTTGGGGAGCATTCTTAGATAAAGGGAAAGTCCTGGACACATCCCAAGAAATGTTCCAGTCATTTTGGCATTTGTAAGAAATGGTAGTATTTTCCCAATTTTTATAGATGAAGAAACAAAGGCTCAGAAGGGTTAAATACATTGCTGAATTACATAGCTAGTAAGTAGTAGAGCTAAGTTTTGGTTGTCAGCATGCTATATTCCAAAACATAAGAGGAGTCATAGTCTAGACAAACAGGGACTTTAAAGAATTTTCTATCTATCTCCCATTCATATCTTCTAATTATATTGTTATTTTGACAGCAGGATAGTTTGAATGTCCTGCTTAGAGAAATTTTTTGTATTTCCCCCTTTTGTCTAGCCCAGTAGTTCTCAAACTTTAATGTGCATAAAAATTACTGTATCAGATTATATACACAAAATTGTGTCACCATTTTATAGGATTATCTAGAGTAATTTTGATATCATTAGATTTTTACCTTAAACATGATCACATTTAAAACCTAACAACAGAGTACTTTGGGACCACACTCTACTCTTTCCACTCTATGATAATGTTCCCTGATTTCCAACAAAGAGGTTCCAGTCCTTTTAGGAAAATATGGTAAAAAGGAACACACTGTGGAGAACAGTATAGTTATCCTGTTTGTAGGACTTTACTTTCACTATGAAAGGAGCGTGATTAATGGACCTAAAGAGTTTAAATTCTTTTTTGCAGTGAAGAAGATGACTTCTTTTTTTTTTGAAGAAGAAGACTTCTTAAAAGATAAAGTTAAGCACAGAAGTTTTATCTGAGACAGTGGCTCTCAAACTTTAAAGAGTGTAAGAATCACCTAAAAAGCTTGCTTGAAGTGTATATTCTTGAATGGGAATTCTGATTCTGGTAATGGAAAGTAGCTTATTTCAGACTAAGCCTTCTCAGGTAACAATAACAAACTCTGGACAACACACATACACAATTATTTGAAGGCACCAGAAAGTGATCTAAAGCAGGCAGAAATGGAAACTGAAGGCAGTTCTAGTCTTTAATGGACTCACAGGGTGAGAATCAAGTTTACAAGGCTCTTCCAGCGAGAGCACTACTCAGACCACATAGCACAGGGCAGGTAGAAGACAAGCAGAAAAGCCCAGTGTTTTGAGCTTGAGGTATCAGAGGATGGAGTCAGAGGCTGCAAGAATATCTGGAAAATAAAGGAAGGAAAATCCCAGAACAGAGGAAACCATGTGGGAGGATGAGAGTGGGAGTGGGGAAGGGAGACCCAAAATTTGGATTTAAATGCCTCTCAAATCATAAGCTAACTCCTGAAATGCATATGCACAGGAGATATTCCAAGGAGCTCAGCCAAAAATAGTAGGTGGAAGAATGTGAAAGTTGAGCAGGAGAACTTGGGAGTTTGATCTTACCAAGTTAAACGGATTCAGTGAACACCATGGAAAAAAAGGTTGCACTGGAAGAAAAGACAATGTCACAGGACTGAAAGATTGGTCCCCAATGTGAGGGGCAAATAAATATATCTAGCAACATGTAAAACCAATGCTCCCCAAGTTCAAGAGAAATCAGCTAGGAAATTTAACTACCTAGTAGAACAAAAGTCAATACTCTTAAAAGAATAACAGAATATAACAAAATCCAGAATCTAAAAACTCTAACATATATTATTAATAATGGCCAGATTATAAAAAAAATAACTAGGCATGTAAAGACATAGGAGATAGTTCCTAAAGTCAAAAGAGAAAGCAGTTAATTGAAACAGACTTGCAAATAACCAAGATGTTGGAATTGGCAGAAAAGTACATTTAAGGAAGCAAATATACATAATAAAATATGTATACATTCAAATACAAATTACAATAATATAATAATAACTGAATAAATAGGGGAACATTATCAGGGAAATGGAAAATATTTTAAAAATCAAAAGGAAATTTTAAAACTAAAGAGTCACAATATATGAAATGGGAAAACAATCACTGGATGAGTTGAAGAGAAAATTGGAGATAGCAGAACTTGACAAAAGATCAATAGAAATCATTCAATCTGAAAAGCAGAGAGAAAAATGATTAGAAACAAAAGCAGAGCGCAGTGACCTGGGAGACAATATCAAGTGATCAAAAAGCATAAAGCAAAGATTCATTTTCATGCCTTTTTTGATCATTAAATAAGCAGAAGGGAATTTTCTGTTTTAAAAATATTTCTATCATTCAGTGAAGATTTTTATTGCTTCTGGCATGACCATCAGAATTTTTATCCCTGAATAAAGGTATCTCTTGCTATTAGATTGGTTATAGCGTTCAAGAGGTCCAGTCATTCCACCAACAGTGTGGCAAACACCTCACCAGCATGATCAGTCCATTAAATTGTGGATGCCTTGGTTAAGCTTCAACAACAAAACTTACACTTCTGGGCAATGTGTCTCAACGAAGCCTCTTCCATCTGCTTCATTAGCTAACCAAAACATGGCTCATTATTGCTTGACTTGACCTCTCCTGCCAGCAGAAAATTCATCAGTACTTTTGATAAGTAGCTCTAAAATATATACAATGCATTTATATTTTATATTTATATATACTTCTATATATATAAATTAGCTTCCCCCCCCAGAGGATTGGGAAGAGTGTTGTAAAGTCACATCATCTTTTTTTGCCATCTTCCTTTAGTCGAATCTCATATTTTTTTAAATTAATGAAATTTTTCTTTCACCAGTTTGTCTAGATCTACTTTTTTGTCTTGAAACTGTGGCTGAAGATTTCCTTCCAGTACAATGGATATAGCTGTAACTCCACAAGATCTGTCTGTACTTTGGCTAGTTGATATTCTCCAACATGTCTTCAAGAAGGAGAAATAAGTTTCTCTTATACACGATCACATTGGATAGGCTGGTTGCTATGGTAGATGCTTCCCAGATATAATGATTCATCATAGAAATTCTGTGGGTTTCCAGCTAAGTTTTAGTTTTAACTGTGGCTTCTCTTTAAGAAAAAACCCATAAAGGTTAGAAACTCCTCCCATTCCATTACTCATTAGAACTTCCTCATCCAGTGTGAACTCTGGAAACTTTTCAGTTGGCAACTCCACTCACTGCCTAGCCTTCTGGAATCTCATTCTATTTATATGCTGCTTACATTCAGTCAAAAACTCAAGGATATGTTATGCATATTTCTGGAGCTCTTTTTTGTCATCGATCCTTTCTCTCTAGAACTGTTCTGCACATCCTAGCTACATTATCCTTCTCAAACATTTTTTTCCTCCTCAAACTTAATCTCTGTCTTAGCAAAAACACTACATGCTGCTTGAGATCCCTTCTCTGTGTCTTTGTCTAAATTGTCCTTGCAGACAGAAAGCTGGGGTGATCAGAGAGCTCTCCTCATCTATTTCTTTTTCAGAATCACAGTTCTGAACTAGTTGCGGTCCAATGTCCGAAAATTTGTTTCACACATCTTGTCTACTTGCAGCCAGTGAGAAGGCATGCTCGGCACCAGTTAGTCATGGCTAGAAGAGGGACCGGTGATCTATTTTTTTTTTTTTAATTCTCAGCAATCTTCAAACCAAGAGCTAAAATTAGTAGAGTGACACAACACATAGAATTAGATTTGGGATGACAATGTTTTTCCTGCCAGGAAGCAGCTATAGAAAATGGTTACATGGGGTGCCTGGGTGGCTCAGTTGGTTGAGCGTCTGCCTTCGGCTCAGGTCATGATCTCAGGATCCTGGGATCGAGCCCCACATCAGGCTCCCTGCTCCTCGGGGAGCCTGCTTCTCCCTCTCCTTCTGCCCCTGCTTGTGTTCCCTCTCTCGCTGTGTCTCTCTCTGTCAAATAAATAAATAAAATCTTAAAAAAGAAAGATAAAGAAAATGGTTACATAAACCCCTGTGCCGAAATCCTTCATGGATCAATCACTGCTTCTAATTTACTAGGCAAAGATAACATCATGTGCCCAAAAAGTAAGGGAGGTTCCATTAAATAAAGTACACATTCAACTGGACTAAAGGAAGTCACTGACTGTTGAAGCGCAAGCCCCCTCCTAAGAAACACCAAAATAACCACAAAGTTAAATTGAAGAGACTTTGGGAGAAACCAATCAGGATTTCCAAACTTTGAAGTGAAATAACAGGAACTGAAGTGGCTCATGGATCAGATGGGGAGCTTTATTGGTCAAGATTCAATTAAAGAAGCAGAATCACTAGGAAATATAGATGACAGGTAGGTAGGTAGATGGATGGGATAAGGTAGATAGGTATAAATAGCTATACTGAGATATATTTCACACACACACACACACACACACACACACACACACACACACACACACACACACAGTGCTTTGTTACAGGAATGTGACCTCAACTGTAGGAGCTGGTCCAGAAGTCTTTGTAAGGCTGTAGATTTTACCTGACATTACAGTTTGGAGTTCACAGGGCAGGCAGCTGGGAAGGGAAGATGGATTTAAAGTACAGGGGAGAAAAGACAAACTGGACCCCATAAGCATGACCTGAAACCCACAAGGATGAACTGAAAACTGTGAGAACTGCCTCTGGTCTTGATGGCATGAGTGTCCCGTAGGAGAAACTGGCACCTGGCTTAGGAATTGGAAAAGCTGAAGGAGGAGGGGAAGATGGAGCTGTTGTAGACCAACAAGATGAGCTGACAGGTGCGTGCAAATGTACGGGAGCTATTAAAAAAAAAAAAAAAAAAAGCCATGCTCATTTTTGCCCTTTAAATCTCATACAAGAATGTCTCTTCTGGTCCACCCTAGCTGGAAACATAAAGAGAATTCTGGGAAATGTAGTTCAGCCCAGCCAGTTGATACATTAAAAAACCACACAGGAGCACTTGGTTCCATTTCACCAGAGCAAACCAGTAGTTATTAAGTGCAGTGGCAATGGGAAACCACCAAGACCAGAGCTAGTCACATGGCCGGAACTTGAGTCCCATGAAGTTGGCAGTAGTTGATAGGAGAACCTGCAAAATACTTGTACTTAACATGAATATCTGTCCAAATGGAAATAGAATATTAGCAGTCTGGATACAGAAGTTTGCTTCCCGTGTAGCAGCTTCAGGAGAAGCAGTGGAGAGACACTATAGAGAGGAAGTTCTTCTGCTTGGATTTTTCAGTGTTTCAACATTCTTCTCACAGGCCCTAGGAGTCTGGTTTACCAAAATTTGTGTCAACCAGACTTCAACTGAAAAGAAAAGTATAACAACAACCTGGGGACAATGAGGGAACCAAGTAGAATATACCTTCCCTGTTTAGGGGGGAAACCAGGCCTGAGAGGACCTTATTTCTCTAAGGACAGTAAGTAGAAAGAAAGTGAACACAAAGGGATATGAAAAGATTCTAAAAAAATGAAAAATGGAGAAAAATACTTTTAAGATGGGTAAGAAGAACATGTTTTAAAAAAAGATTTTCTGCAAGAATAGGACATCTGCTTAGTGTTCTCAAAAAAATCTTATTCTATGAAATAAGACGTAAAAGATGATATAAAATAGCAGATTGAGATGGAAAGAAAGCTGATTGAGAGGCAGGCAGAAATATATAAAGGGAGTGGATGGTTTAAGGAAAAACATAAACAGTGAAATGACATATATTAAATCTATATTAAAAGCAGTAAAGTTCAGATTTATTTTTACAATTTGATATGTTATATTGTGGGGTGTTTATTTTTTTAAAGATTTTTATTTATTATTTATTTGAGAGAGAGGATAGAGCAAGAGAGCACAAGCAGGGGGAGCAGCAGAGGAAGAGGGAGAAGCAGGCTCCCCACTGAGCATGGAGCCTGATGTGGGGCTTGAACTGGAGACTCTGGCATCATGACCTGAGCCGAAGGCAGACGCTTAACCGACTGAGACACCCAGGTGCCCCTGGGATGTTTCAAATAGATGCAAAAGTGGAGGCTAATTGAATTTAAATAAAAAAATAAAATACAATAAAACAAAAGCTTAAGCAAACCCCCCTACCCAACCAGAAAAAGACAAAGCATGATGTGCCAGGGTATCAATTTTCTTAAGGATCTTTCCCTGGCAATTATGTCATTATTGTGAGGAAACAAAATAATTCCCAGGATCATTCAAACTCTAATATTCTTTCATTTTGTAAAAGATCTTAATAGTAACTAGAAATCTCATGATGCTTTATAATTTAAAAAATATTTTACCTTAAAAAAAGTGGAAAGATCAATGTAATAATCACCATTTAATCATCATTCCACTTAGTTACCAATATTTTATGAATCACTTAAAAAATCTCTTTCTAGGGGTGCCTGGGTGGCTCAGTCTTTAAGTGTCTGCCTTCGGCTCAGGTCCTGATCCCAGGGTCCTGGGATCAAGCCCCGCATCAGGCTCCCTGCTCAGCGGGAAGCCTGCTTCTCCCTCCCCCACTCCCCCTGCTTGTGTTCCCCTCTCGCTGTGTATCTCTCTGTCAAATAAATAAAATCTTAAAAAAAAAATAAAAATCTCTTTCTAGGGGTGCCTGGGTGGCTCAGTTGGTTTAGCAACTGACTCTTTATTTCGGCTCAGGTCATGATCTCAGGATTGTGAGATTGAGCCCTGTGTCAGGCTCCACTCAGTGTGAAGCGTACTTGGGATTCTCTCTCTGCCTCTCCCCTGCCCCCTCGTGTGTGTGTGTTTGTGTGTGTGTGTGTGTGTGTGTGTGCCGATGCACGCACACTCTCCCAAAAACAGAAACAAAAACAAAAAACCTTTCCCTCTTTTTCTTTTGGACTAAAATATTTTAAATCAAATCCCAAAGATAATATAATTTCACCTGTAAATAATTCAGTATCTCTGTCACATGAAGTCATTCTTTTTTCTTTTTTTAAAAAAATGTAACCATAATTCCATCATCACACTGACTAAGACTTATAATACTTATTACATCTAATACCTGGATGATGTTCAGATTTCCTCAACTGTCTCAACAATTATTTCTTAAAGTACTTGGCTTATTTAATCAGAGTCCAAACCCAATCCACACATTACCTTTAAGTAATAAAGTAATAAAGAAGTAAGTCTACAAAGAATTGAACTGACACCAAAGGAAACCAAAACAGTAATATGGAGGAAATACCTGAGAAGCTTGCTAAAATTACAAAGGAAAGGATAAAGAGATGAAAATGACAGGCAAGAAGCTAGTGATAATGTAAGACAGAGAATAGAGAACCTACATATGGGTGGTTGGTGTTATAAAGATAAATTATCAACACTTGAACAAGCAATAATCAAAGACATAACAATGAATAATGATTTTAATAAGCTAAATAAAGAACTGTGTCTGCAGACGGAAAGGGTTAACCGAAAATCAATGAAAATACACTAATATGTGTGCTAGGTATTCTCAACTTGAGGTTCTCCATAGATGAGTTTTGGGGTATTAATGAAATTTTAAAATCAGAGCAAAAAAAAAAAAAAAAAAAAAAACCACACCAAACTTGTGGCCGTATTTAATCTACAACATCTTGACATTAAAATTTTCTTTGAGATATGTCAAGATCAGAGGTTCTTAATCCTTTTTATAGGTCATATATCCCTATAAGGATTTAATTAAAGTTATTGCTCTTTGCCCCAGAAAAATGTGCATATATTTACTCTTTAAACAAATGCCACATGGTTTTGTTACAACAGCACCCCACTTCAGGTACCAATTTCTCTTTTAGCTAACTACTGCTGTATAATGAAATGTCCAAAACTAAGTGGATTAAAACACAGCAGTAAATTATTTCTCGTGATTTTGTAGGTTGACTGGGACGTTCCTCTGCTGATTTCACAAGGGCTAAATCAGTAAGAGAGTTTTCTGGACTAAAGGTCACAAATCATCTCACTCTTATGTCAGACAGTTGGTTCAGACTGTTGCCTAGGGCATCTTGATTTTCCTCTGTGGGGTCTCTCATACTCTAAATTGGGGGGCACAAACTATGGCCCACAGTCTAAAACCAGTCCTTTGCCTATTTCTATAAATAACTGATTTATCGGAATACGGCCCATTCATTTATTTACATGTTATCTATAGCTGCTTTCACACTACAATTGCAGAAATGAATAGTTACACCAGAGACTATACAGGAGAGCCTGGCTGGCTCAGTCAGTGGAGCCTGTGACCCGTGATCTTGGGGTTGTGAGTTTGAACCCCACATTGGGTATAGAGATGACTTGAGAATAAAATCTTTAAAAAACCAAACAAAACCCAAAAAACACAAAAATCAGAAACTATACAGCCCATATAGCTAAAAATATTTACTATGGGGATCTTCACAGAAAAAATTTTTGGACCCCTGTTTTAGTTTACTGATCTTTAGATCATAGGCTGGCACCTGGGAGGAGACTTATTCATATCTGAATCAGATGCAAGTAGTGAAATATTGGATCTGATGCTATAGTTGTATCAAACTTTTAGAGGTCTTGGGAGGGAATTAAGTGTCTTATGCATGTTGGAGAAATGTCATTAATTATGGCCAGAGGGTAGATGGGAGTAAATACAGTCACAGATACTTGGAAGAATCTCCCACCAAGAACTGTAGTCTATTTCCCACCCATTCAATCTGGGCGTGTCTTGTAATGACCAATACAATGTGATGGGAGTGAACACTGTCACAAAAAGTGTCCAGTCTAACCTAATGGAGAATGAGAGGCCACATGAAGGGAAACTGAGACTCCACAGCTGACAGGAACAACCACCAGATGTGAGTGAGGTCAGTGCGTAGGTTTCAGCCCAGCTGATCATCCAACTGAATGCAGTTGTCCAAGGGTGTGCATGAAACCAGCAGGGAAACTGCCTAGCTCACCCACGGAATCATGGCAAATAATAAATCATTGCATCTTTAAGCCACTATATTTTGGGGTGTTCTGCTAAATATAAAATACTTGCTAAACGTAAACCATAAACAAAAAACTCTAGAAGCATTTAGATAGAACTAGTTGTCTTTGAAGAAATAAAAATCATGTTATTCCTATTAAGTATCAGATGATAGTAGGGTGATATCTACAGAATTTAGAGGAAAATAGTTATTGGTAAAATGTAAAATGTAGGAATGCCTGGGTGGCTCATTTAAGCGTCTGCCTTCAGCTCAGGTCATGATCCCAGGGTCCTGGGATCGAGTCCCAAACAGGGCTCCCTGCTCCGCGGGAAGCCTGCTTCTCCCTCTCCCACTCCCCCTGCTTGTGTTCCCTCTCTTGCTGTGTCTCTCTCTTTCAAATAAATAAATAAAATCTTAAGGGAAAAAAAAAGAGTTCCATTGTGAATATATTTTCTTACATGCTTATACAGTACATAACATTCTAAAAGCTAAAGATATTTTTGAAAGATGGTAATAAAATCTTACAGTTCTAATGGTTTTAATATTTTTCTTTTTTGTGAACATTTAAGAAACTTTGTCTTAATTTAGTTGTTTAAAATTTAGTTTTTAAACATTTTAAAAACAGATCAGACAGATGATAACGTAAGTGATAAAGAAATGGTTAATATGAAAATTAATAAGGTTTGAAACTTGTTTCAGTCAACATTAAATGTTGTTTTTAAATAAATTAAACATTTATTTGCAAACCCACTGAGTTTTTCTTAAAGGAACATTGTATTAGAGACATATAAAAGTTAATTAGCGTGATGGTTTTGTGATAAACAATTAATTTGACTAGCTTCCTACTTTGATGGAATTTTATTAAGGTAATTCTAGACAATTTATTTTTAGACAGTCTTAAACACAGAGCCATATTTTTGTCTTGAACAATTTTATATCATATTACTATATAGCTCATTGAGAACATTCCTCATTTAACTAGAAATATAGGCTATAAATTACTATTCTTAGCCTGCAAAAACATAAAAACCAGCAAACATTATATAAAACCAAAAAGGTGTTGTGTCAGTCAGAACAGATTATGCAGTGGCAACAACAAAAAATCTCAGTAGCTTAAAACATGTCCATCGTGATGCAGCAGAGAGTTCTGCTCACTGTGGTCCCCTGGAATTCCAGGCTCTCAGAGGGGGCATCATTTCTAACAGAGCCCAGCTCCGGACCAGAGGACAAGTAAGCACTAGGCCTCAAAGTGCCACATTTCACTCCTCTTCACAATTCACAGAGCAGAACTAGACACATGGCCTCGCGGAACCATGAAGGGGCCAGGATGGACATTCCTAACAGGTTCCCAGATGTGTGGAAATATTTGGTGACTGGCGTTAATGACACAACAGACACTCCTGGCTGTAGGTTTTGGGATAGAACTTCAATTCAACAGAGCTGTTGTCATTTCCTTCAGGATCAGTTCTATTCCATCAGAGGCCGGGGAATTAGTCTATAGTGGTAGCGACTAGACTGGCAGAACCCCAAGGGAGTGGCCTGGAAGACTATAGTGAAAAAGCAACTTAGACATATCCGTGGCAGACAAAACACGCAGTCACAAACCTTATCATCAATTTTGGCTCCTACTTTTCTCCTGGAAATAAAAACTGGGATAAAACTTCAGTCTATAGGGGATGAGCTTTTTTTTTTTTAATTTTTTTATTGTTATGTTAATCACCATATATTACATAATTTGTTTTGGTGTACTGTTCCATGATTCATTGTTTGTTCATAACACCCAGTGCTCCATGCAGAATGTGCCCTCTTTAATACCCATCACCAGGCTAACCCATCCCCCTACCCTCCTCCCCTCTAGAACCCTCAGTTTGTTTTTCAGAGTCCATCATCTCTCCTGGTTCGTCTCCCTATAGGGGATGAGCTTTTAAGACTCTGGCCTGGATGTTAATTCACCAGATTGCTTAACCAGAGACCTCTTTTGTCTAGGGTAAGCAAACTCTGAAAGCTTACACAACGATTGCACAAGACAAAGCAATTAGAGAGTTTCCTGGTGGCTCACGGTTATATTCCGTTGCCCTTGCCTTTCTACATCCTTAGTTTTTTTTGTTGTTGTCGTTTTTTTTTTTTTTTTTTATCCTCTGCTTGTGTCCTCCTGGCCTACCCATCCTGCCTCTCCAGGCTCCAGAGAATTTCTCCCTCACCCAGATATGGCAGCCCAAACTCTCATCCACGAAGCTGGAGGAAAGTGGGTTACAGGGGATAGGGGTGGTCTGTAGAGACAGGCACTGTAGGCAGTCAGGGCCAGTGAAAGACTCAGGGTCCACTATTTGCCCTCATCGCACTTTTGTGCAAATTAGACAAAGATGTTCCCTTCTGCCTCCAGAATAGATGTAGTTCCATTTTCTAGGTATAGAAAATTCTTGTGACTCTGCAATGGGAAAGAAGGGTTACTAACAAGTATAAGAGTCAATTGTGCTCAAATAAGGGGAGATCCAGTTAAGCATAGAGGTGCCTGAGTTCACTCTCAGAGGATGGATTAATCACTTTGAGCCTCCGTTTCCTTATGTGTAAAATGGAAATGATAAGCTGTTGTGATGATAAAATATGTGTAAAACTTCTTCTTCTCAGATCCTTCAGGCCCCATAGTGGGAATTCAACAAAACAGTTTTCCTTTACTTCCATTCTGCGGGAGCAGCTGGGACTCATTGTCTTCAGAAGAGCTGCAGGGAGGAGACACCACTGAAATGACTTCCAAATCTATTCCTCCAGGCACTCTACACCCTCCAAAGCGGTTATCTTCCAAGGTCATTCCTGTGGAAGCCATGACAGTTTCGTCATCCCCCCAAATTCCCTCCTTTCTGCAGTCAACCCTTCTCACCCCTAGCCCCTGGCCACCACAGATTAGTTTTCTGGCCCAATAATTTTACCTTTTCCAGAATTTCATATAAATGGAATCACATAATATATAGCCTTCGGAGTGTGGCTTCTTTTACTTTTATTTTTCATAATGTTTGAGATTTATCAATTTTGTTAGATGTATCAGTAGTTCATTCCTTTTTTTTTTAAGATTTTATTTATTTAGGGGCGCCTGGGTGGCTCAGTTGGTTAAGCGACTGCCTTCTGTCAATTAAATAAATAAAATCTTAAAAAGATTTTATTTATTTATTTATTTGACAGAGAGAAACACAGAGAGAGAGGGACCACAAGCAGGGGGAGTGGGAGAGGGAGAAGCAGGCTTCCCGCGGAGCAGGGAGCCCGATGCGGGGCTCGATCCCAGGACCCTGGGATCATGACCTGAGCCGAAGGCAGACGCTTAATGACTGAGCCACCCAGGTGCCCCAGTTCATTCCTTTTTACTGCTGAGGAGTATTCCATTGTATGGATGTACCATAGCTTGTTTATTCATTCATTCACCAGTTGAAGAACACATGGGTTGTTTCCAGGTTTTGTGGGTGTTTGTGTGTGTGTGTGTGTGTGTGTGTGTGTGTGTGCAATTAGGAATAAAGCTCCCAGAAGCATGTAAATACTGATTTGTGTGTGTGTGATTGGTCATTAGTGTTCATTTCTCTTAGGCACATCTCTAGGCACGGGATTGCATGCTATGTCATATTACAGGTTTATGTCTAAGTTTATAAGAAACTGCCAAGCCATTTGCCATAGCAGCGTACCACCTTGGATTCCCACCAGCAGCATATGAGAATTCCATTTGTTATGCAACCTCGCCAGCAACTCTTCACACTCAAATCCTAATCTCTGCAACAGGAAGAATAAATAAAAGAATGTAGTGACATAAGAGTGAAGAATCATGGTAAAATGCTTGGAAAATTATAAAAGCACCATGTAACTATATACAGATGTATGGTGACATCTTTAAGGTAAACCATTGGGTGAAACAGGTTGAAGGGATACTTAAATTCACAGAAAATATAATTTGGCCAAACAAAGCCTACAACTTTTCTGAGGGGTTTGGTTTCCTATAATCATAACTATATATGTATATTAATGAATCAAGATAGAAATTATCTATAATTTCATCACTCAGACTCAATTATTGATAGCATTTGGGAGTAATCTTTTAAGTCTTTTATCCTTTTTTTTTTTTAAAGATTTTATTTATTTTTTTTGACAGAGAGAGACACAACATGAGCAGGGGGAGTGGGAGAGGGAGAAGCAGGCTTCCCAGCAGAGCAGGGAGCCCGATGCGGGGCTCGATCCCAGGACCCCAGGACCATGACCTGAGCCGAAGGCAGATGCCCAACGACTGAGCCACCCAGGCGCCCCTTAAGTCTTTTATTCTTATAAATATTTTTACTTATTAGTAACTAATTTACAAAGAATTTTATATCCTTATCTTTTCACTTTACGTTAAATCATAAGCATTTCACAATGTTATTCCATGATCTTAAAATGATGATTGTAATATTCTGTAAAGTAGATGAGCCTCTATGTATTTAACCATTCCTTTCTGGATATTATTTTATCATCCCCCTCAATTTTTTACTATTATAAATAATATTGTAATAACCATTCCCATGCCTATTGACTTTTTTTGTTGGTTTTGGCTTCTTAATAATTGTTTCCTTAGGATAGGTTCTTAAAAGTGGGACTAAAAGGGTTAAAAGGATTTGAATATTTTAATGGCTCTTAATGCATATTTATAGATTGCTTTCCAAAACACTGTATCAGCTTATGTTTGCTCCCAATGAAGCGTGTTTCATCAGTCCTTGGCAATTGCTTGATATTATTATTTTAAAACTCTTATAAGTAATTAAATGGTACTTTTAAATTTTATTCTTTTTTGAGAGACAGAAAGAGAGAGCAAGCACGTGTTGGGGGGGCAGAGGGAGAGAGAGAATCTTAAGCAGGGGCTCGATCTCACGACCCTGAGATCATGACCCGAGCCAAAGTCAGATGCTGAACCGACTGAGCCACCAGGCACCCCAGTACTTTTAAATTGTCATTTGTGTTTCACTGATTATTAGTGAGGTTGGATATTGTGGTAGGCAGCCAGTAAGATGGTCTCCAATGATCTTTGCCTTGTATAATGCCCTCCTTGTAAGTGTTGACTGAGCTAACCCAACTAGAGAAGCAAGGACCTTTAAACTTCCAACCACACCAGCGCTATGTTCTACCACACAGGGAGGTAATTCCGCTACATCATCCATGCCTAATATCCAGGTTCTGGACGTTGAAGTTCTTTCTGTGACAACACTGGCAAAAATCCCCTTATCAACACCTGCCCTACTCTCCATCATGTCCATTGGGCAAGTCTGGCTCTGGGGTACCCCATTCTCCCTGTCCCGCCTTGTCTGTTTCCTCCAACTGACAGACGGCAGCTTAAAGTGATCACAAATCAAGTCCTTTTCTGGACTCTCTGGGAATATCTGTACCTATATGAAAGTGCTTTTTAACCAAAAGCTATTCAGCAAGCATGCAGGGTTGTTGTTATTATACACACTTATTTTGATTTGTCCCAGTTTTTGCTACTGATTTGCACAAATCTCTTCTTCGTACCTCAGTCCTTCTTTCAGAAGGACTGGGAAAATCCTACTAGATTTTAATAAATATTTTATGTGCTTCTTAAAGAACATTAAATCATTTCGATAAAAAATTGAAACCAGGCTATGAACATTATTTATTTTGAATTTTTGTGCGGAAGGGCTTATTGCAGTTGTTTCCTGTATAATCCAGTCCAATGGCACAGATTCTAATGACCTCATCACATCCCAGATTCAGCAGAATTAAGTGTTACTGAGTTTATTTTTGCAGCTACAACCCCTGCTAGTTTGCGTGAATGAGTCCTTCCTCAAATCATGTCCCTAAGTTCAGAAGCTCATCTCATTCACTGATCTTTTTATTTTTTGGAACATTATTTAAATTTAACAAATTGCTGCATGTGATTTATTTTGAATTTAATTACAGAGCCAAAATGCCACATATAATTATGGATGTAAGTAGCATTCAATTCTTTAGCCTGATGGCTTGAGAAAGGCTATAAAGTGTAGCATAGTCTTTCTACATAATCTCCTACGAGCCTTCTCTCCCTGCCATTGAATCAGTGCTGACAAATAAAGTATCAGAATAGCAACTAATAAGAGGTCATGCTTTTGTGTGGAGCCCACCCCCTCGCTCCTCATTCATGTGGATGCTAATGGGATGCCATTTAACACAGCTCAGGAAAATTCATAAAATCAGCCTGCTTGGGAAGAACCTTTGATCAAAGATAGACAAATCACAGCACTCCAGGGGTTGGCTTAAAATAAGTAGTAATAGGACATATTTTCCTTTGTTATGAGTTAAAGCTCTAAAGTACATTTTTATTCTCTAGGGAAGAGACTCAGCAATCTGACCCCAAAACAGGCCGCTGCGAAGAAAACAACTAGTTCATTGATGATAATTCTAGTTTTAATTCTATGCCATACAACTAGTGGGTTCTCAAATGGAACCTGGGTCCCCCCTATTCTCTGGGATTTAGGCTGTACAAGTAATTTTCTGGGGTCTTTTGCTGAATGAGAGGTCTGATTACATATACGGAGATTAGTTTACTAGCTGTGAGGCCTTGCGCAGGTTACTTAACTTCTCTGAGTCTCAGTTTTTCTAGATGTATTTTGGAGATAATAATAGCCCAATAGGATTGATTGTTGTGTGGATTAACTGAATGTGTGTAAAGCACTCAGCACAGTACCTGGTGCATAGCAATGGCCAATTATGGCAGTTGTTGGTATTAACTTGCATTTAGTTCTCCTCTATGGCTTTTTCTCACTTCAGGTCCTACAGCCCGACAAATAATATATGGTTAGGGACTGTTGATGTAGTCAACGTTTTAATATTGGCAGCAACTTTGTCCCAGTGCAGTGAACTCCGGGGGACTCTGGTGCTGTCTAATTCGAGCGACCCTAACAAACAGACCATAGACTGGGTGGCTTAAACGACAAACATTTCTCACAGTTCTGGCGGCTAGGGAGTCGAAGATCAAGGTGACAGCAGATCCCGTGCCTGGTGAGACCTGCTTCCTGGTTCACAGATGGCCATTTTCTCTGTGTACCCTAACATGGTGCAGAACAGAGAGAGAGGAAGCAACTCTTTGGGGACTCTTCTTAAAAGGGCACAAATCCCACTCATGGGAACTCCACCCTCATGTCCTAATTACCTCTCAAAGGTCCCACCTCCAAATACCGTCATGTTAGGGATTAGGCTTCAACATATGAATCTGGGGAGCTCACAAACATTCACTCCACAGCAGCCCCTATTTGGGGCCAACTCCCTTCTCCAGCCCTGCCCGAATGGTTTTCATAAAATGAGCAAACTTTCTAAAAGCCTAAAGAAACCTTCCACACATACAGGTATATTTAAAATCTATTTAGGCAAATTGGCCAACTTCTGGAAACTAGGGACGATATCATAAAACAAGTCATAATTTTATACTTTAGTATTTGTCTCTATTCAGATTTTTCATGTATTTACTACACTTTTAAAAAGAAAACTTGGGATGTTCTTGGTTCCAAAGGGACAGGATGAGTTTTAGAAGGCTATTTTAGAAGGAATAAAAATCGAAAGTGACAAAAAGGAAGAGAATAGGAGAGGTGAAGAAGAGAGGGAGCTGGAATTAGAGTTTATGTCCAACAGAGGCTCATATCCATTGATTTTATATTTTTATTTATTTTAAAGTATTTTATTTATTTCTTTGAGAGAGAGACTGAGCAAGAGAAAGAGAGCATGAGGGCGCCTGGGTGGCTCAGTCTGTTAAGCGTCTGCCTTCGGCTCAGGTCATGGTCCCGGGGTCCTGGGATAGAGCCCCGCATCGGGCTCCCTGCTCCGCGGGGAGTCTGCTTCTCCGTTTGTCCCCTGCTCATGCTTTCTTTCTCTCAAGTAAATGAATAAAATCTCTAAAAGAGAGAGAGAGAGAGACAGAGCATGAGTGCGGGGAGAAGCAGACCCCCTGTTGATCAGGGAACCCCACGCAGGGCTTGATCCCAAAAACAAAAACAAAACAAAACAAAACTATGGCCCATAGGCCAACCTCTGCTGCCTGTTTTTGTAAATACACTTTTGCTGGAACAGAGTTATACCATTAGTTGTCTATGTCTGCTTTCACGTTACTATTGCAGAGTTGAGTATTAGACAGAGAGACCATATGGCTTGCAAAGCTGAAAATATTTACGACTGGTCTTTTATAGGAAAAATTATTTGCTCTGTTTAAAAAGAGAGGCCAATATACATCCAGTTTCGGAAGAAAAACACTGTGAAATAAGCACCATATCACAGTTTTGTCCATTTACTATGGTCATTCATTCATAGAAATAAGTATTCTCATTACTCTATTGTCCAGGCAAGTGGAAAGTGTGAAATATTGCACAAGACAATTCAATCCCAAATATCACTTTTAAGCTGAAGAATCCTCCCATGGTATAAACTCATTTCAACCTTAAAACTGTGGGAGCAAATCAGGTATAAAACCCCTTCTTGTAAATCTCCATTTTCTTTATATTTCTTTAAAATTATAACCAAAGCTTTGGGACTTCAAACCTCAATGCACTCTGAGGAACATTATCTAATTTGAGTTTCAAGGGCAGTACAAAATGAAATTCAAGTTCTTTGGGGGACACAGGGATAAATCATTCCCATTTTACAGATGAGGTAACTGAACATCAGAGGTAAGGGTATATTTCACGGTCAATGTTAGTAAATGACAAGTTTGATCTTAATCTAAATATTGATGCCTGGTTCAGTGGTATTTCTAACTGCCTGTTAATATCTATTTTGTTTAACTGTTAACCATCACATATACTGTTATTAGTTCCTGAGAATCGTCCATTTGCCAGACAATTTATATATAATAGCATTTGATTCTCCCACAATTCTTTGAGATGGTTGGTATTATACACATTTTATTGAGGAAGAAACTAGAATCAGAAAGGCTAAGTAACTTGCACAAGATCACATAACCAGTAAATCTGTCTAACTCCAAAGTGCAGTGTTTTTCCTCTACCACAGCCAGGCTTCAGTACAGAGTTAGATTAAAATTTGATGATTCAAAAGGAAAAGGAACCTGTTTAAAGTCTACGATAATGTATAAAAATTTTTCAACTGTTGAAGAGTCAAACTTTCTCATTATAATTTTTTACTTACTTGAACACTAAATATAGATGATCAAACATTAAGTAAATAAAAGCAATAAAGAAAGAAAATGAAATGATTTTCCTAAATTCAAGATTCAAGATTTAGCATATACTGATCTCTCACTCATCTAGATAGTTAGCTAGCTGGCTTCTAGCAATTTGGCAGCTAACATGCACATAGACAGGAAAAGTAATGGACCAATTCATTAAACTTGGTTATTTATAAATAATTATCATTTATTTGTTTTATATCTTTACTTGTCACATATCCCTGTCAGTTGGGATGGCAATTTCATGTATACACTTCGCTAATTTTCTCTACAGGGCATCATACTCAATATATTACCCAGTGCTGCCTTTAATTAAAAGTATTAGAAATTCTTTAAGCTGATAATGATTCTTCACATTAGAAGCCTCATCAAAGTTATGGCTCAATAGTTTCACCCCCCCTTTTTTTTTTCCTGTTATTGTTATGGTTTGTCTTAGTTTGTAAAAGAGAAGATCTTCTGAAGGATGACCAACTGTCCAGTTGCCCAGGACGGCAGGTTACCTGGCATGCAAGACTTAGGGTGCTAAAACCAGAACAGGAGGAAAATTTATAAGAGTAAGGGGTTACATAATGGAGTAGTGGAATTTTTAAAGTCTAGGTCTCTAATGTCACTTTTTGTCTCTATGTTATTTAGAATAAGACAATTTAACATTTCATCTAAAAAGTGAGAATATTAGGGTCTATCTCACATCTTTTTTTTTAATTTGGGTATAGTTGACACACAATGTTACATTAGTTTCAGGTGCTTCTATCTTTTTTAAAAAATAAGATAAAAGATATATCTTATATTTTTTAAGGGAAATAGAAATTTCAACTAAAAACCTTATACAAAGGATTTTCCTAGCTCTGGCCTCTCTTAATTGATACACACTTTATATTAAAAAGTGAAACACTGAAATTGGGGATTCCTGGTGATTTATTGAGAATTAATAAAAATAACCCTAGGCAGATTTTAAAAATGTTTTGCAGGGTATGTGATGGAGATCAAATTGCATTTTCTTCTATATGAGAGATGATTTTTGCCAGGACCATTTATTAAACTACTCTTTTCTCAGTGAATTGAAATGACCCATTTATCACATGAACTTGGATCTAAGGCTGAACTTTCTAAAGGGCTCTCTAACTATCCTAGTTATGTGTCATTATCATACTGTTTTGATCACAGTAGCTTTATAGTTGGTTTTATATCTGGGACACATTTTACTTTCTTCAAAAACCTGCCATGGCAGTTATGATGCATTTATTATTCCACATGCATATATGTGTGTATGTATACATATATATATTTTTTAGCTCTAAGGAAATCCTACTGTCATCTTCCCATCCAGGACACAGTATGCCTTTACATTTATTCACCTCTTGTTTATGTCCTTTAATACAATGTTATGATTTTTCTCTATATGCTTTCTTGTTCAAGTCATACCTGAGTATGTTTTAACTTACTGTCCAGTTCACTGACATTATCTGAATGTAACTTTTCCAGGGCTAAATCTGTGCTGTCCAATATAATAGCCACCAGCCACATGTGGCTATCTAAATTTAAATTAGTTAAGATAAAATTTAAAATTCAGTTCCAGTTTTAGTTATTACTATGTTTTCTTTTTTTTTTTTAAGGTTTATTAATTTGACACAGAGAGTGCACAAGCAGGGGGAGCAGCAGGAAGAAGGAGAAGCAGGCTCCCTGTTGAGCAAGGAGCCTGATGCGGGGCTTGATCCCAGGACCCTGGGATCATGACCTGAGCTGAAGGCAGACGCTTAACTGACTGAGCCACCCAGAAGCCCCTATTACTATGTTTTCTTTCAAAATATATATCTAGCCACTTACCCAATTTAATTATTCTTATTAATTCTTATTATTTATAATAGAATATCATTGATTTTCTAGGTATATTATCCCAAATTATCTGCAGGTATTAAGGAAGGTATTTGGTCAACTTTGGGGGAGAACTGCTTATGTAAGTTAGAAAACATCAAAAGCCATATGTGATGGGCCTGGCTACATAGGATTTTAAAATTTCTACATAATAATAGTAGCTGGCATACCCTGAGCATTGTTTTTAAGAAGTTTACACATAGATGGGGCGCCGGGGTGGCTCAGTCAGTTAAGCATCTGACTCTTGGTTTCAGCTCAGCTCATGATCTCAGGGTCATGAGATCAAGCCCCACGTTGGGTTCTGCGCTCAGCCCGGGGTCAGCTTGAAGTTCTTTGCCTCTCCCGGTCCCTCTGCCCCTCCCCCCTCTCTCTCTCCCAAATAAGTAAATAAAATTTTTTTTAATTTTTAAAGTTTTTTTTAAGATTTTATTTATTTATTTGACAGAGAGAGACACAGCAAGAGAGGGAACACAAGCAGGGGGAGAGGGAGAGGAAGAAGCAGGCTCCCCTCCGAGCAGGGAGCCCGATGCAGGGACTCTGGGATCATGACCTGAGCCCAAGGCAGATGCTTAACGACTGAGCCACCCAGGTGCCCCAGTAAAATCTTTATAAGAAGTTTATACATAGAAAATGCTCAGGATATGCTAACTAAAAGTTGGTCTTTGTCATAGGTACTTTAGAAATTTTCAGTCAAGAAATCAGGAGTCTTAGGATTGAAGCCAAGCTAAGATGGAATGTGAGAAGAGCTAAGAACAGCCAGGGAAAGGAAAGGGAGCCCTCAATCCCCTGGAGAGTGAACATATAAAGACCATGGTTTGGGTGATTGTGGCTTTTTTTTTTTTTAAGATTTTATTTATTTATTTGAGAGAGAGAGAATGAGAGATAGCACGAGAGGGAAGAGGGTCAGAGGGAGAAGCAGACTCCCTGCCGAGCAGGGAGCCCGATGCGGGACTCGATCCCAGGACTCCAGGATCATGACCTGAGCCGAAGGCAGTCGCTTAACCAACTGAGCCACCCAGGTGCCCTGATTGTGGCTTTTGACGGCTAAGAGGAAAACAAACAGTACAGAAAACAGTGGGATCAGAAAGTAACCAAATATATCAGCTAACTCCATTTTAAGGAGTACAATTTAAGAGAGATAAAAGGCCAAAATCTCCCCCTTTTTAACCTGATATAGAGATAACCAGGTTACTTTAACTTTATGGGGGCAACTATGTGTGGTTGTGTGTCAGTGAGGGGGTAGAAGGAACACTGTCATTTCTTTTCCAGTTAAGTGATCAAACAGCCACTGAACTGAATTTAGTGCAGATTTTGGCCAAGCTATATCATCTCTTAATGGATATAATACAACTTGAGACTACCATCCATCTTGACAAATGCTTCTTGGCCTACCTAGGGACCTAGGACATTCCATTACTCATGCCAGACACCCAAATGCAGTGTTTTAAGCCAATTTTCACAAGGCACCTGGTTAGCTGGGTCGGTTAAGCGTCTGCCTTCGGCTCAGGTCATGATCCCAGGGTCCTGGGATGGAGTCCCACATTAGGCTCCCTGCTCAGCGGGAAGTCTGCTTCTCCCTCTCCTTTTGCCCCTCCCCCCTGCTCATTCTCTCTCCTCTCTTGCTCTCAAAAATAAATAAAAATAAAATCTTTAAAAAAAAAAACCAGTTTTCACTGTCTGCCAAGTGTCCTGTTAAAGCTAGTAACAGAAACTTGATATGACCACAATGAAAATCAATCAATTTAATAATTGGTCCCTGAATTACTCATTATTCCATCCTGTAATACTTAGAGAATTTGGTACCTAGCATCAAAATATGTGAACAATCCCGAAATATCTGCATTTTAGGCAAAAAAAAAAAAAAAAAAAAAATCAACCACCTTACTAGTAAGTTGTGTTGGTGTCCTGCAGATAACAGTCCCCTCCACCAGGGGTCTCTAGCTCACTGACATTATCTGAATCTAACTCTTCCCTGGGATATACTAAATCTGTGCTAATACAATAGCCACCAGCCACACGCGGCTATCTAATTTTAAATTAGTTCAGATTGTATAAAATTTAAAATTCACCTCCTCAGTTGCACCAACCACATTTTAAGTGCTCAATAGCCACATGTGGCCAGTGGTTCTCACAGTAGACTCTAACAGCAGAAGTATCTAACATAGCAGAAAGTTCTAGTGGACAGTATTTGACTAAATCCTGTAAGTTTAAATCATCAATGTAGAAATACTAGCTCGGGATCACACTGTTAAAGGGCAAAGAGGCAGCACCTCTGCTGCCAGTCCCAGCTAAGTCTTGAGTAGTGTGTTTGAATCCTCCCTTTGTCTAGGTAGTGTCCTGGGTGGGTGATGAAAACGTTCCTTGTTATCACATTCAACCAACTGTCCCCTCAAAGCCAGCATGTTATATCATTTTAATAATTCATAGATATCATTTCACTTTTTCTATTATTGAGAAAATCAGGACCGAAAAATTGTAAGGAAGAGATATGGTTTAAAAAAAAAAATCAGAAGACCTTAAGTTTATCCCCAATTCTGCCCCTAACAAGCTGAGAGACCTAGGCAGAGTCAATGAACTTCTCTGGGCCTGAACTTGCTCCTGGATAAAATTTGGGGCGACCAGATAGATGTTCCCTAAGGCCTAAGACATTGGAAGTGCAGCAGGACTATAATGTGTACTCCTGATCAGTAAAACCAATACAAGAGGTTCCAATACGCCTAGAGTGTGTGAGCAGCTTCTGCCTCATGTCACAGATAAGCTCTAAAGTTACAGAATGGTGTGGTTTCCGAACAGTTTTGGGAAATAGAATTAATAAATATTCAGACTATATTGGAATATAATTGCTATTTTTAGTATAAATATCATTTTCCCTTTTAAGATGAGATTACAACCTTAAGAGATAAAACTAGTTCCATTCTTTATTGCTAACGTGTCACAACTAGTACATCACTTAAGTGAGAATATTTCAAAATAATACTGTGGCTTTATTCCAAGGATCGCAGTGATAGCCTTAATCTAATTTTGTGATCATTAAAAACAAAAACAAAACCTCCCTAGGTGGCTCCCGGAATCATTCCTCTCTATAAGGTACCGTTCCTTGACAGGGATATCACTCTTTTAACAGAAACATAGACATGGGCTATATTCTCTGTTCTACACACTCACATTCTGAATAAGTGGTTTAAAAATCTTTTTTTTTTTTATTTTAAAGAAAAAGATGAGCTTCTTTTCAGGGTTAATGTTCCCACTTCTCTCAAACTCTAAATGAAAATACAGTTTGTACCTGGGGTTTCTCCCACAGGTAGTGATTGACCCTTCGGGGAGTGGGCTAAATCCATGCCCACTGGCAAGTAGGTCATTGTTTATCATGTCTATAATCCATAGAGGCCTGAATTTGAGGAAAATAAAAGACAAGACGGAGTTTTAAGGAGAGAAAATTATAAGCAGGAGGAAGCAAATGATGAAAATGGAAATGGTGGTCAGGAGCCTCTGTTGTTTCCCCCAGGTGCTTTGTGGACAGAAAAAAAAAAAAACACAAAAAACTTTTCTATCAAACTCCACCTGAATCCTTTCAACTACAATGATGCAAAGAAAATGCACACTAATTATGAGCAGGAACATTATCTATTAATATGTTAATGAAGCAGGTTTGCTAGTGGTGAAAGACTTGAATTTTAATAAAATTTTAAGAGCTTCTTGATTACGTGTTTGTTAGTCGATATGATCATTTAAAATTATCTCTAGGTGGCTTTACATGGAATAAAACCTACATGAGAACTGTATTCTAAACAGGCCTTAATGAAGCAGGTGAGGATGCCATCTGTGACATAAACACTGTCAGCCAGAAATTCACTTCAAAAGAAATGTAAACTAGTTAACAGGAAACATGTTATCATATCTGCCAGTAACAGCTTTCAATGTAGGTAATTTATTTATGCATTTACTTGCTAATTTTTTCAAACATATTTGCTTATGAAAATATGTTCGATTGAATTAATGGATACTGCCTTTCAATACTGGGGGAATTTTTTTCACCAATAAAAAACAAAACCCCCTCTGGTGTCCTGTTTTGACAACATCCCATACACAGATGAAAACTGTTTTATCTGCCTAAACCCACACATTGTTTGAGAAAAGATGGAAAGAGACACCAAAAACCCCCCAAATCAAAGCAGAATTAGCATAGACGCTCCACTGATAAGTTCCCACAAATGGGAGAAATTGTGTTACCTGTTCTCCAAGATGATTTTGGCGTCAAAGTAACTGGTAATCCCTATCTGCCTCTCTAGAAGGTGTGTGAAGGCTCTTGGCTTCATCCTTCATTTTGCATGTTAGAAGCACAAGGTCTTGATTAGTGTTTGAACCTGGATTACAACCCAGGGCTTCTGAAGAGAGGGCGGGTGCCGAGGAGGCTGAGCGGAGCCCTGGGTGTAGAACAGGGTGAATTTGGCCTGGAGTCTCTGAGGGGTGTGTGCAGTGGGCTGTGTTGTGTCACTGGGGGGATTGGGGTCCGGGTGTAGTGGGACCTGTGTCTTCCCCACTACAGGTGAGGCAGTGATGAAGGTGTTAGTGAGGGAAAGCAAAAGTGAATCCTAGAAACCAAGGAAGGGTGACTAAGAACCCAGTCTCAAGTGTATGAAGTGCCCATATGTTTAATGGGCTGAAAATGAAGGAAAGTGAAGGAGGTAGGTGGGTGGGATGAGGCAGAGTGGGGACGGCTAACTCTCGCCGTGTCACTCTGAGCTTTGAAAAGAGGCTACGAGGAGAGGTTATGACAGGAAATCACTTGAGAAGAAGCAACCCCATCTGAGAAACCGGGGGTGCTTCTTTCTGAGCCGAATTCCTTCAGTAAAGGTAAGGATGATACACCAGGTCTCTTAGTTTCCCAGGAATCGAAATACTATTTATGTGATGGTGTCAGTAAAACATACTTCTGTGGCAGCCATTAGAAATTGCTAATACTCTCTTTCATTCCTTAGTGTTTCTAATGAGATTTTTTTAAGATCTTTTTTTAAGGTTGTTCAGAAACAATTCCAGAAGGGAATTGCCATTTAAATGGCTTCTAATTGGGCCCTGGGTGAGTTTCTTTGAGGGCATGCTGCCCTCTAGGGGTTGAAGCACACAGCAGAGGGGAGGATTTCAGAGGGGCAAGGGCCCTGTGTGAGGGAAGGAAGAGCTTTCCTAGATGAGTTTGATTTTTCATAAAAATGATGCAGTGTTGTTGCATTTCAGCTCTAGAAAAAGCTTATTTCATAGAATGTATCACCTATTCTAAAGGTCTTAAAGCAGCATCAGATTCAATATATTCCTGGGGTTTTTCCTTTATTCCTTTTTCTTTTTTTAAGATTCAGTATGGTGTTTTTAGGATTTAGTATTTGGGAGTGTGTTGGTGGGGGCAAAGAGAAAATGTGTAGGCATTTTTTAAAAGATTTTATTTATTTATTTGAGAGAGAGAATGAGATAGAGAGAGAGCACATGAGGGGGGGGAGGGTCAGAGGGACAAGCAGGCTCCCCGCTGAGCAGGGAGCCCGATGTGGGACTCGATCCCGGGACTCCAGGATCATGACCTGAGCCGAAGGCAATCGCTTAACCGACTGAGCCACCCAGGCGCCCTGTGTAGGCATTTTTAAACCATAATCGTCCCCCTATTCCTAATTATCCAAAAGTCTCCTCCCCTTTATTGGTGACGACTTTGTGTAGGCCCTTCCACAAGCAGCCACAGGTAACTCTCAATGTTACTGAGCGCTTAGGACCCACAGTCAACAAACAGCAGAACCTCTCTTTGAACCCAACTTTCCTCATTCCAAAATCAGTGCGCTTTCCTTTTTGCCACCAGAAAAATACAACTGGCCATCACTTTGCGCATATATATATATATATATGCAAAAAAATCATATATATATGATTTTATTTATTTATTTGAGAGAGAGAGAAAGCATGTGAGAGAGAGAGCACGAGCAGGGGAAGGGGCAGAAGGAGAAGCAGGCTCCTCACTGAGCAGGGAGCCCAACATGGGGCTCGATCCCAGGACCCTGAGATCATGACCTGAGCCAAAGGCAGACACTTAACTGACTCAGCCACCCAGGTGCCTATATATATATATATATATATATATATATATATGTATGTATATATATATATATACACACATATATATAAATATTTTATTTATTTATTTATTTGTTTGTTTGTTTGTTTGTTTAAGAGAGAGAGAGAATCCCAAACAGACTCCATGCCCAGCAGGGAGCCTGAGTCAGTTCCATCTCACCACCTTGAGATCATGACCTGAGCGGAAATCAAGAGTCAGACATTTAATCAAACTTCCCCACTCAGGTGCCCCCATCACTTTGCTTTTAAACAACTTGTTAACTTTTCTTTTTACACAATAATCATGGCTTTAGTGTTGTTGTTGTTTTTTAATAAATGAAAGGACTGACAGAGAAATATACTACAACCATACATTTTATCATTTGGTGACACATTTACCCCAAACCTCAATTTTGCCTAGAAAGGAAAACCCATGATGAAAAATGAGTATTGTGGTAGAGGCCAAGGGCCAGAGGGAGAAATTCGGGTCCTAAAGATTCAGGGAACGGCTAGAAAAACAGACACTAACAATAGAAAAGAAAACTGCAGGAACAGGGTAGACTACACCAAAAAAGGGCACAAAAGAGTTAAAGGGTAACATTCTGGCATCGTGCAGCTGAAGTGCTTCCTCCATCACAGAAGCACGAAGAGAACTGTGGGCCTTTCTAGGTGGCATAAGGGCTCCCTCCTTGGAGGGTGCTCCCAGCTGGGACACTTCTCTTCTTGCCCCCTGCCTCCCTGCCCCTCTCCCACTCTAAACAACATCAGCAACACAAAGGTCAGGGCAGGCTGAAAACCCTTCTCGCTGCAGATGCTGTGCTGGCGGACAGAGAGCTTGCGGAGTGGACAGCCACAGCCCAGGGAACAGGGGTTCTCCGAGGAGTGAAGGGCTGCAGCTGGTATTGTGCACACAGTGTGCCCCACAGACACACACACATAAATCAGAGCATCACGGAATCTCAGGTTTGAAAAGGACATTTCCAGTTGGTTTTCTAAGCCAGCTATCTAAAATGCACAAATCCTTGTCTGAGCTTCCCTGGTCAAATGCTCTAAATTTTAGCAATTCCTTGCCTAAATTACATTCGCTTAAATCTGCCTTTAGCTTGAAATCCATTAGTCCTCGCTCTGGCTGGTGCTGGTAGATTGAATAGCAAACATTTACAGTAAGATCTATCTTTCCTAAAGCCTGGCTCCCAATACATAATAACAGGGAGAAACCCTAGGTCCTCCCCGCCCCTCTAGTCCCACTATTTCTTACTAACACATGGTACAGAGGGCACACATACCGACGTGGTTGCTTTTCCGATGATGGTGTTGATGTTATCGGTGATTGTCACTCTTTCTTCACAGTTTCTCAAAGCATCTCTGAAAGTGGAAAAAACAATGCTGACAAATCTCTGAACAAGAGCAACCTAACCGTGTAGGGTCACCTTCTTTTTGCAAAAGGAACTGCTAGAGGAAGAAAAAAAAAAGTCTGTTATTTAATGTTTGAAGTTGCCTTGGAAAGTGGTCTGACATTCCCTCTTCTCTTTTGAATTGGAGCTGCTTTTAAACAAAGTAGGTATAAATCGATCTGCTAGTGTGTGTGTGTGTGTGTGTGTGTGTGTGTGTGTGTAAACAGAGAGAGTGAGTTGGGTCTCTCAATTGTTCACTTTCCCTTGTGCCTAACCTAATACATCCTGAGGCAGTTTCAGACCAGTTCTAGTCCAGACCGCAGTCAAAATGGAGGACAGCCACTCACCACCTTCACACCTTCCTCCCATCTCTTCTTCCTTTGTCGGTGTCTGAGGCACTTTATTTTCCCATAGGAAGTTTCCCTTAGCCTTTGGAGATTTCATTCTCAAATCTTTTATACATTGAACTATCTTTTTCTGGGAAATACGGCTTCAGAAAAATGGAGATGTAATATTCATCACCTCTATCTAATGATGAAATTAAAGGGGGATATCCTCAATTTATAAAGTGTTAGAATCTTTATTGTTTCTTAACACTGGACTTCTTATGGCTCATCTTCTTCTGTCAAGTATAGTCATCCCTGTCCTTATTTTAAACCAGTATAAGATCAGAGCACTCACTGTTACTGATGAGCATATTAACCTGTTTGGGTATAAAGAACTAAATGACCCAGAGTAAACTTAATGAGGAGAAATTTCCCAAGAAAATGCTAGATTTCCTCTTGCCTCTTCCCCTGAAGATGGGTTTGGTTCTAATTCAGGGCCAGGAATGAAGGTTTATGAACTCCCCCAACCCAGGCCCAACCCCAGTCATCCCAGTGGAAAAAGTGTTAGAACCAACGTCTCTGCTCAGGCCCCTCTGGGAATGTCCACACCCAGTCCACCCAGGCCTGGTCTTAGAGCGCTGTTGCTTCATGAGTACATACACGTTTCACATTCATTTCCTGAAAGACTCATGTGTCATCCACTGTATTAGGTGCTGATAGGACAGAGGTGAACAATTTACATAGTCCCTGTCCTCATGGCAGGTGAGAGAAATAAATAGGCCATCATAGAAACATAGTTAGACTATGCTGTGGTGGGGAAACAGGGCATGCTCTGCAAACATAGAGCTGATCCCCTGAAGCTGAGCTAGGCTCGGGGGACAGTCAGGAAAAACCTCTCTAAGAAGGACATGTTTGAATCAAGGTCTGAAAGATCCTTTGAAGAGGGAACAAGTGTGAAGAACTAGAAAGTGATGTCTTTAAAGAACTGGGGGAGGTCCAGTACAACTGACTACACTGTGTGTGGAGGGGAGGGGAGATTTGGTGAGTGCAGGGCATTAAGAGGAAAGCGTGGTTCATGGCAAAAAATGAGACTAAATATTTATATCCCACATAAGGAAGTTTGGCCACGATTCTATGAGTAGTGGGTAGCTACTGCAGGGTGGTAAGCAGATGAGCAACATGATCAGACATGTATCATATCAACATCACCGTGAGTACCGGGTGGAGAAGAAAAGGAAACAGAGAAGCAAGGAGGAGACTGCAGTAACCAAGGTAAGAGAAGACAGTGAGCAGCCCATGACTGGACCAGAGTCTCCGGGAATCATTATGTCTTCCCTCTTTCCTTCCCTGATGAAGATAAATCTCTGTGGGGTGGGTCAATCTGTTATTGATGTATATTAATGTTTCTTATTATATGTATTTTATGATGCTTTGACATCTTGGGGCCTTGCGGACCCGGGAGGGACTGCCCGTCTGGGGTTATGCTAATTCCTAGAGATAGCAACCTGCCTCTAAGCATAACTTTCAGAGGCAAACTAACCAATCCAGAGCCTGTTGTCAAAAACCACCTCCCTCTATCTCACTTTTGTACTCCTGGAGGCAATATTCCTTTGCCCTCATCACCCTAGGGCCAGGTGCTGGACAACTAGGGACCACCCCTACAGCCCAGAGCCTATGGAAATTAGTCGGACTCTCCAACCCTATGCGCCATCGGCTGCTTAGCCTGCCTTACTCATTTCTTCCCGCACAAACCGTAAAGAAAGGTTTTTGCCCATGTTTCTCCTTGCTACTCTTGCCTCCTGCCTTACCTTGGCGCTTGCCCACATGGTCCTGTGTGGTGTGGCATGCCCTCTTCAGACCAGTCAGTTAATGAACCATCTTTTCAATGGCAATTGTCTCCTGATCTGTTGTCTTCACCATCCCTGAATAAAAACAAAACCCTGGGTACTTTTTTTTGTTTCTTTTTTTTTTTTTTTTAAGATTTTATTTATTTATTTGACACAGATAGCAAGAGCAGGAACACAAGCAGGGGGAGTGGGAGAGGGAGAAGCAGGCTTCCCGCGGAGCAAGGAGCCCAATGTGGGGCTCGACCCCAGGACCCTGGGATCATGACCTGAGCCGAAGGCAGACGCTTAATGGCTAAGCCACCCAGGCAGCCCCTGAGTACATTTTAAAACAAGTTGTATCTCACCTAGGTGAGCCCTGTGATAAGAAAGTCTTGAGAATCCATGACTAGTTTTCTTTAGACCTAAAGAAGGTCTTCATTTACTGCTCTTAACATGCTACCCTACTATGTCATCCACCATAGTTTTATCAGTTCTGGAGGAGAGTTCTGGTCTTTTGTGAATCTTAAGTATAGGTAGTATTAGATTTAACAATTTGGAGGTCATTGGTGGCCTTGATACAAAGAGTTTCAGTAGAATGCTGGAGCAAATGCTGGTTAGAGTAAGTTTATTTTTTTAATTTTTTTAAAGATTTTTTTATTTGTTTCTTTTAAAAGTTTTTATTTATTTATTTGAGAGAGAGAATGAGATAGAAAGAGAGCATGAGAGGGGAGAGGGTCAGAGGGAGAAACAGAATCCCTGCTGAGCAGGGAGCCCGATGTGGGACTCGATCCCAGGACTCCAGGATCATGACCTGAGCCGAAGGCAGTCGCTTAACCAACTGAGCCACCCAGGCGCCCAGGTTAGAGTAAGTTTAAAGGAGACTGGGGGGCGGGGTGCCTGTCTTTGGCTCAGGTCATGATCCCAGGGTCCTGGGATTGAGCGCCACATGGAGTGCCCTGCTCAGCAGAGAGTCTGCTTCTCCCTCTGCTCTTCCCCCTGCTCATGCTCTCTCTCTCTCGTTCTCTCTCAAATAAGTAAATAAATCTTAAAAGGAGACCGGGGGTAGGATATCTCCTTTGACCGTGAAAGAATTAGCAGCAACAAGAATTAACCTTCAGCTACGAACAAACCCCTATATGCTTGATAAAATAGATGAAACAATGGTTTTCAGACATTGGACAAAAGGCAGCATATGACTGTGATCACGGAGAGAAGGGAAACAAGTGGGAGGAGCTTTACGATCTCCCAGCTTCCTGTTTAGAGCCAGTTTTCAGGCCCTACTGTTGGGAAGAGGAACCCAAAGAACCTAACACTCCTACTGAATTGAAGAGATTAAGAACAAAGTTTGAGTATATCAAGACAGCTAGAATTTAGAAGGCAACATACTGAAAAGCAGGTCCTTCACAGAGAAACGCTCCGAAGCTAACCAGAGGAGTCTCCTTGAGTCTTTGGCTAAATAATGATCTGCACATCAATGTGAGAAACTCCCCAAGGCTGGGAAAGGAGTAGTAGCCAGAACAATTGCTGGAGATGAACAGTGCTGGAAGGTATGCATGTTTCCACCAACCAAAATGAAGAGATCCCATAATACATTGGCTGGAGTCCTCAGAAGGGTCATGCCTTAGGGATGGAACTGAATTACTCCAAAATAAAGCCTGTTCTGGACCTACTCTAAGAAAGCTTAAAATCAAGCCTGAAAGGGATTAAAATTATCCACAAATACCTTAATGCCAGCAAAAAATTCAACAATCTTTAATGTAATACAACACAACACAGTAACAAGTAAATCAAAATACGCAATTCTTTAACCAATTGAAAATTACCAGGCCCTTAAAGAATCAGCGAAATATGTACAATCAGATTAAAAGGCAATCAATAGAAACAGAAACAGAAATGATGGGAAATCATGGAATTCATAAATAAGGACCTTAAAACAAGTATTATAAATCTTATAAACATAATCAAAGGTGTCAAGAGAAACATAAACTTAATGAGGAGAGAAATGGAAGATATATATTTTTAAAAGACCCAAATAAAATTTCTAGAAATAAATGCGATACTGAAAAGGTAAGTGAACTCTAAGACATTGTAAAAGACACTAAACAACACAGCATAATCAAATTGTTAAAATCCAGTGATAAGGGGAAAAAATCTTTAAAGCAGTCCAGGGAAACAAGACACATTACAAAAAGAGAAATAAAGATAAAGAATGATAGCAGACTTAACACCAGAAGCCACACAGGCCAGAAGACAAACAGCACATCTTTAAAGTGCTAAAAGAAACAAAAATACGTCAATCCAGAATCCTATGCTGAGTGAAAATATTTTTCAAAAATAAAAGCAAAATAAAAACATTTTAAGACTGGGGCACCTGGGTGGCTCAGTCGATTAAGCATCCAACTCTTGATTTCAGCTCAAGTCATGATCTCAGGGTCATGAGATTGAGCCCAGTGTCAGGCTCTGTGCTCAGCAAGAAGATTGCTTGAGATTCTCTCTCTCCCTCTGCCTTTGCCCCCCTCTCCTCATGTGCATGTGCGCGTGTGCACATGGGCTCTCTCTCTCTCAAAAAAATTAATTTTAAAAAGTTAAGACTGCTCTTAAATTGTGCTCACCACAATTACTCCACCACTGTGGTGAGTGCAGTTGACTCTGCTCCTCAGCATAGTTGTCTCATAAGACTTTTAGGGTCAAGCAATTTCTGGCCAAGAAACAAAAGCAGAATCATCCCATTCCCTAATGGATTTGGATGCAAACTGGGTTCCAAGAGGAAACACTGGAGAAGAACCAGCCTGGGTCTCTGAGGAATAGCACATGAGATGGCACACTTATTTATGTCGTATTGAGGTCACTAGTATCTTACCATATGAGCTGAAAACATCACCGCTATCTGAATAGTTGGACATGTCTTATTGGGAAAATAATTTTTCTATGCTTCCCTACTAGTAGATTGGTTCAGTAATAATGATGCAAGAACTTCTGTTTGAAAAACATCTTTAAGACAAACAAAAGCTGAGAAAGTTTATGGCAGGAGCCCTATGCAAAAAGAAATAATAAAGGATTTTTGGATCTACACAATGAAGAATGCCAGAGATGGTAAATATGTGCATAAATATAAAAGTTTTTCTTATTTAAAAAAAATTTTTTAAAAGATTTATTTATTTATTTATTTTGGGGGTGATGGAAATGTTCTATATCTTAATTGTGGTGGCTGTTATATGACTATTTACCTTTTTAAAAACTCAACAAATTGGTGAATTCTACTGTAGGTAAATTCTACTTCAATAAAGATGATAACAAGAGAGAATGGGAGGAGAGAAACTGAAAGCTGTGAGCATAAGCAAGTATTTAAGGAGTTTTGCCAAAAGGGGATGATTGTTGGCAAGGGAAGAGGGTCAAGAGAAAATATTTTTATTTTTAAAATGGGGAGACAGCAGCATGTTTACATGCTGGTGGGAATGATGCAGTTGAGAGAAAAAAATTGATAATGTAGGAGCAAAGTTGCTGGAGTGATGATATCTTTGAAGTAGACTGGAGCAGAGACCATTCATCTGTGGTAACAGCTGGGAAGACAGAATATAAGAAAGCACCTACTGTTAAGGCAGTGTTGTGGTAGAAATCTCTGGGTTTTCTCTCTTCTGGTTATTTCAGTTTTCACAGTGAAATAGGAACCTGAGTATAAAAATGGGGGCCGAGGGAGAGATGGGAAGTTGACGAGAACCAACATGGTATGAAAGAGTCAAGGAGGGTAATAGGAGACTGAATGGTCTAGAGATATCTAGCACGATGGCCTAGAAACATTAAGGACTCATTTCAAGTTAGTGGCCATAAAGTGAGGCCAGTCAATGTGGTTCTGTGTTTTTCTCCAGCCATATTGTGATGACCTCAAGTGCAGAGTAGATGGAGAGTTGGATTCAACAGGTGTTACAGTTTTGCCTTGAGTACAATGAAGTGAGAGGGGCCAGGGGGCTGAGGATATGTTCAAATGAGTGATGATAATGCTTGTTGAGGAACTTAAGTTGGGTGAGCTGGAAAGGACTGGAGGATAATGAAGGGTGAGAGGGCCGATGGATTAGAATCAGAAGCCTTAAAGATGTACATACCACTTCAGTCAACAATCCATATTTAAGAATTTATCCTTAAGAAATATTGATGCAGATGCACAACACCTATAAGAATGTTCATTGCAGTATTTTATGTAACAGCAAAATTTATATTACCTAATACAATTATATAAATACTTATCAGTTGAGAGTTGTTTAAACAAATCATGGTCCTCAATTAAAAACAGGTTTTGTGTAGTTGTGTGATTATCTGTCGGGTAATATACAAGGCTATGCTGTGGCTTTAGCTGGAAGCTGGATTGATGAATTTATTCTCTGGCCTTCCAAATTACTGTTGTTTGTCCTTCCATTGCTCTCATACCCATATGATTATATAACTAGACTCCTTAGAATAATAAATAATAAAGTAAATGAGAATGCAATTAGTCCTTGCAGTGGTTTTTATCACCTATAGATCAGTCATGGAAGAGTAGTCTCCACAGAAATCGCCCTCAAATTCAGCAGGTAAACACAGTGCCCTTTCTCATTCCTGATGATCACGGCTCATGGAGTATTCTGGTGCCCTCCTACCTGCCTGTTGGTGTTGACCACTCTCCCAAATGTCAGCAAGAGTCTGTGGTAGAAATGTCCAAAGAATGGGAAAAGAGCTAGTTCCTCTTTTCTGGAGACCGTAGCATAAAATGTATAGCATATGTAGCATATATTTTATAGTATGAAATGTCACAGTGTGACATTTCTTCTTCTGGAAATGTAAAGGAATAATATCTGTTAGCATGCATATTTGGTCATAAATTAGACATTTAAGAACACAAATGTGGTAGATTGTATCACTAGTCAAAATATCTGCTGCCCCTCCCTCCCTCTTGATAGTAAGCTTGAACATGAGACTGCTTTAGAGACTTAAATGTGAGAAGTGATATATGCCCATTTCAATCAGAAGCTTTAACAGCCATTGTATGATTCTGCCATGTTCTCTTTCTCCTCTGAAATGTATTATATGGGGGAGTATTCCTTCTGCCTAGGTCTCAGAAGAAAAACAGTGAAGGGCTGCCGGGACATGTAACATAGGTGTAAGAAACAATACTTTGTAATTAAGCCACTGAGGTGTTGGGGTTGTGTATTTTGTAAACCTTAGTCCCAAGTTGACTGCTATGATAAACTAAACAAACTGAACACTATATTGGATGTATGTAAAAGCCTTAAGTGCATTCAGTAGAATGGAATAAGGACTGCATTTATTCAGTGCTAACTATCACACGCTATTCATGCATTTAATACTCATATTAACCATATGTGATACACGGTATTTGTAGACAAATGTCGAAGGAACCAGGGCTAATAGTAATTTCACACTCTGTGACAGCCAACATTCAACTGATTCTTCCCAAATCAAGGATCAGTCAATTTCCCAAGTCCACATTCTTTTCACTCTCTCACACTGCCTTCTGAGTTTAGTTGCAGCTTTGGATAGGATGGACCCAGGTGAATTCTTTATTTGTATTCCAAATACAGTGAAGGAAAACTTTGTAGACAAGGTAGAAGTTCTACAATTGGAACCATTTCCAGAAAGAAGAGCTAATGACTTATAGAGAAGGGCATTTCCTAGCAAATCATAGTCTAAAACCGAGTTCCAAGGCAGAAATGTGATGGCGGGATGATAAAGCCTAACAGACTGCTTTGAGGGGCTCTGAGGATTCCAAGCTTTAGCGTGTTGTGGGGAGGGAGGCAGTCTTGCTGAAGACCTCCTGGAAACAGGATGAAGGTAAGTCCTGAACAAGGCTCATGAGGTTATGGGAAAGTAGGACCTTGTTAAAGTAACCAGAGGGAGCTATGTTCACAGGGTTAAGGGTCAATTTAAAGAGAATTAATTTGGATTTTTTTGGTAAATATTTTGGCCTTTGTCTTTTTTTTTTTAAGATTTTTTATTTATTTATTTGAGAGAAAGAATGAGAGAGAGAGCACATGAGAGGGGGGAGGGTCAGAGGGAGAAGCAGACTTCCTGCCGAGCAGGGAGCCCGATGCGGGACTTGATCCCGGGACTCCACGATCATCACCTGAGCCGAAGGCAGTCGCTTAACCAACTGAGCCACCCAGGCGCCCGGCCTTTGTCTTTCGTACATGCAATGATGATCTGTTATCACGTCTGTGCAGAACTATTATCTTAGAACTTATCAGTTGCTAAGAAGTTAAAGTTCTCACCTTCTTTGGAGCCCGAATCCCTATACTTAAGTTCCTCAGCCTCCCTCTCTTGTCTCCAAATGAGCTGGCTGAGGCATCACATAGTGACAATGATGGGAGAAAGTTCATGTTAAACAGTCTGCAAAGGTGCCTTTTCAGAGGGACTGACAGCAACTAAACATTCTAAATCAATTTAGAATAAATCATTTCTCTGCCTTCCAAGGCTTCACACACATGGGTTTTAGCTGGTGAGCTTTCAGAAGTCCATGATTTCCCACAAGCTGGTGAATTATAGCTTCCCAGGAAACATTATTGCCCTGTTTGAACTCATGCCAACTTTGAAACAAACAGCTTCTTCTGTCTATGTCCTTTGGTCCTGCTTCATAGTCTGGTTTTTACCTTGCTAACGGCAGAAATGGTTGTGGTTCCCAAAGCATGACTCTTGATGGAGGCACAGTCTGAGGCTGCAAGGAAGAAGAAACTGAAGGATAAGGGGGAATTGTTCTTTCCAAATATATATGATCTCTGTCATTTTTCTTTTTAGTTATAATTTGCAATGGTACAAATGAGATTTTCCCCTTGCACTTTTAATCACTTGAGTCTCCTGCTCATTACACCATTGCATTAACAAGAGATCAAGTGTCGTATGAAAATAGCTATATTTAAAAGCACAGCTTATGGGGCCCCTGGGTGGCTCAGTCGGTTAAGCGACTGCCTTCGGCTCAGGTCATGATCCTGGAGTCCCGGGATCGAGTCCCATATCGGGCTCCCTGCTCAGCAGGGAGTCTGCTTCTCCCTCTGACCCTCTTCCTTCTCGTGCTCTCTATCTCTCATTCTCTCTCTCTCTCAAATAAGTAAATAAAATCTTTAAAAAAAAAAGCACAGCTTATTTAAAATACAGAAATAATTATTTATACATGTCTGTATTTTCCATATTATCTTACAAAAAACATGTTAAATTTAGAGTGAGAAAGCCAATATCCTTCCTACATTGGTCTGGCAAGCGAGATTATAAATTAGTTTTTCTTTCTCATTAAGAGAAAAGAACTGAACATTCCCCAAATCTGCTTCATGCCCACTTATATATGTATCACATGCATGTATAGACTATTTACCTACTTAAAATTTAAAGGTTAATAGGACGGTTGTGGAATCAGGTTGTTCATTTGTTGGGCATACCTAAAGTGTTTGAGTACATATTCATGTTCCTCTCAATCAGTGACAAGTTAGGTGCAGAAAAGAGAACATTCTTGTAATGTTTCCAGGACAACAAAATTCTGGGAGCTCTATTTTATTCATTTAGTCCCCTGTAGTCCCCCCCCACACCCAAATTGATAAAATGATTACCTTAAGGTAATGTTTCATCTACAAATACAGAAAATAAGGGAATCCTATGCTCTCTCTACATTTTGACTTTCTATGTAACATTCCCTGCAGTGAATTAGGAGCACCGT
Source organism: Zalophus californianus (assembly GCF_009762305.2). Lineage (NCBI taxonomy): Eukaryota > Metazoa > Chordata > Mammalia > Carnivora > Otariidae > Zalophus > Zalophus californianus. Next base: position 60,006,186 of record NC_045600.1, on the reverse strand, counting down.
TGAACACTTGGTCAGACAAATGACTGAATCCATCAGTGTGATTAGGCAGTAAAAACAGCTTCCCAGGAAAAGCAGTTACTTCTTTACTCACCATACCAGGTTTCTTTTGTCTTTTCCTTGCTCTGTATTTCAATTTTATTGTAAAAAAACAAAAACCAAAAAACACCTCTCTTGTCATTGCACTAATGCTTCTCTGACAATTTCAGACCCTGACAGATGATGATTCAGGTTGCCTCTAGTTGAGAATTTACCTCCCAAGTTTAATGTAAATGTAAGCTGATAACTTCTTTAAGAGGAAGAGGGGCTTGCTCAACACACTATCCTTCAATAAAGCTGGAGGAGGAAGGTCTAACAGACGTCTCAGGTGAGAGATTCAAAGGCCCTTTTAATGGATTGTTTGGCACTTTTGTCTCTAGTTTAATTTGCAAACAGCCTCCATTCACCATCAAGTGAATTCTGCCAAGTATGCTATCCAGCCCCTAGGAAAGAAGGGGGGGGGGCAGTTGGTATTGGAAGGAGAGAAAAGGGACAGTCCAATTCAGAGCTTTTAGCTAGGAAATCCATTTGAAAACCTGTTGACTCACAAAGGACCACCCAGTCAGAACGCAGAAGGAAATTAAGCATGACCAAGGTCCCCTCACATGTTCTTCCCATAATACTCTGCTCACAGAAGCTATAGTGAAACTACAGCAGCTTTTGAAATTACATGACCTCAATAAGACCTAGAGATTTTTATTGGCCCATAGGGCAGGGTATTGAAGAGAAAATGTTCTTTTACCTCTAAAATATGATGATGTTACTTTTCTGGATAAACAATAAAAACTTCCCACTGAACATGGTTGGAAAAGATAAGAACCCCGTGTTTTTGAAATTTGGGGGTATGTGTGTGACTGTTTCATAGTCTAATCGATTCTTCCTCGTTAAATCCCCACTCTATATGGGTCAGCATTGAAGGAAATACTGTTTGTTTCTTTGGTGAGCTTATAGACTGAGTAGCATGAATGGTGGGTAAAAAGGAGAAAGGGGAATGTCATATACCTTCAGTTATTAGTCTGGAGTGGGGGGGGCGGTTGGAGGTGAGTTAAAAGATGCAGAATTGGAATTCTAAAAATAATTAAGGAGCCATTTAGTAAATCCCCTCCCACATATGACTTGGAAAAATGATGAATGACCTGGAGCAAGAAAATTTTTTCAGGCAGATCTTGAATAGTAAATGATGCAATCACATCCGTAGAAATGATCGTGCGGGGGGGTGGGGTGGGGGGGGACTACTTTCTCAGCATTGCAAAAGCTCCTCTGACTCTCTATTGTTCCTGTTTACAGATTACCTGCCTAGGCTGGTTAACTGAAACACGTAGAACAGATAAACTTGGTTAACAAACTATTTAACCACGCTAAGCCCAAAATTAGCCTGCCTGAACATTTTATTCCTAAGTCTAAAATGGTTGAAAGTAGTAAAGTAAGAGGCAAGTTAATTGTGTGTGTAAGAGGCAAGGGAATAAGAAACATCTAAACACCATTGTTAGAAGGGAAGGTGTAGGTTAACCTGGGCTCAAATAACTTCCTTCTAACCCATCGGTAGCACATTATCTAAGATTCTAAAGTGCTAAATTGGTCAGATGAGAGAACTGCTAAGATGTAGGATCCTCTGAACAATGAGGAAAGAAAATTGAAGTGAAAATTGCAATCTCCACCCACAAGAGACTTAAGTGAGATGAAGTGCAAAGTGTTTACAATGGAAGAAAAGAGGGAAAATGTGAGGAGGCTGATATTTAATAATAAAGATAACACTGGAGACCTAGGAAGGAGGAAGATGACTGGGGAAAGGGCCAGCAAAGCCAAAGTCATAAAGCTCCACAGGGGTCTGGGCCTGGGGGCTGGGAAAGCTTAGAGGAGCTTATCACAGTCCGCCAGGACTCTGCGGAACGCTGAGTGGACAACTGGTGCCAAGGCAGAAGCAGCAGATGTTTTTCTGGAAGAAGAATGGTGGAAGGATAGTCGCGGGAAAACACTGTGCCCTGCAACGGGAGCCGCGTCTCACTGATTGCAGGACAAGAATGCACCCAGACAGACGTAGGGGCAACACAGAGGCTGCGCGCACAAGCTGGAGGTGCGGAAGACAGGAGAGAAGGGAAAGGGAAGGAAAGAGAGAAGGGAGGAAGGGAAAAGCAGAGACACAGAAAGAAGCTAAAGAACATGTCTCTTAGAGAAGCATCTATAAGGTAACCGGGACTACCAACTGGGAGAAATAAAACATAAAGAATGGGAAATCCTTCCCACCGTGCAGTGGAATAGGCGGGACCTGGAGCTAGAATGCCTGCGTTCAGACCCTCTCTGTCACCTCCTAGCTGTGTGACCCTGGATGGCTTACTTATAACCTCTTTGGCCTTTAGTTTCCTCCTCTGTAAAGTGGACTAAAAGTTCCATCTCATGGGGTTGTTGTGAAAACTGAATGAGTTCAGTGAGTGAAAGAACTTAGATTATTGGGTGCCTGGGTAGCTCAGTTGGTTGGGCGACTGACTGCCTTCGGCTCAGGTCATGATCTTGGGGTCCTGGGATGGAGCCCGGCATCCGGCTCTCTGCTCAGCGGGAGCCTGCTTCTCCCTCTCCCTCTGCCTTTGTGCTCTCTCTCCCTCTCTTGCTCTCTCTCAAATAAATAAATAAATAAAATCTTCAAATAAAAAAAGACTAGTTTATGATGGTTGGGTAGTATATACCTTGTCACATCAAAATTACAATTGTCCTCCTTAGGGCAGTTTGCAGGGTGGCTAAATGTGGGTTAAACAAAGGATGATGGTAACATTTTATGAGGTTCACAACTGCTTTCAACAAGTCACTTACTCCGACCCATTGAGCCTCAGTTTCTACCTGTAAAATGGGGGTATGATATATACAATACGCAAGCCTTCCGTGAGATGGACTGTGAAAGTGTCTAGAACAATGTCTGGAACACAGTAAGTTTCAAAACAGAGTGTGAATCCCCTTTTTGATGTTGGTCATGGGCAGCAGGTTTAAAATACTCTCATTTAGGGAGGGAGAGCCTAACTGTTCTCCCAGCTGCCTGCAGAGAGGCCTTGGGTTTAGCTTCTCTTGTCAGTGCCTAGAAGAACTGACCTTTTAGGTCACACAGAAAACCGACACTTACCTTTTGCAGCTGATCTCAGGTGTGAACAGAAGAAAAATGACAGCCTGAGTCTTTAAAATGGGTCAGTGGTGATGGGAATGTATTTTTAACTCCTCCCTGCAGTTTTTCCTCTCTAAAAGAAGGGGCTTAAAGGAAAGGACCAAGAGGAAGCAGGTAACAGTTTCTACATGATGGCTCCTGACGCTAATGTCACAGGAAATTTCTGCTCCCCTCATGCCCAGGATACCAGTTGGCTTGCTGCTGGGCATCCTGTTATGGCTTTGACCACCTCACTGGGAAGCAGCTCTTTCTTATAGGGGTTGGACCTCTGGATGAATTTGGCTGAGGACATGCTCTCCCAAAGAGCCTCCTGGGAAGAGGGGCTCCATGATTCAGACCCCTCAGTATGGACCTCATCTTCAATAGGCTTTCTCCACTTTGCACACCCCCCAAGACCTACTTCCTCTGTAACTCCAGGAAAAGAAAAGGCAAGAAACTGAACAGGTGATGATTTTGCACTTTCTCCTGAATATTCAGGTCTTTGCCACCACCAATAGCAGAAAACAAAGCTACAGATCTTTACCTCCATTCTTGGAGAAAACACTCCTTCTGGGGGAAGAGCATGGAAGAGCCAAGCACCCAGCCAGCTGACCACAGGGGCAAGTCCCAGCCAGGGCCTTCTTCAGAAATCCTTTCCTCCTTTTCTTTCCCATCTGTTCTGCCAGGGCTAACTGGGAAGCCCCCAGGGTGGTTTCCAATATATGTCTTACAATGTCCAGGCTCCCTCCCCAGCAATCATTTATTAGAAAGAGGTTTTATGATACAAATTTGATAATCTCCCATGCACACTGGCACTGTTCTAATTGAAGTTGTAAGCCCATAAAATTCAAGCCCTTTGTCTTCCTGAAGGCCACAAGGTTTAAAAAGGTTTAAAAAGATACTATTGTCCTCTCTAACACCCACGACATTGTCACCAGGGACTGATTAAACAGAGTCCTGAATTGAAACAGTGCGGATTTTGTCTAGGTCCTTTTCAGGCCTGACAATGCCCTTTTCAGTTCCCAAGACAAAAGGAGGTTTAAGGATCGAGATTCTTCAGAGATAACCGCATCCATATGGAAGGCAAGGTGGCCAGCAGCTGAGACCCAAACACCCCACTCCCTACCCTTCTGTCCTCTCTCTCTCCCCACCCCCCAAAATTCCAGGTGATAACACAGCCTCAGCCACCCTACCTGGGGCGGGGGGGGGGGGAGATAAGGGGGGAAGAAAACTAGGGTCTCAAACTGGCCCAGTGCCTACTCCTCACAGGCCTCACTGAGCCCTTGCTCCCTTCCCTGGATCCCATGCCTGAACCTACTCTCCTCAAGCACATCTCCTTGCAGTGGGCACCAGGGAGGTTGGTCGACACTTCACCGAGAGGGGAAACACCTGCATAGGAAGCTCTGCAGCTCCGGATACCCAGGCGAAGGGCAATTACAAATTCCAAGGGTGGAACCCTGGATCTCCGAGCTTAGAGTGCATCAGGACCGCGGGAGAAATGAGACCCACCAGCAGATCCCACACCTATGTCGGCCCACCCTGGCTCTCCAAAAAGGTCTTCCCGCAGCTGGCAGCCCGGAGGAGGGTCATTTCCCCACCACCCTTTGATTTCTTCATTGCGCTACCCTCCTCCTCCCCATTCCACTTCAGCCAGGTGTAGAGCTAAGAAGAGGGAGGAAATCACAGATGTCAAGCGAGGCACTCGCAAGCTTAATTGGGATTTACAAATTCTCCGGGTGCTCGGGTGCTTCTCGGGTCCAGAAAAGGACAGCTTGCGACCAGACCTGAGCTGCTCCAACGCAGTGCGCTCTGCCCCCAGCCCAGCTGGCCTGTCTCCAGAGAGTCCTTGTGGGGAAGCTTATTATGTGTTATCCTGGCCCACTGGGTTGACTTTTGGTGTCTGAAACACCAGCAGCTTCGGGAGCCCAGAGGGGTCTCCAAGTCAGCTCCCGCCACCTCCCGCAGACAGGGATCCCAGAGTTTCCTTGGGTTCATCCCCACACCTCCCTCCCTCCACCCCTTCCCCCAACATCTTCCTGGAGCTGCGTCGGGACTGAGACCTGCCCTTCCACCCAACCCGGGGTGGGGAGAGTGGACTGGCGCCCTGAACTCCGGTCCGGAAAGCACAGCTTCCATCTACGTTCCCGGCAGGCGCTCAGGGGACCCAACCCTACACATTTTATTCTCGCACCACAAGGAGGAAAAATATTCTATTTCTTTAAAAATAAGTTGCTTCCCATACAAATAGCTATTTAAAAATATACAAATAAGGTTTAAGCAATAAAAATCTAGCTCTGGGGCTGGCGGTCGAGGGAAGAGGAGAGGGGGAAATGCTGGCTAAATTCCCTGCTCAGCGGCTGGGGAGGGCGGGGCAGGTGACCCCTGCGCCGAAGGAGATGGGGCCCGCAGAGAGGTGGGGCCGGGGGAACACTCCGGATCTCGGCTTCCAGCCCTGCTTCGGCCGCAGAGCCGCTCCAAAGTCCGGGGTAGCCCCACATGCCCGCGCCCCGCAACGGCCTCACCAGTTCCAGGAGACCAGGGCTGGGGGCGCTAAGTGCTGGTAGGCGGGGAAGAGGCCGAGAGCCGAGCAAGGCCCGAAGGCGGCATAGCCTGGCAGAGGGCAGGTGGCGGCCGGGGACGCGCCGCTCTTGTCCTGGGCGGAGGCCGTGCTTAGATCGCCGCTGCCGCAAGGCTGCCCGTCGCGCACCAGCACGGGGACCACCACGCGGCGCAGCAGGCCCGGGGCGGCACGCAACTCGGCAGCGGCTGCCAGGTCAGGCGACTCCGCCGCCCCCGGCGCGCCGGGTGCGCGCGCGCGTTTCAGCTTGTAGCGATGGTTCTGGAACCAGATTTTGACCTGTGTGGGCGTGAGGCGAAGCAGGCGCGCCAGCTGCTCGCGCTCGGGCGCGGACAGGTAGCGCTGCTGCCGAAAGCGTCGCTCCAACTCCAGCGTTTGCGCCTTGGAGAACAGCACCCGACGCTTCTTCCTCTTTTCAGCGTCTGAGCCGGGAGACACCGGCCGAGTGCACGGCCGCTGCGACGAGCCGGGAAGGCTGGTCTCCGGGCTGCTCTCGTCCGAGGCTATGGGCGGCAAAGGAGACACGGCATGATGAGACGCCGGCTGGTTCTCTCTCGCGCGCGCGCGCGCGTGGAACCACTGGCCGGAGGGCGCCGCCACTCGCCCGCGGCTTTAGGGCTGAGACCATTACCTTCCCTGGGCCCGCATCTGGACACCCACCTCTCCAAATTCAGTGATCTAATTTATACCACAACCTGAGACAGCGCCTCCGAAGAAACTCACCAGGGCCCTCTTAAAGCAAGTCCACACTGGTCGCTGCGCTAGCAGACGAATTTACCGCAAGCTGGGACACCAACCCTGGCCACCTCCAGGTCTACTGCAATAGCTGCCGAGGTTTGCAAAGCCTTGGAGAGCTAAGATCGCCACTGCTAACCCATCTCAGACCGAGGCCTGAGAACGTAGCCGCGTTTTCAGACATTTAAGGGCCATTTCTTAAATATTTAAATATTGTAACCTCTAGAAACAGAAACCCAGATCCCGGGCGTCAGTGCCAGGCGCAAGGATCTGCTCTCAGGATGTGCTGACTAGGGCACGATTGGCATAGGCGTTTATGGAGAACAGAGCCTCTGATTCAAAGACTGGTTTTGACTTCCCAGTCCCGCATGGGTCGGGCGCGTGGTTCTGCTCCCGCCTCCCCACTGCCCCCGTGGTCCTCCGCTTACTCACAGGGGTAGTGGCTGCGCTCGGATTCCAACCAGGTGGCGCAGGGGCCGGGCCCGGGAGCGCGTACCTCCGGCTCCCGCCTCCGCAGGTGGTGTGCGTCCTGCTCGGGTAAATCCAGGAGGCTGCGCACGGTGAAGCTGAGGCGTCCAGAGGTGGCCATGGCCAAGGAGGGGAAGGAGGCGGGGGCGGGGCAGGCTGGGAACCGAGGGGCGGCCGGGGACGCCGCTGCTACGGGTGGGCGCCAGAGGCGCATGCCATGCGCTGGCTGCCGGGATATTAGCGCGCTTACGGCCGAATCTGTTTATATAAACAGCTCTTCCCACCCGGGATGCTTTGAAAGCCGAGGTCCGGGTCTCCAGGGTGTTAAGTACCTGAATGAGTGCTGGACCAAAGACCAAGCGAGCCCGGAAGGTGCCACCTCCGCCCCCCCCCGCCCCGCCCCGTCCCGTCCCCCGCCCCTCGGCGCCCCGTTACCTCCCAGAGGCGGCAGGAAGCAGCTCTACGGCATTAGTGATTCTGTCTGATTAGCCCAAAGTGGGGACAGATAATGGGGATTGTTACCAATGAATAACATCTTGGGTGGCGAGCGGTGGTCACCACCCGCCCGTCCCAGCCCCAGCTTCCTCCTCCTCCTGGGCTGACACGGGGCCTGGCCCCGCAGGAGCACCGGCTAGGGTGGGGGCGGCATGGGTGGGTTTATGAGCACCCAGGAATTTATTCCCTGTTTGCTTTATTCCTCGAGCTTGTTTGCTAGAGTGTTCGTTTCCCGCAATTATCCGGAAAGTGATTTACAAGGCGGCGTTAAACTCTGGCGCGCTCTTTCTCTTTTTGGTTTAGGCCCCTGTAAGGATTCAGAGGCGAGAAATTTCAGGCGGGCACAGAGTTGGGGCCTGGTTCCGCCGGCATCTGGGCCGAAGGTTTTGAAAGCCTCTAGGAACCACAACCCAAACGTTCCCCCCTTCAAGGTGTGCTGGGAAAGGGCTGGCAGTAGCACAGGAGCCCCGGCTCGGCGCCCGTTTCCCCAGACCGGCAAAAAGGAGGCGGAATCCGGCCGAGCTGCTCAGGTCCTTAGTGCCACCCTCGTTAGCCCAGCCCCGCCCGGCTGCTGCGGGTCGTGGGTCCAGCCCCCGTGGCCGCCCTCCTCAGAGCCCAGCCCAGGCCCGCTCTAGGACCCACCGGCGGCGGCGTTTCCCCGGGAGCCGGTGAAGGCCTTGCGGCCTCCTTGGCGTCGCCAGACCTTCTGGCGCCACTTGAGAGCTTCAGCTATGTGGCCTCAATGTCAGGCCCGGTACCGGGGGTACGGCCTCCGCCCCAGGGCAGGCCTGCAGCCTGGGCTTCCCGCTCCAGGCAGCTGCCCGGCCTAGTCCGGTACTGGACCGATTGGGAGAATTAGGACTGGGCCCGCCGGGCAGAAGAGGGCCTGCCCAGGGTTTTCTGAGATCTAGTCCCCACAGCCCCACCCGAGCGAATGATCAAGGTAGACGGCGCAGGGAGCCAGGCGCCGATACATTTTGTTGGCCCCTTGGCTCCCCCGTGGTCCCGCTTCGGTCTAGGGCTCATTGAGGGCACTTGTAGAGGCCTCTCCTCTGCAGCCGTGGTTTGGGTATTTGGTTGCTAAATTCTCGTGAGGGACGCGGCGCTTGGGTGGCCGCACCCGAAATCCTAGCTCCACCTGCGCTTAACTGGGACCTGGCTCCTGTGCAGTGGCCTGGGCTCGCTGGCCCGGTGCACCCTCCCCATCAGCCTCCCTGTCAAGCGTGCCCAAGGCGCCCCGGGCTGCGCAGCGCGCTGGGTGGTCGGGCGGAGGCAACCCCAATACAGGCCAACTGCTAGGCCGCGGACAAAGGGGAAATGGAGCTTGACGCCCCGGACCTGTTGGAAGCATTTGTTCCAGTCAAGATTTTGCATTTGTTCAGTCCGAAATAATGCGTGATTGACGCCTGCTCACAAAGCTCTTTAGCACGCCGGGATAAATCGGAGCTTGTCCCGTGTTGTCATGGTTTTCAATGGGGTTCAATGGGATTGGGAGCACGATCGACTCTGCTGGCCGTCTCTCTGCCGCCCCGGCAATAGATTTATTAGTTATGTCTTTTTAAATAAGATTAAATTGAAATGACTTGGCTGTCTTCGAGATGGGCGGCAGAGGGAGCCAGGAGTAGACAAGGGGCGGCAGAAGTCCGAAACTCAGCGCCCACTGCGCCCCAGCACCTAAGCTCCAGCGTCCCAGAGATTGGGCAGGTCACAGACTGGCCCAGGGCTTCCTGGACTTCTCTCCAGCTAGAGCCGGACGCCTGGCAACCTCTGCTAGCCCATTTCCTGGGAAGGAGGGCATGGGCAAAGACTATCCTCGGGAAGCGTTAGGATAGACTCCCGTTTGGGATCTGAACTTCTTGGCTGTGTCAGGGAGAAGGAGCTCTGGCCTAGGAGTCAGTTGGCATCCCAGCCCAGCCCCTACCTAGCTCTAATGGCCTCATCACTCTGAACCTCTCTCCCCACCCCCTTATCTGAAACAGAAGAGAACAGATAGGGTAACTTCTAAGGACCCTACTAGTTTTATGATTACATACCTCTGGAATTTTTCTAAATCTATCTTTGTTGAATTAACCAGCAACTTTGGACTCCCTACCCGCACCCCCAGCATTTCTGGTACTCATCCCCAGGACTCTGACTCTACGTTCTCCAGAATGTTCTAGGAGAGGATGTGCCATCCTCTGAGTTTCCAAAGGACACGCCATAAGGGTAGGGGTGAGGTAGATAACAGTTTTGGAAAGAGAACCAGAGAACCAAGTCAGGAGATGCAAAAGAAGAGTCTTTCCTGGAGTGACTGACCTCTCTTAGCCTTTTAATCTATTTAACATCCTAAGCCCACACTGACATGTAGAAATAAGTAAATGGCACTCTTCAATTCTTAAGAGCTCTTCAGCATCAAATATTTGCTTTTACTCTTAGTATTTGGCTCCCGAAGAAGAGCTATTCCCTCCCCCCGCCCCCCACATCTGCTCTGAGAAGGATCTAGCTCTGGGATTAGCTCCCAATATTACTTCTAGCCTTACCTTCCCTGACCTGGCAACAGTGTTCCTGGGTCCCAGTCTGTGTTCGAAATATCCCAGGAAAACTCTGTACCTCCTGGTTCTAGAAAGCATTGCAACTTCCTGTGTCACTGTGGTTTCCTCAGTGCCTCTGCAGGCTAGTCCAATCTTCCTCTCAGCTGGGCTCTGGGACTTCATCTGAATTATCTCTAAGAGCCAGAGCCTGGGGACTCCAGGAGTTTGTTCCATGTAAACTGTGCCTTCTGAAGTAATGGAGGGAAGGAGGTAAACAGCCAGAATTATTAGTGAAAGATGCTTTCTTTATTGCCTCTTCATATCTGACAGACTCAAAAACAGGGGAGGAGAAAATTATTTTGATATGGGGTCAATTGGAAAAACTAGGCCAGATAATAAATTTTACACATATTGGAAATCTTTATATAAATTGCCTCCGATTCATAAGAGATTCTTTGTATCACAAGTAAACCATCTAACTGAATATCCTTTCTAGATTTTAAAATATTGCTTGGTGTTCTGGACATTTGAACTTATTTTGCACCTCAACATAGCTTGGGAATATTATTATTTAATTAGATAAGTATTTGTGTCCCTGTAATTGGATGTAGTGCATCTCAATCCTAATAAGAGTTTTTAATCGTTAGGCATCTGTGCTATAGTGAATATATTTAAGCAGTCTGCATTAATCGCCTTTTCAAAAGTATTATCCAAGATGATCATCACTGCTGCGTGCTTAAGAATTTAAGACTAGAAAATTCTGAAATAAAACTAAAGTATCTTGATTTTTAAAAAATGATTGCATCTATATCTTGCATTCCGTTTTTAAATCCTTCCATTTTGGTTAAGTGTTTCACAAAATCCTGCAAATCTATACAGTATTGAAGAGAGGCAACATTGCAAATTCCCCTTGATAGATGGAGGGCCCTCAACTGCCAGGACATTTTTCTTTGCCTCATAGCAACTGCTCTTCCCTTTTTATCAGTATTCTGGTTAAAATAGCAAAAGGAAAAATAAAAATGGGCTTTTGATACCTCCAAGAAGAAGTGAATGATCTTGATCAGACTTAGGACAGAAAGAAAAAGCAGCATTTAAAATCAGACTTCTTTGCCTTTCCTTCTGAAACCTAGTTGCCATGAATAAGTAAACATTTCCCTTTTAATAGCTAATAATCAATTGCTTGGCGGTGGTCCAGGCATCACTGCAATTCATTCTTAGTTGTACTGATGATATATACATACAGGACAAGGAACGACAATTACTTTCAGACTGGGGATTTAGTACATCTTTGAAATGGGCTTCAGATTTTATTGCTTAATGTCAAACAACAAGATTTGAAAGATCCCATCTTAAGTTCCTTGAAATATGGACTATCCAGGGACTTTCTGTTGTCATTGTTAATCTCTAGGAGAAAAAATTTTCTCTTCTACTATGTTTATCTAGTTGTTTAGATATATAATGAAAAAAATGTAGGGAGTAATATGGTTGGGTGAATTAAAAAGTAAAGGTATTTAATGAAATATCTATAGTCTCCAGTTCCTAAAGAGCCAACAAATAACTTAAAAAATTTTTAAACTAGTTTATTAAGTATTTCTGGTCTTTCCCATACTTTACAATGGTATAATATAATGCTAGCATGGAATGTAAGCTGTCCGAATAGAAATAATAACACACCTTGGAGAGGGTTGACAAATCTTATTTGTTCAGAGCTGAACTTCTTCATTTTTGTCTAATCCCTTTTTTCAAGATGCTACTTTATACTCCTCCTTTGCTTGACTAAAACAGATACAGTTTATATAAAACAGTATCCTAGTTGATGTTTACACAATAAAGGTCCAGGCCCTAAGTCACATTTAATGTCACATACAGACACTGACAGAGGAACATATTTTGTGAGATTTGCCCTAGCACCTCACATAGGCCTGCCTGCAGTGCATGCTTATAACCACCAGCACTTCATTTCAAATTAGGTATTTTTTCTTACCCAAGCATTATAACAAGGCCTCTTTTATATATATATATATATATATATATATATATACCTTTACTTTGAGTTAACTTTGGGATTTTAAAAGGGTTGTATTATTAAAATGTGATATTATTTCTGTCTTATTTGGCAGCAGTTTAAGCACTAAACCAATTATTAGGCTAAAGAAGTAGCTGTTAATATCTGTTGAAGACAGGGACCATAGTCTGTCAGAGGTCTAAAGAATCAAATATTCCATTTTCTTACAGTGATGATGATAGCAGTAGTAATAAAATACCACTTTACATTTTATACATTTGAGAATGTTACAATGTACACTTGCATTTGTTACTGCATCCTGAGTCAGGATAGATTACCTAGGAGAGCAAAGCTTAAGGAGAGGCTTGAAAGCAGATAGATATCCCTAGAATTGAAGAAACTGGGGGGGAGGTGAAGAGGATATAAAGAGGAGAAAGAAAGTCCATTGTAATAGAAGGTATTAGAAAAGAATGATTAAGAGGTGAAAGAGAAAGCGAGGCTGGGCTGGCTTAGAGCAATGGGTTCAATTTGATCTCATCGACTCAGAGAGAAAAAAAATTCATGAACCAGAAATTTCCAGTCAACAGTGGCTTCTATATGCTTTCCCAAAGTATTTATATTTCTAAAAATTAATTACAATAGCTTCCAGTTATGACATAAGTCCTGGGGAAGTAATGCACAGCGTGGTGACCATTATTAACAACCCTGTATGATATAATTAACAGTCTCTAAGAGGGTAGATCTTAAAAGTTTTCATCACAAGAAAAAAAAAAGTCTGTACCTATGTATGGTGATGGATGTTAACTAAACTTATTCTGGTAATCATTTTGCACCATACACAATTATTGAATCATTATGTTGTACGCCTGAAACTAATACAATATTATATGTCACTCATGTCTCAATAAGAAAATTAAAAACAACAACAATAAGTAAAGTTCACCCTCTAAAGCATTCAAGTTTTTCTAGATTCTATTGAGTTTACTTTTAAATGTTTCTTTGGAAAAAAATCTTTTTCCCAAGAGGAGGCAAAACTGTATAACAAGAGCATGAAATGACAACCTGCAGGAATTTCCTCACACACACACACACACAAAAAGTAGAAGAGCTATATGTTTACTGCAGTCTCTGGAAATCCCTTAGCCAGCAAAGGTGGCTGTCTTTGTATTCTTGATTAAATGGGTATTTGCACTGAAGTCACATACCACACAAAGGAAACAAAACAAAATAAAAATGTCCTTCGTGTTCTGTTTTTCAATCATTTGTGTGAAGGAGGTTCTTGGCCTTTATCACTGTCAGTGAAAAGTTCTTCATTGGAAGGAGACATTCCACTCACCCTGCTTCTTGTGCACAGGGAACTTACCATGGAAACTACCTCTGGAGACATCAGACAAATATATAAATGACAAAGCTCAATACTGGGCAGTTTAGGTCTAGCTTAGCTCAACAACAGGGTATGGAGAAGGGTGTTTAGAATTTCTTGAGAAATTTATTGCTGTATTTGCCTTGCTCTGAATCTTAAAACCCATAAATTGGACTTATTCAAGTTGAGAAACAACTAAGAAATGACTTTAAATACATTCTGATACTAGCATATGTATACTATGTATTTAACACCCGATTATGATAAAACTGTACTTTTCCAGGTGACTTTTTAAATAATAGCTTGAGTATCCCCGAGATGAGAGATTCATCTTTAATACACATTTGTATTTTTTAGTTGGTTATAAACTTCAACTAAGTGACAGAAAAAAATTTCTCCTACTGAATAAGTTTCTTTTGTTTAACAAGATCTATCCTAAACTGTTGTTGACTTATCCTTTAAATATTTTGCTTTGTAATATGAACCTGAAGAAATTTAAGACAGTGCTTCACAAAACTTGTATTGTCTTTTTTTTTAAAAGATTTTATTTATTTATTTGGCAGAGAGAGAGAGAGAGCACAAGTAGGCAGAGTGGCAGGCAGAGGGAGAGGGAGAAACAGGCTCTCCGCTGAGCAGGGAGCTGGATGTGGGGCTCGATCCCAGGACTCCAGGATCATGACCTGAGCCGAAGGCAGCCACTTAACAGACTGAGCCACCCAGGCGCCCCTATTGTCTTTTTTTTTTAATTCACCTGCTTGTCAAGTTCTCATTTAATTTACAACCAATCCCAGATCATTCCCCTACTGTTTCCACCAAGTCTGTTTTCAGCCTTCGTCTGTCCATGGTCCACATGAACCAACTGTAAAGACTATGTCTGACCCAGCATGTGTCCGCTGCTCGTTTTCATTATCAGCTCCTCAAATCAAGGCAGTTTATAAAAGCTAGATTGATACATTTCTGGGTGGTTATGGCATCAGGATGTGTGCATTTTTTTTTAGCTACATAGTTGAAACTTCGTTCTTGGGCACTGGAAGTATGTGTATATTTGGATGGTTGGTAGCATGAGAAAAGAAATGGACGCCTACACATGGGATTTTAGTTGCTTCTTTGCTTTTGACTACTTAACAAGAAAAAGAAAAAAAGAAATCCTTTCTCCTTAAGCAAAAGGATTGGGCTGTGAAACAAATTTCGAGGGGGGAAATCTAAGAAATAATATGTGTGCCTAGAGTTAGACATTCTATTTCTTACGTATTACTGAAATGATTATCAAATGATGAACTTTGCGAAAGCTCAGATGTCAGAATGCCGGGGGTTAGACAATATAATTAGCAGGTCATCTCTAGTAAATTTAGCGTTCTGTTTTCTTCTATAATAAAAATAAAAACCACCAAGTTTCCATGAATTATCATCTTAATAATTTCTTTTATAGAACAATTAGGAAAAGTATATGAGTATCTCTTTCCGTGATGCACACTCGTTTATGCATTGTTGAGATTTTTCTGTTATTCAAATTCTGGTGGGATACCAATTCTCCCATCAGCTGATTGGTCAGAGGAGCATCTCAAGGGGTAGGCTGAATAGGGGAGAAAACCTGTTAGTGTCTCTAAGTGAATCCAAGGTGTCCACACTGAATGGAGGTGAAAGTGACTGGGTGAAGGGAGGGAGGAAGGTAAGAGAAAATGGGAGAGTGAGTGCTCATTTCACCTTGGTGATCACCCATCTCTATCCAGCTATGACTTACCAGCTGGAAGTTGGTAAAAGGAAGGCAGGGAGTTTATTTGATCACCTCTGGAGCAGCACACCGGGAAGTGTAGAGGAGAACGGGTGGTTTTGTTCAGATACCAATTAAGACTTGAAGGCGTACAGCATTTTAAAAGTCCTTGTTGGGAGCTAAGGCTAATTTCTAGGAATCCTGTTGTGATTTGCTTTTTAGCAGCATCTCAGTGACTAGCAGAGTGTGATTTCATCTGCTCTAAGTTGTATTTGTTTCCAAACAGCTTAACAATGCTAATTGGACAGCATAGAAACCCACTGCAAGTTGCGTTTTTTAAAAAAGATAACTCACCCTAGCAATGAACATAGATTGAAAACCAGTTAAAAGCCAGTGAGAACAAATGTGTCTTAAATGGAGGATGAAACAAAGGGAAGGTGGGGGCACATCCCCTAATGTCAATAGGCAGAAAGCTGCACGTGCATAATGGCCATGGGAGCGACCACCCAAGGTGATCTGAGTCAATTCTGGAGACAGACAGAGACCTGGAGCCAGAGAAGGGGCGGGGACAGGCCAGCCACCCAGAGTCCTGCTCAGGAGGGAGCCAAGGTGGTGGGGAATGGTTGTATTCCTGTTCCATGCCACACTTGTATCGGCAGCCAATTTTCTTCCTCCAAATATACCCCACAAGGCAGGAGGTCTGCACTCTGGCGTCTGTGGCCAGTAGTCACACTCCTGGTGGATTTAGAAGGCTGTCAAAGATTATTACTGAATACTAACTAGAGTCAACTGAATTACACAAATATAAACCCCCCTCCGCCCCCACCACAAGGCTGCCCATCCACCCAGCCTTATATTTGGCAGCATGCAAGTCCCTCAAGGGGCAACATTTTTGAGAAAATTGAAATCCACAAATATATCAGTAACTCATGAATACCAAGCACTCAGCAAGCACTGAGGCTGACTGACTCAGGCATAAGGCAGAATTCAAGGAACGCCTGGTTTTTCTTTCCAACATGCACCAGATTTGGGGATCAGACCAATGGCACCAGATCTGGGTTTGAAGTCTGGCTCGCTGAATAACCTGGGTGACCTGGATCAACTTTTGTAATTTCTTGGAGTCACAGTTTTCTCATCTCATCATAAAATAGAAATAGTCATTCATATGGGTGTTGTGAGGTTTAATGAGATCTTTCATGTACAGTGCTTGGCACGGTACTTGCCCACAGTTAGTAGGTTTGTTTATCACGGCTGTTGTTGCGATGATAATAATGTATGATGGGGAGGTGGAGAGGCGGAGTTTTCTATTCATACAGCAACCAGAAGCTATGCTATCATAAGTTTAGGATCGGCGGTCACAGGGCTGAGTTGAACTTCATCCAATTCACAGAAGAAGAAACTGAGGCACAGAGAGAGTTTGGGTGACTTGCCCAGCATCTCACAGTTTGGCTTCAAGACCAGATTTTCCTAATCTAGGCATCTTTCTACTTTACCATGCTCTGTGCTACTAGTCACTGAAGTAGCTTTTCCTCTAACAGAGTTAGGAACTAGTTGCCTGTAGAAGAGATTTCCTTAAACTCAGCAGCATTACCCAGACCCTCCAGTTTCAGAGCTTTGGCCTCAGCCTACTTGCTGCTATGGCTAAATCTCTGCTCGCAATGCAAAGGCTCTCACTGTACTTAATGGAAGGATAGAGGCTCAGCCTCCCAAGCCCTAATGTTTTCATTTCTTCGTGCCTCTACAGCTGCCTCAAGGTGTTTTTCCCCCCAGTGTCTGTGCTTCAGGATTCATTCTTCCCAGTGTGTGAATCCCTGAAGTAGTGTTTCAATCCTCTTAACTCAGCCAGAGCATCTTGTAAAAGTTCTCTCTCTCTAGCACATAGAAAACACCAGGTAAGAACAGAATCAGATGAATTAGAAACAAAGGCATTTGCCTAGAGGAAAGCAGAACAAGGCAAATATTGACTGCTTTAAGAAAGCAAAGGGAAATGCATTAAGATTTTTTTTTTTTTTTTTGGTAAAGCCAGGGTCAGGGGAGGATTCTTTGCCTGCTGGGAAAAATGGAGAGGAGAGAACGGTCACAGCAAGGCTGTGTCACTCAACATCAAGCTCTTGGATTTCCTGGGGAAGGTGTGTGGCGGGGCGGAGGGGACGCACGTGAATGTGCTGGGAAGAGGGTTGTGTGTTCGATTCCACAGGCCCTGTGATCCTCACCCAGGCCTGCCTCACAGCAGCCCTGCAGTCCTTACTTTACAGGCAGAAGTGAGCTAGCTCCCAGAATCCTCAAAACCCACACCGCTTTGCCCAAGACTGTGCACCCTACCCTTTCTTTTTGTTTTCTAAGTTCCCTTAGCTCTGGTACTGGGAGTCAGTACCATCTGCTTTCCCTTTTAATTGCTTTCTGAACATTTCAGACGTGCTAATCCCAGGTGCTTTCCAGGACAGGCACTGGTGCTCTATATTTGCTTCTGTGTTTTCAAAAGAAATACTTGTTGATATTTTTTGATTGACATAAGAGTACATTGCTAAATGTAAGACAATTGGGCTTTTAAGGTATACAGACATTCCATTAGAAGGAACATGTTTCCTTTGTCAACGGCGTACCGAATCCGATAAGAATATGAATCAGGATTAATTCCCCACCCAGCCAAAGGGATATAAAATCATTTCCTGCGTGAAGTAGTGTGCAATGCCATGGGCAAGGGATATGCTGAGAGGAGTCACCCCTTATTTGAGAAGATGAGAAGGACTCAGTCATCTTACCAAATCCTCCTCATCTTAGAGCAAGTTAAAAGGGATTTTGCTGTTTTTTGTGAAAAGTTCTCTTCCCTTGGTCTGCCTAAGGCACAATAGATGCTAACAGCTGATTCAGAACAGATACAGTCTAGTGTATAAATATGTAAACATGGGTAAGTATGTATTTAGACAATTTAAAAGTGTGTCTCATTTACCCAATTATAAACAGCTGTCTGAGAGCAATTACGATTTATCATGTAAATGCTTATTTGCATAATTCAAAATATGAATATTATTTGCTTGATAAAGACTGTAAATAAAAGACAACCTGAACTTTCTCAGGCTGAGAGTTTTATGCTAAGTTTTTATCTAACAGGGAAAAACAGCATTTTATTCAAAATGGTAATTTTGTTAATTTTAGCAGGTCCAGGTAATTGTTAATAAGAAAAGAGCAAAAGTTTTAAAGCAAACGTGGCTGGCTTAGAAGTAATAAAAGAAGTCACACTACTCTGCTACTTTTACTCCTGAAAATTTGCTACGTAGAGATGATGAAATGCCTCACCACTGTTTTCACTGCACATGAGTGTTTAATGGTGAATACTTTCAGGGTGTTTAGCATATTATTTTTGGTGCTACAATTTGATATACACATAATTTTTCAGTAATATATCATTATTTTTTCAAGTATGGGATGATTAAATGAGTATGCTTCCACGTGTACTAAGGAACATTTCTCCTATTAAAATCTAACTTCTGCTTCTATGAGAACAAGTCATAAAATGTGGGCATCAAAACTTCCACTCAGGTGTCTCCTGGTGTGTTCATTTTCTAGGGCTGCCATAAACAATCACCATAACCTCAGTGGCTTCAAACAACAGAGTTGGATTCTCTCAAAGATCTGGAGGTGAAATCAAGACTCAGCAGGGCCGCGCTCCCTCTGAGGGCTCTGGGGAAGGATCTTCCCTCATCTCTTCCCAGCATCTGGCGGCGTTCCCTGGTGTACAGTGTAACACTCCAGTTTCTGCCTCTGTTGTCTTCTTCCCTGTGTGTCTGTGTGTCTTCTTTTCTTCTTAGAAGGACAGCAGTCATTGGATTTAGGCCCCATCCTACTTCCATATGACTTCCTCTTAACGAATTACATCTGCAGAGACCCTATTTCCAAATAGGGTCACATTCACAGGTATCCAAGGTTGAAACCTATCTTTCGGGAGGACACGACTCAACCTACTGAACTCAGTGAGAACCACTATGCCAAGTAATGTCCCTGAGCACTGAAGCAGCCTGAAATATCTGAATTATGCTTCCCCCAAGAGTAACCTGTATTTTGCATGGTTTTGACATTACAGACAGTGTATGATGTTATTTGAAAAGTTGAGAATTCACATCTGATATAGAAAATATCATATTACTATATAGTATATTCAAGAAACATTTATTCAGTTTCCTTTATGTGAAAAACAATGTGATGGGAGCTCTCTCTTAACTGAAATAGCCAGTTAATAGTGCATCCACTATTTTTGACAAGCAGACGTTCATGATCTTTCTTTGGTATTAATGCTTCTCTTCAAGGACCTCATTGCTGTTACTGTGCCACTAAGTGTGGATGAGTCTCCCCGGGGGGGATTAAATCTCTCTCTGCGTTGAGGGGTCAGTGCATCCTTTATGCAATCTTTCCGCTTCCAGAGAAGAAGCTACCATATGCTAAGCACAGTGCTCAACACTTTATAAAAGGTAGTTCCGTGTGGGAGTTGTGTTTTATGACACTCCCATTTTATTATATGGCAGAACCTGGATACGGATCCAAGTCTTCCTGCCTCTAAAGCTTGTGTCAATGCCACATGTCTGGGTATCCCAGTATGTGTGGCTACATGCAGTCACTTCCTTGGCTGTGTCTTCTCCTCGCAGACCTGTGCAGGAGTGCTTTCTGTGCTGCATCAGCACTGCTGGTTTTGCCTTGTTGCTACACTTCTAAGTGGCTTCTGGTTCCTAGAAAGATGCATTGCCCACATGACTGGGGAAGGAACTTGGAAACCGGAATTGATCAAGAGGGGGAAGTAGCAATCATCTCTTAAAAGACCCAATCATTGGGCCCCTGAGGAAATCAAAGCAGGAGAAATCAGGGTACCACAGTGATTCAGAGGTGAGAAAACAAGCCCTAGAGCCCTAGCACAGGCACAGGAGTTGGTAATAGACTTCTGTGAGCAGGACCAAAAATATGAATGAGATCACCAGACCTGAGATGAAACTGGCAGGTAAGGGGTCTGTCCCACAACAGGGGGTGTCTAATGGTATTTACCAAGCAGGAAAGAACTACAGAAAACTCATGCCTAAATTTTCAACTTCATGGTGCCAAAGTACTGCATCTTCTCTCGGCTTGTTTGGGTAGGGTTTTGCTTCTCTATCTTTTATTATGTCACCTCTCTGCTTCTCACTAGGGTTCCCAGAGCAGTGGAATGGTTGTCATTTCCGCCTCATGTCACTACTTATTTCTCATGTACATGTCCTGTCAGCCCATTTGGACAGCAAGCTTGTTGAGGAAATGGTCTTTCTTTCTTGCTATCCTTGTGGTACCAATGGTGCGCATCAGGCTCTCAGACCGCATCCAGTCTCCAGTCATTGACATTCAGAGAGGATCACATCTGATAAGCATAAATAAATGGGAAATGCACTCATTGATGAGCTGAGTTTTAATTTTTCCAAGTTAAAAATTTTGCTTCTAAAAGAAAAGCCATGCTTTGTACTTATCCAACATCCTATCATTCCATAGAAGATCCCATAGCCTTTATAATTTATGTGGGGCTCAAATGCCACAAAATGCTAAATGACAGGGTCAGGGCCAGTTCCAGGGTTAGGAGAAATATGCAGAATCAGTATGTAGTGCTATGTAGTTGAGATTCCTGCCTTTGTCAGGATCTCCTTTTTGTTAGTTCTATTAAAAATCAAATCTAATGTGGAAGTCAGACTTCTATGATTCCAGAATCATACATTCTAACCCCCAGGCCGAAAACAAATTCATGTTGATGCTTTGTTTTCTATTTGAACTTTCCCTTTCCAATCAGAAAAGAAGGATGAATTAGCATTTTATGGTACCTATTAGTGAAGGACTGGTCAGGTCATAAAAGTGCACCAGGCAGTGGAATTTGCACCCTGGTATAAGCAATGCACTTTCCTTATTATGCTCCCAAGTTAAACAAGAATCAAGAGATTCAGATCGAATCACCATCCTGGCTCAGCACAGACTAGGGGTGATGAGCTTTACCAGAAAATCAGGTAGGGTAGGCCCTACACCTGCCAGTCCTGAAGGTACACTAAGGGCCAACTTATAGGGACCCACCTCCTGTGTCTCCTTTAGCTGGGCTGCAGCTTCATTTGACGCTTGCTCCAGTATTTCCCGATTACTTACTTCCTTTCTAGTCCTCACAGCAAGCCTGTGGGAGGGGTTCATTTTGTTATCTTATCTATAGATTAGCTTTAGGGTAAGATTCTAAATCAGTTTTGATTGCTAAGTATAGCATTCCAATTTTAGGACAATCAATCATTTCCCCACTGAAGGTTGTTAATTCATTATTACTAGTTTATTCATCTATTCATTGAACCAACAAGCATTTATGGAATGCTTGCCTTGTGACAATTGCTCTGTTAAGTTCTGGAACAGGACATTTCCATAATGTCTTACAATTTCCAGACTGTAAAATCAGTAGTCTCTTTGTTTTTTTTGCAGTTCCAGAAGGTGAGTGTTATCAGCTCCACTTTGCAGATGTCAAAACTGATGCTTGGACCCCAGAGCCTTTATGGGGGCAGGACTGTTATCCCGGGTTAAACTACGGAGAGTCCAGGAGACTACCAGATGGCTTTTTGTGGCTCTGTGCTGGAGGTTTCATAATGAAAAATGACCCAGTCCCTGACCTTGATAGGGTAAATGTTTAATATACATGTGACCATAGAGTTTGCACATAACTTATCCAAAGAGGACACTTTTGAGAGGGAAAAGAGGCACTATGATGTTTATGCCAGGACAATGTGCAAACTAGGGGGGATAGTTATTTCCTTTCTCCCAGCCTGTCTGTCAAGTTGAAAACAATGCATCTCTAGAGACATATATGCTTTCATGAAGAGTGTGAAGTTGGGGACAGACAGAGTAAGGCAGAGAGGCAGGAGGGAGGGGGCAGGAAGCACTACCTGGGCTGATTTCCTGTACCATCCAGGTAGTCAGAAGTGAAGCGAACCTGTGGTCCAGCTGCCTCCTCCTGCCCGCCTGCTGCTGCAGTGTTTTAAGCTGCAAGAGAAAAGAGGGAAAGGGAACAGAGAGTCTCTATTCACTGGACAAAATCAGTCCATCTTTTTTCACATTCCCTTCCACTAAAATCAAGCCTCACAGGAGGCGAACATTTCCAAGATCTTTTTCTTTTGGCTGGGAGTCCTTTTATAGACTCCCACCGCCCAGGAATTTATTCTCTAACTAAATAGTTTGATATTAATAAAAGAATTACTCGCAGTAGGTGGGTGTTCGCCATTACAAATCCCAGTGTGGGGACGATACCTTTCTTTGGTTATTGGCACAAAGCTAAATGGAAGGAGCCGTGTTCTGTAAGACTGTGTGCCCAAGATTGAAACTGAGTTTGTTTGCTCGCAGGTGGGAATCATGTCTCAGAGCTGGAAGGGATCTGAGGAGATGATTGGTTCAGCCTCTTGCCTCTAGACAGTTAACTCCCAAACTGCAAACACCCCAAAGGGAATGATGGCTATCAGGGCAAAGTATATCCTTCTCAGAATGTTACAGAGGGCCTTCGTGCGCTGGCCCTTTTGCCAAGACCACATCTCCCACCACTTCCTCCTGCGAGTTCAGTGCTTCAGCAGTGATGACGATGATGAAGATGCTGCTGCTGATGCACCAAGCTGTTTTCTAAGCACTTTGCCTGAGTTATCTCCATTATTCCTCACAGCCCACGGAAGTAGTTTATTTTAGTAGTATTTCTACAGATGAGGAATCTAGAGTACAGAGAAGTTAAGTAACTGTCCCAAGGTCACAAGTCTGCAAAGGGGCCAGAGCCTGAGGCTGACCTCTACAGTGTGCAGTTTGCTCAGTACGTTCCCCCCGGTGGAGACAGCTGTCATTTTAGGTCTTCACCCCTGAAGATGCAGCTTGAGTGCTGTTTCTCCTTAAAAGCTGTCCATGTGTCCAGGGGCTGAGCTCTGTGGGGCTGGTCTGGGCATCCACACACCCTGTGCAGACATCCA
Source organism: Zalophus californianus (assembly GCF_009762305.2). Taxonomy (NCBI): domain Eukaryota; kingdom Metazoa; phylum Chordata; class Mammalia; order Carnivora; family Otariidae; genus Zalophus; species Zalophus californianus. Next base: position 59,983,185 of record NC_045600.1, on the reverse strand, counting down.
TTACAGCCGCATCAATCTGTCCTTCCTGCTGGCTTTTGTGCCTGGCTCCCAGTCTATACTGAGGACAACCTGAGGCTAGAAACTCTTGTGCCTCTGGTTTCTAGCTCACGATCCAGTCTGTGGCTTTCAAATACATTTAACATGGTAAAATATGCACAGTCAGGAAGCAAATAAAAAAGAGCCGCCACCTTCCCTTCACAGTGCCACAGTGGGGACAGGGCTACCCCAAATGGAGCACTGACAATCCAAGGAAACAGTTTCACAGAGGGGGCTGTGAATCTGATCTGGACCTGGTGCTTGGCAGCAACTGTTTTAAACCATGAGCCAGTCAAACCTGTATTAATGATAAAAATGAGATACTATTTTTGAAAAAATACTTAAAAGGTTACTATGAAGCCTATTGGTAGGTGTGTCAGTTGGCACCGCCTACCTAGCAATTTTTACCCAGTAAAATATATCAAAACCTTAAAAATATGAATAGCTTTTGACACACTTACTTCCAGGATTTTTTTTCCAAGAAAAGATCAGAAATATATAGAAATACGTATGCATAAGTATTGTTTCAGCATTGCCTTAAGAAATGGAAAGTTGCAAGTGACCTAAGGGCCCAGACTTAGGGGCGTGGTTAGGAAGACTGTTACCATCAGATGATGGATTATACGCGGTTATTTATATCCTGTGTACAAAGACTTTGTAATGACACAGTAAAGGCTCATGATCTGTTAAGCAAGCAAACAAACACTCTACAATATAAAACTCTATAAACAGCATGATTTCAACAAAGTAAAAAATGTATGAAAACTAGAAGGAATCATACTAAAACATTAACAATGATTATGTCTGATTGGTGAATTGGGTCATTATTATTTTTTCTTTATAGATTCCTTTACTCCCCAAGTTTTATACCTTGAGCATGTATTACTTTAATTTTTAGGAAAAAAATTTAAGTTTTTAAAATACTGCATGGGATGTAACACATTATTATCAACAATGAATAAAGTTGAGCGTTAATATGTAAATTCTTAATTAAATGAAAAATATAGCGTTATCTCTGAAATAAAAAATGAATGGAATTACACAAATATATAATAAGAGTTATAATAAGTAGAAGTTGGCTGGTTTCACAGGGAAAAAAAGCAGTTCGGGTGTCAGAAGATCTGATTAATAGTATTCGTGTCAGTAATTGTATAACCCAAGAGAGTCACTTAACCTCTTTTTAAGTTTCTTCATTTATAAAAATTAATTAGTTGAATCAGATGAGCTTCACCTTTCCTCTAACAAAGCTCTAACAAAACCTCTGGTCTTTAGCTATTGATTCATCCACTATTTATCTCTTATGCACAAAACCCCACATTTATGGGTGATTTGATCGCTCTAGATGAGGTGCCAAGTGCAAATTCACAGAAACCTCTCCAAGTCAGCAGAAGGTGGTGCCTAATTCCTGAGGTTAGAGTCAATACAGCTGCGAGGACCAAGGAGTTGAAAGGAGAAAGATAAGATAGGGAGAGAATGGCAGAGAAGACACAGAGGTGCTGGGAGGAGGCCGGCTGGGCTGGGGAGGAGAGGCCTGTTTGACAGAATCCGTGATAGCTGCCTGGAAGGCAGGCCGCCGTGGTCGGGGTTGATTGATCAATGGTTGAGAGGCTGCCTGACAACTCGCCAAAGGAAGAACAGGGGCCGGTGAGGGGGATGACCTTTCACCCCTGGGCTCCCAGCACAAATTCCCTGGAGACCCAGTGTCTTATCGCCCTGTGGAGTTAGAACTGAGTGCCTGAAAACAAAGTTCCACTCAGGAGATAGCCAAAGGGTAGGTTTTTGCTTGTGGTTAGACACAAGTGAAAGAAATGATTTTAACCAGAGAGCAAGCACACAAACATTTGGTCCAAAATGTAAAGGAGTGGTAAAGAGGAAGGAGGAATGCTCTGGAATTCATAAGCCCTGTGTCTTAATCCTGGCTATGCTGCAGTCTTGCTGGGTGGCCAATAGGCCATTCACCTTTCCCTGCCTCACTTTCTCTCAGTAGGGTGGAGACAGCAATTCCTGTTCCCAGCATCGTGAAAGGTGTTAAGAAATCACAGATGCCACAAATGACGGACGGTGCTGTGTAAATCCAGAGTCCTAATTTTCTTTCTCCTTGGAAAGGATGAAGCTGGCAAGGGGCAGAGGGGAAGGGAGACAGAGACAGAGACAGAGACAAAGGAAGAGAAAGAGAGAGATCAGCTTCCTCTCAGCTATGGGACCACCCTTCTAATCACACTCCCAAAGATAGCAGGTGTTAAATAATGAAAATTGTACAGGCTAAATAGAATCCCAAATTACCTAAATTTTTCTGAGTCAAAGAGCATTGTCATTCTAGGAGAAACACTGAATACTTGCAATATCCACATAACTTTTGTGGAGTGATGCTATTCATTTCCTTCTCAACGTCGTTTTAAATCTGCAATGGCCATGAGTCACGGTTGCATTTTATTTTGCCTGTAAAGCCTTCGAGTTTAGTGCTTTAAATGTTGCTGGTAGTGCAGCAATATTTGATTAACATGTCCTCAAGGATAGAGGCTATGTCTTCTGCTCCCGTTGTATTTTTAGAGGGGCAAGAGAGATATTCAAGTTGGTGTTTCACTTAAAACCCAGCACATCCTTCCCATGATGGTTACTCCCAGCATTTGCATTTAGCTGTGCCCCTTCAAGTGCAGCAAGTCTGTTTGTAACTCCTGCATGACACAGGAGTGGGCCAGGTGAACATGTTGGGGTATCATTTTAGGGATAATAATGGCAGCTCATTTCTATTTATGGGTTTAATTGATCCTAATCCAGCAGGCTCTGAAATCATGATTCTACACCAAGTACCTCCCATGAAGGATGATGGCTTGAAGACCTCTGTCAATCACCCAGCAGAGCAGATGAGTACCCAAGTATTTCTGATTTTAAGGAGCATTTTAATCCAATCAGTTTCAGAGAGTCTTACTTCCTCTGAGCCATGCATGGATTAATTCTATAAGAGTGCCTTTTCCATTAAAGAAACTGATTGCAAACTTCCCTTCTAATTGTGAAAATGCTCACCTGCTTAAAGTAAACAGTTCTGGAAAGATACCTTCCTTTTGCTTCGGTTATTTAGCTGAGAGGAGTGGAGTTTCAGTGGAAGTTTAAGAAGTAAGAATGCAATACTCATTCTCGCTCTTAGAGAAATTTGTGCCTTAGGTAAATGCAGAAACTACAAATCAACCTTGACCCGCATCACCCACTTTTCAAGGACCTTAATTACTTGGCTATAATATATATTCCCTAAGTAAGAGAGCCGTGGGAATGGAGAGTGTAAGGAGGCATTGAGTTAATTATTTAATAGGAACAATAATCAAAAATTGAAAGCAACCTAAATATCCAGCAGTCAGAGAATTATTAAATCAATTATTAAACTGATTTTAGTATATTTATATGCTGGAAAACAATGACATAATTAAAATCACATTTTCTGAAGAATGTATAACGAGATGGGAAAATATTCACATATGTGAAATGAAAAACAGGGTGTAAAACTGTATGTACAATTTCTTGAGAATCTGTAGTCCTGGAGAAAAGACTGTTCTACCACAGTTCAAAAGAATGAAATGGATTTAAATGTACTAATATGGAACGATTCCTAAAATGTGACATCACATTGTCAAAGCACGTCTCAAAACAGTGTGCAGCACAATCCTACTTAGCTGGGACTTTGGGTTGGAAAAGCTAAAGGGTACATTAATCTCATCTGTATCATTTGAGTTTCTGTAATAAGAACATATTTATAGGGGTGCCTGGGTGGCTCAGTCAGTTAAACGTCTGATTCTTGATCTCAGCTCAGGTCTTGATCTCGGGGTCATGAGTTCAAGTCCCACGTTGAAGAGAATATATTTGTATCTTGAGTAATTTAAAAATTTTAAGTAGGAGAGAACAGATAATAATAATAATAGTTGAGTATCTCTTAATAGTGTGATTGTAATTATTTGATGAAACTGAAGCCCTTGCGGGCTAAATCACTTGACAAGATTTGATTGCGGTTCTCTGAGACTCCAAAGTTCAAGTTCTTTCCATTCCATAGCACCTTTCCAGTCATGTGTCCCTAGGGGCTCTGGGGTCAGGTCACTGTTAGGGGAAAAGGAGGAACAAGCAGGTACTGGGAGATGGGTGGCTATCTTTCTTCATGAACTCTAAGAGTCCGAGTTCAGCGGTGGAAATCAGACACGGGGCCAGCAAACCAGAGGCTGTGAGGGAGATGGAAATGGCACCACCAGCTGATCAAAAAAAAAAAAAAAAAAAAAATCTGCAGCTTCTTTCCAGCTGTGGTTCACCTTATAGTCTTTTTAGGAGCTTAACAGAGAGATTCTGGGACCCACTCCCAGGGGCTGTGGCCCAGGAATTCTGTGTTTTCGCAAACATCCAACGTGGTTTTTAGACCATTTCTTCAGAAACCCTGCCCTAGAGATACTATGGATTCAGAAAACGAATGCATGAAATGTCATGCTCTCCCTTCCCAACTTTACCAGACCATCCTCTGAATTCTTTTTTCTTTCAGAAGGGTCTTTGTGCCCATTTAAAGCGGATTCCACTGAATTAAAATATTGGGGGGATTGCACAAGGGTAAAGTTAGGGGGTAGCCACTGTGAGTGCGCTGGGGAGAGTGGGGGGAGGCAGGGGTGTCTCAGTGAAGAAGAGGGGCAGCAGCTGCATAAATGCTATGAAGTTTAAAAATCAATAAAAACGGTCTTCTCTGGGCGCCTGGGTGGCTCAGTTGGTTAAGCGACTGCCTTCGGCTCAGGTCATGATCCTGGAGTCCTGGGATCGAGTTCCGTATCGGGCTCCCTGCTCGGCGGGGAGTCTGCTTCTCCCTCTGACCCTAACCCCTCTCATGCTCTCTCTCTCAAATAAATAAATAAAATCTTAGAAAAAAACAAACAAAAACACACGGTCTTCTCTCTAGACATGACCCTGCCAAACACAGGACATAACAGAGTATGACCTGTTAAATAACAGTTGTTGTCGGAGGATTGTAGTAAAAATAATTATGGAATCTAAGAAGTGAGCACCCAGGTTCTGATCATTAGCTTAGCTAAGAAAAAGTGCAATTAGTCCACTGGGGTCAAGAAGAACCGCAATAAACAGGTTTCCTCCTGCAAGATTTGTCCGGATTGCAGCCGCTACTCAAAAGCAAACCAAAGGTCCTATGTTGCCACCTAGAGGCCAAAGCCTGGAAGTATTGGCTGAGGAAATTTAAATCGATCTGACTCTGGAAAAATCTCTGTCCAAGTTTAATTACAGCACTTAAAAACCACCAGCTTCAGACTTAAGAATGCCAATCATTCCTTTTTTTCACAGGACATGAGTTAAGTGTGTGAACTCAGTCCTTCGTAATGCCCAAATAATTTCAGGATAGAACAAATTTCTAGAACCTCGATTAAATGTGAGAGAGAGTATGCCTGTGTGTGAGAGTGAGGGGGTCAGGGGAGGTCTTAACTGCCACTATCTAACCAGATGATCTTAGTAAGATTACTAATAGCCCTCAGGGCCATTCCTTTTATGTAAATGAGAGGACTGAACTGACTTGACAACACTACAAGACTTCTAAGCCCTAAAATTCTGTATTTCTATAATAACTAGATTCTATTTTAACCCAGACATCAGTCAAAAAAAAAAAAAAATTGGCACCATATGCAAAAAACGTTGGTACCCTACATTCCTTAATGTGACCTTCTTCATCAAGGAAACCACGTCTTTGCTGCCCTCTAGAGCTCCGCCTGAAATCTGCATGAATTTAATACAAAGATCCTCCAAATGAGAAACTGGCTTACTTGATTGAGTCTTAGAGCCTGGCAGAGGCCTGCAGTCTCAGGCACATTCTTTTTCTGCAACATATTACTCTTTCTTTCCATTCTTGCTCATATACATCTGATACAATTCAGTTCAATTCAACCATTTATTCTAGAATTCTCTCCCAACTCTTTCTGTTTATGGCTTTTGGCTGTTGGATGTTAAGCCTACATCATTTACTTGGAAGAAGGGGTCGATTTTTCTAAAGGATTCTCTGCTCCATAAATATGTCTCCTCTGAGTAAGTTGTACAGTGGCACCAGGGAGGATTATCTGTCCTAATTTATGGAACCAATGCTTATAAAAATAATCCCAGGCTCTTTTCTTGTATAACGTCCAAGAAATGTGTGCACCAAAACCTCCACTGCAACGACAACGTAAGAACCGCTATGAAACTGCCAAAGAAATATGGGACCACCAGGTGGAAGTTCACCGGCTGAGTCAGCACAGGAGCCATATTTTCCACTTTGATTTGGAATTATAATTCAGTTCTGAATTTTCTCAGAACTATAGCCAGTCTTTGTTCCATCCAGTCTGCTAACTGGTGAGTTGTACATGAAGGATAGTTTACAGAAAAGTGGAAACAATGCCTTCCGCTCGTTGCATCTTTCTTGACATTGGGAACATCTCCATTTAAGGCAAGAGCATTCCAGTTCAGTTGAGATTTTTTACTCGTTGCTAGAACAGCAGTGATATATATCAAAATTTATGCCAGAAATTAAAGTGTCGGTAGTGACCTATTATAAACTCAAACACTCCATAAGACCAGTTCTAGGATACCTAGAGGATATGCAATGGCCTTCAGGGTTACTGCTAAAGAGAGACCCAAGACCCCTCCTTACTTGATCTATAGCCTCATTCAAAGTCTAATCCACTCCGGGGTCCAGCCTCCTGCAGGGTGTGAAGTCAGACACAGTGGGGACTATACAAAGCTTTTGAGGCACTAATTTATCAGGGAGTGGATGAAGCATTGGAGAGAGATTTGCAGAGTTTCAAATGTTCTTCACTGTTCGTAGTTATAAAAAGATCTTCCAGTAGTTAAAGGGTTGTTAGTGTTTATGGTAACTCTAAAGGGACTGCACATAAATTTTGCTTTTCTGCTTCCCCATCAAGAAGCTACTGGGAAACCTAGCAACACAGCAGTTTCCATTGTTTAGCCCCAGGTGTGACACCCGTAAATCCCCAGGGAACAGACAATAGTAAATAACCTAGTCTGTTTGCAAGAACCTGCTGTCTGTTGCTGGCCATAAGCTCCCAGAATCCGGGTCCTGCCCCAGAGTCCTTCTACCTTCACCCTGGCGTGGTCTAGGGGCATCCTTCATTTTACCCACCTAGACCATGATGACTAGGGAGGACCGAGTGGAGCAGCCATCAAACCACAGAGGCTCCAGAATCATTTCTGCTACTCAAAAGTAAAGGGGTGAATTAGAACGCTTTGTTTACTGCATCTCTCTCTGTATATGACCTAAAAAATGATTATGAGCGCTGGTAAATGCAGGTTTGTAGCAAAATGGAGAAAGGAGGTAGTGCTAGCTTATGCTGGGCGTTACTGCTGCTCACTGCTGTTTCCAAGTCCTCTCCTTCCATGTGCTCAGGAGGGTTGCCCCTTCCATTCCCTACAAGCAAGTGACTCTATAACTTGCTTTGCCCAGTGAAATGTGAGAGGAAGTGAAGTTTATCACTTCTGTATGGAAACATTTAAGAGCGTGCGAGATTCTTCATGGCCCTCATCCCTTGCATGGAAATATGTGTCAATGTCACAGCGTCACCAGACCAGAGTAACCTGGAATGTTGAGCCAATATACAAAGGACAGCTGCCTAGAAAATTGATTCAACCTGTAAAGGACTTTACATGAGTGAGAACCAAACCTTTGTTATTTAAGCCACTGTTTTTTGTGTTTGTGTTTGTGTTTGTGGTTTTTTTTTAAGAGTTGTTTGTTACTGCAGCATATCCAGGCTCTCCTGACTGGTACATGCTTACCTGCTACTGTAAGTTGAATCTTTTCAGTCTGAATATTGCTTACCTTGCTGAGAGAGAGAGAAGCAATCAGAAGCTCATATTTCTCTCTGATCTCAGTAAATCCCAACAACAACATTGCATTATGACAACAGCCGAAATATTTGGCCTGCTCCTGACTTGATCTTTCTTACTCTAAAAACAATTTCCTTATTTTAAAATTTAAATTTCCTTTTAGCTTTCTTTAGTGCTTTTTGACAGATTTGCCTCACTTCAGTTGTCAACTTTTCCAGCCCTGCCATTACATATCTGAGCTACCCTCTTATGTTTATACTTAACATTATGTGTCCTTCCCTGCACTGTGCCACCCCCCCACCCCGACATAGCCATCATCTGTACATACTGTTTTTAAGTCTGGGCTAATTAACATTTTTCAGAGTTCTCAGCATTCTTTTTTTTTTTAAAGTTTACTTGTGTTTTTAGTAATCTCTACACCCAACATTGGGCTCGAACTCATGACCCTAAGATCAAGAGTCACATGCTCCACCGACTGAACCAGCCAGGTGCCTCAGCATTCTAAAGTGGCCTTCCCTTCTGGAGTTTCTTGTAGTGGTAATATGTCTCTTTTGCCTTGTGCTTTAAAATCAATTTTCCACAAATCTAAGTTCCCAAATTGTGTACTGGGGTTCCCTGAACACTACAGCAAACTCACAGGCTCATTGCAGAGTATTTTAAACTTCTGAGGAAAACACAGGGATATCCGACCTCTACCAGATATGATATGAACTACTAGCTCAAGATGGTTTATAATTTCAATGTTAGAACACATTACATTTTTTCTGTTGACATCATACCTTTGCAAAGTTGTATTTTTAGTGATCACTGCCATAAAAACCAAGTACAAGATTGTGAAAATCAATATCGACCAGGAAATGAGGATGGCAATGTCCTATTTGAATTCAGGGGTTTGGGAAGTTGTGCAGTGCCAAATAGGTACACACATTTAGCAATTGTTGATTATTTAAGAGTAAAATAAAAATATGATCTTTTCTTTTAATTAATGTGTAATATTTTTTTCAAATAGTTACCAGCTTGTTAGAGCATAAATACTTCTTAAGTTGTTTGGTCTTATCTACTTAAAATACATAAAACTATTAACAGTTTCTTTTGGTCTAGGAGAACCATAAAAAAAAGCACCGAAATATTGGGGCATGATAGACTGTGAAAATGTGGGAATTTCTGGCCTAGGAACACATCCAACCATACTCAAAATCTTGTCCTGTTACATCCTCAAATAGACATGGGTCCAGTCTCTTCAACAAATGGTGCTGTGAGAACTGAATATCCACATGAAAAAGAATTTCACACCATATAGAAAAATTAACTCAAAATAGTTCAAAGACCTAAACGTAAGAGTTAAAACTATAAAACTTTTAGAAGAAAATATGAGGGTAAATCTTCATGACCTTGGATTTAGCAATGGGTTGTTAGATATGACACCAAAAGCAGAAGCAAAAAAAAAAAAAAGATAAAGATAAATTGGATTTTGTCAAAATTTTGTGCATCAAAAGACACTATCAAGAGAGTGAAAAAGCAACCCACAGAATGGGAGAAAATATTTACAGACCATATATCTGATAAAGGCTTAGCATCCAAAATAAATAAAGAATTCCTATTGTTCAACAACAAGAAGATGAAACCAAATTTGAAAAATGGGCAGAGGAGGGGCACCCGGAAGCTCAGTCAGTAGAGCAATGACTCTTGGTCTTGGGGTTGTAAGTTCAAGCCTCACCTTGGGTGTAGAGCTTACTTTAAAAAAATAAAACTAAAAATGGGCAGAGGACTTGAATAGACATTCCCGCCCACCCCCCTACCAATATACAAGTAGCCAAAAAACTACACGAAAAGATGCTCAATATCACTTGTTATTAGGAAAATTCACATCAAAACCCAAGGAAATACTACCTCATACGCACAAGTTTTTGCCATAATAAAAATAGAAAATAACAGGAGTTGGTGGAGACATGGAGAAACTGGAAAACTTGTTCATTGCTGGTAGGATGTAAAATGGTGCAGCCATTGTGAAAAAAAAACAGTTTAGTGGTTCCTCAGAAAGTTAAACATAGAATTACTAAATGATCTAGCAATTCCACTCCTAGATATATACCCCAAAGAAATTAAAACACGTATTCAAACAAATATTGGACATAAATATTCATAGCATTACTCTTCATAGTAGCCAAAAGGTGGAAACCCGAATGTCCATCAACTGACGAATGGATAAACAAAAGTGGTATATCCATACAATGGAATATTATTCACACAAAAAAGGGAATGAAATACTGGTACATGATACAGTATAGATGAAGCTCAAAAACATTATGCTATGTGAAAAAAGCTATACACATAAGTTCACATATTGTATGATTCCACTTATAGGAAATATCCAGAATAGGTATACTTATAAAGACAGAGCAGACTAGTGGTTGCCAAGGGCCAAGAAAGAAGGAAGAAGGAATGACTGCTCAATGGACACAGAGTTTACTTTTGGCGTAATGAAAATTTTTTGTAACTAGATAGAGGTGATGGTTGCACAATATCATGACTAACTGCTACTGAATTGGATGTACTTCAAAATGGCTTATGGTTAATTTTATGTTATGTAATTTATGTTATGTTATTTTATCTCAATTATATATTTGTATATAATATGATATATAACATATTGTTGAGATAAAATTCATATATATACATATATACACACACACACACACACACACACACACACATATACACATACATACACAAAAGCCCCTAGCATGGTCATCTTCTCTCAATGTTTCCATAACTTCTACTCCGCCAGTAATTCCCAGTTGCTGGTAGAATTAGTTAGGGCCATTGTATCAGGGGACTTAGTCATCCTTTCACTCCGTGAGACAGAGGTTCCTAACCTTTAGTTTACCTTCAGAGGGTCAAGAGACCCTTCAAGATTCTTTGTCACATTTTGTGCCCATGTGCAGAGGGAGCAGGTAAACTGCACTGTGGTGGCCACAGAGGTCCCGGGAATCCCGCAGGGAATTCTGAAGCTGGGATGGTCTTCCAGTATACCACAGGGTCCAGGCACTGCTAATAAAGGAAGTTGGGTTCAGGCTGCCTCCAGGAGAGGACATCATCTTCCTCCAAGAACAATTCCTGGGGGGTGGGGGGAACTCAACTGTGAGCTGGGGAATGAATGTCTTGGTCCTAAAAGGAAGATCTGAGCAGCGTACAACAGCATCCACTTCAGTTGGTGTATGCAATGCAGCACTAGTACCCTCTGGGTGTGGTAGATTCCAAATGCTAATTGTTTCTCTTGCGTTAGAGCTTCTTAATTCATTGGAGACAGATCAACACTGGACATCTTGACTTGGGTTCTATCGCCTCTGGCTGAAGTTGCCCAACAACTTTCCTTTCGGCTCCCAGTTTCCCAGTCTGCTTCTTTGTTGGGGTCTTCTCACCCCTCCAGGTAGCCCTCTTAGACTGAGCTGCTTTCAAGATGACTCAGACCAACTCCCTCCAGAGATTTTTCTAGCATGTATTAGAAGTGGTCTCAAAAAAATTTTGTGGACCCTGTTATCTAAATGTTACCAGAAAGAAAGATCAACTTCTCTAAACCAAATTCATGATCCTTGGCAGATGTGCTCTGTGTTTCGTGTGGCTTATATCCAACAATTCCCTACCACTGGTCAAATCATTTCACTATCTGAGAATATGATTTGCAACTAATTCATCTTGAAGTGTTTGACCAGAACCTACAGTGCTTAAAATTAGAAATGCTATGTGTATTTTATTGAGATTTTTTTCAGTGCCCATGGTGGGTGATTGCTAACATCTGCTTTGAAAATTTTCCAGGCTAAAATCATTATGGCCTTATGCTATAGCTTAGAACTTTGGATCTCAATTGCCTGTTCCTCAGTGTGTTAGAGCAGGCCCCAGCACTGTTTCTTAGGATTATTTCTGACCCTGCTCGTAGTTTGTTTCTATTCCCACTGCCATGCAGAGGTGGGTTTTGGTTAGACTCCTTAATTTTCAAAGGCTCTTAAATCTACTCTTAGCCAGTGATTATCTTTTCCTTTAATTAGCCATTCAAAATATTCACCCTTCAGATTCTTGCCAAATATTACAATTTTGAACTCCCTGCTCTGCAACACTTATCAAAAGTTTCAAGATGTATTTATAGGAGGTGGCTATAAAAGCAGGCAGACAATCTTCTAAATATTTTTAAAATTTACCTTAGGATTATACTAGACCAGGTGATCTCATGCTTTTTGTGGATGTGTGGATCTGTACTTTGGCCTACACTGAAGGATTTTATAAGAGACTCACTTTTGAATTTTTTGGGGGAAGGGGCTGTGGCTGGAAAACCATCCCATCCATGACTGTGCTTCCTCTCTATGACATCTGTTGGGTGTAAGGAAAATAGGTAATTCTCCTCATGACCTAGCTTATTGGTAGCTAGTGGAAAGTGTGAATCTTGAAAATCAACATATCTTCCTTTTTACAATGAGTTATCAAAAATTTCAAAACCAAATTTGTGACTCACTTGAGCAATTACCAAGACCTTAGAATATGCATTTTCCTCATGACCTAGCTCATTGGTAGCTGGTGGAAAGTGTGAATCTTGAAGCTCAGTGTTACCTTCCTCTTTACATTGAATTATCAAAACAGGTCAATGCCAAATTTGTGACTCACCCTTAGCAACTATTAAGATCTTCAGACATGCATTTCTTGTTATTAATATTGCTATTTTTCTGCTCATTTCCTTGTCATCGTCCCCTTAAATTATATATTTTTCATGTTTTTATTTGTACCTGTTCTATAACTTACCTTAAATTTTTCATAGACCAGGGCTTGGGTATAAATAAAATGAAATAGTCATCTCAACTCCAGTTCCACCCCTTCCTTGCCTAACCATACGTTTCATTTGACTTCTTAGAACATTCTTTATCAAGCCTGATTAAATCATTAATCATGATGATGATGACAACAACCACAACAAAAATAACTGCTGGTTGAGAGATTCTGTGTGCGAGATTCTTGACATATTAACGTGGATCTCATTTAATCTTTAAGCCCCCTCTCAAGGCAGGTGTTATTTCCCCATTTTACAAAAGAGAAGAACAAGGCTCAGGAGGTTTAAAGTATTGCTCAAAGGTAACATCAGTAAGTGACAGACCCAAAACTGGAATTCTCCAAAGCTCCTTTTCTTTTCTCTGTGCCAGTTTGCCCACTCCTTGACATTATGCTCTTTCACTCTTTATTTTATTTTGTTTTGTTTTATTTGCTCTTTCACTCTGTAAAAGAGTCATCATTCTATGGCTTTGAACTGATACAACACATGTACCCAGTAAAACCCCAAGTCTTCGTTTCTCTAATAGAGATGGGGCATGGGGGTGGGTAGGATCTCTCAGCCATTTAACAGGACATTGTCCTGCCTCGCTAAATGAGTGAGCAGAACTCCACCATCATTCCTTCTCCTTTTTGAAAGAGGCATAAACTACAGCTTAGACCAGAGGCAGGGATGGAGGTAGAAGAAGAAAGCAGACAAATATAAAAAAGAAATATTTTCCTGGATTCCCAACCCAGGGCTAAAAAAGTGAGTTTGTGTTTTCATTAACTTGTAAGACAAGCCAGTTTGGCTAGATTTTAGCTGGGTAACAAGCAGAAACCTGTACTTTACTATTTTTTTTAAAGTTAGGTTTACTCAGAGGAGTAATTTATATATAATAAAATTTAGCCCTTTAAAATGTAGGGGTTAAAATGTTGGATGAGTTTTGACCAATATGTACATTTCCATAGGCACTGTCATGCAAGATGCAGAATCTTACTGTTACCCCAAAAAGTTTTCCTCCTGCTCTCTTGCAGGAAATCTCTCCCTCTTGACCCACTAATCCGTGGCAAATACACAGTATTGCCTTTTTAGACTATCATATGAATGGAATCATACAGTATGTAATCTTTCGTGTGTGTCTTGTTTGACTTAGCACAATGCTTTTAGAATTCATCTATGGTGTTGCAAATATCAATAGTTCATTCCTTTTTATTGCTGAGTAGAATACCATTGTGGATGGAATTCACATTTGTAGATATACCAAAGCTTGTTTACTTACTCACCAGTTGATGAAACTCACCAGTTTGATTTGTGGCTTTTATGAATAAAGCTGTTATGAACATGTGCCTGCAGGTATTTATAGGAAAATACCCAGGAAAGGTATTACTGGATTGTATGGTGAGTGGATGTTAACTGAACTGTTTTTCAAATGGCTAAACCCTTCTGTGTTCACAACAGCAATGGATGGGATTTCTAATTGTACCACATTCTTTTCTCTTTTTTTAAAGATTTTATTTATTTGTTTATTTGACAGAGAAAAACACAGCGAGAGAAGGAACACAAGTGGGGGAGAGGAAGAAGCAGGCTCCCTGCTGAGCAGGGAGCCCCACGTGGGGCTTGATCCCAGGACCCTGGGATCAGGACCTGAGCCAAAGGCAGATGCTTAACAACTGAGCCACCCAGGCGCCCCTAATTGTACCACATTCTTGTATACAGTTGCTATTGTCAATCTTATTGTAATTTTAATTTGCATTTCCCTAAACACTAATGATGTTGAGTACCTTTTCATATACTTATTTTCCATTCATGTCTTCTTTTGGTGAAATGTATGTTAAAATCTTTTCCATTTTTTTTGGATGGTTTACCTTTTTATTATTGACTTATAAGTGCCATTCTATTTAGGATACAAGTCCTTCATCAGACATATGTTTTGAAAACATTTTCTCTTAGTTTGTGGTTTTCCTTTTCTTTTCCTTAATAGTGTCTTTTAAAAGGGGCATTGTTAGTTTTGATGAAGTCGTTTAGAGTTTTTGCTCTTAAATGCGGGGCTATGATCCATTTCAAATTAGTTTTTGTGTATGAGGCAAGGTAAGGGTTGAGGTTCTTTTTTTTTTTCCTGCATGTGGATGTCTAATTATTCCAATTGTTTTTTTAAGAAGCACTGCTTATTAAAAAATTGATACTTTCTTTCCTTCAATTACCTCAGCACCTTTGTCAAAAATCAATTGACCACATATATGTGGATCTATTTCTGAGCTCTCTATTGATGTATATGTCTATTCTTACACTAATACATACTGTCTTTATTACTGTAACTTTAAATTAAGTGTTGAAATCAGGTATTAATGGATCTCACTCCTTTTTAAAACTGTTTCGGATATCTAGATGCTTTGCATTGCATATAAATTTTAGAATCTGCTTTTCAATTCCTAAAAAAGAACAGCCTCTGGGATTTTTATTGGGATTCATTGAAACTATTGATCAATCTGGGGAAGAACTGATATCTTAACAATATTTAGGCTTCCAATTCATAAACACAGTGTATAACTCTATTTAGGCCTTCTCTGTTTTTTTTTTTCCAGCAATATATAGCTTACAGGTCATGTATGTAGTTTGTTAAAGTTATTTTTGAGAACTTCATTTTGATGCTATTATAAATGATATTTTTTATGTCAATTTCCAAGTGTTCACTGATAGTACCTAGAAATAGAATTCATTTTTTATATTTACTTTGTATTCTTTGACTTTACTAAACTCACATAGCAGTTCAGTAATTGCTATAGTTACTTGGTATTTTCTATGTAGATGATCATGTCTTCTACTAATAAAGATAGTTTGACTTCTTCCTTTCCAAAATATATGACTCTAAGGGGCGCCTGGATGGTTCAGTCAGTAGGGCATGCACCTCTTGATCTAGGAGTCATGAGTTCAAGCCCCATGTTCGGTGTAGAGATTACTTTAAAAAAAAGAAAAAAAGAAAAATTGGGTCACCTGTCTGGCTCAGTCTGTAGAGTAGGCTTGATTTTAGGATCATGAGACCCATGTTGGGCATAGAGCTTACTTAAAGAAAAAAACCCAAAATATATGACTCTTATTTAATTTTATTGTCTTACTGCAGTGGCTAGGACTGCCAGTATAACTTTGACTAGAAGTTGCAAGAGTAGACAACCCTGCCCTATTCCCAGCCTTAGGGATAAAGCATTCATTATTTCACCATTAATTATGATGTTATTTTTTCTAAAGATTGTATTTATTTATTTATTTGAGAGAGTGAGAGAGCAAGAGAGATTGAGAGAACGAGTGGTGGGGAGGGGCAGAGGGGAAAGCAGGCCCCCTGCGGAGCAGGGAGCCTGACGTGGAACTGGATCCCAGGACCCTGGGATCATGACCTGAGCCGAAGGCAGATGCTTAACAGACCGAGCCACCCAGGCGCCCAAGTATGATGTTAATGGTAGGCTTCTGTGGATGCCCTTTTTCAGGTTTGGATATTTCCTTCTATTGCTAGTTTATTTAAAGTTTCTATTATGAATGAATTTTGGACTTCATAAAATGTTTGTTTTTTTCTGCCTCTTTTCGGATGATGGTATGATTTTTCTTTTTGTTTTTTAAATTAATTAATTAATTAATATTTTTAGAGAGGGAGGTAGGAGGGGCAGAGGGAGAGGGAGAGAGAGAATCCTAAGCAGGCTCCATGCCCAGAGCGGAGCCTGGTATCAGGCTCGATCTCACAACCCTGAGATTACGATCTGAGCTGAAATCAAGAGTCAGATGCTTAACTGACTGAGCTACCCAGGTGCCCCATAATTTTTCTTTTTAAGCTTGTGGATGTGGTAAATTACACTGATTGATTTTCAAATGTGAAACCAATTTTGCATATCTGTGATGAATCTTATTTTATTGATGGCCCTGATGTATTATCATTTTTATGTATTACTGGATTCAACTTAATAATATTTTCTTGAGGCTTTGACATATGTATTTATGAGGATTTTGTTCAGTAGTGTTCTTATAATGTCCGTGTCTGGTTTAGGTATCAGGGTAATACTGGCCTCACAAAATGAGTTGGAGAGTATTTTTTCCTCTCCTATTTTCTGGAAGAGTTTGCAAAACCTGCATTTTTAAATTCATCTATTTCTATTCATTTTGCCCCTGAACTTCCAACCTCACCTCAGGTCCTCTGTACATGATTCTTTGAAGTACTTTAAAGTTCTCTTTGTGGGGGCGCCTAGGTGGCTCAGTCGTTAAGCGTCTGCCTTTGGCTCAGGTCATGATCCTGGGGTCCTGGGATCGAGCCCTGCATCGGGCTCCCTGCTCAGCGGGAAGCCTGCTTCTCCCTCTTGCACTCCCCCTGCTTGTGTTCCCTCTCTCACTGTGTCTCTGTCAAATAAATAAATAAATAAACAAACAAACAAATAAATAAATAAAAATCTTAAAGTTCTCTTTGTGGAACCAGGAAGACAAGGAATTCCTATACATACGAGAAATTCAAATACCTTGAAAAGGCCGTGTGTGTGTGTGTGTGTGTGTGTGTGTGTGTGTGTGTGTGTGTGTTCCTGTGCTGCTCTCTAAGAGTTACTGTGTAACAGGAGAGGAAAAGGGAAGAGGGTTTTAAGCCTTGGAAGAAACTAATGTAAGTCACCATGCGTCACAGCCTCACTAGGACAATGGCTACTTATTATCAGAGGAGAAGGGCATTATATCAAAATCCACTCCTTTAAGCAAGATGAGGGCGTGTAATGCCAAAGCAAGTCCTTGCTCTCTGCTTTCTAAGTGTGGTTCCGTTGACTCATATTACCCTCCAGAGCCTTCTCCCTTGAAATAAAAAACTTTTCAGTGAGCCCAAACCCTTCAGGCCTGGAACAAACCTACTTTTGAACATGCATTAAACACACAGGTGAGTTCTTAGAGAATCTGTATGTTTTGCTATTGCCTCATAACCTGCCAGAGACCAGACAAGTGATGGGAAGCCATTGAAGAGGACAGAAGATGAAAAGGCCTTGTGTAAGTCTGGGTCTTTACCCTCTTTCACCTTCCAGCTTTTCTCTCCATTCCAGAGAGGAAACTTCTGGAGGAGGGCTACATAGAGGTGACATTTGCTTTTTGGAGATTTACTGGGGACCACATGGGAGCCCAGCTGAGATTCCTGCAGGAGGAAAATTATTACACAAATGTACATTTTCACCCTTGCTTAATGAAGACAGAAGAGCAGAGAGAAGACTCAATAAGGACATGTGCCTTTAGCTCCATACTGGGGTATGTCTAAATCCTCTTCACCCACAGGGACCAGCACCGGCCTTAGGGCTCAGACCACGGAAGGAGCATGCAAGTCAGAGGATTTAGTGTCCAGTTCCAGAGTGGCTCTCATCTGAGTTCAAGGAAGGTGTGTCCTGCCAGAGCAAGGGAATCTGGGTCTACTCAATTTTACTGATAAAAAGTGGGGTCTATCCTTTCTGTCTGGCATGTCTCTGCACATAGCAAGCTAGATCTTGATCCTGGCTGATTTCCTGCCTGCTCCTGAAGAAAGGCAACTTTGTTCTCGAAGATGTGGTTAAGGAAGATAGCTTTATTGGTCAAGGTTCTTGCAGAAAACAGATGGTGCACTCACATTAGGACCACCCTCTAGGACTAATCATAATGGGGCTCCATCACTGTCCCAAGTCTGAAGGGAAGAGAGGAAGACATGACTTCCAGAATCTAAATGGAGCAAACTGTATGAAGAGGGTCTCCTGACCACAGGATGGTGGCCAGGGAATGATAGCCCCCACACACCTCAGTCTCCATCTGGTGTTCCACACTGGTTGAACCAAAAGAGAAACCAGAGGGCCAGGAAGCAGGTTGATGTGGTCCACACAGGTGAGCTTCCTGGGGTCTAAAGCAGGGTGGAGGAGGGTAGAAGAGGGTAGGGAATGAATCTGGAGGGACAATGGGAAGGCATCCAGTGAGTAGCTGTGTACATCAGAGCCTTTCCCATGCTCCCAGGCCCTGTTGACAGAGCAACTGTATCTTTCCATGCCCTTCTTGACATCTATTTCCCTAGGAGGAAAAGCTCCAAGGCTCACCATCTCTGGAGTAGAACCCAAGGGCCCATCGTTGGGATCTGGCTCTTGCCACAGCAGCTGGGCCACCAGGGAGGACAGACTGGAAGAGCTTGTGAAACCTGCCAAAAGGTTCGTGGCCAGAAGCCATGCTTTTTCCCCCAAAGGGAAGAAACAGGTCCCTAAAAAGGGCTGGTTGGCCATGAGTAAAGTTCAACCCTGTTCATTCCTGTTAACGTCCTCTGGCGGCCAGGGGCACTGAAGGAAGTCAGTAGTCAGGAAAATTCCAAGACGCTTTTACTAAAAATAAAGTAAATAGCCATTTCTTACAAGATGCCCAGCCACTAATTAGCTGCAGTACTTCCGTGTGAGGAGAGGCCCTTTGGCTACAGAATATGAATTTTAAAACTAAGCTCCCTCTAAAGTGGCAATTAAAGGCTTTACCCAATCATAATAAACCTTAGTCTTCCTTTCCTAAGCAAACTCCGCATCTTGCTGCCAGAGCAAACCCATCAGCTCATTCCTGGTTTCCTTCTTAAAACAGAGCGGGGCCATGATACTCCACAGAGCAAATACTCTCGGGCGGCTCTTTCCAGGCTCTTGGAGCAGCTCTCAGGGCTTGTTACAGTGTTGGCATGGGCACAGCAGACCCTAAGTGTCCTTCAGTCTCTGGCCTCGGCCCAGGCCACCAGGACACTGTCCGCTAAGGCCGGGCAGCCTGGTGGTTACGGACACGGGCTTTGCTACCACAGTCACGGTGTTTGCAGAAACAGAGCAAGAATCTATACTTTTCCTTCACGGCACTTTATGGAAGTTTGCAAGTGGGCATGTAACAGTGACGACGTTTTTACACTGTGTGTGTTCTCTGCCTCCACTCTGCCCCCTAACGACAATCCCGGTGTTGTCCACTTGGCCCGCTCCTTTCTCTTCCCTCTTGGGACCAGTAGGGGGAGCTCGTCATGAAGTCAGAACAGGAGTCGCAAGGTGGCATGCCTGCAGGGGCAGGGCAGGGCAGGGGGCAGCGGTGCAGGGACAGTGCAGAAGCAGCAGAGAGCTGGGGCCTCTAAAGCAAAAGGATGTAAAGCCCTGAACTCAGCTCTGCCCAGCGAACTGTTGCTGGAATACAGCCCCCCCCCCCCCAAAGCAAAAGCCAGATTTGGATTTCTGTACAAAATGTCTTCATTGTTGTGGGACCAAAAAACAACTGAGGCTGGTGTGGCTTGTGCCCTCCAGTGTGTGATGCCTGGATCAGATGAGGTGCGTTGAAAAGGAACAGGAAGGAGGGGGAAGGGACAGCAGAGTGTAAAGTTAGGTCCCAAAATATCCTCAATGGGGAGTTGAGAGCTGCTAATAGTGAGGAGGATTTGGAGAGCAGCTGAAACTGAGAGAGGTGATTTTAAAGATGTTCTGCTATGCGTTAATGGGCTGCCCATTTGGATGTTACCTTGAGAAACTGAATAAATATTTTAATTTTCATGACATTTCCCCAGAGAAGACATGCAGATGGCCAACAGACACATGAAAATATGCTCAACATCACTCATCATCAGGGAAATGCAAATCGAAACTACAATGAGATATCACCTCACACTTGTCAGAACGGCTAAAATCAAAAGCACAAGAAACAAGTGTTGGCGAGGATGTGGAGTAAAAGGAGCCCTCGTGCACTGTTGGTGGGAATGCAAACTGGTGCAGCCACTGTGGAAAACAGTATAGAGGTTCCTCAAAAAGCTAAAAATAGAATTACCACATGATCCAGTAATTCCACTATGGGATATTTACCAAAAGAATGCAAAAACACTAATTCAAAAAGATACACGCAAGCCTATGTTTATTGCAGCATTATTTACAATAGCCAAATTTTGGAAGCAGCCCAAGTATCTATTGATAGATGAATGGATAAAGAAGATGTGGTATATATATATATATATATATATATATATATATATATATATATATGCACAACGGGATACTACTCAGGCATCAAAAAGAATGACATCTTGCCATTCGCAAAAACATGGATGGAATTAGAGTATAATGCTAAGCAAAATAAGTCAGAGAAAGACAAATACCACATGATTTCACTGATTTCACTCATATGTAGAATTTAAGAAACAAATGAGCAAAAATTAAAAAAAAAAAGGACAGAGAGACAAATCAAGAAACAGACTCTTAACTATAGAGAACAAACTGAGGTTACCAGAGGGCAGGTGGGTGGGGGGAAGGGTGAAATAGGGGATGGGGATTAAAGAGTACACTAATCATGATGAAAATAAATAAGTAACTAACTAAATAAATAAAAATTTTAAAAAAGATTTTAATTCTTTCAATTATTCTTTGGTCGGCAGACTGTTACTGTTTTGAGGTGACTGTGTCATGCAGAGCCGGTGGCTGTCAGCTTTCCCTGTGGATGACTTCCACTATGGGCTGTGGCCACTACCACACGGTGAGCCCCCTGAGGGCAGGATGAGGGCCTCTTTTGCTTCTATTTGCTAAATGAATGCCTCTCTCGTAGTCTTGGTTCTTTTTTCAAGAGGTACAAACTGAGTTTAAATTTACTTTCACTTTCCTCTGGGCCAATCAACATAATCACAATATAA
Source organism: Zalophus californianus (assembly GCF_009762305.2). NCBI lineage: Eukaryota > Metazoa > Chordata > Mammalia > Carnivora > Otariidae > Zalophus > Zalophus californianus. The sequence goes on along the minus strand of NC_045600.1, from coordinate 59,961,883 downwards.
TAAGCAGAGTGGGACAAAGCAGAGAAATCCACTGATTACGAAAGGGAGAGTGGACTGCTCCTGGTGCTACAAGCAGGCTCCAGCTAGGCTGGTGTTGTAGGGACAGGAAGTAACCTGAAGAAAACATATTTTGCCCCACTCCTTGAACCAGCTCTCTGTCAGCTCTCCTGGTAATTATTCATAGAGGACAAGTCATACTCTCCTCCCTTCACCCTTAGGAAGCATATTACTTATCAGGGCTGTGTAAAAAAAACTGCCCAAACTTAGTGATCTGAAACAACAAAGGGTTTATCTTTATTTCTGATTGTCAGGAATCGGGGCACAGCTTAGCTAGGTGCCCCAACGTCAGGTCTCTCGTGAGGCTGCAGTCATCTCAAGGCTCAGCTGGGAGAGGATCCACTTCCAAGCTGATTTTCCTAGCTGTTGGCAAGCCTAGGTCCTTGCTGGCTGTTGGCCAGAAATATCACTTCCTTGCCAAGTGTGTCTCTCCACAGGGCAGCTCACAACAGGGCAGCGGGCTTCCTTTGGAGCAAACTGGTGAGAGAGCGAGTCTTTTTTAACCTAATCTCAGTAATGACATCCCATCACTTCTGCCCTAGTTTATTTATTAGAAGTAAGTCACTAGGTTCATCCCACACTCAAGGAGAAGGCCATCCATAGGGCTTGAATGCCAGGAGGTGGGAATCCTTGGAAGTTTTAATCCAGCCTTGAAACTCAGGGCAGTGATGCAGTGGTCATATTCTTCTGGACATAACTCAGGCTCACCTCTCTGAATAAGCTGAGGCATACACATAATTGTCCCCTATCAACCATCTTCCTACAAAAGCTGAACACTGATATAAGTCACACATGTATCGTGGGCAAACACCATACACCGATCCTGGGGAAAGTTGACTTATATTGCAGTTTGTTGAGTCTAAAACATAAATCCAGCATATTTTCTCAACATTTTCCTGTGATCTTTGGGTTCAAATTCTGGTTCTGCCTTTTACTAGCTGTGTGACTTTGGGCAAGAAATTTCCCTAAAGTTCTATTTCCTCATCCATAAACTGGGGGTAAAAGCAGAATTCATGCCACTGGGTTTTGGGTCGGATTAAATAAAAAAGATTACACATATAAAGACCTAGCATTGTGCCTGGCACATTACGAGTACTGAAAAAGTTTGGTGCCTATCATTATCATTATCATTGTTGTTCCATTACTTTTCTTTAATGTATTTTCTTTCAAACCTTCTGCTCCTAAAGCCTGGCTTGCTTCCCCTTAGGATTCATAAAAACTGGTCAATGCTAAAAACTCGTGGACGGTGTTTTTTTTTTTTTCTCTCTCTTTCTTTTTTTTTTGGTAATGTTTGGAAATTATAGTCATAGTCTTTGGAGATCTTATGTTGGTAGTTGGCTTCCATCAAAATGAAGCATCTCAGAAATAGAACAGGTTATCACAGAAGTTGGCAGGGAACAAAATGTTATAGATTGGGAGAAGTGAAGTGGATCTTTCTCCACATTTCACCTCTTTAATCTTTACCCACATTTTGAATGGGTATGTTCTGAGGGAATCTGTGCAGGGAAAGAGAATACTGTCTCAGATCCTCTCTCTGGGATTGGAGGCCCCAAGTGTTTCAGAGGAAAGATGGCCCTTGGACACCTTGCTCACCACTATTATATTCTGGAGTGGAGCAGAGTTGAATGTCTTTTACTGCTTGCCTCAGGCAGTATTAGTTACATTCCAAAAGTTTAGAAATAAATGAGTGGACATATGATCTATGAAACAATTGTTGACTTTTCCATGTGTTTTGAGAAGGAGCTAAGGAGGACAAAGGCACTTTTTTTTTCCCCTTTCTCTCTCAACTTTTTTTTTCTCCCCAAGAAGCCACAGAATTTTGACTCACTTCATATCCGCCTCCTGCCTCTGGTTTTGAAATCTGCAGGCTGATGGCTTGTTTGCTTGTTAGCATGAAAGGCTTGCTCTGGGTCTGTGCTTGCTTGTTAGTAAAGAACCAACAAGCATTGCAGTCCAAAGGTAATCACAGAATGAAATCACTTCCAGATGCCAAACCCCACTCCTGATGGTGAAAGCAGACTTTACAATCGCAGTGGACCAGGTATTCGATGGCTCTCACCCAGTCCTATTAGGGTTTGAACATGCACACGTGTTCTCAACCTCCTTTTCTTTCTCCTCCTGTTCTCCTGTTTTTTTTTCTCCCCCTTTTCTATTATCCCTTGCTTTCCTCAACTTGGATCAATTTTAATGTAAAGAGCAAAATCAAAGCTGGATATAACCCAGTCTCAATTCTCCCCTGAGCATCTGAGCTGTTGTTGTCCTGGGATCTATTAGATGATGACAGCTTCCTGTTAGAGCTGTGGCCACTAGAGAGAAGGCACTAGCTTCTTCCAGCTCCATCCTCATAGGCTCCTAGAAAGCCTGTCCCAGGCAAAGGGCACACACAAAGGACACTGTCCTTGGGAAGTTGGTAACGTTGTGACCACAGGGACGGTCCCACCTGCAGAAAAAGGATCACTGCCCATACTCACATCAGAATTGACACAGAAATGAGACAGGCTGTCGTAGCTGGAACTCACACTGGTGGAATATGTGGGGCTCAGCGGTGACGTGGGACACCTGTGCTTTGGGTCCCTACATGCTGAGACGTGTCAGCTCCTCACCCACAGAGAGTGTGGGAAAAGAGGAAGGAAAGAAGATAGAGAAGGGGGAGACGGAGAAAGTACGGTTAGAGGAAGAAAACGACTTAATACTAAAAGAACATTTTTAGAGGTCTTTGATTACAGTATGGAAGTCTGAGAAAGAACAGGATCAAAAGTACTTTCAAAAGAGGGATGCACCGTAGACCTACTGCTTCTCTCCCCTCACAAAGTGAGTACCATGAAATCCAATTTCAGGTCCCCTCTCTCAGCCCAGTCCCTGGAAGGACTTAGTGTAAGAATCTTTCCTTCATTTGCTTATTAGTCTCCTTCACCAAAGCTCCTATGGTAGATAGACATGGCCATTTGTGAAGGTAAGAGTCAGTATGATTTAATCACATACATGAAGATAAAATGCAAATAAAACATTTGTATACAGCCAGTAGGAAGGCTTTTCAAAAAAAAGTCTCTCTTAATTCACTTATGTACAGTTAGTATCCTTATTAAGTTATTACTTCCCTTGTGAATAATTCATTAAATTTTAAACGCAACACAAATGTATTTCTTCCCAGGCAGAATAGCATATAGCTCTCACTCAGCCGTTTATTCCCAGATGTTTATATCCACAGGGTCCAAGAACTCCATAAAACTAGAATAATAGCACATTGAAAATATCTGGCCACAACCCATAAACGAACGTGCATAATAAAACTGCTCTCACCCCTCAAACCTCCTTCCAATGCAAACCTTCCAAATGTTTCAAAGTAATTTTCCAAAGGTGTAGTGGGGGTAGATACCCCAAATCTTTTATTCTCATATCACTGAGACCTGGGTTCAAGATCGCATGGAAGAAGTACAAGTATCCAGCACCTTTAAAAAGAATCTCTTAAAAGCGAACCCAGGAAAAAAACAAATTTTTAAAAAATTTTTTAAAGATTTTATTTATTTATTTGACAGAGAGAGAGACAGCGAGAGAGGGAACACAAGCAGGGGGAGTAGGAGAGGGAGAATCAGGCTTCCAGTGGAGCAGGGAGCCGATGCGGGGCTCGATCCCAGGACCCTGGGATCATGATCTGAGCTGAAGGCAGATGCTTAACTGACTGAACCACCCAGGCGCCCCAGAAAAAAAAAATTTTTTAATGGCCGGTGAACAGTTTATTTTAAGGAAAAATAAAAGGATTGGGTATGTGTGTATGGGAGCATATGCCCAAAGTGATGAGTGTATTCTCCAAATGGCCAGGTTTTCACCATCCTGTTAACATCTATGCAACTCCTGTTTCTCCAACCATTTGCTAATGCTGAGGGTTTTTTTTTTCTATTTGGTTTTGAAAATATAAATTATTTATGTCAGCCTTTCAAACAGCCTCTCATCTTAGATACATAATTCTTTATGCCAGATGATAGCAAAATTCCCTGGTTCATTTCTTTCTAGATTCCTGTTAGAAATAAGAGGCATCCAAAACACTGACCAGTTAGATGTCTAGTCAGTAAGTATCATCTACTAAGAGGATAGAATTAGGGATATGAAGGAGAAAACACTGCTTCTGTATCAAGGGAGGGTATAGGGCAATGACAGGAAATTGGTGTGATATAAATGGGAGGAAGATATAACATATCCCATGTCCATAACACACCATTCAGAGAAGTATGAATAGAAATACGCTCAGGGAGCTGGGAAAGATGAAGGACTTGTGTCTGGCAGTGGAATAAAGCAGGCGACAGACAGGGAAGGGGTGTTGTAGCAACAAAACTGTATTTGAAGTCAGAAAGTCTAGGGTCAAGTTTGGCTTTTTCTCTTGGTAATCATGTGGCTTGGATGGATGTAGTTTCCTCATCCATGAAGCTGAGATAATCACTTCTACCTTGGATGGTTGCTGAAGAGACCAAGAGAGCTAAGAGGCTTTGTAAGTTGTAAAGTATCAAACATGTCTGCCTTATCAGAGAGGGTGAAGTTGCATAAAAAGGGCACCTGGCTGGCTGGCTCAGTCAGAAGAGCATGCGACTCTTGATATCGGAGTTGTGAGCTCGAGCCCCACATTGGGTGTAGAGATTACTAAAAATAAATAAACTTAAAAAATAGTTGCATAAAGATTTAGACAGCTGATGAAATGAAAACACCCTGGAACCCAGCTTCACCTTTATTTACGCCTAACACATGCTTGAGGGATGCTTTCTATCTCATTCCTTTATCCGGTAAATGGGGATTGCAATATTTGTCTTATGTGGTTTTTTTTCATGATCAAATGAGAGTCTAAAAACAGGAGATGTATTAAGGGTGAGGCACTATTCAAATTTAAGGCATTGTCACATTTTGGTAAAACACAACCCATGCTCATCCATCCATTCATTGATTCTACAGTCTTTGAGCATTAAACTATGCCAGACTCTGCCACACCCTAGGAATACTAATGGCGAAGAAGACAGACCTGACCTTGTCCTCTTGGAACTTACAGTCAAGTTTGTTAACAAGTTACTTGCAAAATGAACTAGGTAAGCCGACTTTTTGAAACCACATATATTTACAACATTTCACCATACTTACCCTTTAACACAAAAACACAGAATCAAGAGAGTTTATTTTTTTTAAGATTTTATTTATTTATTTGAGAGAGAGAGAGAGTGCACGCACAAGTGGGGGAGGAGGGGCAGAGTGAGAAGGACAAGCAGACTCTGTGCTGAGCAGGGAGCTCACCCACCCCCAACGTGGGGCTCAATCTCAGGACTCTGGGATCATGACCTGAGCTGAAGGCAGACGCTTAACGACTGAGCCGCCCAAACACCCCAACAAGAAAATTTAGTGGAAAAATAACTAGATGAGAAATTAGGAGATGAAGATTCAGTTTCAGACCTTAGGCACATCACTCAAAGTCTTTGTACCCCTGTTTTTCCATCAGTAAGAATGGGCTAGCACAAGTCTTATGTGCTTCAAAGGATTTCTTTTAAGTGGATAGGTGCCCTTGTTCTAAATCCGATAGATTAAAAAGATACTGCAAGGTGGGATACTGGACGATTGATCTGATTTCTTCAACAAGTCAATGGCATGAAGAAGTGAGAGTATTAGAGGATGCTTGAGAGATATAACAACCAGATAATGTGTAGACTTTGGGTTAAATGACCACCTGTAGCAGACATTTTTTGAGATAATCATGGAAATTTGAATATTCCCTGAGTTTTGGATGATACTAAGGATAATTTTTGTTATGTATGATAATAGCAACATGAGTTTATAAGAAATGTCCCATGCTTTTTTGGCATATGTAGAAATGAAATGACTTAATGTCTGACTGCTATAAAATAAAATACTAGGGGAGGTGGGTGGGGGGATGGATTAAATAGGTGATGGGGATGAAGGAGTGCACTTGCTGTGATGAGCACCGGGTATAGTATGGACGTTTGGAATCACTATATTGTACACTTGAAACTAATATTTCACTGTACATTAACCAACTGGAATTTAAATAAAAACTTAAGGAAATAAAATACTAACTTTTAGTATATGTGCTGCCGAAGCAAGTACTGAAATAAAATACTAAATAACAAAAGGATAATTATATAACAAACAAACATGTGCATATAAAGACACATCTTACAGCCATATCTTAAGGCCAGCATTCCTCACGCTTTCTCCCCCCACTCTTCTGATACACAAAATAGGTTACAAAACTCTTCAAAGCGGAAACACTTTTCCTAATTACTTGAGTTTATTTTGGGGTGGGGAAAGAGCATAGGAAAGGAAGCTTCCAAACTTATTTCTCTGTAATAGGTGTCATTAAACTCACTGAGGCTAGACTCGAACTGCTTGATAAGGACGCTTGGGTGCTTTTGGCCCTATGCCTGGCTTCAGTATGGTTGCAAAATTGGGGGTGGGTGGATAAGTGAGTAGAAGGAGGTAAAGGTAGTCAAATCCTTCCACAAATGATTTGGTGCTTTCAGACTCAGTAGATCTAAATCAGTAAGGCAGATGTTTCAGTTTGGCTACTTCAAATAGGCTTGTGTCTCTGCTTCCCTAGGGCAGACTGGCTAGCAATGTGTGACTTGCAGTGTCTTTAAACTGTCACTACTCAAAGTGTAGTTCTCAGACCAACAGTAGTGACATCACCTGGGAGCTTGTCAGAGCTGCACGAGGTCTGATCCAGCCCAGACTTACTGAATCAGAATCTACATTTTAACAAGATCCCGAGTTGACTTATACAGTCATTAAAGTTTGAGAATCGAAGACTTAGATAGTCATCAAAAAGAGTAACTACAAAGGACCATGCCATTATTATCATTTGTGTGAAAGTGTGGAGAAATGAAGCAACTTGCAACGGGGTAATTTCAGAAGAGCATTTGGTCTTGAAATAGTCACAGCGTGAAAAAGTGTGCCTTACATGCACAATTTCCCCAAGTCACCCACCCAGATCTGTGGACATATCAGCCTGGTGGACATCAAACCACCTCAGTGTTAGTTACCTCTACTCCAGGTTTCCTTCTTTCTTTCAGTGTCAGAAATCACTGACTCCTCTGAAAATGTGAAGCTACAAGACAACAATTCTAATAGTCTCTCAAAGCCTTATCTCTCTGTAAACTTAGAATTAACCCAGAGGTAACAAACTGAGGGTTGCGGGAGTGGTCGGGGGTAGGAGGGAGGGGGTGGCTGGGTGATAGACATTGGGGAAGATATGTGCTACGGTGAGCGCTGTGAATTGTGTAAGACTGTTGAATCACAGATCTGAAACAAATAACGCAACATATTTTAAGAAAAAAGAAAAAGAAGAAGATAGCAGGAGAGGAAGAATGAAGGGGAGTAAGTCAGAGGGGGAGACGAACCAGGAGAGATGATGGACTCTGAAAAACAAACTGAGGGTTCTAGAGGGGAGGAGGGTAGGGGGATGGGTTAGCCTGGTGATGGGTATTAAAGAGGGCACATTCTGCATGGAGCACTGGGTGTTATGAACAAACAATGACTCATGGAACACTACACCAAAACAAATTATGTAATATATGGTGATTAACATAACAATAAAAAAATTTAAAAAAAAGAATTAACCCAGAGGTGTTCTTAAAATATCCTGATCTTGATATATTCAACCTTTCCTAATAATGACTTTTATACTCTCCAGTGGTCAAAACTGTGTTTCTTACATATTTTGCTTTCTGCATTGTTGCAGCCTGAGAGCATGTAAAGGAGAAGAAGGGGCCACGGTTGTCACGCACTCAGCAATAATCCCCCCACCTCAACACTGGCTCAACCACCATCACTGCTTTCTCCTTCACTCACCACCTCTGGGCATTTTACAGAATACTCCCCTCGGCAGCACAGCTCCTCCCTGACTTTTTGCTAAAGAGTCTGGCTCTGGCGATCCCCCAGGCTTGATGTACTAAAGGGACGTCCTTCTCTGTACCAAACCAGATGATCAGATTTCACTTATTCTGCTAAGCTCCATTGTTATTCTTTATCTAGTGACATTTACTAAATTAACCAGAGCGCTCCCAGCTCTCTACTCCACTTAAGACTGCTTAAAGGACTTTTCCAGTTCCGTCTCTCCATATTAAAATGGGTGAAGCACACTACAAGTAGAACCAATGCCAAAAGTTCAAAATTGATAACAATGCAAACCTGATCATTTGTGTTATAAGAGAAAGCACTCCCCCTTTTAAAATGCCTCAAGTCTTTTGTCTTCTGTGGTCCTGGGAATCTGGAGGTTCGAATGGTGAGTATAATAGGAACATCCTAGGCGCCATAACAGCCCCATAAATATCTCCTCAGCAGAGCTGTGCATCTCCCTCTGGACTCGAAGAGCTTTCTTTGAAGTCCCAGGGCAGAAGTTGTGCACGTGGAAGAGGTATGCAACTTATTATTATCATTATTCACCACTGCTTTAGAAGCTTTTAAGTAATACTAGATTTATCACATTTTTCTTACAGCAAATTTTAGTTTCATCTAGTGTTTCTTCTGAAGCCTAAACCAATAAACCGGTTTGTCTTTGTAGTTGATCTGCCACAGTAGTTCCCATATTTTTCTGCCAAGAAGCCCTTTTGGAATCCGATTAAATGGGTAACATGACATTTATAGTCGCAGAGACTAGAATACCTGGAAGGAGGCCCAGAACTTACCCAGTCTCTTGGGGACCCTCTGGTAGAACTTGTTGGACAGATCTAACTCAGAGCCGACCTTTAGCTACTGGCCCCTCCTGAGGTCTACTCTCATCTGGAGCAGCCCCCTTAGACTGCATTGCCTAGCACTGTACATAGTAGTGCTCAGGAAATATTTCATATTCTTGATTTGATGTTGCTGAGGTGCTCACGCAAAGTCAGTGCACCCGTAAACAGTTTACATTGCACTGCATCATAAGGGAGGAGAATTACAGACCAACTGAAAACTTCCATTCCTGTGTAGATTTATACTCTTGCTCCCAATCTCTGTGGGACAAAGCATTATTTTCTTCTTTAAAATGCACACACACACACACCTTGTCCTCTTTATCATTACAAAAGTAAAGTATAGGGGCACCTGGGTGGCTCAGTCGGTAAGCGTCTGCCTTCCGCTCAGGTCATGATCTCAGGATCCTGGGATCTAGCCCCGCATCAGGCTCCCGGCTCTGTGGGAGGTCTGCCTCTCCCCCTGCTTGCGTTCCCTCTCTCCCTGTCTCTCTCTCTCTGTCAAGTAAATAAATAAAATCTCTCTTAAAAAAAAAGTAAAATATACTCACTGTAAAAAAAAAATTAGTAAACATAAATAAGCATATTCCTCTACCCAGCATGACTAGGGTTATGTTTTGGTCACACTATCATTCCAGTATTTCTGTGTGTGTGTGTGCATGTGTACATACTGTTTTGTACTTTTCAGTTAACAATGTGTCTTGCATTTCTGCACACATCTACCCACTCTGTCTCCAAATGCCCCATTGAGATGATTTAAAAAAAAAAAAGGTTAGTTTTAAAATTCAAACCATTACAGCAGTGGAAAACAAGACTAAGAGTCTTCAGTGAGTCAGAAAAGGTGAAGGATTCAAATCAATAGAAATGACAAAGTATCCAGGAAGTGAAGTTAGAGTAGAGGTGACAGGAGCCCAAACTCCAGAGATGAAGGCTGACTTTTGCCAAGCAGTCCTCCAGATGATTCTAGCTACCAATTTATAAATTAGTCTGAGATGTTAAAGAATTGCATTTGGGAGAGCTAGGGTGAGTGGGGCCCACTCTCTCTTCCTCTGAAGGAAAAGCAACACCAAGTTTGAGATAAATCTGGACTCACACATCAGCTCAGGAAAAAAGGCAGAGCCACCCAGAACTGAATAACCCTGAAGACCTCAACTCCAGAGCAAAGCCCTCCTGACTTTGGCAATTGTCAAGGAACTCAAGCCTGACAGTGCACTCACAGTGACATCATGGAACTCCAGGAGGCAATGAGCAGCATTTCCAAAGTTCTGAGGGGAAACTATTTTGAACCCCGTTTTCTATACCCAGCCCAATTTCCAGTGCAAGGGCTAAAAGAAGGCACTTGCAGACACATAAGATTTCAGTTAAGTTTAGTAACCACACATTCAATAAGAAAAAATTACTTCAGAAGTAACCCAGAAAAATCTAAAAGTCAAGAAAGAAGAAAAGATGAGATATAAGAGGGTGCAGCTCTCTGATATGACCCAGGAGGATTTACAGACGTGAGAAAGGAAATCAAAGGCAGTCCTTTAGACAGGGGTGTTTGGAAGGTTATTGTTTGAGTGACAAAATATTCAAGATTGAGGATTACATTTTCTTCTCTAGAAAGATTTGTATTCATGTAATAATAATTTTACAAGTGCTTCACATTGTTTTTTAATTATTAGAATCAACCTACAGATAAAGGAAAGACGATGAAGTTATGGTTTAAGAAGCTTGTAGTCATTATAAATACTAATGCAATAAAAAAAAAGATGTTAGGGGCGCGTGGGTGACTCAGTTGGTTAAGCGACTGCC